>NC_138830.1:36168664-36883664 GCF_965183815.1 Platalea leucorodia
CAGACCCTGCCTGGGGCTTGGCGCCTCTTATACCCGCTGCTGGGCATGGCTCCACCTCTGGCCTCGCTGCCGTGGCCTCGGGAGATAGCGTGGCACCCAGAACGGTGCCAGGACGGGGCCTGGGAGCACAGCACCTGGAGCCAGTGGCCTTGGCTGGGGCCGTGGGACAGTACTGGTTGGGTCTAAGTGCTGGCTTTAATGTGTTCTTCGGCCTGTCTGTTACCGAGTCATGGGGTGGTTGAGGTTGGAAAGGACCTTGGAGCTCACCTGGTCCTACCCCAGCAGGGCCACCCAGGGACCATGTCCAGGTGGCTTCTGAGTATCTCCATGGATGGAGACTTCACAGCTGCCATGGGCAAACTGTGCCAGTGCTCGGTCGCCCCACAGTGAAAAGGTGTCTCCTGATAGTCAGAGGAACCCTCCTGCCTGTTTGGTTGTCCCATCGCCTCTTGTCCTGGCCCTGGGCACCAGTGGAAAGAGCCTACCTCTGTCCTACTGCACCCTCCCTCTGTAGCCATCAGAGATGCTCCTGTCCCTTCCATATCTCCCTGGACTCTCTCCAGTATGTCCCTGTCTCTCATGTACTGGGGAACTCAGTACTGGTGTCCAGTGCCAGCACCAGGGCCAAGGAGCACGTTAAAGCCAAGGCCACTGGCTCCAGGTGCTGTGCTCCCAGGCCCCGTCCTGGCACCGTTCTGGGTGCCACGCTATCTCCCGAGGCCACGGCAGCGAGGCCAGAGGTGGAGCCATGCCCAGCAGCGGGTATAAGAGGCGCCAAGCCCCAGGCAGGGTCTGTCTCCACGAGTGGCAATGGCTCTGCTGTGGCTGCTGAGCTGCCTGGCGCTGGCGGGCTCTGCCCATGCCACCCTCTCCCTGGAGAGTGCGTGGGGCTATGGGGCTCGGAGGGGTGGGCTCGGGGCTTGGGGAGGTGGTGGCAGTGGGGGAGCATGGGGCCAGGGTGGCCAGAGCCCCCGTCCCATGGCTGCCTGTGCCCCACAGGCTGTGGTGTGCCTGCCATCGCGCCCGTCATCCGCGGCTACAACCGCATCGTCAACGGGGAGCCAGCAGTGCCAGGGTCCTGGCCATGGCAGGTGTCCCTCCAGGTGAGTGCCCGCGGCAGGGCTGGGTGCCGGGCTGGGTGCCGGGGCGGGGGCCGGGGTGGGGGCCAGGCACAGAGCACCCCGGCGGTGGTGCCGGCAGTGCCGGTTGCTGACGGCAGCTCTCCCCACCAGCGCTACAACGGCTTCCACTTCTGCGGCGGGTCACTGATCAGCGAGAACTGGGTGGTTACCGCTGCCCACTGCGGCGTCAGGTAGGCACCGGCTCTGCCACCCACCACCCCGGGGCTGGGCACGGGCACGGGGTCCCCAGGGCACCCCATCCCTGTGCCCGGTGCTCAGCGCCTGCCTGTGTCCAGGACCACCGACACTGTGGTGGTGGGCGCGTACGACCAGGACGCACCCTCCCCTGATGAGCAGAGGCTGACCATTGAGAAGGTACCGCCAGTGTGGGGGCTGTGTGTCTGCGGGGTCCCGTGGCCACCACGGGGAGCCCTGTGGCCCCGGGTCCCCCTTGTCCTGTGGGTCGGGTCCACAGGGGGTCCCGTGTCCCCTTAACCTCAAGGTCAGGTCCCCTGGGGTGTCCATGGTGCCCCGCATCCCTGGCTTGGGTCCCCTGGGGTGTCCCTGCTCCCCCTCACGCCAGGCATCGGGATCCCATCCCCAGGACCCCCAAGGGATGGGGGTCAGGAACCCAGGGTCCCCATCGGTCCTTGTGGGTGATGTGACCTGGGGTGTCCCCGCTCCCCAGTGCCCCTGGGCTGGGGGCTGCCCCACAGTGGGCCCTGGGCAGCCCCAAGGTCCCTGGCCAGCAGCAACCCCGGGTGGGACATGGGCTCGTTGGTGGACCCGTCGTCCTGAGGTTTGGGGTCTGCTCCCTGCTCCCTGGCACCCATTGGTGCCTGGGGTTGTCACCTGTTCCCTAGGTGCGCCTCAGATGGGGATTTGGAGTTTGCCTCCCCCGGTGTCCCCCCGAGTCCCTGTGGGTGTCCCTGGGGTGTCCCTGTTGGTGTCCTTGGTCACTAGGGTGTCCCTGGGGTGTCCCTGCCACCCAGGGCTGGGGTTTGCTGCCTGGGCCCCCATCAGCCCAGGACTTGGCGTCTGCTGCTTGGGGTGCCCATGAGTCCCCGCTGTGGCCCTGCTCCCCTGTGCCCCAGGGGCTGGCATCTGCACCCCAGGGACCCCGTCAGCCCGGGACGCGCAGGGCCATTGCCCGGGATCCCCGTCAGTCCCCACTGGTTGCTGTTGGTCGCCGTTGGTCCCTGTGGTGTCCTCGGTGCCCAGCACCCTGGCCGAGGGTGCGGGCACTGGGAGCGGTGCCGCCTGCTCCAGGTCTTCAAGAACCCCAAGTTCAACATGCTGACCATCCGCGACGACATCACCCTGCTCAAACTGGCCACTCCGGCGCGGCTGTCGGCTCGCGTGTCCCCCGTCTGCCTGCCCCAGGCCACCGACGACTTCCCAGGGGGCATGACCTGCGTCACCACCGGCTGGGGGCTCACTGACCCCAATGGTACCGCACCTTCCTGTCCCCATCCCCATCCCCATCCCCATCCCCATCCCCATCCCCGTCCCTGTCCTCATCCTCATCCTCATCCTCATCCTCATCCTCATCCCTGTCCCCTTCCTCATCCCTGTCCTCATCCCATCCCTGTCCTCATCCTCCTCCCCATCCCAGTCCCCAATGCATCCTCATCCCCATCCTCAACCCCATCATCATCCCCATCCCCTTCCTCATCCATGTCCCCAGCCCCCAATCCTGACCCATTCCTGTCCTCCTCTCCACCCCAACCCAGTCCTCGTCCTTGTGCTCCTCCTCATGCCTGTCCACATCCCAATCCCCATCCCCTTTCCACTCCCTGGCCCCATTCCCATTATTGTCCCCGTCCCCGGCGCTGACGCTGCCCCGCTCGCCCGCAGCCTCGGACACGCCAGCGGTGCTGCAGCAGGTGGCCCTGCCCCTGCTCACCAACGCGCAGTGCAAGCAGTACTGGGGGTACCGCATCGCCGATGTGATGGTGTGCGCCGGCGCTGACGGCGCCTCCTCCTGCATGGTAGGTGCCCCCGGGCCCCCCCTGCCCCCCGCCCCCCTCGCCCCCAGACCCTGCCCTCACCCGCTGCCCGCAGGGCGACTCCGGGGGCCCGCTGGTGTGCCAGAAGGACGGCGCCTGGACCCTGGTGGGCATCGTCTCCTGGGGCAGCAGCACCTGCGACCCCAACGTGCCCGGTGTCTACGCCCGCGTCACCATGCTCCGCAACTGGATCAACTCCATCCTGGCGGCCAACTGAGGCCGGCAATAAAGTGCTGCCCACCCCCACCGCGCTGCCTCCTCGCTGCGGCACCGGGACGGGTGGGAGGGGGGCGCAGGGCAGCCGGACGGTGGGGGGACACACAGCCGGGCACGCGGTGGTCGCGGGGACACTCCTCCGGGCATGGGGACACGTGGCTGTCACGGCTGGAGGCATGGGGACACCTGGCTGGTGGGGACATGTGGCCGGGCATGAGGACGTGAGGCTGGGGGGCATGGGGACAGCTGGCCGGGAAGGCTGGAGGCACGGGGACAGATGGCCTCCCATGGGGGCAGGAACCCCAGCCAGGTGCGGGGACACATGGCTGAGCGCAGGGAACCAGAGCAGGCAGGGGACACCTGGCTGGGCGTGGGGACCCGTGGCCAAGGAGGGCAGGAGGTCTGGGTCCATGCAGCCTCCCCTGGGGACACTTGAGCCAGGCAGGGGCACATGTCCAGGTGCAGGGCCACCTGAGCAGGCTTGGGGCCACTCGGCTGCGCACCAGGCGTGGGGACACGAGGCCAGGTGTGGGAGCACGTGGGCTCCAACGGGGACACCTGGTCGGCCACAGGGGCATGTGGCCTGGGGTGGGGACACCTGGGTGGGCATGTGGGGCCATGGCCAGGTGTGGAGACACAGCTCAGGTGTGGGGACACCCAGGTGGACACGGGGGGTGGGGTGGGTGGGGTGGTAAGGGCAGGTATGGTGACAGCAGGTCAGCCGTGGGGACAGCAGTCCCGGTGTGGGGACCCCCGGCAGGGGGTCTGGGGACACAGGGCCCCCGGCTGGGAGGGGACGCTTGTCCCAGCCCTGCCAGCCGGAGCCACCTTAAGGTGCCAGTGCCGCCGCCGGCCGGAGGGAGGGGAAGGGCCGTGGGGCGGGGAGGGCAGCGTCCTGGCCCTGGCTGTGGCCGTCCCCACCATGGCCGTCCCCACCATGGCTCTGCGGCGGGCGCTGGGGCCGGGGGTGGCCCTGGGGCGACGGAGCTGCTGCTCCAAGGTGGGGCTGGCTGGGGGCACGGGGGTCCCGTGGGGCACAGAGGGATGGGGGGCACAGAGGGCTGGGGGTGCCGGCATGGCCCTGTGCCCTCGGCTGTGGGCGAGGGTCCCCGGCCCATGGCCCCCTGGCCGGACCCTCCCACCCCAGCCCTGATAGGGCCCTCGCCCCCCCCCGCAGCGCCCGCTGCCCCCCGACTTCGTGGAGGCCCTGAGGGCCGTGGTCGGGGGCCCCAACGTCTCCACGGCCATGGCAGTGCGCGAGCAGCATGGCCACGATGAGTCTATGCACACGTGGGTGCCCAGGGCCCGGGAGGGGAAGAGCAACGGAGAGGGGAAGGGTGTGGGGAGGGGAAGGGTCCTGGGCTGGGGAAGGGTCTGGGTTGGGGAAGAAGAGCACTGGAAAGGGGAAAGGGTGTGGGGAGGGGAAGGGTCCTGGGGAGGGGAAGGGTCTGGGTTGGGGAAGGGTCCTGGTTTGGGGAAGGGTCCTGGTTTGGGGAAGAGCAATGGAGAGGGGAAAGGTCTGGGGAGGGGAAGGGTCCTGGGGAGGGGAAGGGTCTGGGTTGGGGAAGGGTCCTGGTTTGGGGAAGGGTCCTGGTTTGGGGAAGAGCAATGGAGAGGGGAAAGGTCTGGGGAGGGGAAGGGTCCTGGGGAGGGAAAGGGTCTGCGGAGGGGAAGGATCATGGAATAGGGGAAGGGTCTGTGGAGGGGAAGGGACTGGGTTGGGGAAGGGTCCTGGTTTGGGGAAGCGCAATGGAGAGGGGAAGGGTCTGCGGAGGGGAAGGGTCCTGGGGAGGGGAAAAGGCACTGAAGAGGGGAAGAGTCTGGGCAGGCAAAGGGTGTGGGGAGGGGAAGGGTCCTGGGGAGGGGGAGGTCCGTGGGTCAGCGGTGCCGCCCTGTCCCCCAGCTGCGCTCCCCCGGACGCCGTGGTGTGGCCCCAGGCGGTGGGGCAGGTGCAGGAGCTGGCGGCGCTCTGCTACCGCTGCCGCGTCCCCATGGTGCCCTTCGGCACCGGCACCGGCCTCGAGGGTGGCGTCAACGCCGTGCAGGTACAGGCCCCCCGGCACCCCCTGCCCGGCCCCTGCCCGGGGCTCTCGGTGCCCGGCCATGCCCAGCCCCTCCGGTGCCCCTGTGCCAGGGCGGCATCTGCTTCGACCTGAGCCGCATGGACGCCATCGCAGAGCTGAGCCTCGAGGACTTCTCGGTGGCGGTGGAGCCCGGTGTCACCCGCAAGGCCCTCAACAGCCACCTGCGTGGCACCGGGCTCTGGTTCCCCGTCGGTACCGTGGAGCAGCCGGGGGGGCCCAGGGCAGGGGGTGGTGGCACTGCGGGTGGCGGGGACGCCTGTGGAGCTGGGGTGCTGGGAGCACTGGGGGTGCTGGGGTGCCCATGGGGCCAAGGGTGCCGTGGTCCCAGGGGTGTAGCAGGGGTGCTGATGGGGCTGGGGGTGCCATGGTCCCAGGGTGCTGGGATGCTCATGGGGCTGGGGATGCTGTTGTCCCAGAGGTGCTGGGGATGCTCATGGGTGTGCTGTGGTGCCAAGGGTGCTGGGGGTCCCCACTGAGGTGCTGTGGTCCCAGGGGTGTGCATGGGGGAGTGGGTACCGTGGCCCCAGGGATATGGGGTTGCCCATGGTCCCAGGGGTGTGCATGGGGGAGTGGGTACCGTGGCCCCAGGGATATGGGGTTGCCCATAGTCCCAGGGGTTCTGGGCTCCCCCCGGTCCCAGGGGTGCACTGGGGCTGCCGTGGGGCCGGGCTCCCAGGGTGCTGTCCCGGCACAGCATGGGGACGTCCCACGGCCCCGTCCCCGCACCAGCTGCCCGTCGCATCCCCATCCCTGTCCCCTGCCCATCCCCTGCCCGCAGACCCCGGGGCGGACGCCTCGCTGTGCGGCATGGCGGCCACGGGCGCCTCGGGCACCAACGCGGTGCGCTACGGCACCATGCGGCCCAACGTACTCAACCTGCGCGTGGTGCTGCCAGACGGGCGCCTGCTCCACACCGCCGGCCCCGGGCGCCAGGCCAGGTGGGTGCCGGGGGGCCGGGCCGGGCTGGGCAGGGACCACACGGGCGCCCGCTCACTGGCCACACGCAGGAAGCGGGCAGCCGGCTACGACCTGACCTCGCTCTTCGTGGGCTCCGAGGGCACCCTGGGCTTCCTGACGCAGGCCACGCTGCGCCTGCACCCCCTGCCCGAGGCTGCCGCCGTCACCACCGCCACCTTCCCCAGCGTGCGGGCGGCCGTGGCCTGCACCGTCCAGGTGCTGCAGGCAGCCGTGCCCGTGGCCCGCATCGGTGGGTGCCAGGGGCCGGCAGTGGGGCCAAGGGGCTGGGGGCTGGCGGCGGGGCTCAGTGCGGCCTCCTCCCGCCCAGAGTTCCTGGACGAGGTGATGGCGGGTGCCTGCAGCCGCTTCAGCGGGTTGGAGCTGCCGGCAGCGGCCACGCTCCTCCTGGAGCTCCACGGCTCCCGGCGCGGCCTGGCCGAGCAGCAGCAGCAGACAGGTAGGGACGGCGCCGGCACGGGGAGGGGCTGAGCGGGGTCGGGGACAGCGCGCCTGGGGCTGGGGGCCATGGTGGGCGCCCAGGGATGGGCGCCCAGGGACAGGGGGATCTGAGGTGTCCTGGGGTAAAGGACAGGTGCCCAAGAGTGGGATGTGGGGCACCTGGGGGGTCAGCAGGGTGAGGGATGGGTGCCCAGAGCTGGTGACCGGGGTACCAGGGTGTCGCCAGGCCAAGGGACAGGTGCCTATGGACAGGGGGACCAGGGGTGTGATGGGGGGCCATGGTGTGTATGATGGGTGCCCAGGGACAGAGGACGGGGGGAGCAGGGGTATCCTGGGATGAGGGATGGGTGCTCAGGGCCATTGCCTGGGGGAACTCAGGGTCAACAGGGTGAGGGATGGGTGCCCAGAGCTGGGGACTGGAGGACTGAGGGTCTGGGGGGCTCGGGGATGGGGACGGATGCCCAGGGCCAGGGGGAGCACGGATGGGTGCCCAGGATGGGGACTTGGGGTCCCAGGGCGAGGGCCGGGTGCCCGGGGCTGCTGCGGGTCCCGTCCCCATCGCAGGGCTCCCGGCCACCGGCAGAGGAGATCGTGCGGCTGAACAGCGGCTCCGGCCTGGCCTGGGCGGAGGAGCCGGAGGAGCGCGGGCGGCTCTGGGCCATGCGCCACAGCGCCTGGTACGCCGCCCTGGCCCTGCGGCCCGGCTGCCAGGTGAGGACGGGCACGGGGACGATGGCGGCAGTGCCCCGTGGAGCTGCAGGCGCCACGGCTCTGCCCTGCCCGGCCCAGGGCTACTCCACGGACGTCTGCGTGCCCATCTCCCGCCTGCCCGACGTGGTGGTGGAGACCAAGCGGGACCTGCAGGACTCCGGCCTCACCGGTCAGCGGGGCCGCGGGGGGCGGTTGGGGGGCTGTCGTCCTCCCCGCCGCGCCCCGCCTGACCCGCGGCCCCGCAGGCCCCATGGTGGGACACGTGGGCGACGGCAACTTCCACTGCCTCCTCGTCTTTGACGCCCAGGACCCGGCCGAGGCCGGGCGCGTCCACGCCTTCACCCAGCGCCTGGGCAGGTGGGGACGGGGACCCCCGGGGGGACAGGGACAGATGGCCCCATGCCATCCCCTGACCCCCCCCCATCCCACAGGCGGGCGCTGGCGGCGGGGGGCACCTGCACCGGGGAGCACGGCGTGGGGCTGGGCAAGCGGGCGCTGCTGCTGGAGGAGCTGGGCCAGGAGGGGCTGGACACCCTGCGCCGCATCAAGGCCGCGCTGGATCCCCACAACCTCATGAACCCCGGCAAGGTGCTCTGAGGGGGGCACCGGCACCCCGCCGGCGGGGGGACGGCAGCCCCCCAGAGTCAGGGCCGGGGGGGCCCCGCTGCCCTGTGCTGCCACCCACCCTGGTCCCCCAACCCCCCAATAAACCCCTTGTCACCTGCAGCCTCCACGTGCCGCGATGTCTTTGGGGGGGACAGGACACCCCAGCCCCTGCCCAGGGCGTCCCTGTCCCAAGCGGCGCACACGTAGACACCCACAGGGCAGGGGGACCGGGGGGGAACCCGCTTTAGCCGCTTCCCCAGAGCCGCGGTGCCGGTGCTGGAGGGCTGGGGGCCCTCTGGGACGTGCCAAGCACCGCCGCGGCTATCCCCACGCCAAGGTGGACATGGTGACAGACCCACCCTGTGGGTCAAGGACCCCCAACAACCCCCTTTGTACCCACACCCTCCCTGCGCTGTGATGTCTTTTGAGGGGACAGGACGCACCAGTGACTCTCCAGTGGGTCACTCCCCACAGCAGGCACACGCAGACACCCAGGAGCTGGGGGGGATTCTAGGTAAATCTTTATGCTGCTGTGGGGCAGGGGGCTGAGTTTCGGGGGGCTGCGACTCCGTAGCTCCGGGAACCAGCGGAAGCTTCCCCTGTGTTCAAAAGGCACCAATTTCAGTTTGCGTTTCGGTTACAGCTGGTCCGGTAGCAAAACCCGAGACGTGAGAACACACACGTCAGACCCTTTCTGCCCCCAGCCTTCCTGTCACCCCTTACCCCCTGGGCACCCTTATCCACTGCCCCTGGTGCACAGGGGGACAGCACATCCCATCCCTCCCCTGCTGCTCCCCAACATGGGCTGCCCTACTGCGAGGAGTAGCTTCCACACAACTGAAATGTGCTGGAGACCACTCGGGAGCCCTCCCAAGAGGGGAGCAGCCACAGCATCACCCCACATTGCCAGGCACAGCCCTGTCTCAATTCAACAGGGATCCTGCCTCCCAGCTCAGAACACCCGCCAGTTTTGTACAGAGAGAGGATACTGGGGAGGGAATGGGCACGGGCACAAATCCACCTCCCAGCTCTCATCCATCATGGGCACAGCTCCAATACCAGTCCTGGCCTCTGGCCGGAGGGAAGGGGGATGATGGCCGCAGCCCCTCACCCCTCTACCAGCGGAGCCCCAGGCCCCCGGTGAGCGTGGGAGTCTCTATGTACATGTCCGCTTACACCGGGCAGAGAGGGGTCTCGTGGAGGGGGATGCGTGTCTGGGGACAGGGTGGGGGCCACGGGAAGGGGACAGCAGCCCAGGGCCATCACATAGCCGCCAGCTGGCCCAGCACCATCCTGAACTGCTGTGTGCTGTTGGCAAGGTCCTTGACGCGCTCCACCATGTCCTTAGAGGCAGCGGGAGAAGGGTAGTGGAGGGCAGCTGCCTTGGTGGTCACCACGATCTCTTTGAGCATCTCGCAGAGGAGGTTGCTGTAGTGCATCACCTTGTGCTGGACGTCCTGGGCCTTGGCCTGGCGGGACAGCGTGTCCCCGATGAAGACGAGCTTGTGGGCACTGAGGATGACGAACTTGCTGTGGGCCACGAAGATCTTGGGGGGTTGGTTGGTGCTGACGGCAGTGAAGAAGGCGTCAACGGCGTTGGTGAGCGTGGTGAGGTTGGCCTCGCACTGCTCCAGGTAGAAGAGGAGGAGCTGGCGGTCGGCAGGACACAGGGCCCCGCCGCCCCGCGCCGGGCCGTAGTGCTGGGGGGGGCTCCAGTTGGACAGGTCGTTGTCGATGGGGCGTGTCACCTCCTGCTCCAGCCGCTCAAACTGCTTCAGCTGCGGGAGCGATGGGTGTGAGGCAGGATGGCCATCGAGCCAGTGCCCGCTCCCCTCCCCGGAGCCACCAGCATGGGTGGCTGTGGCCACCGGCCCTGGGTGATGGCTGTGCCCCAGGGAAAACAGCAAGGGACAGTGCCAGCCCCAGGACAGCCGTGCCAGGCTCCTCTCCAGGAGCAACGTGCCGATACCCCTCTCTGCTGGCACAGTGTTGGCATGGGAGGCAAGCCAGAACCCACCACGGGGACAACCAAGCAAGAGGGGGCTGTGGTCCAGACCAGCAGCAGAGGGTACGAGGGGAGCAGGACCCAAAGCCCCCTGCCCGTCCCAAGAGCTGTGCCCAGCAGCACTCACCCGCCCTGACTCCGTTACCTGCTGGTGCTCCAGCTGATCCTTGCTCTGCCGGATGATGTTGCCTTTCTCCAGCAGCTCCTTCTGGGTCTTCTCAAACTCCTCCTTGCCCTGCAGGGAAGGAAAGGGCATGACATGGGGGTCAGCAACACCAGCCTTGCTGGGAGCAAGCCCCTGCCTGCCCTGGGACACCCCTGGTTCCCACAGTCCTCAAGCCGGAGGGTAAAAGCAAGATGTGGGTAGCAGAAGCACCACCACAGTCAGAGCTGCCCAATGCCCGTGTGCCGGAGAGCCACTGGCACAAAACCCACCCGTGGGGAGCAGCCCCCCTGCCCGCGCCCACCTGGAGGTGGACATAGTCGTAATCCTCCATCCAGCCGCTCTCGCTGTTCTCGTAGGGCCCATCAGGCGACTCCTGGGCCAGCAGCTTGGGCGGGGAGGGCAGGGGACGCGACTGGATGCTGCTGGCCTTGTCGGAGGGGTGAGGGGGCCCGTGGCCACCGCTCTCCGCCGCCGGCTTTGTCCGTTTGAAGAGGAGGGAGGCGTTGCCGTGCAGGAAAGAGGCCAACTGCTTGGTGTCATCGGGGACGCCGCGCGAGTGCATGACGAAGTGCTCCAAGTCATCCGTGCCTGGCTTGCCACCGGCCAGGGCACTCGGGGCCCAGTGGCAAGCATCCAGTGCTTGGCCGTGCCGTGCCAGGGCCTGGTAGACCTCCTCCATCTTCTGCAGCTGCTTGCTGAGCTTGGTGTAGAGGGAGCGGTCGGAGGCCTGGGCGGCATTGCCCACCGCCCCCCGGGCAAACTCCAGCAGGTCCCGCAGGGCCGTCCGGACGCCCTCGGCCGCCCCGCGGATGCTGGCGGCATTGGCCTCCATGTGTTCAGGGCTGCGCCAGTTGGCGCCGATGAAGGACATGAGGTAGGAGACGGCACCGCCGACGCCGTGCTGCAGCTTGGCCAGCATCTCCATGGCGGCGTCCAAGTCCAGGGAGAACTCCTTGCTGGCTCCCTTGGCCGGCTCCTTCACAGGCACCACATCCAGCGAGGACGTGGAGATGTTGCTGCGGGTGCTGCCCGTGCTGGAGGCCGAGAGGCGTTTGGCATCAGCGCCCTTGGCCTCGCGGTCCACTTGTGGCGGGACGTCATAGATGTACTCGCCCTCCGTGTCCAGGGAGCCCTTGCCCAGGGCGTGGAGGTCCCGGGGCACGTCGTACACCTCCTGGGAGGGGAAGGCCGACCCCCCCAGCTTCTTGAGGCTGGGGGGCACGTCGTAGATCTCGTGGGAGAGCGGCGGCTCAGGGGCACCTTTCCCAGCCGTCGGTGGCACGTCATAGACATCCTCCGGCAAGTAGGGCTCCTGCTGGGCCAGGATGAGGGGGTGGCGGGAGGGGTCGAAGGTTTTCTGCTTGGTGAAGGCAGGGGGCACGTCATAGGTCTCCTCCCGTGCTGGGCCATCCGGCACATCCTTGCTCACCGAGGGGGGGACGTCGTACACCTGCAAGGGCAACAGCAGGCACTGTCAGCATTGCCAGGAGAGCCAGCCTGGGTCACGTGTGGACACCCAGGCAGGCTGTGCCGTGCTGCGGCGCACATAAGTGCCAGCCCCGGGTGCACGAGACAGTGCTTGGGTGCCCACCAGGACAGAGCCGTGCACCCCATGGGCACCCCTGTTCCCAGGGAGGCTGGCACAGCCCTGCCACAGCACCCCCAGCCTCCCACGTCCCTTTTGGGACAGGAATCGCAAAATCCTAGAGCAGCTCAGGTTGGAAGGGACCTCAAAAGATCATCTAGTCTGAGCTCATCCCCTAGATGAGACCACCTAGCACCCTGCCCCTTACATCTTGAAAGCCTCCAGTGCCAGGAACGTCACCACGTCCCTGAGGAGGTTGTTCCAGTGAATGTTTGTTCCCACTGCAAGATGTGTCTTTCTTATGTGGAGAAGCTGGAGCTTCCCAGCAGCACTTACAGTTTGGTGCGGGTTCTTCTCCACGCTGGGGGGCACGTCGTAGATCTCCTGCCCTGGGTCCTGCCCATTGGGACCCTTCACTGCCATGGGAGGCGTGTCATAAACCTGGAGGGGACACACACACAGGACAGCCTGTCAGGGATAGTATGGGCACCCACCTCCTCCCAGGGACCAGTTGGGAAGGATGAAGGCACCAGAAGAAGCCCCAAGGCCCATAACATGCCCAGCTTTGGGTATAATTTCCCCAGGTTTGGATCCCAGGCTGTGCCAGAGCATCTCCCGCACTGGGAGATGGAGCCAGCAACCCCCCTCCGTGCCCCCTGCCCAGCCTCACCTCCTGGCTGAACTGGCTCGGGACCCCCCCTCGGACAGGTGGCACGTCATAGATCTCCTGGGAGCCCGCGGAGAGGAGGTGGCGAGGGAAATCGTACTCATCCTGCTCGCCCTTGGGGGAGTCGTAGACGTACGCTTGCCCCATGCGGGTAGGCACCAGCACCTGGCAAGAGGGAAAGGGCAGAGGTGGGCACTGCTGAGCATCCCCAGCCTGCCCCCTGCCCCACACCAGCCCCCCCAAAACCCAGCGACAGGGCTAGAGAGCGGATGGGTGCCGGATCCTGTACCAGGCTGTCCGGCACCAGGCAAACCGGTGCCCACGGGAGGGCGCTCCCCGGCCGGGCGTGCACGCTTCTCACAGCGACGGGGGATGATATCACCAGTTATTTATAGCGGCGAGTCTCGGTGAGAGACAAAGCCCAGCCGGCACGGCCGCGGCGTGCAGAACGGACCAGCCGATTCAGGCACCAAGCCATGGGCCGGGATCCGCCAACGCCCACAGGGGCGTTGGCGGATCCCTGCCCATGGCTCGGTGCCCACCTCGCCATACCGTGGTGACACAAGAGTGGCAAATAACGAAACCCAGAGCATTGCGGCACCCTGCCCAGCCGGTACCAGGGGGCAAGAAGGTCTGAGCAACCAGCAGAGGTGCCAGGCTGGTGCTCCTTTTTAGGATGCTCCCCGTGCCCTGGCCATGATTTGGCAGCTGCCCCCCCTCACGGGCTGCTTCCCAGAGGTGTGAGTCAGAGCAGCCGTCCCGGAAAAAAAGATACTGAAAGCACCTCGCTCTTCTTCCCCCGGATGACGTGCCAGGGAAGTGGCAGAGCCAGGAGGAGCCCAGCACTGGGATCCCCATGTTGGGGATAGATTGGTCGCTCACCCTTGCCTCACCAGCAAAGCCAACCGGCAAGCACTGGCAGGCTCCCTGACGTGGCTGGGGCACGCTGGCACCAGCTGCCTGCCCCTGCCCATGCCCCCAGGAGGGAGGAAACATCTCAGCACCACGCCACGAACCACAGCTACCTCCATAGCTACAGGGTCCGGCCAAGGGGCACCTCTCAGCGGCTCTTGGGTTAGCAGCACCCCGTGCGTACCCCAGGCACGGCTGCCGTGCTCTCAGTGACACTGGCAGAGCCCATGTGAGAGACCAAGGGGACCCGAGTGCCAAATGCTGTGCCAGCCCCGAGGTAGGTAGCCCACACCAACCTGGGCACCCCAGCCACCGCAGGGACCCCCCTACCATGCAGGCTCCTGCCAGTGGCATGGGGAAGGACGTCCACACACCCCCCGCGATGAGCGCAAGGACCTTCTGCTCCAAGAGACAGCAGCAGGCAGATAAGCCCAAGCCCCACAGCCCTGGCACCGTGGACCACAGAGCACCCCGCAACCACGCTGCCACCCCCCCAGGACCCCCATTCTACCTTTCCCTGGGGCTTGTGCCCTTCCCAGCTCCTCATGTCCAACGACGGGGGCACCTGGTAGATGTCTTGAGCCTGACCGGCTGAGGGAGGAACCTGGTAGACGTCCTGGGGGGGGCTGGCAGAGCCCCCGGGGTATGCCTCTGCCGCTTGGCCCAGGGAGGGGGGCACCTGGTAGATCTCCTGGCCGGGGCTGGGGAAGGCGTGTGGAGGCGTCTGCTTTGGGTAGGCGGGTGGCTGCTTAGCTGGGGCAGGCGGAAACTGTCCGGTGGGCACCGAGCCTGGGTAGAGACCCTGCTGTCCCTTGCTGGGGACCGGCATCAAGTAGACGTTGTCCCCTTGGGGAGCATAAGCAGGGTGCATGGGTGTGTACTGCGAGGCGGGCGACACCGGGGTGTAACCCCCTTGGTGGTGGTAAGACAGAGCTGGCTGGGGCACCGGCGCCTGCGGCGGTGCCTGCCCCTGAGCCGGGCCGGGCGCTTGCTGCTGCTGCTGCTGCTTCTTGTCGTACATCCCCACCAGGATCTTGAGGCGGTTCCCGGGGACGATGCCCTGCCGGCCGTGGAGCGAGCAGAGCCACCAGCCATCCAGCCCCTGCGTGTTGCGTTCCAGCACCGTCATGATGTCGCCCTTGCGGAAGGAGAGCTCGTCCGGGGACTCGGCCACGTTGTCGTACAGCGCCTTGGCCAGCACGTTCTGGAAGAGAGCCCCGCGCCAGGGCGGTGAGCCGGGCCCCGCCGGCCGGTGGGGAGTCATCCCGGCGGACGACGGCGCCCGGTGCCGGGACGCAGCCCCGCGGGCCGGGGGCTTTGCCGAGCAGGGATCTCCTTACTCCAGCCGCCTGTTCCTTCCCCTGGAGTTCAACGCGTCCTTCCCGGAGGTGGTGCTAGGAAGGGGCCGGGCGCTTCCGCCTCCCCGGTTTCGGGGGGCCCTCCGCTGCCCTTCCCTCCCTTCCCGCCGCCACCGGGGAGGAAGTGCCAGGGCGGTGAGTCAGCCCTGGCCCCGGCCCCGGCCCCGGCCCTGGCCGGAGCCATCCCCGCGCCGGCCGCCGCCGGGCCCCGGCCCCTTCCGGCGCGGGCTGCCGGCCGCCCCCGTGGCGGGCAGGGGCCGCGCCATGACGCCTTGCCCGGGCCGCGGCCCGGGGGCACCTGCCGCCGCTCCGGACCCGCCGCCGGGGCTCACCGGTGCCATGGCGGCGGCGGGACGGGTCGCGGCCTGCAGTGGGATCCCGCCACCGCCCGGGACGGCGGGACCGGACCCGCCGGCCCTCCCGCCTCCCCGCAGCGGCCGGGCAGGGCGGCTGCGGCCGCCCGCTGCTGCCTGCTGCCGCCGGGCTTCCCTGCCTGCTGCCGGCGCCCGCCCCGCCGGGCAGGCGGCCCGCGGCCTGGGGAGGCCCTGTGGCCCCGGCGGGGTCCCCCCGGGGGTGCCGCCGGGCCGCGGGGCGAGGCCTCGGCGGGGCTGGGCCAAGGTCACGCCGGGGGGCTCGGCCTGCGGGGGCGGGGGGCCCTGCCCGGGCTCCGGGGGCCGGGCCGCGGCCTTCCTCCTCCTCCTCCTCCTCCTTCTCCTCCACGCCGGGGCAAAGGCCGGGAGGACCCTGTGAGCCGCTACCCCGGGGCCCCGCGCCCTGCCTGGGGGGGCCCACGCGTGTCCCCGGGCCCCGCCGGGAGGTTCCCCCCCCCCCCCCCCCCCCCCCCCCCCCGCGCCGGTCCCTCCCTCCCCGGCCGGCCCCCGCTCACCAGGTAGTTCATCTTCCCGCGGGGCTGCTCCGGCCCTAGCGCCGGTCGGCCGGGGGCCGGGGCCGGGCCGGGGGCGGCGGGGCGGGCGGGCGGCGCGGTCCCGGTCCCGGTCTCGGTGGCGGCGGCGGCGGCGCCGCAGGGCTCCTCACAGCGCGGGGCCCGCCCGGGCCCGGCCGCCTCGCCCGCCCCCATTGGCTGCGCCCGCCCGGCGGGGGCGGGGCGGCGCGGGGCGGGGCGGGGCCGGGGCGGGGCCGCCGGGGGCACCGGCGGGGCCGGGGGGCGGGGGGGCGGGGGGGAAGAGCGCGCGGCGGGCGCGCAAAGGCCGTGTAACGGGTGCGCGAAGGGCAACGGGCGTGCAGCGGCCGTGCAACGGGGGTGCAACGAGTACGCTGCGTGTAACGGGCGTGCGGAGGGCGTGTAACGGGTGTGTAAGGGGTGTGCAAAGGGCAGCGGCTGCGCAACGGGCGTGCAAAGGGCGTGCAAAGGGTCAAGGGTGCGCAGCGGGTGTGGAAAGGGCGTGCAAAGGATAACGGGTGTGCAGAGGGTGTGCAAAGGGTGTGCAAAGGATAAACAGCATGTAACAGGTCTGCAAAGGATGGGTAACGGGTGTGCAATGGCTGTGCAAAGGGTATCGGGCGTGCAACAGGCGTGTAGCGCGCATGCAAAGGGTATGCAAAGGGCAAAGGGTGTGTAACAGGTGCGTAACAGGCATGCAAAGGGTAACAGGGGCCGTAACAGGCATGCAAAGGGTAACGGGGGCGCATTGGGGGCGTAACGGGGGTAAGCGGGCATCTGGTGGTTGTGGAACGGGGGTGCACCGGGGATGTTGTAGGTGTGTAACAGGCAGGGGACACAGGAGCGTTACTGGGGTGTGACGGGCAGGGGGTGCGAGGGGGGTGTTGGGCTGTCACGGGGCATTACAGGGGTGTAGCAGGCAGGGGCGTGCATTACAAGTGTGTAATGGGCTTTGGGCACAGACGTGTGTGTGTAACGGCTGTGTAGCAGGGGGAGGTGTGCGTGGAAAGCGTGCAACAGGCATGCAGCAGGTGTGTAACGGGGGCTGTTCTGGGCGGGGGGGTCCCAGTCCCACCTGGGGGCGGCATCGGAAATGACCCCCGGCTCTAAACCCTTCTCCCCTCCCGTTGGTTTGCCCATGGCGCCATGTCCCGCCCCAGCCCGGGAGCTGCTCCGGGGCGGCGGCACACCGCGGCACGCCGTGGCACGCCGTGGCACACTACGGCACACACGGCACACCGTGGCGCACCATGGCGTACCCCGGCATGCACGGCACACCACGGCAGCTGGCACGCTGCCCGCCCAGCCTGTTCCAACAGCCCGGCCACGTGGCCCGCAGGCGCCTCGACGGCTGGCGAGCCCGGGCTTGACGCCGCCACACGCTGAGCCGCAGTTCCCGCCCGCAGCTCCGGTGCTGCCAGCATCTGCATGGAGCTGGGAGAAGGCTGGGAGGGCAGCGGCGGGGCTCCCTACGAGCTGGGAGCTCGTGGGAGGCATGTCTGCGAGTTGCACAGATGTGTGAGCTGCGGGACGTGCAAGCTGTGTGGGCATGCACGAGCTGCAGGACACACATGAGCTGCACGGGCATACACAAGCTGCAAGACGTGGTGAGCTGCGTGGGCCTGTGTGATCTACCACGCACGCAAGCTGCGTGGGCGTGCATGAGCTGCAGGACATGGGTGAGCTGCATGGAGGCACATGGCCTGTGGGACACGTGCAAGCGGCAGGGATGTGTGTGAGCCGCGGACGTGCGCATGTTGCACGGACACGCATGCTGCTCACCAAGCGAGTGTGGCCCAGTGCAGTGGTGTGCAAGAGCCAGGTGTGCACCAGCAGTGAGGGCATGGGGCTGTGTGTGAATGTGGACGGAGCAGACAGGAGGCAGGGGTGCCCAGCCAGCGTGCGAAACACACGCACGTGCAGGGAGCACGCGAAGCGTGCCCAGGGCCACGTGGGTGCAGGCGCGAGCAGGCGGCGAGCAAGCCTGCGTGAGAGCCACGGGGCCGGCGAGCGAGCGGCACGTGCCGAGGCAGGCCAGGAATGCACCTCTGCCCGTGCACGTGCCTCCCGGCCCACGTTCCCCCGCTACGGCATTTCCTCTCGCCCTCGGGGGCTACCTTCGGGCCACGCCGGTGTGCGGTGGCAGAGTCAAGGCCAGGTTGCAAACATGTGCCCTTCCCCAAAAAGCAGGGTTTGTTCGGCTCCCTGAGACCCACCACCCCCAGCACCAGTGACCTCCCTGCACCGTCCCCTGCTCAGAGCCAGGCTCTCCTCTGCATTTTTGGCGGACGGGGAAACTGAGGCACGGCCGAGGGTAGGAGATATCCAGCAGCAGGGACTGTGGTCGCGCCCGCAAACCGCAGCCACCCTGGCAGGCGCAGCTGAAAAGACTGCGGTTTCCTCTTGTCGGTGGCAGCGGTGACAGCGGTGACAGCACAGGGGCTGAGCCCTGCAGGCATTCCCAGGATGGGCTCCGAGCTCCCCGGCCCCACTCCCGCCACCACAGCCAAGCCCACGAGGCCACGGTGTGTCTGCTTCGGAGACCCTGAGCCCGGCGAGGGCCTGTGCGGCCGGGGGTGAGGGTCTCTCCTGGGATCCCTGGGGCGTCCCCAGGGTGAACCTGCCACTGCACGGCTTCGGGTGGGCACAGAGGGGCTGCAAGCTTCACGCTTTGGTACTTAAGAGCAGCAGGGATTTTATTTTTCCTCCTCCCCATGGTGATGCCGAGATCAAAGTATCTCCTGTCGGTACTTGATCCCAGCCATTTTTGGTACATCGGAGCCAAAATTGCTGCTTGCATCTGCTGAGCGCCCTGAGCTGGCAACAGCTCCCGCGTCCCCTGCTTCCGCAGCCAAGTGCCCGGGGGGTGACAGGCACCAACAGGTCTCCCTTCTCTAAGAAAATGAAATGCCAAAAAGAAGATCAAAAGTGGAGCGTTACAGGGCCCCTGCGGCGCTGGGGATGCTCAGAGCCGTGTCGGTGCAGCTGGAACATCCCCGTGCTGCTGGTGGTGGGGTACGGCAAGGGCCCCACCGGTCCTGCACCATGGCTCTTCACCAGCTCCGGCGGATGCGGGACTGGGTGTTTTGGGATGGATGCTGCTCAGGATGCAGGTTGCCCCAGCGATGGTTGCTATGGAAAACACTTCATTGGTGAAATTTCCAGCCATATTCGTGTGTCCGTCATTGTCTTTGGGAGAGTCCCCCCGTGTCCGGCGAGCCAGGCACAGCCGGCTCCACACCGGGCAGGCTGCTGCCACGTCTGCGGGGGACTGTCTCTGCCGGGCCCAGCTTTTCCCAGCTTTTCCCGCTGGGTCCTGGCATGGGAAGGTGTTGGAGGGCCCCAGATGGGGGGTTCGGGGGAGCATGGTGCGTGTCCATGGGACCGGGGGAGCAGGCTGTGCTGTGCCATGCCATGCTGTGTTAATTGGCTAATTGCCGATTAACGCTCTGTTGGCCCAGCCGTGGCCCAGCCGTGCCCCAGCCGTCAGATGGGATGTGTTTTGGTGAACCCATGCCGGGATACAGCTCCAGAACAGTGGGACGTCCTGGGAAAGGGGGTGGCACTGCGACACTTGTGGGTCTGGAGCCATCCTCAGCGGGGACCAGTGGCTCTGGATGGGGCTGCCTGCTCCTGCCTGCAGCACCTGCCCGCGGCCCCGCCAGGTCCGTGCTTCGGAAAGCCGCCTCCCGCCTCCTGGAGCAGCAATAGGATTACATGGGACTGAGTCGCCTAGCAATGAACGGAGAAATAAATCCTATAAGGCAGGACGGGATTTATTAGACTTCAATATTCTGGAAATAATGAGGACATTTCTCTTGGCTTGTAATATCACGGGACCCAACAGGATCACAACAAGGATTTATCCCCATGCCTTTCCGTGGTGCTGGGTTGGTTTTTAGCTGTGGAGAGGACACGGTGGGAGAGACCACTCGCCTTTCCGGAGAGCAGGATGGCGGGGCACCCCCTCATCTCCAGAAAAGCCGAGGCGGAGCGCGGGCCTTGGGCTGCCCCAACAGTAGCAGCTCTGTTCATCTCCCCATTCATCCCCCGGCGAGGGCTGGCGCTGATCCTCGCCCCTGGCCAGGGCTCGCTGCTGGGAGTGGGAAGGGCTGGCTGTGCCACCGCCTCCGGCTGAACTTCAAATGCTGGTGCCAGCACCCACCTGGGGTGGGGACCCTCACTCAGATGGGGTGGGAGACCTGGGAGCTGCCCTGTTACTCCCCATTAGCCCTGAACCCACCGCAGCCAGAAACCCTGCTGTGCTGCCAGACAGGACATTGCTGCAAGGAAAAGAAGTGGGAGAGGCTGAAAACAGCAGCTTGGAGAAGAGGATGCGATGCCCTCAGCATCACCTCCTGGGCAGCAGCTCCTCGTGGCCCCGGTCCCTGCGGAGAACTGCTGCTCCGGCTGCAGGGAGATGCCTCCGGGGCCAGCCCCATGCTCTGCTCCCTCCTCTCGCCTGTGTCACGGCACAGCGTCACACTTTGCCCCACGGTGGCTCGGCTGCCCCCCAATCCCATCATGGTCCTTGGGATGGCCCAGCAGGGGCCCGCGGGATGCACCCCCCAGGCAGCCAGCTCTCAACCTCCTCCCACATCGAGAGCCGGTCATTTATTCCCGCATCCCTATCACCGGAGCAGCTTTAAACGCACGATGTTACCTCCCCGTCCGCGATTCCCCTGGCCCTGTAACAGCCTCCCCAAACCCCACAAACAGCTCCGTGAAGGTGAGCCCGCGGGTGCGGGTTGGACGCAGCTGGTTTTGCTGCGGCTCTGGAACGCGGCCGCTGCAGCAGAAGCCCCGACCGTCGGGGCACGCAGACACAATCGCTGCCTTGTTCGGGGTCCAGCCGCACAAGGGGCCCCTTCAGGCAGCCGGGTAAGGGGGAGCTCCTCAGGGTGAGGTGATGCTCAGGCCATGAGGGACTCCTTGCAGGGCCAAAATTATCCCAAGCAAATGCCCTGGGTGGGTCCTGACCCACATGAGCTTCCCAGAGAAGACGGTTCAAGGTGGGGATGTCTTGAAAGAGGGATCTGCATCTCCTGGGAGCTTTTCTCCGTCCAGAAAGCTCAGGGCCGGCGAGGATGCCGAGGGCTGGCGGGTACTGGGGCCACCCCCCTTCGTGGGAAGGTGGCCGGGTGATGGAAATAGCAAGCGGAGTGAGGTTTTGGCTCTTTCTTTTTTCCTTCCTAAGCAGCCAAGCTGTGTTTTCTGGAGACCTGTAAATCACTCCTCGTCTTCAGGAAAAGAAAGGCGAGGAATACATGATCCAACCAAGCAAAAACGCGGGACACTTGGGAGTGCGTGCGGAGGAAGCCAGGAATCAGCCCCAGGCTGGAGGCTGCCTCCCGGCCGTCCCTCTGAGCCCGTCCCAGCTTGCCGGGCCGGGAGCTGGCACCGCAGCCCGGCATCCTCCGAGCCGAGCTGGGCACGCCACACTGCCGCGAGCTGGGGAGCCCGGCGGAGAGGGGAGCCGAAGCTCTCGGCCACAGCTGTTAAACCGCACTTTTCCAGCAGGCCAGGTTGCTTCCAAAATTTCAAAATTTTCCACATTTGCTCAGCTGAAGGGAAGGAAAAAAACCCAGAGAAGAGAAGCTGGAGCGCTTTTGGAGAGCAGTGCTGGGCTGGCAGGCAGGATCCCTTACACTGGGGTCACCGATTTTCCCAATTTACCAGCGTGCCAGTGGAGGCTGTGCTGGCCAGATCCCACTACCACACTGTTAGCGTGCATGTAAATCCAAAGCCATCCCCAGTGAGCCCGATGCTGCTGCAGAGCTCTCTGTGGACACAGCCTGGAGCTCTTTAAGGCTTTTAAGAGCAGGACTGGGTTTGGTGCCTCTGGCCTTCGGGATCTCCAAAGGTTCCCCTGTTGCATCTCTGTTCAGCTCTTGCTTATAACACAACACACAGCATTATCGTCCATTTCTAGACCCCAAGGTGCTGTTGAGCTGCTGGAGCAGAATGAGCCCCAAAACGCAGCCGCATTAGAGGCCCGACACTGCAGGCAGCACCCAGCAGTAGCCAGGATGCCTGTGCCACGGCGAGGATTTCAGCTGGCAGCCCCCAAGGAGCCAGATGCTGCGGGGACCCAGCCTGTGTGGGGGTGACACAACCCTTCCCTACGTCCGTGCTGCATGCGAGGCCCCAGGACCACAGTCACGGGGGGACACAGGGCAGAGAAGATCCCCAATATCCCCTCCTCTTCTCCTCAGCCCCAGCAGAGCAAAGCACAGCAAAAGGCAAATCATTTCCCCTGCTGCCTGCTCGGTGCTTACAGCGGGCCCAGCCCTCCAGCCCCGCTTGCGGCCGCCCTGGCTGAGCTGCCACCCGTGCACCTCGCCGTCAGTGAGGATCTGCTGCAAAGCAAGCCCTGGGTTGCCTTGGGGTCCCTGCTGGGAAGGGACCCTGCAGGCAGGGCAGGACGCAGCTGGCTCCCCAGCCCAGCTCATGGGGAGGAGAGAGGGGGCCAGAGATGGTCCTGCACCACCCTAAGCGGGCCAGCAGCCCGGCTACTGGAGCAGCACCTGCCTTACGCTGCAGCCCCCTCAGAGGTCCAGCCCAGCAGCCAAGGCTGCTCGCTGCCAGCCAGGAGTCCCCAGCTGAAACCTCCCTGCAACGGTGCCCCAGACAGGGACTCCAGTTGGTTTTGCAACCAAAACCAAAGCAACTGGCTTGGAAGTGTTTGGAGATGAAAACATGTCATCACCCCCGTTGTTTTGTTTCTGTCCAATTTCAGGCTTGTTTAAGCAGGTCCATAACAGCTGATTCTGTACCTAACAGGGTGCCAAAGGCTGCAGCTCCCCCAGAGCACGTGGTGTTTTGTTCTCGTCTATCCTGCAACGCGGCCGCAGAGCAAGGGCTGACTCAGCAGCTGACACGCGAGCCCAAAGCTGAGACCATGTTCAGAGCCGCAGGCAAGGGGCCAGCGGCAGCGGCATCACTCGCCCCGTTAGCAGGAAGGACGGGGCTTCTGCCGCTTTCCCCCCAGCGCAGCGCCGGCACGAGCTGCCCCACGGAAAGGGCTCAGAGCACCCCATGGGGAAAGGCTGGCGAGCACCTCTGCTCCGAGGGTGTGCACGGGCCGAACATCGGGAGCTGCTGCTCTCAGCCAGCCAGAGCAGAAGGGATGGCCGAGATGACAGTGCATTGCTGGCCTCCAGCTCCGGCTTACTGCTCCACACCCAGGCGCCTCGGTCTGCCCTCCCAGGCAGCTTCACTTGCTGAATGTCCCTGCATGGCCAGGCCTTGGGTGGGTTTCCTTACTCCTGTAGCACTGCTACAGGAGGACTACGCTGTCCCCATCACCCCCCAGTACTGCAGAGGGAAAGCGATCCAAGCACTTGCCCTGACCCTCAGGCTGCTATCAAGGCAGACACCGGCCACCTCTGAGCAGGGATTTTCACGATCACAGTCAGACACTCATTATGTGACCCTTCATTTCTTTGTCCTCTGCTTCCCACACAAACAATGCTGCCAGCATGCAAGAGTGTCGGGATGGAATACTTTATTCACGTGAACGCTCGGATCCTGGCCCGTCCTGCCGGCTGCAGCAGCTCCCATCTTCTTGACAGCATGAACAAGGAAGGATTTCTTCATCGCCTTGCTTAAACCCCCCCAGCATCATCAGACCTCACACACAAGTACAGACAGCTCGGCTTTGCCCAGGCAGGAGCGCAGCACGAAGGGGCAGGGAGCGCTGCGGGGCTGGCAGAGCAGGGAGAAGGGCTCCAGCCCCGAATCCCACAGCTGACACGTGCACAGCAGCCATGAAATCTTCCTGCAGCTCTTCTCTCAACCAAATACACCAGCCGAGCCTTAACCCAGGCTCCAGCACCCTCCCAGCCTCAGGGGCTCCTCCTGCTGCCAGAAGCACCCGAGGCTGGCAAAGGATGGGTGCTACCATCTCTTCTCCTTGGAAAGCCGCCTGCCAGAATCATGCTGGTCTCTTCTGTCACCTGCTGGACCATTTAACCCTCAAAGTGCCCCCTGCCCACTGACAAACACCCTCCCCAAACTATTACAGTAAAAGGAAAAACCTGTACGTTGAGACATACAGGCTGAGTCTCGGGTAGAGAACGGTTTCCGTGCCTGGTGGTCTGGCGATGGCTGGCAGCCCGCAGCCAGCGCTCGGGCACAGAAGGGAGCAGGATCCCCCGCGGCCACCCCTGGCACATCAGGGCTTCATCCTGCTCAGTCTGATGTCGCGTTCGATTTCGAACTGCCTGTGATCCACGCGCTCCAGGAATGCTTTCCTCTCGATGTACCTGCAGAGAGGCAGAGAGGCAGAGGCTGTAAGCACTGCCCGCAGCAGCCAGCGCTGCCCCCAGCACGGGGCAAAGCTGACCAGAAGGGACAAGCAGGGAGGGAAGGCATCATCTGCCTCCCTCCCTCTCTTCCCATGAGCTGATCACTGCACTGAGCATCTCCTACAGACACCAGAACTGCTCCTCAGCCTGATGGGTGTCTCCTGGGGAACTCGCAGAGGTCTGGGGTGAAGGGTCCCTGTAGGCTAGAGCCATGGGCTAGCTGCTCCTGGTTCCAGCTCTTCTCTTACAGCTGAGAAATGAACTTGAACAACTTGAAGGGGCTCAGGGCAGGTCCTCAGCAGCAGAGGCAGCTCTGAGGCTGCCCAGGCGACCCTGCCCACGCACCCCCCAGCAAAGAATCTCAAACCCAACCACAGCAGCAGGACCCAAGATATAAGCTGATAACAGGCACAGGGAGCAGCAGGGATGCAAACAGCATCACCCAGCAAGCCTGCAGCAGCTCAGGGCTTCAGGCCAGGGGTTTCCCAGCCACAGACCAGCTCCTAACCACTGCTGAGTATTTACTTCTCCCTCTCAGCGAGGCACCTGAGCGCTGCAAGGAAGAAGGCAAGCACGCCTGCGCCTGGAAAAGCACCTTGCCGCTCATTAATGGCATGCAGCTGAATTTTAATGTACTTTGCTGCAAACCCTTGCCACAGATAGCCCGGGGCTGTGCTACTAATTAACCTACAGAGGGAGTGAAATTGCAATTCAAAACAGGAGCTGTAATTGAATCATCACAATTGTTTTGCATTTGTTCCAGGGTGGCAAACACTCTGCTGTCATGACAAGGTCATTACGCTCTGCACTGGCGCGAGATGCATAAGCCGCTGCATTCGTTTTCTCTCTGCCGGTCACCGCTTTTCCTGCACCACAGCTGGTGCCTGCTTAGGCAGAGAAGCCCGCTGCTTGAAAGCAAGACTAAGGGCTGCAGGAAAGATGAGCATCGCAGGCTCTACGAGTTTTCCAGGCTCCTGGGTGGCTGGCAGTGTGCACGAAGGTGCCTGAAGACCCGACTGCACGGGAAGGTTGAAGCCCCCTCCCACCACCAGCAGTGGTCCCTCTAGGACAGAGGGGCTGCGCTGCCTTTGGTGACGAGGTCTCTGCTTTATGCTACAGCTGTCGAACGGAGGCTGAATGTGCTCCCAGCACCAGAGTGCCTTTGCCCTTGCTGCAAGGGATGGCCCTGACACTCCTGCCCACCCAGTCATTGGAAATGAATTAATCCAAATTCATTTCAGCGAGTGACTCCCCCCGAGCCGATGAACAGCCCCGTGCATGCCTGCTGCCACCCCATTCCCATCGCAGCCCGAGCCCATCTCGCGCTGACACAACTGGGTCAGCTCATCTCCGCCGGCTGCGAGGGGCAGGGGCCCAGCGTGGTGTAACGCAGATGATGTGCTGGCTGCGAGGAGGTATTTTTCTGGCTCCCTGCCCCTCGCCGTCAGAGGAGGGCCGTGCACCGAGGCCCCCTCCCCATGCCGGCTCAGGAAAGGCAGGCAGGGGAGTGTCACTTCCCTTCATCCCAGCAAGCAGGGAGGTGACCGGCTCCTGGGGCCGGGCTCGGAGAGGCCACGGGAAGGAAGTCGGGGGGGTCACGTTGTATATTAGTGTGTCATATTGCTGGGTGTGTGGTTTTCCTCCCCCTCTGCTGCTAAACACCAGCCGCAACCACAGCCTGGAAGGTGAGGGACAGGGTTTAACCTGGGAACACCCCGACTGCTTGGGCAGCAACAGCCCAAGCTACCGCATTTGAAACTCCTTCAGCCCCTCTGCGACTCCCTTCTCCCAACCCCAGCAGGGGGTCAGTGCCTTCCTCCTCCTCCTCCATGGCTGCCGTGCCTCTCCAGCAGGCAGGGACTGGCTCCTGGGGGATCGATACAGATCATGAACCAGGAATGTGGTCTCACGGCCACAGCCAGTGGCTCTGCATGGAGGAGGAACTGTGACGTTACCCCGTGGCGTTGTCCTTGGCCAGCCACAGGAAAGCGCCGCAGGGGCCAGAGCAGACCCCACAAGGCACGGCCTGTGCCTACACCAGGGTTTATGGGGCAGGCAGCCTGGGAACAAGCCCAGCCGGCTTGTACTGCTTGCACACGGAGGCTGGAGGACACGAGCAGGGGAGCAGCAGGTCTGCAGGGTCAGTGCAAGCCCCCCTGCCCCACTGTGCCCCGGACCCTGCGCCCGAGCTGCGGCTCCATCTCCATTCCCAGCCTGGCTCCGTGCAGCCAGCAGCAAGGTGCTGCCAAACAGCAGTGCAAAGTGCACGAGCGAGGCACAAACACCCATCCCGAGCTTGTCTAAATAACCTTTGCTACCTGAATCAATACCTTCCTGTAAATTATCAGCCTGCGTGGAAACAGGGCACCTGTGATCCACAGCAGAGGAAGGTAAATTTGTTGGGAGAAGAGGCTGTCTCTGCTAACGAGCGCAGCTGCAAACTGCTCTGGGGAGGGTTTCACTGGTGCTGCCTGTCCCCTCTGCCAGTCACCATCAGTCACCCAGTGCACCCGGAGCAGGGCTGCTCCCCCACTGGGCCTGCCCTACAAAGGTGGCCCAATTAAGAGGCCGCTACACATTTCCATTTATAAAGCACATCAGAGAGATCGACAGCAAAGGGGATAGCTGCCTCTGCTCCTTACTTCAGCCCCTCCTGTGAAATCCAGGACAGGCCCTCAGGATCTGACACAACCAGACTGCACAAGCCCAGATCCTGCTGCTGGGGAAATGCAAATCACCGTCTGGGGCTGGTGATACGAGGGGTGGAAAATCAGAGGCAAGGGTGGACACAGCCACAGGGCGGCACGTGTCTCCTCTACCTTGGGAATCCTGGGGCCACGCCGCAGCTGGCTGATAACTGGCATCATCAGCAGAAAGATGCCATGGCCCCATTGCTCAGCCGGCCACCAGCGTGCTGGCCGAGCGCATGTTGCTGCTGGAGAAGGGCCGGGGAGGTCCAAGGCGTGGGGAGCTGCAGGCTGTGAACAGCGACTTCTGCAAGGTTACTGCAAAAAAGAAAAATACAGCCTGCCTTCCCTTCTGAGCAAAAAGAAATGCCTCCCGCCTTCCTTGAGACACACACGGACCATCTCTGTAGTGCACAGACACGCGTGGCATTGGGTAGATGCTTCCAGGAGCGAGTTGTGGCTTTCCTTGTCAGGCAGACGTTTTTAATTACAAAGCAGGACACGCAGGGACCAGAGGTTTCTAACACACGTCGGCACCAGGGATAAAGGCAGTGCCCCACTCCCTCCTGCCTGGGTTGAAGGGTTAACAACTGCTCATTACGACTTTTATAGCGATGTGTAAATGATTGCCTGCTGAAGGGTGAGCAGAGCCTACATTATTAAAGGAGAAGAGGCAGCTGCGGAAGGGACAACAGGCAAAACGACCTGAAGCTGGCAGCAGCTGTGTCTGCATGATCTGCCCACCGAGCAGGCTGGCTGCTCTCTAACGGTGCAGCACGCTTCACATCGCAGGCGCTTACAGGTGGCCTGTAAGCAGAAATGCAGTGGGCTGTGCATCCATCAGCTCCTCCCTTCTCCCTTCCTTTACCTTGAAGGTGGATGTAATTCACAGTGAGCAGATGCTCGGTTGATCCCCTCACATTACATGCCTGACTAGCACAAACAGATTTGTAAGGAGTGTCTAAAGTTATCACGGCATCATGTTTCTTGTTTGTTTAATGACAAAAATCACTTGCCAATAGCCCAGTGGATTTTCTACTCTGGGATGTGACAGGCAGCAAAACCCAAAGCTGTCCAAGCTTACAGATGCTCTTAAAATTGCTCTGTTTTGCTCATCTTTTCAATGTGCTGATTCCTTCTTCAGCCTTCAAGGACCATTACGTTAGCATCCCTGAAAGGTTTGCCAGGCGTGAAGAGCGAGCTGTCCTGCTTGTATGGGGTAGGAAACAGCACTGCCCAAGAAAGGTCGACATACTAGGTTTGAACAAGCAAGACATGCCACAAAACACTCATGCAGGGCAGCCTGGCCTGTTTGGGGTGTGTACAGTCCAGCTGAGAGTGATGGACCCCGATTCAGGCTGATTCCACCGACTGTGGAAAGAAACAGTGTGTCCCAGCAATTGGCAGGAGGTGGTCTGGCAAAATTTTAATGGTGATACTACCACCATCGGCCCAGCCCAGAGCAGTGAAAGCCCAAAGCTGTTACCACACTTGGCAGCCACTCAGACATCTGCACAGGGTGAATTCTCACTCCACATCCCATCAGGACAAACCAGCCAGGTGCCACAGACAGAAACAGGACCCTTCCCTGGAGCTGGGTTCTCCCAAAGCAGCCTGCAGCTCCTGACGGGGCTTCATGGGAGAAGCTCACCTTCCTCTTCTTCCTCCGTCAGACACAGCCTGGTACATGGCCTGGCTCTGTCTCCAGACTCCTGGCACGGGCCATTTCAATGGAGAGCCTTGCGTACAGGACTCTGGCCGTAGCATTCACCATGCCGCAGACAGCATCGGCGATCTTCTGGTGCACACGTGCTCTGCCACACCTGTACGCGATGTAAATCGCTCACCTCCTTGGATTTCAAGGATCTTGGAGGAACACCTGCCCCCCTCCAGCACTCCTACTGAATTGCTCTACTTGTTTACAGGCTGGATGGGGCTCTGAGCAACCTGATCTAGTTGAAGATGGCCCTGCCAATTGCAGGGGGGATGGACTAGATGACCTTTAAAGGTCCCTTCCATCCCAAAGCATTCTATGATTCTATGATTCAAGGGCATGCGTTCCAAAACAGATCAGGGCAGCTCTGACAGAGAAGGGGCGCTGTGGAAGGGTGCAAGACCAAACTGAAAAAACCCAGCAGTTATAAAATACCTATTTGAAATACAAAATCCAATCTGTTGGAATGCAGAAGCTCTGAGTTTTTCCCGCAGAGTAAAAGAACAGCTTACAATAAAAATACATTTTATGAGCTGTCCACTAAGCCGGTTACGTTTTCCCAGAGCTTAGCAAAGCACTTGTAGTGGAAATACCACTTGTGATCTTATTATCCTTCCCTGCAGTGCATGTTATTAACTTTCTGATTTATTTACAGCATTGCCATTTACTTTTACGATACTTCCATTAACTTCATTGGAGTGAACATTGCTTGATGCACACAATCAACGCCCAGTGCTGCCATAATCTTTAACGCACCTTGCCAGCTGTTCTGGGTTTACATACATCTTTATGCAGGAGGAGGGGGGACAGACACAGCTACAACATGTCATTTGAAGAATGGAACAAAAAACATACCTCCCAATTTGAGACTTCTTTAAAAAAAAAAAAAGAAAACAGGGCAAAGGCAATTGTGTTTCCTCATGGGAGCACTGCATTAGACTGGTTCACGCTGCATTAGACCAGTTCATGCTGCATCCGAGCCACTAGTAGGAGAGAAGATAAAGCACAGCCAGGCTTTGCTTTAGCTGGACTTGAAGAACTCATGAGGTTGTTAACAGAGAGCGATAGGTGCTTGCAGGCTTACCTGCCTCCCTGTGATACCTAGAGCAGCTACTGGCTTTATATATCCCTAGGATAAATCCTTAAGAAATCCCATGGGTTTGCTGAACTCTCTGTAGCAAGTGATGGGGTTCCTACATGTATAGGAAGTGGTGGGAAGTGCTGGACTACTGCTAGGTAAAGTCCCTCTTACCCGTCTTTCCCTCGGTTATGGATCGCCAGCTCCTCCACAATCCCCTCCTCCTCCTTGAAGTTCTCCCAGTCCAGTTTAGATTTCTCCAGTGTGCTCATCTTCTGCTTTTTGGAGCCAATCTTCCCCAGGAGGCTGCTCATACCGCTTGGCCTCTTCACCCTGACGGAGATAAGGGAGCAAACGTTATTTAAATGCAGGGAGACAGCATCAGTTAGCAATTAAAAATGGAGCTGAGAAACGTCACGTGTGAGAGAGGTAGCCTTGATGGTGGTGAGCCACTGCCACTAAACAGATGGCCACCAACTTCAGGCAGCCTGCAGGCAGCAAGGTCACGCTTCCTGCAGATCCTGCTCCGCCGTTCCCCTGGAAGCAGCAGAGTTCATTACACACATATCTCAAGTGCTCGCTTTTTGTGAAAGGGCTTTTTCATCTATCTTCTTAAGAGAACAGAAAGCTTTCAGGCCAAGAGAGATCATTAAATCATCTAGTTTGACCCCTTGTATATACCAGGCCAAGTCATTCCACTGATCACCTCTGTGCTAAGCCCGGTTCTTTGTCTTCCGTTTAAAGTGTTGTTTTCTGGAAGGGATCCAGCCTCAGTGCGTCACCAGTGCTGACAACACATCTAGGAATTAACCATTTCCTTGGTATCAACACGCCTGTTTTCAACTTGATTTTGTCTAGCTTTAGGTTCTGGTTGCCGTGGCTTACTCTAAATCGAAGAGACTTTGGCACCCAGGTGAGTCTCATTAGTAACATACTCATACACCACAACGAACTTACATCTGAATTTTTTTTTTTTTTTGACAAACAGATGGAGCTCTTTATGCCTCTCATTAAAATGCATTTTGTCCCAGCTCTTAGTAATTTCTAAAGTTTTGTCCCCCTGCTTACGCTTCAATAGTCCTTGAAGATGGGGGCACCAGAACTGCGTGTAACCTCCACCCTTCTCCTGATTGCAAATCTGTTTCTGTCCAAGGATTGCCTAAATCCTGTTAGTTACACCATCATGCCACACGCTGAGTCCCAGTGCACGTGGACTGCGACCCTCCACCATCTCCCAGGTCCCTGTTTAGCAGGAAGACCACCTTGGTCTTTCATCTACTTGTTCTTAGAAGACCAAAATTCCACCCACGTGGCGGGGCCCCCGAATCTCCCCTTGATGCTGGGAAATGCACACACAGGGACTCAGGTCAGCCGGGTCACCCTCCGAGGAAGACAATTCTCAGGGCTAGGAACCCGTAAAACAAACTCCTGTTAACCCCTTCTTAACCCCCTTCTTAACAGCATCCCATTGAATTTGGTGTTTACACACATTCCAGAGATAACTTCAGATCTGCAGCGCCCTTGCCTCTGCAAGAAGCCGGAGAGGAAATGGTTCTCGTTCCTGAGAGATGGAGGAATTTGGGCAGGGGGGGCCCAAGGAAGGCAGCCAGGTGAGCGTGGCAGACTGTCTCCGTCAGTTCTCTCCAAGCACGTCCTGCCCAGGGGTAGCCGTTCTTGGGAACGCATCCAAAGCTGTCCTTATCGGATCATTAGCATGGTTTATGCTTCCATAATTTGCAAGCCTCTAAAGGAAAATAATTCCACAGTTTATATGGAATTAAATCAAAGAAAATGACATCTTTGTATGCCTCAGCCAGAAGATTCTCAATGCAAGAATGGCTGGCCATGGTCACTTGGGGTTGCAGCTTCCTGACACAAATATATTTGGGCTACAAACCCTGGATTAAGTGCATCTTGGCAGGCTCTGTAGCCACAGGACAAAGCTGCCTGCCCCTCCTCATACTGCCCAGCCAGAGGAGCAGAAATATCCTAGGACCTGGCCCTCTTATTTCTTTCAGTCCCTGCCCACTGCTGGAGAACGTGCCAACAGCCCCCACTTTTCACTCTCCGGGGACACAGAGCAAGCTGGATGCTCTTTTATTCACCTTTATCCCTGAACGTCTCATCAAGATGTCTACAGCTCTCACACCACAATCACGCAATACAACCCTGATCCTCGCTCGGCCTCCCATTCTCCCTTACTTTTCAAGGCATGATGGCTCCGAGTATCCTTATCTGCAAGTAGCAGGAAAGTGGTGCAAGGGGGCAAAATGTGCAAAGATGTTCTCAGCTCAAGATAAAACTGGAGAGATTTGGTTCCCACATCTGGCTATCCAGGACTACATGTGAGCCTTGCACAACCACCCAACCCAGTATCAGATGCGTGTTCAGGTTGCAAGGGAGTGGGAGGAGAGGAGATATAACAAGTAAGAAGGTGAAAACAAACAAAATATTGGGCAAGCATCCCCTGTGGCAGTCCCTGCTGAGCAGCTGCCTGGAAGGCAGAGCCTGGTGCTCAAGCACGGCAGTTCCTTACGCTGCACTGGGAGGCCTTGGGTTTTAGCAAGGGACTTAAAGTAAAGATGCTCTGAGACAGACTTAGAGAAGTGCTATGGCTGATCCAGCTGGCTATGCTCCTCTCCCCCCAACCTGACAGGCAGAAGGTGGTTAAATTAACACAAGGTATTCAATAACATGTTTCTCTGAATATGCTTAACTTTCCAGACTCACTTGTGCTTACAATTCTGCCTACCTTTGAAGTGGGAGAAGCAGGGATGCAGCAATGGAGGGTGTTGTCCCTTGTCCCTACATGTCTCCTAAATGGTTTTTGGGGCAAAGAACCCCAATGGCATAAGAGCCATCTCACCTGTCCAAGGGCACTCACAGCTCACCTGCATCCGCCAGCCCCTTCCGTGGGTGGGAGCTTACAGCCACTGTACAGCTGTACTGCAGAAAGGCCTGACTCTGCAAAAGACACAGCATGCACCTGGAAAACCCACTTGAAGCCATTTCAGGATCTCTCCTGGGTGTTAGAGGTATGCCTGTCCCACAGAGCGACAAGCAGGCTCAGAGGCAGGCTCGCACATGTCAAGACTGATGCCTTTTCAGCTGAACCTCGGGCTGTCAGCTGCCGGTGGGGAAGAACTGAGTCAGGACAGGGGCCAATCGGCCAGGCTGGGCTGCAGCACACGTTCCTGCACAAAACACAGACTGGAACATGCTGACAGGCAACTGCTGTCCCCGAACCACAGTGGCAGATATCCATGAGCGAAGGGAACCAAAGGCAAGATGGTTCGTGGCCAGGTGGAAGCAGAGGCGGTGCCGGCTTCACAGCAGGGAGCAGGGGCTGCAGGCTAGGCAAAGGTCGCTCGTCACACATCTTTTCTCCCATGGGAATTCCTGGCATAAATTAACAACGTCTACATGCACACATCCATCTGTAAGTGCTCAAGGCCTCTGTATCTGCTCTTGGCCATGGATCTCAGGAATATCCCTTAAAAGATACAACTCATCCCATGTTTGAAGCTACAGAGTCTAGGTTATGAACATGGACCTCCACCAAGGGCTTCCAGATAGCCATGAGAATACTCCCAAGTCAATGGTCCCTTCAAGGCAAGAGAACCTAACCGAAGAGGGCAGGCTATGTTGCACCCTCATGTTGATGACTACTCCAAAAATACTGCTAATATCCGGTGTCAGCCCCATGCTGGAGGCGGGCCCTGGGCTGGATGACCTGGCTCTGCTCCTGCCCAGACAATCCTGGGCTGTTTGCAGCAGGACCAAGCCTGGGCCAGGCACCGAGACGGGGCCAGGCACGGGCTGAAGGACATGTTCGAGTCTGTTGCTGAGTCTTCACTCTGCGCTGAGCCTTTCATCACCCTGAATAAATCCAACAGCAAACCTGGGGGTGGGAATTCCTATGCTTCTGCCAAAATGAAGTAAATGAGAGACATTAAAGTCCAATTAAAAACTTGCATGGCCTTAAATGCCTCATCTGTTTAAAAAGCAAGTAAAGGGGCCTGATTAATTGCATTCAGTGCCAACAAGAGGAATTATTACCCTTTTTGTACTCATTAAGGGTATCTGCTGTGGCATCTTTAATCACCAAGGCATTTAAAAGAGAGAAAGTAATTTCCTAAGACATAATGGATCCCAGGGATGAGAATCAGGACAATCGCCTATTTAGGACAAGACACACTCTTACTTTCCATGATTAAAAAGCACGGCCCAAATCAGCTCAGAAACCAGCAAATAAGCATGCTGGTGAGCTCTGCCTTGGCAGGGGGAGTCCCCTGCACCCATCTGGTGTCTTCAGGGCAAGGACCATGCCTGGGCATCACCTGGCACTGTCACACACTGGGACAAACAGCAAGCCAAGGGCTCCCTTGCTGTCCCACCACGGGCGAACATGCATTCCCATCCTTAACAACGAGGCTTCCTCCCATCTCAGTGTGAGTAGCTTGACCGGGAGCTTGGAGAATTGCTGCTATACCAATGATAAAGTGGCACTGTCACTTGTAATCCCTGCTGTCTTGTAACATGAAGGTTGGCAGCATCCGGAAAATGCGTGCCTGCCTCCAAAGAGGCAGACTTCATCACAAGCTTTATAAAATAATCTTCAAGCAATAGGAAAACAGGGCTACAAAGGTCTCGTAGTGCATCCCGCCAGCCAAAGCAAGGTGAGTTCCTCCCGCACCCACCCAGGGATGGGTGCTCTGAAGGCCTCTGACACCAACCCCACGCACTAGAGGTTTTGGTACTTCATCAGCCTTTCACTTATGTAAGTTTTCCCCAATGACTAAATTTCCTCACTCAGCTTATGACTTGTTATCTTCTTCCTAGTAGCTACTAAGAACAGATCATTCCCTCACTTTTCACAGCAGCCTTTTATGTCTTTGAAAGCTTTTCATATTCCCCCTCCTGCTCAGCTTGCTCTTTCCTAGACTAAACAATCCCGGGTCCTTTCAAGCTTTTCTCATTCCTCATGGTTTCCAGCCCTCTGACCACTCCCGCCACTCTCCCTGGACTCTCTGCTATTGGCCCACATCTTCCTCGAAACGCAGCATCCAAAACGGGAAAGAAAGGGCTCCAGCCGCGGCTTTACCGGCACCGGGAGCAGGAGGAATACTTCAGATGCCTTGTGAAGCATGCAAATCCTTACACGGCCTCCTATGACGTGCTCCTTTTTCACAACCGTGTGACAGTGTTGACTCATGTCAGCCTGTGATTCACTGAGATTTTTGTCTGCTCTGCTGCTGCCAAGCCAGTTATTTCCTTCCTCGATTGGTGCAGATGATTACTGCTACCCGAAGGCAGAGCTTTCCACTGGTCCTTCTGTGCTGTTTCTCCTGCTTGCCCTCACGCTTCCCTCGACATGGCAGATCCCGGATGTATTCGCAAATCAGCCTCTCCTATTCACAACACCCATGCCGCAGCTGTTGAAGAGTAACAGTGGGGAAAGTACCTCCCATCTTTCTAAAATACCAATGGAGACAATTTAGCAGCTGAACCAGCACCAGTTGGCCAAACAAGATCAAGCTGATGGCCAGAAGCAGGCAGGGACCAGGAGGGTCGGACTGCAGGAGGAGCTCTGACAGTTCATACCATCCGACTCCAATGAATGAAGGGTGCCCAAAGGACACCTACTCACATATTGATCAAGGAGCCAGCAGTGTCCCCAGCTCCAGCCTGGCCTCCACCCTTGGGGATCACAAACCCTCTGCTGCTGTGTTTCTGCTGGCTCCACGGGAGCGTGCAGACCGCAAACCCTGAGCTGCTTCTCCATCCGCCTTGTATCATCCTCCTTGTTGTGGATAATAACAACTTGTGTAGCAGGAAGGTCCTACTTCTGTCTTCTATCAATACTTTTAAGAAGGGCTCAATTCGTAAGAAGCAAATGCTGAACACAAAATAGGATGTTACTGATGCTTAGCTAACACCCCAACACTCCCCCACCCCCTTCTCGTTATGTCACGTTTTGGGGAAACAGTGTGAGCAAACGCACTTAAGAGGACAGTCACTGACGTACACAAATCATGAGCAGGATGCTTGGTTTTCCCCTCTTGATGAAATCCAGCCCGCCAAGCCCCTGCTAAACAGAGTGGCTAATAACCTGTTTTGTCAATGAGGATCTTGTGATAAAGTGGCTGCTGCAAGACTTGGACCAAGCAGCACATTTTTTTAGATGATGCTGATTCTACCAAGGCATCCTGCACACCCTGTGGCTACGTGGTGGAGGAGACAAGACAACAGAGCGGGACATCTTCTTTGGCCTCATCGCAGGCTTTTGCACCTCCCAGAGCAGAGACAATTTGGTGCTGGGCACTCTATCATCTTCCAGCATACATCCAGAACAGCTGGTGACTCTCGGAGATGACATGATTTCATCAGAAGGAAATCTTGCGAGGCCAGGAAAGAACCCATATCTCCTGCCCCAGCCTTTGCATGCAGATTACCAAACAAATCACCTTTACCATTTACCACTAAAAACGGCAGGTTACACCTACAGCTGTAACCTGTATACAGGTTAACAACCTAACACCTGTTCCAGGTGTAGCCTGTAAAAGGCAGGTGACACTCTCAAGGAAGGTTCAGAACCAGGATGGATAGTTTCGTGCGTTAGAAGACAAGACCATTGCAATGGGCAAGGGCGCTTACGCCGTCTGGCACAAGAGGACAAGCAGGAGGCATCTGCTCGCAGGTCTTTCAGCACAGCTGAACAGCTTTGCAAATCTTCAAGCAGAAGAACCCAACTCAAACATAAGCTCTAGCACAAACCGCTTCCCTGCTGGCTGCCGGCAATGTAGAGCAGCACGACAGATCCCACTGTCAGAATAGGACGCCGGCAAGTAACTGTCCCTGAGTGCAGAAAGGTGGTGTCTCAGGCCATGCAGTCCTGAAAGTACCATGTTCATCATCAAGCCCCGGCTCTCCTGCAGCCCCTCTCCTGCCCAGCTCCCTTCCCCACCAGAGCCTGCGATATTTCCTTGAAGCACAGTGACAGCAGCTCTGTTCCTGTCACCCCAAGCGCTTCGATGGCAGGGACGCAGGTGAGAAACTCTGCCACTCAGCAAAGGGAAGAGCACAAGGTTTCATAAATAGCAGTATCTATTCCTGCCATAAACTGCCGTAAAGCTGAATAGTTTCCTTAACGGCAGGAAATGGTTCTCATACAAACTAACCACAGCTGGGCAACTGATGCAGCCAGTAAATACTTTCATTATAATGAAGTGGAAGATTCCTGCCCAGCGCACCACCCGCCCCGCTGCCCTCCCTTCAAACAACAGTGTGCACGGGTGTGTGAGAGACATTGCACGAGGAGGATGTATGCAGAGACCCGGCTGGTGGCCCGTGTGCCAGCTCTGCTGTTCACTCCCAGCCTCTCCAGACCATCTTCCTCGACAGAGGAACGAAAACACTGGTGGGGAGGAAGACGGGCACACGGCAGGAAGGCAAGCGCGGTGCCATCTGCTCCTCAAGGTCAGGGTGGCCCGGCTGGACGGAGCAGGCAGCAGCAGAAGGACAGTGCCTGGTATTGCCAGCTTGCAGGAACCTTCCCCAGAATGGTAACAGGTCTTCCTCTTCAGACCCTAAAACCGACCAGCTCTTCCCATCCCTCATCCTGTGTAACCAGCCAGGGACAGAAAAATCTCCCAGGCCAAACCCAACTGCATTTCTTTTTTTATTTTCCCACTTGGCATCGTTTCCTAAACTGGCACTCAGATGGATGTGGAGAGCAGCCCAGCTCATTCTCAGCCCTGCCTGTCACAACAGGTATTTAAAAAAACAAACAAGAAAGCTTCCCTGATGCCAAACAAACAAACATTTAAATCCCAGGTGGGGGAAAAAAAAAGCAAGCGAGGAGGAAATGAAGATAAAAGCAGGGTGGATGCTGCTGGAGCGCTGGCAGGGTGGTGATGATCCTGTTTGGATGGCAGCGCCCAGGCCTGGGCAATCGTGGGGCAGGCTGGCAGGGAGAGGACTGCCTGACTCCCACCACAGGCCGAGGAGCTCGCTGCCAGCTCAGATAGTGGTGCCTCTCCATATGCTGAGCTGGTAGCAGATACCCTAAAGCATGCATAAACTGAGCCAAAGAACCTGCCTGAAACGCTCTAGGAGTAGCAGTGATTTTTGAGGCAGGGTTATAAACCCGTATCTTTGTAGGGAGGATCATAAAGCTTCTTGCACTCTGAAGAGCCACGTGCACCAGACCTCCATGGAAAAGCAGCCACGACTGAGGCAAAACCCATTTGGCGGTCCCACGGGGCACAACGGAGCAGGCAGCACAAGCAGCTATGTCCAAAGGTAGCAAGAGATTCAAGTACACTGGCAAAATGCAATTACCCTGCCTGCGATCCTGCCAACAGACTGAGGCAAATTTATTTCTACTGCATGGAGGGCTTTGCTGACAGGAGCAGTTGGCAGCGCCCAGTGAGAATACCCTGAGTACAATTACCCCGCAGAAGGTGGCTGGTCTGACTGCAGCAGGGCCAGCCTGAAGTACTTACAATGACGACAAGGAAACGCGGGTTATAACTCCAGCCAACAGCGTGAGTTAACTCTTCTCAGGCTTTTGTTCAGGCTTGCCAACCCAAGTTAACCCCAAGCTGCTTTGCCATCACTGCTGTTGCAATGCAAGCTAGCAAAATCTGAAGATCTAAGCTGAGCCCCAGGTCCCTCCTGGTTTTTGATGTCTCCCCATATCCCCTGACACCTCAGGACAGTCTCACAGTGAAGACCCCTTGCACTGGTTTTGGCTGGGATAGAGTTAATTTTCTTCACAGTAGCTAGTATGGGGCTATGTTTTGGATTTGCGCTGAAAACAGTGTTGATAAGACAGGGATGTTTTAGTTACTGCTGAGCAGTGCGTACACAGAGTCAAGGCCTTTTCTGCTCCTCACTCCACCAGCGAGGAGGCTGGGGGTGCACAAGAAGTTGGGAGGGGGCACAGCTGGGACAGCTGACCCCAAATGACCAAAGGGATATCCCATACCATATGACGACATGCTTAGCATATAAAGCTGGGGAAAGAAGAAGGAAGGGGGAGGGACGTTTGGAGTGATGGCGTTTGTCTTCCCAAGTAACCATTAGGCATGATGGAGCCCTGCTTTCCTGGGGATGGCTGAACACCTGCCTGCCAATGGGAAGGAGTGAATGAATTCCTTGGTTTACTTTGCTTGTGTGTGGGGCTTTTGCTTTACCTATTAAACTGTCTTTATCTCAACCCACGAGTTTTCTCACTTTTACCTTTCTGATTCTCTCCCCCATCCCACCGGGGGGAAGTGAGCAGGAGGCTGTGTGGTGCTCAGTTGCTGGCTGGGGTTAAACCACGACACCCCTACATGAACACTGATGCTCACAGCTTCTTTCCACTTGTAGGAAGTCTTTGACACCGACTCTGCTGACCTGAGGAGGTAATCCAGGATCACAGCACAAAGCAGAACTACTGTTAAAATAAGCAACCTGTCAGACACATACGGAAGAGAAGGTGTAACCTCTCAAGAAGCAAGAGTGATAGCTCTCCTTCCCGCACACCTGCCTGCCTTCCTACCGCCAGGGTCTGCATGGAACAGAGTTTAAGATGGAGATAAAAGGCACTGCCAGGCAAGGACAGCCGGACTGCTACACCCTGGCAGCCCTGGCCGAGATGATGCGGTTTCCATCAGCGTGGAGAAGCAAGGGCAGATGTGACAGACTAAATGTACGCGTGATGCTGCCTTGGTGAGGGCTGCTGCAGGCAGTGGCAGAGCTTGCCACGGGCACAGTTGATTCTGGATGTATTTGTGTCTAAATATAGTCAGTGGGGGAACAGAGATTTGTCACAGGGGAAAAAACATGTCACTCCCACCTCCCAGCGGCAGTGAGCAACAGCCCGCCAAAGGGCAATGCTGCAGTATTCCAGCTACTGTTTTATCGCTGGATTTGTTATAAGTCCAGCACAGTGAGTTTCTGTGGGACTTCACAAGTTGCTCAATGCTGCTTCGCTCTGGCAGAGCGCACCTCACCTTCAGGAGGGAAATAAGTGTCACGGTACCAGCTTACGAACAGTGTAACTGACACAGCAGGTGGCGAAGGGGCTTGCAGAGCATCATGCCATGGGGTTTCAGCGGAGATCCCAGTTAGTGACTTCTTTTCTGGTGCACTCTCCAAGATATACAGATACTTCATGCTCACTTCCACACCATGAATTGTGCTGGATAGGCCTTTCCGAAGTGCAGGGCTGGAAAAACAGACCTAAGGGCTGCCTTGCTCCAAAACAGGACGGCACAGCTGTAGTACCACTTTGTTCTCCAGTCTGTTCCCCAAACTGGGGAAAAAGCCAGGTGTAAATACACAGTAATAGTGCACACATGAACATAGTTATTCCAGGAATAAAAGCAGAGTTGGGTCTCCATGTGCACCAAGAGGCAAATTTGCTGAGCAGGGGAGAGATGGAATGCTTTGGCTCAGGAACGGCAGAGAGCAGCAGCAGTAACACAGGTGCACAGCTCCGCTGGAGCTGGCCTTTCCTCAAGCAGGTCCCATCCCATAGCATCTAGGTCTGCACCACCTCTCTGGAGGGCCTGGTCGAGAAACATGGGCTGGAGCCTCATTTTACAGGCTTTGGAGGACATGTTCATCAAGAGATGATCAAGTACATCAGCTCTCGGGGAGCTGGCTGGCTGAGGCAGAGCCCCTGACCTGCAGGTCCCCTTATCAGCAGGAAGGGCTCATTAGGGAACGGACCAGGGTTTCCTGCTCAGGACCGAACCCTTTGTGAAGGGACTGCTGCCATGGAGAACCCGCTTCCTAACAGCCAGAGGAAGCAAAATATTTTCCTTGGGCCTCTGAGACAGAGTTGCTATGGGGTGGTTGTCAACAAAATAAAGTTGCACTTGTGGAGCTGGGCAGCGCACGCCATGCACGAGCTGTTACTGCAGGATAAAGGTGCTCCCAGCAGCATCACTGCCTGCCCCGAGCGCCGGGGACGATTCAGAGTGGCATAAGGCCCCTCTGTACCAGTGTAACTGCAGCTGCCCTCCGGGCTGTACTGGCAGAACTATTTGAGCAAAAACAAAATCTCGCACCCTCCTAATCAGTATGACATTGTGCGGAGACCACGGCTCGCTCTGGCTCCTCTCCAGCCCGGAGCACAGACAGAGGCTGTTTCAGTAGCAGACTCTCCTAATGTATTTGCAGTGGGCCAGCCAATTACGTTACAATATCTGCGTATGGAGCTCAACAGGAGCTTAATTGAAAGAGCTGTAGCATTCAAATGACTTTTGATACTATGAAGACGTTAACGATTCCAACCCAGCACTAACCAGCCCTGTCTGATGCTCGGCTGATGGGTAAGGACCTGTAACTCAGGGCTTGGTCTGCAGCCAAAGCTACACCCCTGTTAACTCAGCACAGCACCGCAGCTGCGGCCAAATGCTTCCCAGCTGGAAGCTGCAGCAACTCCTCACATGAGCTCTCCTCCACCCAGGGCATCCACACAATACAAAACAGACCTGCTCCTGCCACTGAAGGACCACGTACATGCACCAGAACTCCCAAAACTGGTCCCACATGGACTAATTTGAACCTGCAAAGCACTGCTTGCATTTATTCTTTTTCTTGAAAAATATAATGCATTCTCTTCATATATATTTTATGTTGCTCTTAAGTTCTGTAAACGTTTTGGGATAATAAATGTCCCAGTTTCAAACTGATTTTGCTACACCAGCAGAGAACCAGTACACCTACCCCACTCCAAGGTGGTGGGCTGCATTTAATTTGGTATCTTAGTGCTGCCACTGAGAAGTGGCAAGAAATGCCTTTTATAAAGCCGTAACCATCTGCACTGTGTACGTGCGTGTGGGGGGGAAGGTGCCCTGCTTCTACTATTCTCATTTCTGATCCAATGCACAGAAATCAGCAAAAATGCACACACACACAAGCCGCCGGCGAGCTTACACTCTTACGTGGCTGTGAGGCATCTCACACCCTGACAGCAGGCAAGAGCAAAAACTGAAAGTGAGAAGGCATAATGCTTTTGGTACCCACGTCTAACAGGCTGATGGCCTGAAAGCTGCCAGAAGCTACCGCAAGTCGGTAGCTGTGGCATATAGCATGCTTGCTGGGCGACATCTTGGGTCACACGCTGGAGCATTTTAGAGTAACACCCTGTATTACGCCCATATTTAGCCATGGAAATAAGTGTGACTTGACTTTCAAACACTTGCAGCTTTCACTGACTTCACTGGGTTCAGTTGAGATGTTTCAAATAAAACAATAACGACCACAACTCTGGGCTGGGACCAAGCACAGACCATTTTTATCTTAAAAGGCATCTGAGAACATTCAGTGCTGCTAGAACCAACAGCATTAAAGTTATTTCACTGTGCAACCTTAAAAACGTTGACAGCTTTGTCTGCAAAATGACACGGATTAATTGGTGACCAATCCTTAAAAAAAGAATAGTTAGAAAAAAATTACTGGCAAACAGAGGAGAAATTCTTCCTCTCTCAGAGGCTCACTCCTTCCTCCTTTGTCTAACAGCAGATCTTTTGTTCGGGGTTTCAGTTGCAAGCAGCCCCGAGGTACGCGGGGAATGTCTTGGTTATGACGAGCCCTCCAGACTGGTGCGCGGCCTCGGTTTTAATCGGCAGAGAAACCACTCCAAATCACGGCCAAGAAGTACTGCTAATGGAATTGTTCCAGCGCTAAAGGGATTTCAAAGTGAATGAGTGCGGATGGCAGAGCAGCTGGTGCGACTCCCAGGTTACTCTTTACAGCGCGGTGCGCCACGCACGGAGGATCTAACACCCCAGCCACCCTGGCCTTGCGAAAACAACCCCCGCTGTCCCCCCACGGCCATGCAGAGTCCCTGGCTCGGTCCCTGTGATTCGTAGATGGCCCCAGCGTTTAGTCCCGATTAGCTTCCCACTGTATCAGATCAACACCAGGCTTTGATCAAAACGAGGTGAGAAAGCCAGGACAGAAGTAGGGAGGGACCCCCCCTTCCTCCCCTAGCAATTAATCTGACAGCTTTAAGAATAGTTCTGATTAAAACAAATACACCGCCTTCCACTGGCAAATGTTTGCAAAGCTCAGCAGCCTAGGTCAGGGGAAAGTTCCCAGGAAATTAAATCAGGGTGAAGGAGCGTCAGGGCTCCCTAGCACAAATGCATTGCTGCAACGAGCAACAAACGAGAGCCCAGTGGAGCAGTTGCTTTGCAGTGTCATGCAAGTTAATAAATAGCATGAATCTAATATATTATCTTCCAGTGGAAAGCCTGGCCTGGCAGCACGTGGGACTGTGGGGGACAATAAACATTTGGGCACTGCTACAAGCAGCCATAAAACAAGAATGAGGGTTTGATCACATCTAATTGCTTTTGGGAAGGGTAACATCACCAGGGTATCCATCACAATTACCTTCCCTTCCATGAAACTGTTCCATCACAGATTAAGAGCTGGTCAAATGATCCAGATCAAAGAGGGTATTTCAGAGGGTAGGGAAAGGAGGGAAATACCCTAAAAGCTTTAAAGATGTTTGCCATATAAAACCTGAAGTCCAACCCACGAGAAAACAGGCAATAAAAAGTTAACTGATGAAAGGACACGCTTTTCTTCTCAACTACAACTTTCTAAGGCTGGTGGCTGCAGAAGCAGCTCAGCAACAAACCAGAGGACAGAGCAGAGAGCCCAAAATGCATGTAAGAGGAGAAACTAAGATTATCCCATGCTTTTTTTCCAGGGCTTGACTGAAGTGTTTTGAATGCCTGAGGCTGGCAAGGCTACCACCGAGTGCCTTCCAGCTTTGGCAGCAGCCACTTAGAAGAGCTGCCCTTCCTCTTCCCAGAGACCCACCTCACTGGAAATAGATTTCAAATCCCCAGAGGAAGAACATGGAAACAGCTGACTTCTCCCAGCCACAAGCTCAGTTGTCACCTTCCAGCTGGAGGCAAGCAGAGGGGTAACAGCAAGGCTTCCCTTCCGCCCACACAAAGCAGCAGGCTCCCAAACAGATTTTGCAGCTAACGTCCACCTACCAAAAGCTGCTTGGGAAGCCACAGCTCCCACTGAACGTGGGGACCGCAACCCAGCAGGGCTCCCGTGCAGAGGGGGCTGGCAGAGCCTGGGTTTTCATGACACATCGTCTCTGGAATTCACTGGTGAGCGTCCCACAGCCTCTGCTTGGTATGATGCCAGAGCCTTTTCTCAAATCCTGCATGACCTACCAGCTGCTGAGGGCAAAACAGCAAGGCATACATCATCCAGAGAGGAGACAAGATCAGCAGGCTGCTGATGAATGAACAGACAAGCGCTTCACAAAACTCACTCCTGTACTCTTGGTTGGAGTGAGCCGGTTCAGGTCCCTGGCTCTCCCAGACAGCTTGCATGACCCGGGGCAGGTCGTTCAGGCCCTTTGTAGCAAGACTTTTGTCTCAGGAGGCAGAGAGCTATGCAGCAGCACTGAGCAAGGCAGGCAGGCTGCCAGCTGAGGATTCAAACTCCTTCAGGGAACTGTAACAGTTACGCGGTAAACGCATTAACCATGGGAACAGCTTCCCAAAGGATGTGGTGGATCCCGAATTCTAAGTCTTTCCATTGCGAATGGATGCCTCTTTCAAAAATGCAGGCTGTAGTTCAACCACAAGCGCTTGCAGGGAGCTCTCAGGGAAACACCACGACCCCAGCGAAGGCAGGAGCTCAGACCGGGTGCCCGAGCAGCTGCTTCTCACCTTCCAGCTACAAACCTATGAAATCCCTGCCCTTTGCACCTTGCCATGGCAATTCAAGACTCTTCTTGGCTCTACCCCTTTGTGTCTCTGCACAGCCCAATTTTCAGCTGTTTCTGTGATCTGCCCCAGGCCAGCTAAATTCCCTTTGGCCTGACCTGTTGAACAATCCTTTAAACCTTGTCACCCCTCTAGCAGGTTTTGTTTGTTTGTTTGTTGTTTTTCAATTACACATCAGATCTCCCGGTGAAAGTTTCTCTGTCTTTTTGCTTCAGATTGTGTTCTCCCAGCACCAGTTTCTTGGTGAAACTCCCAGACTAGTGAAAGCCTTCACAGCACGCAGTACCCAATGACCCACACTGCTAGAGACCGGTCCTCCACCATCCCACCTACTCTTGGTTCCTGGAGAGCATTCCTCAACAAGAGAGAGATGAGATTGAGCCTCACCCAAAGCACAACCCCTCCTTTTCTTTGACTTCATCTGTGACAATGGCACCAAGGGTTAAGGCTATCACGCTCTGCCTAGGAGCTACCTTGGGATACCCTGACACACGTACCGCAGCGTGCTGAATGATGCTAAGCACCCAGTTACGTGTCTATTCAGAGTCCTCTCTTGTCAAACCACATGCCTTAAGCTGCTCCAAAACATTTGGTGGTTTCTAGTGGTTCGCATCAGAGAATCTACCTGCAAACAATTCTGATGCTTTTTAGAGGCTACTGTTAGCAAAGGGGGAGAAAAACACATTTGAAGGGAGGAGAGAGGTAGGGATAACAGGGGAGAAGCAGGGATAACACTCCACTTTACTGAAGTCCACCTAAACCAGCCTGTGCTCGTCAGGAAGCTGGACCAGCCACGTGCTGTGCACCCTCCTGACTGCAAACCACGCTACAGGGCTCTCCAGCATCAGGACCAGGCTCTGCAAATAGCAAGGAGGTCACGCTGAACATCCCAGGAGACCAGCACAAAACAGGAAACTCTGCAGAAACAAAAAAATGCCCTTATCTGCCTCAATCACAGTAATATTTGGATAAAGTGTTCTTGTCCATATCTGGATTGTACTCTGGCATTTCAGCGGGCCTGCTCTCAGATCTCTAGCAGTGCTCAGCTGATCCACACGTGCACCTTGGTGGAAAGGTTTATCATATCATATACAAAGTTGTTCCTCCTTTTCTTATCTCTTGGCTTTTGACTTTCTAGTTCTCTTCAGCATCTATAATCAGAGATTTGAAGAGTCGATTTATAGCAAATAAAAAGTGACAGCCCCCTCCAGGATGTCTCTGCTACAACTCTTCTCCTTCTGAGACTCTCTTCCTTCCATTCCCAACCTAAACTATCTCCGTGAGCAGAAAAGCCCAAGCAGGGTAAAGCCTTGCCAAAGGAAGAAACTCCCCCATTATTCTCATCCAAGAAAGTGGCACAAAGGAAAAGAGACCAGAAGGGATGGCTCGCATCCCTGGGTCATGGCAGAGAGCTGGAAAAGGCTCATCTCCAGGAGGACAGAGTGCCAGCACTTCTTTTTTTAACTTAGCCAGCAGCTGCAGAATTTAAGCTTTATTAAAAGCCTATTTTGCCCTTGCTGCTGCAAAGGAAACCTCCTCCCTCCTCTCCCCTCCCAAATAAAAAGGCCAAGTCTGCAGACAGACATCCTGTAATGTCACCTTAGAAAGAGGTGGCAACTTGACTCATCGCAGTGGGACGCACAGCACGCAGCAGCTTTACTTGCACTTCAGGTTACAACAGGAATATACTGCTCCCACGGCTGATCCTTGCTTTGAGGTTTTATTATGAGCAATACAACAAACCTTCGATATTCTCTGATTACAAGTGTCTGGACCAAGAAAGGAAGAGATAGGCAGGGAAACCAGGCAGGCTGGATTTTGAGGCTCTAGGCACCTCTCATTACCCACAGTCTCCCACTTACTTTGTTTGCAGCATTGCTGCACGCAGAAGCCCTCTCTCCCAGAGATACATGCTGCGTGACAGGTCAGAAAGACCCCATTTAAGTGCCCTTCCTACAATGTATTTTGGTGTAACGCGAACAAGAGGCTGCGTTATTCATCAGGTCAGAATAACAAGAGACGGAGAGCACTGAACTAGATGCCATTTACGGAACACTGTTCTCCAACAGCTATTCTAAGCCCACCTCAATGTATAGATTAATCTGCTGGATCAGTAATTTAGGCCATTTGATGGTTAGCATTTAGAAGTGCACATTTCTGGGAAGGCTGAAAACCTGCTTGTGATTTCCATAATTACTGTGGGGTCTCTGGTGGCTTGGGCATTTGTCAGAGGCAGGTGTTCTGCATTAGCCACATTCTCCCTTCTCTCCCCACATCCAGGTTTCCTATCAGCAATGAAATACCAACTGTTCCTGCAGTATCTACTCTAAAGCAGCAGAGCAAGTGTGAGTCTTGTCCCCCTTCCCTTTTCTAGCCTGCTGCATCAATTGCTATGCGATAGTAAGCCTTTGGGATGATGTATATCCTAATATACATCATGGGGTGGGGGAGAACGGAACCAGAAAGCATCCAAATAATCTGTGCCCTCCCCACGCCCCAGGGAGGGTACCCCGAGCCTCCCAGGACAAGGAGCATTCCTCCCCTGCATCCACACTTGTGGAGGACGGTGCCAGGGGCTGGCCTAGCCGAACAAAACAGAGCAAGATTTGAAGAGGGAAAGAGCAAGCCTGCCCGTGTTCACAGCTAGCCCCTCCTTTCGCCCAGCCCTTTCTGACTCAGACCCCAAGCTGCCGCTATCTTTCAGGCCTGGGTTGGGATTCCCTCTGGAGTCTGTCAGCAATGCTATTTCAAATGGCAGTGGGAATCCTCCCTAAGCAACTGGACTAACTGTCCTTCCTCCAACACTGAGCACATCGGCTCCAAAACCCTCCCGGAGCCCACAGTGCCTCTGCAAAGCAGGCAGTGAGCGTTGCTTCAGCTGGCTCTCAGCGTGGCCCGTTTCATAACACAAAAGGAAGCTCGAATCCCTCAGGGCTCAGATTTTTTCCAAACTGGGTAAACACATGCAAACACACATTATTTGCATGCACAGCAACTGGGACAAAGGATCTGTGGCCAGGTAGGCATCTAACCGGTGGTCCAGGCGTGCGGTAACACGTGTGCAATCCTAGAAATCTTGAGCTAAAAGAGACTTACCTCTAGACTGACTGACTCTGTGCTGCTTTCAAGTCTCATTTCAAGATTTAAAAGCAGCCTTTGTTGTTTGGAACATTACCATTTCAGAAAAAAAGCCCCCACCCAACCTGCCCCCACCCCAAAGGTTTGGTTTGTAACCCAAAACATTGGCGCCTTAATACCAGAAGATAAAAGCCCTCCAGTCATTAGGCAGATTATATTTATGAGCCCTATGTGCAGGTGATCAGAGACTTATTCCTTAAGGGATTGAAACGCCAAGACAGCGCACCTCAGCAAGCAATCTCGTTTAATAGTCAATTAGCAGACATGGGCTCCTCTGAGCTACAGATCACTGCAGACAAAAATATGCACCCCCACCAGCTTTCCTCTGCTTCTGCGATTAAATCAAGCCAGCTGATCTGCTCATTCAGCCCACAGTTAACTGGCAAGACTGGGATGCATCTAAAAGTCACCCAGCAGTTTTATCCCAACCAGGACAGTAATATTCTTGATAATAAGCAATTTTTTTTTTAGACTAGAGGGGGACTGGATGGACTCAGAAGCCAAAAGAAAAACCCCAACTCTTTCAATACAAAGCCTTGTCTCCGAGCATGTAATTAAACCAGGGCGAATTACAGCCCTCCAACAGTGACTCCCCTTGCGGATCTGAATACCTAAACCCCACATCTGGGAAAAGGAAACAGCTAACTAAAGGCAGATTTGCATAGCGTTGATGTTTTAGCACCAGCCTAATTACAGACAAGGGCAGGCCACCTACATCCAGCCACATTTTGGTAACAAGCAGCGCTGTGAACCAGAGCACACACCCAAATTTCACAGGCACATGGACATCAGTGTAACCAAGAGCACATGGGAGCTCTTCTCTAGAGCCACCAACCCCAGTGTTCAAAAGCCATGAGTCAGCCTCTGCACCCCCTCCAGTCGAGGTTAGCTTCTGCTAGACATTGCAGAAAAATAAGAAAATCAGAAACAGTTTTAATTTGCCTCCTAGTTTCTAAGCCTTCGGTTAAGCCAGCCAGAGTGGCTGTCCTTTCCTTCCAGCCATTAGAGGCAGACACTTTCTTTTCCTTGCTTGAAAGCTGAGGTTCTTACCTGATCGCTCTTCCCCAAGACTTGAGCATTAGGAGGAAAATTTGCCAAATATTTTAAGACTTGGTGGTTCATTCAAAGCTAGCACCGCTCCCTCCCACAATCAATCCAACATGACACTGTGTGACTCCAGATTTGCAACAAGAGGCTTGTGCTAGCTGGTTAAGAGTAGAGGAGAGCTCTTGTCCACAACCCAGCCCAGAGAGTCTAATGGAAAAGCTTATGCCACCAAATCAGTGCTCTTCACTGAGGCCTTTTTCTAAGAGTTTCAGCAGTAAGACTAAAGGCTTAAAGTGTCCATGGACTCTGAAGGACCACGTTGTGACCATGGACCATGTGAACAACCCTCTAAAATCCTCTATGCTGGAGGAGGTGCAGTGCAATGTCATGCTGCAGAAAAATAGGGTTACTAGTGCAATCTTCCGAGAAGCAGCAAAAGCAGGGTATGAAAGCTGTCAATACTGGCCCAGCAGTACTGACAGAACAGAAACCCCAAAGATTTCAGGAAAATGCTCCTCTGATGCAACACGAACAACTCATGGACACAGCAGAGAGGCAATACGAAAAGGTCTGCACATCAAATTGGGGTTCCTCCTAGCTTGTGGGTTACCACAAACATCTCTGCAGGCTGAAACCTACCCTGGGGATCCTGATTTACTTTCCTGCCTTGAAGAGTGGGGAGAACACAAAGATGCCCAAAGCCTGATAGCCAGCCTGGTGACAACGTGCAAGGAGAAATCGAAGCTTACTTTCTCCTCTTATCATTGCCAGGTGGACTCCACACAGAGGTAACAAAAGCATAGCAAGACTGCCTAAACGCCCTTTTTCAGCAGCAGAGCTAAACAAGGCCAATGCTGAATGGCAAAAGGCTGCGGAGCAAAGCTGGCACTAGAGACAATCATTTTTCACAGTATGCCCTCACTTGAATGCTGCAACACGAAGAATAAATTCCGACGGAAGAAAAACTGACAGCCCTTGCTATTTAAATATATGCCTAAAGGCACAGCTTACAAGCGGGATTCTTATGTTATGAACAAAAAAAACCCCTTCAGTTTTCTCCTCTCTCATAGCAAAATCCTAGAGAAACATCTCCCAGGTGGGGTGCTTACCTGAGCAGACCCTGCCACATTCAACTCTGTGGAGAACAGAGCAGATGGGAAAGTCTGCATCGGTACAATCCCAAATAACCACTTCAGAAGACAAGTGTTTATTTTACCTGGTTCCTCTGCTGTATGAGTTTGAGGCAGAATTTCCCTGCTGGCTTCCTGACCTTGCACATTTGGGTGAGCTGAAGGCGTGAAGCACCAAACACTTCTTTCAAATGGAGGAGGAACAAAGGACTGCTGGGGCACGAACACATGAGCAGAGGGACCAAAGTTACAGGTGATACTGTATATACCAGGAAAGGTGACCTGGATCTCAGGGTTAAACCATTGCAAGGAACAACGCTGCACTCCAGAAGAGGACAGCCACAACCCCTCAGCCCTCCACGGGTGTGAATGAGGCACACCCTGGGAGCTGGGGAAGAGAACAGCGGGATGGAGAGATGAAGTCAAGTCTCATAGCTAACTCGGAGGCAGGGCTGAGGAGAGCTGATGTGTACTGGCTCCTAGCTACACCCAGCTACCAGGATCATCTCTTCACCTTGCACTTCTTGCCTTCAGGCTCTGAGGCTGTTACAACTGGATAAGCTAAAAAAGCGAAGGAACCGAGACACCGTAACAAAAATCCTTGATCTGGATTAGGCACGCAACTGAGCTACTGGCACTTCCACAGCACGGCTACGCTTTCTCAGCCAAGCTACACGTACAGGTAGTGTACAATACAAATGAAAAATCAGACAAATAATAAAGGGTACTTTCAACTGCAGGGTTTCCCCAAGGCCTTCACCCCTCACGGGGTGGCTGCACCCAGAGCCACATGGAAAACCCAAGCTGGCTTGGAGCATGCCAGCAGCGGGATGCACAGACTGACTCTGCATCCCCGAAGCAGCGCTGTGCCTGGGCTGCTCGGCACTTCGACCACCCTCCAGTTGCAGACACGCTGCCTTAGTTTGGGCTGAAGCTCCTCACACCCTCCTCACCCACACCACGTGCATCTGGTGATACAGAAGGTGCTGGGTCTTGGTGTGCCAGCTCCCCCCACACCCCCAAGCCTACTGGTCACGAAGTCAGAGCTTTCTATGTCCAGTGAAGCTATTAACAAAGCAAGCATCCCAAGACATCAGTTAAGCCTGTTATGCGACACACAACCAGCTCACCATCAAATTCCCTTGGAGCAACTCCATCACTTGTTTCAGCCCGCCGGCATAAAGACGAACGGCTGGCAGGGGGACATTAAATACTCTTTCAGGCTGCTCTTGAGAAGGAACCGTTCACACCCTTCTCCTGAGCGCACGCTGGTGCGAATGCAGTCTGCACGCTACTCGTTTCTATGATCATGCGGCTACAGCAAGGGGAGCATCTTTGTTGCTGCCATGTGTGCCTGCCTTAAAGGGGACATGAGAGCTGCTGGGTTTGTTTTACACTGGGATCCATGCCCTTCTCCCCTCTTCCCACATTTTAAAATATAAACAGCTGGAAGCTCTTCTCCAAATTATTCTCCCCTGCTTCTTTCCTTTTTTTTTTGTTTAGGACAATGTTTATCTGGTCCTCCCCAATTTTGCCACATTATTTTCTGCAGAACTCGGGGACGGTTATTTTTTGATTAAGGGATGGAGCACTACACAGTTAATGAAGACATCCTTTCCCCAAAAAGAGTTTGATAGTGGAGACAGCCAAAGCAAGTGACTACAGGAATCTTTCAAAGCTTCTCGCATTACAGGCACAGAGACGAGATCATCCTCCCCTTTGTTGTTGATGTTTAAAATGTACAGAGCCACACATATTTAATTCCCACGTACGTTCCTCGGTCTCCTGCATTGCAAGCAATGCTATGTCATGAGAACTCCAGCATGGCACATCCTTACCCATCAATTTTGGGAACTGGGGCAGGGCTGTGGTAAGCAGCAGACCAAAAGGGACATGGTTTTATTCCCCATAGGATCTCCGCATGCTCCCCTACCCCCACCCCACTCGGAGGAAGCAGGGGGAAAAAGAGGAGCATGTTAGACGCTTCAGTCTTTGGTCTTTTTCATATCTGCAAATACAAGTTTCTTATTAAAAGATAAAGAAAAAAACCCTTTCATCCTCTACGCCCCGACCTAATCTTTAAATACCTAGTGAAATATAAGTAATTGAGAGATGCTTTTAGCAGCTGCGGGCTCAGTCATCCCTTTCATGTACGTAGACAGAAGCTGACTAGGACTAAGTGTTGCTTAACTTAAAACTGACAAAGTTTGATTGCTGTGCCTGGCAATGAATATTAAAAGCAGTGACAAGATTGACATTATCTAGTTGCACTGTAGCTTCTATTTTTTTTTTTTTTTTTTTTTTTTTTCCATTTAAATGCTCCATTCCTCAGTTCTTACTGCAACGATCTGAGTCAGGAAAATACAGCTCAGGCTGACATCTTCCAGAAGTGCCTGCTAAAGCCCAGCTTTCGGGGTGCCAAACTTAAGACACTTGAAAGCGTTCAGCTTACAAAGCAACATGATTTCCCTAGAACAAACACGAATAAAAACACTCCTCGTGCGTCATGTGCTGCACACACGTTTGAGGCTTCAAAGAGGCACTGTTTGATTTCTCTAGATGTAGGGCAATGGTGCTAAACCACCTTCTTCACCTTTCACAGCCAGCTCTGTTCTCTGAGAAGCGACTGCATAGCAGCAGTAAGGAACTGGAGCTCTCCCCCACGCTCCAGGGACGACATTAACTACAGTTTCTGCTCCGAATGATGACAGATATTTCCCTGAATGCATAGAATTCATTTTTTCTCCCTACAGAAACATCGTAAAAGCTGCTAAGTGGCTCTAACTGAATGAGCGGTGGTTAAACAAAGGCATAAGGTGGAACAAGCAAGTTGCCAACATGCTCTCTCTCTTTAAATAGGAGGAGAAAGCACCATCGCCTGCACAGACTTGCTCCAATGCCCAAATTACTCTCACCACAAAACGTATACCTTATTTCTAGCTCCAGCTCTTTCAATCACTGCTTACAGTTGCTTCTCGGTGGGCTGGGTTAAAGAGCACCTCCCTCAACCGAGAATGACGTCCTCGTGCAGAAAACAACAGGCTAAGGTCAAGTCATATCGTACAGGATTCTTTCTAACCTGAAAGCTGTACTTCGGCTCTCACGTTAATCAGAGTTGCCACGTGATCCGACAACAACTCTCGTTGTATTTTGTAGTGGAGGTAGGAGCTGTTTCCAAGTAACAGAACTAAAACCTTCGGCTGCCCAAGGTCGCAGAGGATCTCTCTGCTGCGGCACACGCTTAGGCACTTCTGCAGCTGCTGCCCTGAACTCCGCAGAGAGCATACAAAGCCTCTTGGGGGATCTCCTCGTACGTTAAACCTGGGACAGCTGGTTTCTCTGCAGCTGTAGAACAAATCTAAGCAGAGCTCTCACATGGGCTGACAGCCCCACGTATTCTGCAGCAAGGACACAGGCTGCAGCAACACCCCTTGCCTCTCCACAGCGGAGATGCTCTCCCCCAGTATCCCGGGCTTTGCCTCTCTGCTGCTCTTGCCCCGCAGAGATGTATGAGCACTGCTGGCAGGCTGGTCCCAAGCTGCCACCAAGCCTCAGCACTGTTCTGGACTTACCTCTTCAGGCTGCCAATTTAATCTCTACAACTCCAGAGAGGCAAAGACCCACCTCTTGCTACCTCTTTTTTTGCCCCCATCCTTCAAAGAAGAGAGACATTTGCTATCAGTCAACCAAGAACAGCGTTTTCATCACGAGACGTTCTCCTTGAGCATCTTGTCATCATAGTTTGTGTTCTTAAATCTTTAAGTAACAAGATGCTTGCTTAAAGCAAATGCTCGCACAGCAAAATCTAGCTCAGCCTGGCCACTTTGCGAGTACGATATTGTTTTATTATATGTAAAAAAACGTAAAAAAACCCCAGCACTGGGCATAAACAAGCTGACTGTACATAATGGACATTGTTAGGTGTCTGAATAGGTCACTGACTCAAAGGAAAGTTCAGCTCCACAATGTAGGGTCTTGAGCTCTGAATGCCAAGCAGAAAGCATCCCTGTGCACTCACGCCCCATGCATTCAGCGCAGCTGGATCTTTCTGTATTTCTCACTGTCCATTTCCTCCTGAATTTCCCTAGTTTCCTTTCATTCGTATTACGAGCCTTTGTTCTTTCTCTGCCCTCTTCCTCCTACTATTTTGAAGTGTACAGATGGAGTCTAAGGGTGGGGAAGCAAGCAGAGTCACAGCACGTTAGAAAAACAACTTTCGCAGCTTACATCTACTCGTAGTAAAAATAGGATAAACCAGCTCTAGCATTGTATGGAAGTAGTGACCCCTGTTGCAAGAGATAGGATCCTGCCAAACTGCAGCTACAGCCACAAAGAATTTTGTCTCTATCAAATATTAAGGTGTTAAAATAGGGCCCTTTATGAAATTCATTTAATCCTAGTATTTGCTAGTTGTTCAAACCTTGGTGGGGCTTTCTTCCAGGCTCCCATCGTCCATCGTGGTAGAATATTCCTCTTCCTATCAACAGCTCTCGAAGTACTGCAGCAGTCTGTACAGTAGAGTTATCCCAGCTTTGAACACAGCTTAATTGAGACATCCTGAGCAACCGATCTGAGCATCCCTACAGTTTTTCAGTATAGGAGGAAGGTATTCGCACATTGACAGCGTGAGTTTGGGTCTGGTGCTGATGAGTTTCTCCTTTGGACTCCGACAAGTCACGGATTACTTACTAATGAGATGAATTTTGTAAGAAGCACCCGCTGTGAAAAACAAACCCAGAAGCTGGGGTCACTGATGTCACGGCTCCAGGCGTGCGCACTGGCACAGGGGAAGCCCAGCAGGGAGAAGGACAAGCTGAGAGAAGTAGTCACCCCAAACCTGGAGGGTTAGAAAACAGCACTAAAGACTGAGCCAGGGAGATGCTGAAAACACCTACAGAAGGAGTTGTCTAGTTGTTGTCGGCCTTACTTTGCTCCAGATTTCACGACTGGAAGTCCCCCTCAATGGGGACCTCTCTAAGACACCCCGTGGTCTCAGGGGTGCTGTGAGACCAGGGTAGGTCCTGCCCCGACAGAGCAGTGTTCAGCACTCCCGCTCACACCAGCACAGACAAGCTTTATATTGTGTAAGTTTTCTACAGCCTTTCTTTCCAAATATTCAAAGACAACCTATGTGCATTACAACTAGCACCAGGACTTCTGCAGCACTTGAGACTACCAGAGCTGTCAGCATTTTCAGCGATAATAATCACCTGTCAAAAATGCAGATCAGACTGGAGAATAAGGGTTAAAAGGAAAAAACAGGAATAAGTACCTGGAGCTGTAGCCAAGGCAATCAAGAGACTGAATTCAGCTGCTTTGGTAAGTACCTTTTAATGCAACATGTTCCTCCTCCAGTGCAGGAGTCCTAGAGTGACTCCACAATAGTTTCGTGCCTGTGGCTTTAAATTTGCTAATAAATAGCCTATGCACTCACGCACACGATGGATGTGGGGGAGGGAGAAAAGAGAAAGATTTCAGATTACAACAAGAACAGTATTTGTCACTTGCTTTAGATAGTGTGAGAGGCAGTTTCCAGGCTCTTGGACTCGGGAAGAATATTTTCTGTTCCATTCCTGATGTGCTTGGCTGCCTTCTGCCAAAACCTGTTTTAAATCCATTAATGAAACTAGGCCGAGTCTGCATAACTTCTTAATTCCCCGGTGGAAAAAGGGCACTTGAGTATATTTCCGGGAATGACAGACACCCACCGTTCCCACCACTGTCATGCAAAGCACTGCTCTCTGGCCAGCTCCCTCCTCAAAACCCACTTTCTCCATGGAATATCACCCCAAATTGTGACTGACTGCTTTATGAAGAACACAGGAACTTGATGAAATTCCCTCTTCTCTTTATAGCAGCACCTCACTACACTGGCTAGTCCTGCACTGCTGCCGTGTTTGCATCCAGTTTCATACACATTAGTGAGACCACGCTCATGCACACAGTTCAGGTCTTGACACCCATCTGCTCACGTGCCCATCTGGTCACGAACAGACCTGCTCTATGTAGTAAGGATGGTGGGAATGATAAGGAAGGCTTTTTGTTCCTGTATTGCCCTGTGTCTGCTCTAAAGGGACCCACCCAGCACCACCTCCATTCCTCCTCTCCTCAAGAGAGGACGCACAGAAGAGCAGCGATGCATCCCTCCAGCTCCATGCAGTCTGGAAGAGGTGGGGGGATGCTCCTAGCAGGAGCTAGGTTTGGCAACTCTAGAACCAATCCTGCTTCCAGGAGCTGAAACGGTCCCCAGCAGAAAGCAGGTGGCTCCAGATCTGAGCACAACCTGTAGAAGTCCCTAGGGACAGAGAAAGACCTGATCTATAGGACCAGAAGTGGGCCTGCAAAGACATAACCATGTGCTGACATTCGTGTTATAAGCAAGGCTCATTCACTTCCATAGAGCAGCTCCCAGGACTTCAGTTTGCATGAGCTGAAATCCTTCAAAGACAGCGGCCACTGTTAGTAGTGACATGAGCTGTGCCTAGGACAGAGCCTTTCTCCAGAGATGTGGAGAAGAGATGGCAAATGCTTCTTATAGAAAAACCACAATTATTCCAGCATATGAAAAGGAAACTCGCTTTCCCAGAGTGTTAAGGCAGTAGTAGACTACATTATTTAAAATACTAAGTTAAAGGACACAGCAACAGCTAATAAAATGGGCACCAGTTCCATTACAGCAGCAATATTTTTTGGCAGAAGTATTTTAAGGCTAACCTTCTGTTCCATGAACAGCGGCAGCCTAAATGGGAAGGATCGCTGAGTCAGCTTTTGCTTTGGGCTTCACAATGTGCTCTATGTTTTCCACCAGGCTATAATCTACCAGGGAAAGCTGAAGTGGGGGCAAGAGGGTGAACATAAGAGCTTTGAAGAAATGTGGAAAGAAATATATGAAATTCAAGCCTCTGTTTAATTAAAAAGCTGAAGAAAATTATATCACCATGTCGTAGGCCCAAGTGAGCAATGACTGCAAAGACCACGGGCGCTAGCAGTTGCATGTATGACTGCAGTGATGCTCTGCTGGGACATGAAATATTTTTTTCTTGCAACTCTATGCAACAAAGGATGATGTTATCCTAATAGTCACCTTAACATACATGCACATAGGGCAGCTTTCAGAACAGGAGATACTGCAAGTCATCTGTTGTCCAAAGGCTGTGTCTAATCCAGGACCTTGTCTCTAGCACTGCCCAAGAGCATGCAGGGAAGGAAAGATGAAAGTTCAAGTGTAAAATGATCCTTCCTTGGTGCACCTTCCCTGCCTCAGGACAACAAGCTCATTTGGGAAAGATTAAGATCTTTAAGACTGAAGTTCCTCCACAATTTAAATCCCGTCCACCTCTTCCCTGACATTGGCTCCAGCACTCAGCTGTTGCAGAGCTCTTTTAGCATGCGATGCTGGCAGTCAGGCTAGTTTCAGCCAAGTGCACCGAAATAGCTCAGCAGAAAGATCCAACAAGCATGGATGTGAGAGGAATAGTGGCAACACAACAGTCAGTGGCCAGATCTTCTGGCTGATGCTGCAGTGGAGCCTCAGCCTGAAAGACGAGTCATGCACAGGACCACTCTGCTAACAGTATCTTTCGCAAGTAGCCAGGAAAAGCTTTTATGTTTAAATGAAGGACTTGGCAGAGAAAAATCACTTCCTCTCGTTTACTCTCTCCACACTGAGTGGAACTTCAGTTGAATTAAGAGACTGGGTTGCCATCTCCCTCCCTGTCCCCCACAGCCTCTTAGCGTGCTTTGCTTTTTCACATGAAGATAGTTATCCTTAAGTTTTAGAAGCTTGCTTTTCCTTTACCAACTAAACATGCTAAAGTGCTCAAACTCTACAGGGCAGTGTATGCAACTGGCACATACACTAACTCATGACAACGTGCTCCCACGCCGCTACCTGATGCGGGCACAGGACAAAAGGTGAGTCCTCTCCTGCACAGCTTTACCTTTCTCAGATGAGTCCCAGCTGTGCTGTGATGTTCTCTGCTACCCTCATCAACAGCTACCCCTGTATTTTGAACATTTCTTCCAGCAAGAGCTGGAACAGTCTGCAAAAATTAAATAACCATCGACTACTGGTTATGTTGTAGACTACACTTACTACAACCAGTTAACATTAAAGCTGGCGTTGAGATGCAGAAAATATCCTACAGTCAGCTCCTCATCTTCACAGCAGCAGGGGAGGAAGGGGGGCTGCAATGCCCAGACAAAACGTCAGACCTCTGCTCGCTGCTACACAGCCAGCCTGCATGCCTCGACAGGCACTACCCAGCAAATCCCATTCGGAGAGAGCTTATTAGACCAGGCACAGCATGGCACAAAGCCAACTCGGATTTGGAAGCGGAACAGCTCAGCTTGCACAAAGTAATGCCTTTGCTAGTAAGCCCTCCAAGAACTGGCAGGTACACTCTGCGTGGAGCCAGCTCAGCGGTCCGCGGGCCCCTGTTACAGTATATTCACAGGCCACTTGATGGGTCCCTTGCTGGGGAAGGGGCAACTGCACACGCAAGAAGCCCAGTGTGTTCTGACTGCTTATTAACTCTGCATGTGGCTCGAAGTCCTAAAAGGATCAGACAAATGAGAACAATGCTGAAAGTTAGTTTAAAAAGTTTCTCAGCCCTTATCGTGCCTTCTGGATGACTGTTCAACTTGATTAGCTGATGAAGAACCACACAGCAGAACTACTCGGTACTCTCTGAACTGAGGCTCTAGAGATGATGACGACCTACCACATCCAACTCACCATGCCTCCAGCATTTCCAAGGAACAGGGTCTTCACCTCTTCCTCCACAGCAATCAATCTGTAGGCGCCTGGGTTTCTGGGCAGCTGCTTTCTTTTCAGTTACATCACAAATCAAAGTAAATAAAAAAAACTCTGTCAGGGGCCTTTTCCTAAAACTCAGTCTGAATCTTTCCTTTCCCATTTTCAGCCCTGCAAGTCCACAGCCCGTGGACCCAAGAGGACCTCGTCTATTATTTCTGCATCTGAAGCATGTTATCACTTTGCAAAGCCCTTTCTTTTATTTTGCACAACACTGAATTCCCCACGGCATTCAGCACAATCTCCGAGCTAATGCTTCAAGGCTCCCAGATTGTCACAGCCACAGCCCTGTTATATTGGTATCAATATTTAAAACCAAAAGGCTCCCTTCCTCCAACACAATCTGTGCTTCCAGGTTTATCACAAACAGTAAAAAAATGCATGCGTGTCCTCTCGGCTCAAGGTGCACACACAAAACTAGATTCACTCATGCATCAGCCAGACAGCTGACATCCATCCTGACATTCATCTCCACGTATGAGGAGGAAAGATGAATCACTCACAGCTATACGGCTCTGGAGTTTTTGCCCTTGGTCAAGCTGCTAAGTGTCATAAATCAGCCACTGTTCATCCTCAAATACAGAGACAGGCACCTACAGAGAGCTGGAGAGCAAGAGGGGCAGCAGCAGACTCCTCTGAATTAAAGAGGCATAAACACAACTGTGTCCTAGTGACATCTGAATAAAACCCACAAAAGCAGAGCTCAAGCAATTTGCTGTATTCTGGGAAGTTCTGGCGTATTTGTAACTGTTTCAAACAATTTGTTCAACAATTAGCTGCCGCAGTTAATTAGCCTCAGAGAAAGGAGAGGATTCTTCATTTATTGAGGTCTTCAACTCAAGATTAGCTAAAATCCTTTACCAGAAAGGCCAAACAAAGGCCACTGGTTTGGCACAGGGGTGGCTGGGGAGAAGTGTGCCATGCAAGAGTTTAGGCCAGATGAACTCATGAGCATTTCTGGCCTTCAGCTCTAGCAGTCAGGCAGAGGTTGTAGCTGGAAGTAGTTGACTAAGGAGCTATTTTGCAGGCCAGCTACAATAGGCATGTCCAATCCAGGCAGAGGTTTTTGATTTTTTGTTTTATTAAAAACCTATTTCCTTGTACAACCAGACTTTTCACTTAAAAGCAGCAGCTTTTAACCCAACAGACACAAAGGCTACGTGGAAAGCAAGTACTAAAAGAAACACAATCCCGAAGCTTGGGATCAGCCTCAGATCTGGGAAACTTCATCAGCCAGGCTTCCTGGGTAACCCCAGGCAAGCCAGCCTGCTGGTGCCTTCACTTCTCCGCTTAACGGTCAGGGTGAAGACTTAAGCACACCGCAGTGATGAGGACCAGGCAAAGGGCATCTCCAGGGGGGTACACAAACAGGACAGTTGGTCCCAAACTTTTTCACCTATTCCAGTAAGAGTATCGGTACCTTCAGCATACATCACAAACCCACTATTATGGCTCAAATTCTCTAGAGAATGATGCTTGAGGCTAGAGTCTCTCCTGCAAAGCACAGCTCTGGGCAAAGAAAGGGCACTGAGGGTTTGCAGTTTCTCACTGCTCTACCAAAAAAAACACAGTAGCAGCAAGAGGCCAGGGTGGGCTTGTAAAAGCGCTGTGTTCCTGACGCAGCTGTACATACTGCCCAAAGCTGCTTCAGGCTGATAAGTTTGTGACAGTTTAGTCTGCTAGTGTGGACAAAACTGGACTGCACTCAAAGCCCTCCTTTCATTTCAGGCACGGATCTGACTCCAAATAATCTTTCAGAGTGACTTGGGACCCTGCACTTTTACAGGCTAAAAAGTATATGAGCTGACTGAGGTCTCCATCCCAGCATAAATAGGCTTTAGGATTCACCCCACTGAATCCCCAGGTACCAAGCTGTTGGGGCTTCCAATGGCACTAGGGGCTCAGACCTTCTTCCACAAGCCATCTGTCCTACAGAGCAGGGAGTGGCAATAAATCTGCATATTGTGAAGGTTTTTTTTCCTCCCATGTACTATACCTAGCTGTAAACCATGAAGCCAATTCACCAACAACAAATGCAGAGGCACCCTCAAAGCTTTCCCCATTACCCTGAGAATGGGATTGCTGGAAAGCCAACCCGGCTTGCCTTGCCAGGCTTCTGGTCCAGGGTTGTGCCCTGTAGTGAAGTTACATGCAGCACAAAGTGGGATATGTTAACGGGCAATCAACGCTACAGTGCAACGCAGGAGGTGTGGAAGAGGGAGGAAAAGCACAGCAAATGGGAGAAGAGACAACTGCAGGGTTTGCTTTGGGAATCTTACATAGAGAATGACTTGGAAGTTTCCAGGACCGTCCCAGGCTCCCTTGGTTTCTAAGTTTGACACAGAAAATGAAGACTTCATTACTCCAATGGCTGATATCCAGCCACTCCCCTTGCCAGCCTGTCATACATCAAGCAAAGCAGAAGCTCTGGCACAAAGATGAACATATATAGGGAATGTGCCAATTTCCGCCTGGGTTTGAAGCCTCAGGACACTGAACTCAAGGTTTTCCACAACCTGTGGCAGAGCCTGCATGGGTTTATATTCTCAGTCCTGTCAACATGATCTCATTGCTTCTGAAAGGAAGAGCATGGCCAGAAATCCCATGGCCAAAGACGACGCTCATTTATTTGTTTACAGGTGTCTGTGGTGCCAATGCTGTCCCTCCCAAGCTACCCCAGACCTGACACTGAGTCCCATACTCATTAAAGACGACTTCAGCAGCTAAGGACAACGCAGCACGAACACCTACCGACCTGGCACAACATGAGCATGGCAGGTCATGGAGCAGGAAGGTATCAAAGCTGACCGAGGGATCCCCGTGCCACACAGACGGGAAAGCACTCCTTGTAACAGCAGTGCTACCTACTTCCCATCCAGCTCGCCAAGTGCTGAAGGAAGGAGGCAGAAGGCAATTTTTTTTCCAGGAGACATTTGTTTGTAACAAAGGAAGTTGAAGACAGCCAGCTCTGTAGTGTCCCTCAACAGCTATGACCAACAACCTCTTACTAATATTCACCAACACTTTTACTCCCAAATGCTTTGAAGAAAAGTTAGTATGAAAAACCCTACCCATTTGTCTGAGCATGGATATTCTACCCCCATAAAAACCCAATCCCGTAATCACCAGGGGAAAGCCGCTAAGCGTCTTGACTGTCCTGTAGGACTAGTAAAGCTGACAATATACTACTCCTTCAAAGATTTCTTAAGAATCCTTGTTAAATGCAATGGCCCTGAAACCATAAAGCGAGGAAGGAGACGGCTATCTTGTACAGTCTTCAGAGCCAGCCTAAAGCACAGGACCTGTTTTGTACTGATCTGTTTGCAGAGGCCATGTCATTCTCTAGAAGTGGTTTTGTTACCAAAACAAATCCCGCGTACTCTTCTTTGCCTTAGAAAGTAGAAAAAGAATCCCCCCTCAACACAAACAGCCAAAGAGTGCTGGCGAGGCTCGCAATTGCACGCGTGTGAGTGGGAAAGGAAACGGAGAGCCCTTCCAGCTTTCCAAAGGGTTATTGCAAACAGCAAGGAGGGAGAAGGGATTTTACACATTAGGAAAAATACTGTGATGGTGCTTGTCCTTAAAGTGAACGCTGCACAACAAAAGGACCTGGGCTGCACTGTCTGTTTAGCACTTCTCTAATGCAAAATGTGTGTTATGTGGTGAGATGGAGACCCTGGTAGCAGGGTGTATATTGCAGGAACCATTCCTGGCTGCAGCACAGGTCAGTGTGCTGGGTGCTGTACAAACCACTGCTGAACCACCTTCGTGTTTTTCTGGCCTTTGCTGTGCATCATCCAAAGCCTATGGCAAAGCCAAGGACGTCCCTGCATACCAGTCTCCAGAGAGTTAGAGATATCGTATATACCAGCTGCTTCCTCAACCATCCTGCAATGAGAAATCTGCAGGTCACAGATGAAGAGGCAGGCATGCTGCATACCAGCCATCGTGTAAGGAAACAGCATGACGATGCTGGAAATTACTCCTTCAGTGCTCTCCCAAGAAAGTTTAATAATCTCATCTTTCACGTGCTTACGCCTCTGCTGGTTTTTTGCAGAGCTTCCCTGTGTGAGCCATACTGGCAGGGACACAGCTCCTGACGAGTCAGGAAGGTTAGCCTGCCTCTAGCAGCGGGGAAGGGGGGTAGGGGGAGATGAAGCCTTCGGCTGAATTCCCACCGGCTTTGCATTATGAAAGCCACGAGCTGCAATCAGCCAGCCTTTGCGAGTTTGCTTTAACCCCCTCCTTGCTGCCAAACAAGCATCTCAACCGACCTCCTAACAGCATACATACACCAGTGATGCATAACATATGCATACTCAATCACGAGGCAAAACAGGCAAGCGCCTAAAGAACAGCCATTTGCTTTCTTTTGGTGAGTATTTTCCAAAAGGTGCAAGTTTCCTCTACGCTTGCACTCATGGGTGCTGCAACTCAGCCTGCTGCTCTCAAGCCTGCAGCTTAAAGGAAAAAAAATAATGCTACAATCCAACCCTGCACATGCCCAGGACTTGTTACTTCAAGAAATGCCATCATTGTTCTCAAGCCAGGCAATCAGGCGATGAACAGACGTCTGTATTGTCCACTGGCTGCCTGGAGGCTTATAGCAACAGCGCTGAAGTATGAGTTCCTGAAAGAGTATGAAAAGCTACGACACAAGGTCGGATCAAACTCATATATCCACAATTATTTGCTGATAATTAACAGTAGATGCTATGAGAACAGAGAAGAGAGGGCACAAAATGCATCTTCCCCTGGGATTTCCAGAAAAACGAGCAGTCATCAACAGAAACTTCAAATAAATCACTTCCCTCCACTCCCTGCCTCAGCCGGTACAAGAGCATCTCACACACGTCCTCGCACACCCGGAGGGACGTCTGCGTGGCTGCTGCCAACGCGACACCAGTTATCTGCCTCCGCAGAGGGTCCCTCGGTACAGCAACCGCCCCAAGGACTGCGCTCGCTCTGAAGAGTGCAACGGCAAGGGCTCCGGGGCAAAGCCAACTGGGCTGTAACCCAACGCATCAGGAAGGCTTTGAACCTCCTTAGATAGGGAAATAAAGTACTCCATGGCTTGGCAGACCAGATTAGAGCACCCTGGAGAGCTTGAGACAGTCTGGAGCTTGTTTAAGGTGCCCTTTCAGCTCAGCCCATGCACCAGTTCACTTGAGGCTCAGGGTTTTGGGCAGGAGTAAGTAAGGGGAGTGCAAGAACTGGGGAGCTCTGTTACCTCCACACCAGGACAGCAATAGCCAAAGAGAACCTCAGCCATGCTAACCATCCTCATGGCCAGAAATGGGCAGAGGAAATCCCCACGGCAGGGGCAGACACTTGCTCAGCCTCTCTTGGGGTTTTTCTGGAAACAAACAAAAGAGCAGTTGCAGAGACTGCTGCCAGCCAAAGAGGTTGGAGCTCTGAAGAGAGACCATGCGCCCTTCAAGAGCTCAGAGTGACACCAACATCTCCTTTAAGACAGGAGGGGAGAAAGCCAGCATTTTAGTCAGTAACTAACCCTAATTGCTTGACTTCACATCTTGGTATCAAGCCAGCCAGCCCGGGCATGCCCGTTTTCTAAGCCTAGTCCTGCATGAGGCTAACAACCTAGCATGCAGATCAAAGTTTTGGCTAACGAATGTGCTGGAAAATATTGGTGTGCTGATTTTCCATGAATGCGGCCACCAGTATGTGATTTTCCATGAATGAAGCCACTAGTACGTGAAAAGCCTGGGGCAATAAGACTGCCTGAGAGCATGGAGCATCACTCTGCTTTGACTGCCACTCCAGCCTTATTTAGCTGGTTCATATTTTATGAAGAATGATTCAGCTGAACTTGTTCCTTGACGTGAGAAAAAGGGAGGAACACGAGTGTGGGAAAGCAAAAGGATGTAACACAAGCATCTGGTACGGGGGAGACACTCAAGGGACATGGTGCAGCTCAGTTAATATGCAAGGAGGCACTATAAAAGCAAAATAAGACAGGAGTGGAAACAATCTTCTTGGTAAATACACCCCCAAGCCATGGCACAACTGGGAACAGGAGCTCTTAGCATCCACCTCCAATCCCAGGCTTTAACAATAAAGTAAGACTGCCGCTCTCACTCGAACCAGACCAAGTCTAACATGGGAAGATACAGGGGTTTGCCTCCGCAACCTTGCAAGGGGTCTGGAATAAAAATACAGCTGGCTTCGTTCCCCATTAGCAGTTAATTTCCTCAATCATTTTCACAGAGGGAGAAAGAGAAATGCTCATGATCTAAGAGATGAAAGCAAATGAAAATAAGCCTCATAAAACCTGTACTGCCCTAAGGGAAAACTGCCCCACAACTTTCATTTGGGAATTATCAAAGGCCCCAGACTAGTGGGGGGTTGTTTGTATAAGACAGATGCTTTAGAGAGTATAAGTCCTTAAATAGCTGAGATTCCATTCTGCTGAACCTCCAACCAGACTAGAAAAAAGAAACAGCTGATCCCAGTTAGTCCGGCCTGGGGATCCAGCTTAGCCACATCAAGACAGAGGACTGAAGCAAGGCACAGAGCCATACAAGCACTGCTAAACTTCTTTCCAATAAGATGCCATTGCCGCAAGCAAAAGCAACCACACGCTTGCTAGCATGGCTGCAGGAAAGCTGAGAATGAAGCTAAAAAATCTCATTCATTTCTATTGCAAAATAGAGGCTGGGGTAGAAAGCATTGACTCATTTAGCCTGAGAACAAGAAAGGATTGTTCCTGAGAGACTAGTTTAAAAGAAGGATGTTTAGTGCATGTTTTGCTTTGAGTCTGGGAGAGTGGGTATGAAACTTCCCACACTCGGAGCTCCGTTTCTTATCGGAAAAGGCTTAACATAAGCTCAAGAGCAAGAACTGTTCGGAGAAGAGGAAAAGACCCAAAATGGCAGAGCTCTCCCACCCACAGTTAAGCCTCAGAGGTGACTGCAGCCCTGGATAAGCCTGTCTGCAGGTAGTGGTCAGCTCCCTAGCACAGGATCTGATGGCAGTGTGGCCATGGCTCACAGCTTGGACAGCCTGACTTACTGTGCTTCTCAGCGGGGCTGTGAAGCCCAAGTCAGTGCCCGTGCTGCTGCTGAACGTGCGCCAGCCGGAGATCGGCATCCTCACTGCTGCAGGCTCTGCAAGGGGTCTGATTTCATGTGACACTGGAAGCCTCGGTCCACACTGCCTTCAAAAGGGGAGGCAGATGTTCAGAGGATAAGGTTGTTTGGCATAATTTACAAGTGTGCAGCAATCAGCATCTTATTTACTATGGCTAATGGAAACCCTTCTCTGCAATACTGAACCAGCCATCATTTTTCCTAATGACAAACCTCCCCTTCCCCGCACATACAACCACCTTTCCACACTGATCCCCACGGGGTAATTAATTTCAGTCCACCTAGCAAGTAAAACCAAGATACTCCAAAAAAATCGCCCAGCCTCATTACCATGTTGATTCAAGGAGTGGATACACGTAAACCAGCAGACAGACACTAACAATGAATAATTAAAACAAAAATAAAACCAACAAAGGATCTAAGACCTGAAGAGAAATTACTCACTTGGAACAGCTACCACCGCATTTAATCTTTCACAACCAAAGCGTGTGAATAGGAAGTAAGTAAAACTAGCTCTAGGGCACATGAATATTGCCCCTGGCTGGTTCATCTTGCTGTGCACAGAAAAATATGTCGTGTTCTACTCACACCCAGACATTTGGCTATGGTGCAAGGGGCTGGATCTCTCCATCTGGGAGAACAGCACTCTCTGGAGCACAGTAAGGGAAGTGCAGGAGAAAGCTGAGAAGCCCTGAAATGACTAGCAAGAACAGAGCTATTCAGTTGCTTAAGTGACTACTGAAAAAACCCCCACCTCCAGCTCCCCCAAAGGTCTTGATTACTTGCTTTATTTGCATCCTTGTTCAGCCCATACAAGCAAAATGTGCAAGAGTTTTAGGTTGCAGCTGATGCTGAGCTGAAATTGGACTGTAAAGTCCTGCTTTCTGAAGGAAAAAAGCCTGTGGGATTGCTGTGAAATGAAATTGCTCCCTGGAGGCATGTGAGTGCTACCACACTTGCTCTAGACCATCTGAGGTTTATGGAAGCTGAGACTTTGTCCCCGTCTCACCAGTGTCCATTTAAGATCTCAAGTAACCAGTTTTGGTCATGACAGCAAAGAGATCCAATTAGCTCCAGCCAACTCATGCAGAAAGGGCATCTATTCACAAGAAAAAGCTTTGGATGCGAAGCAGCTCCTAGGAGTAACCAGCCTTGAGGGGAAGGTTAGCTTAGAAATCACAGTAACAGGTCAGGATGCTGCAAACAGCGTCCAGGTTCTCCCACCATCCATATCCTCCCACAGACTGCCACAATTCCTACCTCTGCACATTGAAGGTGGGAGAGAAGCCATGGACAGATGTCTTCCTACTGAAGTCCCTCTATACTCCAACATTAGCATGCAGCAGAGTAAATGACTTCAAAAGCAAAGGCCTGAAGCTTTTCACACCATATAATGGTCTGTCCATGTGAACGGCTCTACTGTGGACTAGGGGAGGAGAGCATCCACGACGAACAGGCTAGAGTTTATCTTACTTTCTTTGTTCAGGGCAGGTATGTGTCTCTGGGTCAGAGCTTCCTTGCAGTGCCTCTTCCTGCCGGGTCTTGCACCAAGGTCCAAACCCTCACAGACCAAACTCAGCCCGGGGGTCGGCAAGCACCGCACCTCCTGAACTCCGTGGGAGTGGTGCCTGTTTGCTTCAAAGGCAAATTTTACCATGTGTTTATACCAGCCTACAAGGCATGAAAAGGCCTAGGAGGTCACGCATCCACCACTGTAATTTCAGGCAGGATCAAACAGAAAAGCAACAGCTGGGCTGAGTGAGCAACTCCACGTTTAATTACAAATGGTTTTGGTAATAAGCAAAGGCAAGAACAAAGCCAGTGAAAAACCTCCCTTTTTCTTCCTGGCTCCTGTTCAGGCCCTGTAGAAACAGCTGCCTAGAGGAGAATCTCAAATAAGATCCACCAACTACATTTTTTTCATTTTCAGGACTGCTACAGCAGCACTGTTCCCTATGCAACGCTGCTGCGCTTTGACAAGCGTCAAGGATCGATGGGCAGATCGCAGCCACTCACGCCGAAGGGCTCAGGTCTGTGCAGGTATTTCCCAGCCTGTAGCTCAACCCCCTCCGTTGTGTCTCAAGTCACACGTGCACGAGTACACGCACACAGTCATTCTGCAGTAAGCTGCATGGAGGGTTTCATTTGCTTTAACATCCTCTGAATATGAAATGGTGGTTGCAAAATAGGATTACTAGCGCAGAGGCTGATGGACCCAGCTCATGGGTCCTGCCTGGTCTGAGGAGGTGGCAGAAAGCAGCTCTTGGAGCTCCAGGGGTGCCTACAGAAACACTGCTGGAACAGAGTACCAACCCAAAAACCCTCCAACAAACCAATACCCACTGCTGACAGACCACTGCCTAGCTGGGTGTCACAGGAGGACACGATGGGAATAATGGGAAGGCTGGGAAACCATCACGTCCCTGGGAACCAAAGGCTTCTGACCTTTCTAGCAAAGCCTGCCGAGAGAACTGGGTGGGTTGTTTTGTACTCCTGGCTTTAATTACAGCCAAGTGTTTAAGTTATTCTCCTCCAACCACCCCCGTGTCCCTCGCAAGCACAAATCTAGCTTTTTATAGCACATCCGGTATGGACGTTAAACACATTCAGGAAATGCACTTTCAGCCCCAAACATCCCTTCCCCTGGACCAGTTAGGCTGCAAGGGTTTGTAGCGGGGAGATGTGGAACCGGATGTTTGGTTTTATGACCGCTGCTTTCCTGGATTACTTCTGTCTGTTTAGAGAAGGGAAATCAAATAAATGCAGGGTAGGCTGGCTGCATCCAGAAATAATGCAAGCTGCTTGCAAGGTGAAGAAAGAAAAGCCAGATGGAGAGGCCGCTCTTAGCTGCTCAAATCCCCTGCACACAGGGCAAGGCTTTTTTTTTTTTTTTAAATAGCTGACAAAGCTCCTGAGGGCTGAGAGCTCACGGCACAGTGGGTGTCCACAGGCATGTCTAAGATCCTGAATCACACATTTTTCAGTGCCTTCTAGTGATCCTGACCCAGACTGGGGCTCTCCTGTAATGCACAAAGGGGAAATACACCCTCTCCCCCAAAACTTGCATTTTAAGTAGCTAAAGGGCACCAGCAAAGAATCATCAGGCTACGCCAGGCTCCATTGGTCCCCAGGCGCTCCTCTGGCATGTCACCGAGGCTTGTGGCTCTTCGCTCCAGAGGAGCGGGGCTTGGACAATAGCTTGGCTCCAAGTCTAAAACTTGACCTTTGTCATTTTCTTAACATAAAGAGACTCGCCTCTGGCTTTAAGGAACATTGCAAGCCTGTTAGTAATTTTCTCACCTGAAAATACCCTGGCTGACTTCCCAGCCGGAAGCACCCCCCTAAGCCCAAAGGCAAGCGTGTTCGCTGGCAGTCTCAGGGATCAGTCTCGGACACTATCCCAAGGTACAAAACTCCCTGGAGCACTCAGACCAGAGGGCACACGCTGGCGAGGCTGCCCCAGACAGTCTGCTGCTAAACCCTCAAGAGCGCTGGGCTGTTCCACACATTGATCCAAGTACCACTGTCATAGTATCACTGCACAAAACCAGGATATTCTGCAGCAGATGATTGTGAAAGGGAAGGCACATGGGGCTGCACTGCATCAGGGCTTGCTGCTCTGAAGGAAGGCAAGACATACAAGCCGGGGATGTTTTTCCCCTCCCTTCCCCGCAGCCAGGCCACCTCATATCTGGGCAAGCAACTGTCATTAGGACATCACACATCAGCAAGCTGAACAACGACCTAATTAAGCTGCTTCCAAAATAATCACATTGGAAGAAAGTTAAAGGAGTCCTTGAACTTGTTATTTCTTATATTTATTTTTATTCCATTTTTTCCATACTTGATGTGGATTCTTCACTTCAAGTATCTGCTTAAGTATATGCTTAAGGACATGGTTTAGCGGTGGACTTGGCAGTGCTAGGTTAATGGTTGGACTCGATGATCTTAAGGATCTTTTCCAACCTTAACAATTCTATGATTCTATCTGCAGTGTTAACTCAAACTGGGCTCTGGCTATTTCTCCTGAGTGATTAGAGATCCAGCACAAGCAGCCACGCACCTTGGTAATGACTAGGCTGTGCAAGCCCACTGGCCATCCACCTCCTCTCCTGGGCCAGTAAGACAGAGGAGGAAACATAGATCCCAGCAGAGCAGGAAGGTGAGCAGCCCATAGCGCTTTCCCAGGGAGCTACCAAACCTGCCTGCACTCAGAGCACCAGGGCGTTTGCTGGGGGAATTGGAAGGCAGGTTTGAAGACATGGGACCACCAGCAGCGTGCATGACAGGGAGCTGCCCTAGCTTCAGCTGGCACCTGAACCACCTCTGTGGCCACCCAGTTGCCAATCCAACTCAAGGCAAGTTTTTTCAGTACAAAATCCCGTACACAACACTTAGGTTACAACTAATGAGCTCTGCAGGGAGAAATCCTTGTGCGACATGAACAACAGCAACAAGACTATGCTCATCTATGCATTCATTCATCTCAGGGAACAGCAGCTGTCAAGAGTCACATGCACACATACTATGCTTTCACTACCCTGATCTAACTGCAAGCTATGCAACACTTAGCTGGAAAAATGAGTGACAATCCAGCTGCAGCAACTGAATAACAGCCTGTCTCGGGGAAAGGCAGCCTTAACTCACACTGGAGAATTGCTCTTCGGCAGATGGGAAGGACAATGTACTTATTGATGGGTCTTGTTTCTATGTGACCAAATCATATGCAGCTTATGTATTTCAAATATAAATGCAAATGACTGACTGACTTAAATAAAAATCATTGTTGGAACACAGAAGCATCTCCTCTATTCCTGAGAAGCGGGTGATCTCCCAAGCTCATCAAGAACCACAGAGTGGCATGTCAGATGCACAGGGGACCTGACCTCTTTGTATCTTTGACAAGCATTATGATAATCTCAGAATTAGGTGCTAGAGCTTGAACAGAAAGTGACAAATCCACACTGAAATACTAGAGAACATCAAAGAGGCAGAAGCATCTCTCATTCAAATGCTCCCCCAAAGTTTATAAGAAGTCACAGCCCAGCCTGTCGTGGCTTTTTATGGTCCAGAGAAGCACCTTTCAAAGGAACTGCAGCCAATCTCAGGCATGTTCCTCAGCTACCTGCAGTTTCATCAGGCTGCTCAAAACATTCAAAACAATATTTCCATACTAGGATGAATGATTTATGAGGATTGAGAAATTCGAGCCCAAACCTACAAAGTGAGTCACTGAGACTCATGGGTTGCTTCCCCCACTTCCCTCCCCCACAAATCATCAGACCTTCCAGGCCTAGTCTTGCTCCCACTGAAATCCTGCAGAAAACAAATACCCAGTAGCTTAAATACCACAGAGCCTATATTATCGGCTCAAGTGCCATCTTTCTCACTAAGTGTCCATACCTGGCCAGAGAAACCACATACTCACCCAGAGACTGTCGGGAGGGAAGTGGGAGCTGCTGACTGCCATTTCTCTTGCTGCTTCAGAAAAGATTTAGCTTCTTTTGAGGTTGAGTCCACTTCTTTAGTCACTCTGTTGGAGGAAAAAAGATGAACCAGAGGGTAAGGAAGAGCCATACTCACAACCGCAAAACCAAATATCTGGCAAGGAAACACAGAAAACAGGTACAGGAGTCCCCATACCACCTGCACAGAGATCCCCTCCATCAGCTGCAAGCTGAAGAACATGCATTTTGTTAAGATTTCATTCCAGTGACAAACCCTCTATATTCATGGCACAAAAAAGGAAAAGAGAAGCTAATTAGAGCTGGGGGAGGAGGGGATTTTTTTTTTTTTCTTCAAATGAACAGGAATGCTTATTCATTCAAACAGGCCTGTCTCACTAGCAGCTACTGAACACTCTGCTCAGGTCACTGGGGGCAATTCCAGGCTCTTAATTGGGCTCTTGATTTCCTCATTTGTTGGTCAGTGAGGCAGCTCTTCTGCCACAGCTGTTCCGCCACCCACATCTCGCAGCCCACGGCACACAGGCTTGGCAACATCTGCAACCCAAACCAGAGCACGGAAACTGGCTCCAGGGATGGGGACCAGGAGAGAAAGCTCTGACAAGGCACAACGTAGAATTTGCTCTCATTTTCTAGTTAATTTTTGTTTGAGGCCCTAAGGGTGCAAAATATTGAACTTCAAAAAATTATAAATCAATACAGCATCTACAGCAGGGAATGAATTACAAACATGAGAAAGAATCTCTGGAAAACCCCTCAATAATTAGTTGTTAGAAAACCCCAGCTACTTTAGCCTCCTCATTTACAATGACCTGCCTCCAGCAACACACTTTTCACGCTCTTGGTAGCTCTTAATGAGGTTGCCCTGGTTTGCCAAGCTAACAATTTTGCTCCCTGGGGCCCTGCAGCTCTGTGGGAACAGAGGCAGCCTGGCCCACAGCTCGGCCAGCCCAGAAGGCACGGTCCTCCATCCCACCCTCCCGCAGCCTGGGCCTCTGGCTGCATCTGCTGCCAGCAAGGGTGGGCAGGCTCATCCCTGGTCCAGAGCATGTGCCAACGAGAGGCTGAAAGCCTCGTTGGTCAGAGGATCTGCCCTGGTTACAAGCCAGGATAATCGCTGCTTGCCTCCTACCCACCAACCTGACCCTGCAACTTCCATGTAGAAACTGGCTGATGGACATGGAGAAACCCAAGGACCTGCAAACCCAGCTGGGTTGCTGCTGAGGTGGCGGCAAGGAAAGCGCTGTGGAGTTACTTGTTAAGCCCGGAGGCATCAAGGCCCTGAAATCCCACTTGCACACAACCAGTGCGCACACGTCCCTGTCCTGACAGTGAATCAGCATCTGAAGAAGTGGTTAGGGAAGGGAAATTGTTCTTCCTCCGTCTTCCCAGACAGCAAATACAGTGGAAAAGGCATGTTCAGAAATAAGAATAAATTCTTGTGCTGAACACCTCCTGCTCGTCCTTGTTCTGCCAGTACAGGAGATTAACCCTGTTTCCCCCCCTGCATTGTCACATGCTTTTCAAACTGGTGGCAGTCATGCGGATAGGTACAAATCCCACATTATGAATATTTAGAAGTGCTTGCTGATTAGATTGGAAAGGGGTGGGGTGGGAAAAGGGAAAAAGCAGTTCAGGAAGGAACAAAAGCCTTGCTACAGCATCATCACAATTTAGGACATCCCAAACACACCATCCAGTCACAGCCCTTGGCAACGGCGGTCATGTCATGCAGCAGTCATATGCCAAAGGTTACTCTACGTCCATGAATTTCCTTCGACAGAATAAACTCAGTGTCTTCATGCAGCAATTAGCCAGAACTCTCCACAGAGCCCCCCAGCCACAAGCACCAGGTTCAGATAAATACAATCACACAGCCTATTTATTTTTAAACACAGCATCCAAAGAGCTGGTTCCGTCCCCTGCCCAGCTGCGGATGCGGAGCAGCGCCATTTCTCGTGCACGCTGCGGTGCTAGCTCCCGGCATGGTCCCCCTCCTCCCGTCACCCCCTGCTCTCTCGTGCCATCAGGGTCCGCCCCCGGTGCGCAGGAAGCGCGCGAGCCGCCATGAGAAACTTCAGGCAGACCCCAAGCACTCAAGAATTTCAGAGGCATAGCACAGTAACCACATGCCCTGGGAAAAAAAAACAAAACAAAACAAACAAACAAAAAAAACACAAAAAACCCCCCCCAACAACCTCTGCGGGGGCCTCGGCACAGCCACAGGACCTGCTCCTGGGTTAGATCCCAACTGTTAAACCCTGCACGCTTGTGGGACTTGAAGAGTATAGGACCAAGAGGAGGCAGGGGTTGGGGAAGGAAGCATAGGTCACAGAAAGCATGCCTTGCCATTAACTCTGCTCGTTGCGCTAAGAGATGACAGCTCAGTTCAGCTCCCATAAACCTACAGGAATCCGGCAATTAAATACCTGACAGGATCTGGACGTGCACAATGGGGAGCAGGTCTTCAAAGCCTGTGGCAGAGCTACGATCTCGACATAGGGCCCCGTGGTCTTAACCTCATGAGTACCCTCAGCCTTCTCCAACCCAGAGACAAAAACTGATTGATGTCCATCCCACCAGTCGAGGTAAAGGAAGGCACGAAGCTCAGATGCACCTGAAAAATGGCTCCAGGGATTTGCCAGCCTGCCATCTGACAAAATTAGCATGCCGTTGGTTGGACTGGCGCTACAAGTCACAGCTCTCGGAGCAAGAAGAGGGTCAATCCCAGAAAGGGCGAGAAAGGAGAAACCTCACCTGCTGAGGCCCCTCAACACGATGCACAGGGAGGGTCTGGCATAGCCCCTCAATGACAGTCAGTTCAGCAGCAAAAAAATTGCTTTGCTATCTATCCAGGGGCACGAGACGGGTTGCTACCAAGGGATTACTTACGCTTTGATACTTGCTTCCTCCACCACCGCAGGGTACCAGCAGCAGTGGCTGGGCACAGAATACAACACTTTGTTCAGGTTTTTTTTTGCCCCCTTTGGCCCGCCAGCAGCTGCTCTAGAGTATATTTTTGAAGTTGCCTGCTGTAGAGACAGAGCTGCAAAGCTGTGGGCAACCTGTTCCACCAGGACTGCCCAGCTGGGGACAGAGGAATGTGTCAAACGTAATTAAAAGTGTCCTTTCAAGGCGATTCCATCACAAGACCCAGTGATTGCCTCAAACTGAAACAAAAGCAGCTCTGAGGCAGGCTGCTGCTGGGCTGATGCCAGCAGCGACTCCTGCACCACTCCAACAGGAATGACAAAAGAAAGAATATTAAAGGGCTTTACAAGGTATTAATTCAGGTTATGCACATTTCAACCTTTCCCAGATCCCAGGCCAGGAAGGAAAAAAATCCTCTGGTCTGTGTTATTATGAGAGACAATAACTCTCCATGTAGAAACCAAAACACTTCTTGTTCTTCATGGGGAGAAATGGGAGCCATTAATCCAGCTGGAAGAAATCACAGTCATTACTAAGGAAAATTACAAGACCTTTCACTTTTAAATACTTGATAAATAACTATTTGCCTGACTGTTTACTGGGATGCTATTCACACATTGTAATCCAGGAATAAACATGAAAATAAGTATATTGTCAGCAATAAAACAAGTAGCTAGTGTCTCGCCCACTTGCAGACCCTGTAATTCACATACAAAACCACTCACTCTCATCACTTCCCCATAAAGATTTCATTATGCTGCTATGCTATTAAATTGCATAATAAGACTTCCAAAACACAGAACAGTTATTAATTTTTGGACCATGCTGGAGTCTGGTAGCACAGATGATGCTACTGTACAAGGTGTTGTGCAACTGTAAAACAGAAAGGGCTTCCATATTTCAAAGTTATTAATGGAAAACATGCTAGAAACTAGATCACTAAGTGCCTCTAACACTTACAGGTGCCCTCCTTAGGACCCTTCATCTCTAAACCAAGCTCAAAGTGGTACCCAAGCATTTACGCATACCAATACCCACCCAGCCTGCTGTTTTGATGCCCAGCTGTGGGTACATTACTTCCAACTTCCACTGAAGAACTTGTCACCCTTCCCTTTACGTTTACTAACTGAACTGCTGCAACCTATGTGCATGGAAGAGGCCCCAGTTACATATGCTGGACACCAAACCACATGAAGACAACCCACATGCTGTCATGGGCTGTCCCAGAAGTTGTTCCACAGAGCACTTATATACAGGACTGAACTGTAGCATCCTAATTTAAGAACAAGTGTTTGATCTGCTCCCAGCAGTCCCCTTAGCCACATAAGCAGCTAAAAGGAAGGAGGAATACAGGCTAAAATGAGCACCACATTCACACAGCTCCAGCTAATCTGCAAAAGGGGCTTAAAAAACAAATTTTCATGCTTCAGTTCAGTGGCAGAGCAAATCTAATACACCAGCTTTTCTCCTGCATTCTGTAGGTGGGAAGAGGAGGGTCCCAATCCGTCATGTCATCCCACTCCTGCTACCATGGCACAGCACAACAGCCACCCCCCAGGACTCACCCCAGTGTAGTGGTCAGGTGCCTCTACTGTAGCACAGCTGAATCCAGTCCTGTTTGCAAGAAACAGAACTAGCACAAGGGATGCCAAGGGTGCACTGTGTCAGGGAAGTGCCCAGCTCAGCAGCGAGCAGCAAGGTGCCCTGCAAGCCACATCCTTGCAAGGAGAGGAAAAGGAGGCAGGGTCTCAGAGGCAGGATAGGGGAAGCTGGGAAAGACAAACAGCTGGATCAAGAAGGTTTGCAGCATCTGTCCATAGTCTGCTGTGTAATAGCAACCTTATGCATCCCAAGTGCCAAAATCCCTCCAACTTACCCCCAGGTGGCTCAACACAACTGCATTCTCCTAATCGGAACACCTGATGCACATGAGGCTGAGAAAGCACACATTGGCATTTGGGTATAAGGGGACTTGGAGCTGAGAAAATAGTTAAGATCCCTAATCACAGCAGCACAAAGGTACCATCTGCCCTGACCTCCATGCTGAAAATGGGAGAGCAAGAGTGGAAGCCCTGAAAAACACCAGCTCTTTACCACTCGTACTCAGGACACACTGTCCTCACTTGGGAAACATGCCCCAGTTTAGGCCTGACAATTATAAAACTTTCCACACAATCTTAATGTTGTTAGCTCTGGGGAATCACGGACCAAGGGGGGGTGGGAAATGAGGCTAATTATCCTTTTTCAATATTCCCCATCTGTGTCTAGCCTCATTAAGTAGTCCTCCAGCCTTCTGGAATGATCACTTGAGCAGCAAGCAATACTCATCTACAAGGGTTTGTAAAATACTAATCCCTTATGAGCCAAGAGGAATATTTTGTCTGAATATTTTTTTGGTGAACTCTTGTGCTTGAGTTGCCATGTTCTGGGTGCCTTCCACAGATAGATGCACTGTACGAGAGGCAGGTGCTCCAGCCTGTAAGATCATGAAGCTGCAGGAGTGCACATGTTCAGCACCTTCCAGGAGAGGATTAAGTCCTCGCACAACTGAACCTCCAGGCCACATTTGCCTGCACACTGGGTATGTATTTATTTTATGCTGGATTACCTGGTGTGAAGCAAAAAGAGCTAAAATTAATAGGTCCCTACTACTCTTCTAATTTCAAAGTAAAACATTAGTTTTCTCCCTTTCAGAAAAAAAAAACAACATTCTCTAAACCTTCCTCTTCAAACCAGGTGGGAGAAGCTGTTCCCTGGGAAACTGAGCCTATTCCCTGAAGCAACACAGACAAGACCAGGCTGGAGTGACTGATAATTCTGTGGGCTGCCTATCTGCACAGAAGCTGCTGGCTGTTTTTTAAAAAGAAACAAATCTGACCAGAGCTCTCCTGGAGTCAGGCAAGGGCCAAGCTGCCTGCCTGGTGCTGCTCCTCGCAGCAGGTGTGTGCTGCTATCCAAGCAGTCAGCCCAGGCTGCATCTCAAACCACTTCATCTGAAAACAAGCAGATATGAACGTATTTTAACATCACTAATGCATAAGAAGTGCTTTGACATCCACATCCTAACCTCATAAGCCTTGAAGGAAACAACTGATTTTCCATCATCTCCTGTATGACAAAGACCCTGTGACAGACAAAGAAAACATACGGATAGTGCTGCATGGATGCTGTCCAGGCTGTCAGGTCCCTTTTGGGCTTCTGCTTGCTGCTTCTGCAAGAGGCTCTCTAAATCCAAAGGGAAGTGGCACTCCAGCTACCGAGCTCACACTGCGGCTTGTAATAGGTAGAGCACATCAAACACGGCTCTCTGGAGTAGCTGACCCACAGCCAGGGCACAAGGCTTCACCTCCCTGTTGACTGGAGCCTTACCCACCCCAGTTTTAAGTATCTCCAAGCATCAGGTCTCTGCTTGCTTCTTTGGATAACTGTTCCCTTGGCCAGCCCAAAATCTCGACATGCAGTTTGCATTTCAGTCTTTGAGGCATCCCATTGCTTTTATTTGTACCTCCCAAAAGAATGAACTTTAAATTATGGAACACACCTCTGATTTGAGCAATCCAGGTGAACAGATAAGAGCTGCTGTACATGGGACTGTGACAGTCCTCTGATCCTGTTAACCACGACTTGCAAGTACACCGAAAGCAAGATAGATCCCCGCAACCCCACAACTCCTGCAAAGCAGTGCAGTGTTAGCATTACAGATCTCTTCTCTTGCTGAGGGAAGGAGTATTATAGGTCTCAAGAGCCAGTGGTTCAAGATTCACTTACAGCTACGAACACTGGACACAAAGGTTACACAGATCACAACAGGAGCCAACACACACCACAAAGCAGAAGCATCCCCATGGGGAAAAGGCCAGACTAAGCTTGACTCAGTTTGTAATGTGTTAATGAGATAGTAAGGCAGTGAGCAGCTTTGCCTTCCCTTCGGGCTAACACAGAAACCCTCCTGCTTCACAATCTCTTACTTACAAAAAAAAAAAAAAAAAAAAAATCCATCTCACAAGCTGCACTTTCCGGCAGGGGAAACCCAGGCCCAAGGGCTGCAAAGCAGGCTCTGCCAGCGTCTCGCCAGACATCAAAAGCCCCTTTCTGAGCCTGGAGGTGTCAGGAATGAGACAGCAGCTTGGAGGCAAGGGAAACATGGCAAGCAGCAAAATGCTGGGACTGGATCTGAGGCCCCTGCGATGAAGGCATGAACAGAAGGACAAAAGATCCTCTTACTAATAGCAAAAGTGCCCCTGTGAGACCTGAAAAGGTCACTAAGCACCTTCTGTTTCCAGATTCTTAAAAGTCAGGAAATTGTCTGAGAGCCAGGTACAGAAACAATGTCTCCTCCCTTACCTACTGGGGAAGGGTGGGATTTTTTCTTAAGTATTTCCACACTAACTACACACAACACAGGCAGAAAACACTTGGAAGAATCTGAAAATGGGAGAACGCAGTTGGTCATCCAGTTCCCAAAGCTGATGCAGCGCCCAGATACTACAGGTTTGAAAGCCCTAGAAATGCCCAAGTTAATCCGGAGGTCAAGCCATCATTTCAGAGATGCTTTGAGACTCCTCCCACCTTTGGGGATCCCAGCTGAGCCTTCTTTTTCATCACACTGATTACCAGCAAAAATGCACAAATGAAACCAGCACATGTCAATTAGTTCCTTAAAAGCATCAAGCCATATTAGAAGCATAAGATGACTTTCAGGTGGACATCTGCTTAGTCACCTTGGGATTTTCAAAAGCATGGTAACATAAAGGAAGACAGGAGTTAGCATGGAAAAAAAACCACGCACTGGAAAAAGCTGGCACTACTGTGCAACGCTTTGCAAGTCGCAGCCTCTCTGTGCTTCAGTTTCCCCATCTAAGCAGAAGCCTCATCTGCACATCTACTAATGAAAATCCTGAATAGGAGCTGTTCACTAGGCCGTTCCCCTTCTCAAAGCACATTAAGCAGACCATAACGTGATTTACTTTAGAAGCAAGTGCTCTGGCTTAGAGTTCTGGCTAGGTTTGTCACACTGTTTATGAAGTTTTAATTTCTGCAGCTGCCTTTGAGAAAGGCAAATGCCTAGCGAGTGAACCAGCACACAACATAGCTCCTGCTCACACTTAACGACCTCATCTCTGGGCCACCATCGTGCCAATCAGCGTTGTACAACGGTAGGATTCCCCAAGGAAATTCTGAAGCATCAGGGAATGGATGCACACAGAGGAAAGGTTATCAAAACGTGCCCCCGAGGAGACCCTTTCATTGTTAAGCATCTTTTGAAAGGTAACATATTTTCACTTACTGGCTTCCAAAAAAAAAAAAAAAAAAAGGCTGTTTTTTAAATTGGAAAAAGCCAATATAAACTGTGGATAACCGAGGCATGCTCTGACCTCTAAGAATAACAACAGCATAAGGACAGGAACAGGCTGCTGCCCTACACTCCATTATGCCAAGATCAGCATTTTGGTGCTTGTTTGTAGAAAAGCAACCTGTCACTTTTTAGACTGCCACCTCTAAAAGGCAGTCACATTGATATTCCATGTAATTCTGGGTGGTTTGATTTGTCTTATGGTACCAAGGCATCATCCCCATGCTCCTACTGCTCAGATTAAATTTCTGGAAAAATCTTAAAAGCCAAGGTTTTTGCACTGTGCAAGCTTCACTGATGAAGAGGTCTGTCACTGGAAAGTGGCTAGAATACATTTCTCTAGAACGCCTTAGCCAAGGAGGACTAAGGATAAAACCCTATGAACATCTAGCATCACTGGTCATCAACACGAAACAAAGTCCTCAGAGAGGCTGGACTTTGGAGTGGCTTTTCAAGGGGCTACTGAAATTCATTTGTCTAACTTTTCCTAACACTTCCTTGCTACTGTAGTCAAAGCCATTGCAAAAAGCACACCAAACTACAATGAGTGGTTTCTTCGTCTGACCCTATTCATTCAGCTCATTGCCTTCCATATCTAATCTGACAACACCCGTCTACCTCATCTGGTGGAAGCTGTGTATCACTTGCTATCCACTGGGAAAAAAGGGAGGGCTTTCCAAATATAAGGCTTCGGGACACACACTCTGGTAATGCTCACCTGCCTTCTCACTCACATGTATAAGCAATACAGCAAAGGCTTCTGCAAAAAAAAAAAAAAAAAAAAAAGCACATATGGAACGCGTCACACACATATCAGCCTTGATCTGACACGCACCACACTACCTACAACATCAGTAAGAGATGCACACCCGAACTACTGATCTTTCTTCTGATTTTAAAAGCAACTGTCCTTCACTCAGCATTGTGCAAAACCCCATGACCACATGAACAAATGACCAAGATTCACACCCAGCAAGAAGTGTGAGCGTGCTGCCAACCCCTTGCTATTATTCATCCGCTGAGTTTCCTGAAAAGCATCACGCGGTAAGGAGAGAGTTAATGGTACTACATGTTCTCTCAGTGCTAATTAGCCTAACACATCTGACTGAGCCATGCTGAGACCACAGAGCAAGAACACAGATGGACAATTACACATTTTTAAAATTGCTCTCTGTGCCAGCTCTAGATCTTGAGACTTGTGGGAGTAAATTCCCTGCTCTTTTTTCCCCTTCCCCTTGAAATACATTAACTCTATCAGCCTCAGCATTCTCCCCACTCCTGCTCAATGCTTGCCAGGAAGAAGCAGAAGCAGCAGCTATTACTCAGACAGCTACCTTAATTGTCTTCACAGCAAAGCAATAAAATAGGTGGTAGTCTCTCAAACTCCTTGGCTTACACCCCCTTTGTTTCCCAACTTTGTCACATTTGGTTGGTCTCAGTTGTCATGTAAGGAGCAGAGAGGACATCACAGCCACTGAGAAGGAAATCAGAGGCTGGACAAGGACTTTGGAAAGCTTGGGCTTTTCTCAGATGTCTGATCTGCTTCTCCTGCAGCCATTTCCACCTGCCCTCTCCTGAAAAAGGTCGGGATCAAGGGCCTGAAGCTCTGGAAGAGGACTGCAGATCTGGGGTTAGAAACAGTAAGCAGTCTAGGACACAGGTGCCATTCCTCTATCCATCAAGCACACAGATGAGCTAAGATTAAAAAAAGAAAAACAGTATTTCAGTAATGAGAGGCAGCATCAAGAAATCCCCAAGAAGCAGCACTATACAACTGCAGAGAACTGAGTTATAACCTCAGCTCTGCTGCGCACAGCTCAGCACTTCTCCTTGCCACAAGGGAATAAATCAGTCCTCAACCCGCTCTGCACTGCTCTCCCGAGTAGCTCACCAAGATGAGGAGTCCAGCAGCCCAGCTAACACCACAGACTGGGCTCAGACCTCACCACCCCACTCAACCAGGCCTAAGTTAAAGGCTATGTTGACCTTGAGGACTCCGGGGGACACCAAGAAAACCACTTTGGACACGGCCTGTAGCCCTGCCCGCACAAATCCCGCTGTCAATGGCATTCTTGTGCAAAGGAGATCCACGCTATTGGCAGAGAAAGGGCTTTTATTAGCACAGGCAAGCCTCCTGACAAGAACCTGCCCTCAGCCACCTCACTTCACCTTTGCTTCTCCTGCTCAAAAGGTCATGAATTTCACCACCAAAACTCACTGATCCAACTTAAGGTCCAACTTAAGAACAATCTCCTCTGAATAATCTTTTTTTTCTTGAATCCTTAAGGTAGGCCGAAAACCCATGAAGCAGCAACACAGAATGAGTAATGAGGGTTTTTTTCCAGGCACATCCTAGATGATAACCATTTACAAACATTAACAGACGAAAGTCAGGTTCTCTTTCACCCCACACTTCCACTGTGGCACATGAAATATCAACCTCAGCCAGTATAAACCCCAGTAATTACTACAACGATTTAAAGTTTATAACTATTTGATTATTAATGAGATACTTTATGTACCTCTTTAAAGCTTTGTATTTTGCTTTTAAAAGGCAACAGCCGCACCGTGAACCATCATCTTCCCTAACCTAGAATACAAGCTGCCTCTCAACCCTGCTCAGCACACACAGCCAGCACAACTTGTTTCCTCACAGCACGGTGGACACACAAAGAAAAGCAGTCATATTGCGGTAGACCAGAGGCTATTCTAAGTCACAAATGCAGTCTCCTACAAGAGTCAATGGCAGGGACCCCTTATCCAGAGATGGAGTTCATGTCTCACGTACAACAGCCCAGACAAATTTTTCTGACATGAGTTTGCCCAGCTCCTTCTACAGAACTATGTGAACTTTTAAGTATTCGTTGTATCCGGCAGCAAGTCGCATACTCAGCACGACGCTGCTTATTAACCAGTACATTTGGCACTGGCCCTTCCTAGTTTGATCTGGTACATGCAACGCACGAGTGAAGCTTGGATCCCTGGGGATCCTGAGCCACAAGATCCAGGAGCCCCAGTGAATCAGTGGATGTCACCAACTCCAGCATGCCTCACTTTTCATATTCCCAAATGGGGAATAACAACATTTCTTTAAAAAGTGCTTTGAGATGCACGGACAGAAAGTTCTGTAAGAAAGCTAAGGATTTTCCCTCTTTACATCTGTAAAGTCTTCAAGGACTTCAAACCCATCAGAGAGCTTTCTGCTCCTTTGTATATACCTCTGGACTAAATGCCTTATTAAAATCCACCTAAAAGCAATCTGAAAAAGCAAACAATATCCGTGGAATTGGGTCATCATCTGTCCCTTGGAGCAAGAAAAAAAGACCGCCATAAGTCAGGTGATTTTCACGGCTGGGAATTTAAGCTGAGAGCTCTCCCAGTGGGAGCACTGCAAAGGCCTTGCTGCCCCACCAAACATGGGCATTCCAGCACCAAGTTTCAAAGCAACAGTAAGCTTTAATCAGGCAAACACTGAAGAACACTTTCAGAAGCAGCCTGAATTAATCGGGAAACAGGCACTTCAGAAACAGATAAAGATTACCAAGCTCAACCTGAAAAGATGACCTTCAGTCAAACTCAGCAAAATCTCACCCATCTGCTCAGCCTTCAAATATGAAAGTAACCAAAGAGTTCACTGGCCAAACATTGACCTGTTAGGCAAGGTCCCACAGTAAACCCACAGCTCCTTGGCTGTAAATGCTTCAGGTTTAGGGCTCTGTGGTCTGGCAATTTCTGACATAGCAGTAAGAATGATGCCTTCAGCACTTATCAGCTGCTCAGCAGCAGAAAGACACGCAGCGTGCAAGAAAGTACCAGCTGGATCTTTGCACTCGCTTATCCCAGCATCTAGACAGCAGAAGGGAGCTCACACTGCAGACATGGAGAGAAGATCTCGAAACCTCTTCTTGAAACATTTCAACATGGATCCAGGCCCAGCATGAGGCCTCAAGCTGCATACGGCCTCAAGCTGTGCCAGGGGAAGTTTAGGTTGGATATTAGGAAATACTTCTTCACCAAAAGGGTAGTCAGGCATTGGAACAGGCTGCCCAGGGAAGTGGTTGAGTCCCCATCCCTGGAGGTATTTAAAAGAAGGGTAGACGTGGTGCTTAGGGACATGGTTTAGTGGTGGACTTGGCAGCGATAGGTTAACCGTTGGACTCGATGATCTTAAGGGTCTTTTCCAACCTTAACGATTCTATGCTGCCAGCGGCCATGCAGCCTGCATGACAATTCTGGCCCCAGATGTGGCAAGAAGCCAAGAATTACTTGCATCACAGGAACACCTGCCAGACATCCGAGAGTGCTGAAAGAAACAGGTTCAGAGCATGCAAGCACAGCGAAGACACTCAAGAAAAAGGCTCAAGGGTTAACGCAAATTCTAACCCACAAGTCCTCCAGGGGTCAGGAGCAATTGCCTCCACGAAGTTAGCTATTTGCCACCAAGCCTCTGAGAAGTTAGCTATTTGCTACCTACCAATGGTGAGGACTGGGCAGGAAGGGACCACAGTGCAGAGGTCTGAGGCCATCGCCCAGCCTGCTGGGAGTCCTTCTGGATCCCCAAAACTGGCACTCCTGGAGAAGACAGCCTTGTGGGAAAGTATAGGGAGCCGTGACAGGAACGCCTTGCCAGATTTCAGGAAAAGAGCAGGGCTCTCCTCAGTGACAGATGGAGAGTGGAGCCCTGATACGGCCTTGCTTTGGCTTGGCTGATTTGTTCACGCACACGGGGAAGTGGCTAAGGGTCACTGAAGCAGCACAAGCCACAGTTTTGCCAGCACAACACAACACTATCAGTACAGCACAGCAACTCTGCGATACCAGGAAAGCATCCCCACCAGAAAAATAACCTGAGTGCATAAAGCTCTGAATTTAAACCACACGAACAAAGCACATACGCACAGGAATACAAAGCTTCTAGTTTTGAGTCCTTTACTTGGAATTTGCGATGTATGAGCAAAGCAGGGTGTCGAACACAGGCCTCCTATTCCTGAATTAGCACCCAAGCCAGACACCATTACTCCTCTCAACTTCATTTTGCCTCCCACAGGCCAAATGAAGGTACACAGAAGATGTCTGAAACTAGAATCTACTCCTGCTAGCATTCAATGACCCAACTTTGCTCTTCCCTCACACGCTGTTACGCTGACTGCGAATGACACCACGGGGCTGGGCCAGCTCCATGTACGTGAGCTGCATTCTGCTGCACTCCCGGATGGACACAAAGTTGACTTTCATGGAAGGAGCACAGAAGAACCATTTTTGATACACTGAGCACAGCAGCAGCTTAAAGAAAGCCAAGGGTCAAAGTAGTCTGGACTGCCAAAGAGAAAACAAGCCTCATCATACAGCAACTACATTTTGCAACAGATAAACCGTGGCACCAGGGATGCAATTCCCTATTAATGCAACTGCACGTCCTGCATCGTGAGGCAAGTTCATAAACCAGAGGCTTCAAAGGGGCTTCAATCTCTTCTGCCAGTGAGAAATGACTCGAACTTCCATTTTGATGCTGAACTATCTTTGCAAATTGCTCCCACTGCCCACAGTTACAGCTCTTTGGGTGACAGTCACCTGCTGCTCCTAATCTATTTAACACCAGGGAGGAAGGAAGAGCAGACAGAACAGCCACAACTGGAAAACACAGAAATCAGTTAAAGATTGTTTCTAGTTCCAGGATTCAACAGCTTTGGTTTTACAAGGTAATACTAAATCCTGTATTTTATAAAATTAAAAGCCATTAAATTTAATTCTTTATTTGGTAATCTGTAATACCCTGAACCTACAGTTCAGCATTAGCAACTGATACAAGCACAGACTAATCAAAATGGATATTAAGTGCAACAATAACCTATAGGGGAGTTGACAGCTTAAAGAGGAAGGTCTTTCACTATTCTATTATAGCCCTGTAGCTATAGCTGGACATTTCTGTCAAGAGACTTCTGCTACTCCAACCGTGCAAGAGAGATTATACTGTCTTGTTACAGGAGAAAATAAATTGTTCTGCAACATGAGATCAGGGCTAAATGATCTTCTGTTAAGAGTTTCAGTGAGCAGACTGTAGAAATTTGTGCCCTGAATCTATCAGTGCTTAAATACTGATCTACATTCTTCTCAAGCTTTCAAAAGAACAACACTCAGAAGTAGCCTCAAACCATTTAGAAAGGAAAGCAACAGAGACAGCTCTCTCATTTCAGTTCTTTCAGTCCAGAAACGCACACACACAACTACCGTGTGTTGGCCTTTGTAACCAACAATTTGCCAGCTGCTTCCCCAGGCAAGGAAGTCAGCATTTGGTATTCAGAGCATTTGCAGACCTTAGGGTCGTGCAAAGACAACCTCCGGCTTTCTAAAGAAAAAGCAGCCCTCTGGCCCTCACCTACCACCGTTACAGGAAAGTACCAGAAGCTGTAAGCAGTGATAACTCCTTATATCCTACCCACAGCTAACAGCGTGGTTAACATTTAGAGATGCAAGATGTAGCAAACAACACAAAAGCTTCAGCTTTGATTATCACAAAAATCAAGGGGGCAAAAAACATTGAAGGATTTTGCTGTTACCAAAGAGCTAAAGAAAGCAGCATGTTGTAACTCTGGCACCAGCAGAAAACAGTCCTCCAGACCTCGCTGCAAACTTTCTGTTGCTGGCTCTGTAACCTGTTGATACAACAGCTGCTGTAAATGAAAAACATTAGCCTTGGTGGTTTGCAGGATTACAGTCTCACAGTCATCCAGGCTCCAGCTTTTGCCTATTTGATTAAAAATTAGTAGAAACTTGTATTGATTCCTTTGCAGTTCCCCAAGGGAAACAATCAGCACTGAGCGGTACAAAGGACACTAGAAAAGCAACTCGTGCAGAAAAATATGCCTTTATCTAACTTGGAAACTTTACTTGCTATAGCTATTAAAACAACTACAGATAAGATACTGATGTCAAAAGCACAAACTCAGCATCTTAGGAGCCCTGAACAAGTTCTGTTCACGTAAGACAAGCGACTTTTTGAAGGACAGAGAAAGTTTCCCCAACCCCTCCAACTAATATTACCAACAAAAGCAAGAGCAGCACTGGTAAAGCTAATCTGTAACCACCATGCAAAATCTAGAATGCCAGAATCAGACCAACACCTTTGTAATTCTATGCTTAAATCATAATTATCTGGGGCTTCTTTTCATAGAGACACGTAAACAAAAAGCTTCAAGGCCAGACATTTTTACTAACTCCCTACTTTAACGAGTCTTAACTCACAAAAATATTGCACACAAAAAAAATTCCTTTCCACAAGTGGAAGACTCATGTTCTGAAGTATGCCTACAAGGCAAGCTTCCCTGTAAATCAACCCCCTCCTTTAAGTGATACACTTCTATGCTCATGTTAGGACATGACACTCACCTACAACACACAGGTGGACGTGTCCAGACTCCAAATAAGATTGCATGTCGATTTCATGCAACCCCAAAGCACCAGGAATGCAGTGCTGCCGTATGCCACCTGATGATACGTCAGAGCCCAACACGGCTTTTGTATGACAGCCCTGAGATCCTATAGCTTCATCCATTCTCATCTGGCAGGACATCGCATTTGAACCAGAAAAAAAAAAAAAAACAACAGGAAAATCGGGGACAAACAGGCTGGCGGCTGAGGACAGGAGTGTGCATCAGACAACAAAATTTCTGTCTGTAATTCTGCTACAGATTTTTATCTGTCCACAGGCAAACCTTAGTCTTTCCTTTGTGGAAAGGGTATGACAGATACTCTCTCTCAGAAAAGCTGCAGTGGTACAGTTCTTTGCTGTTTCATCAGTGAATGAAGGGTATTCCTCCAGCCTGGATTGTGCAGGGAAATAGGGAAGTCGCTACTATGACTCATGGCTCTCTCAGATTTTTCAAACAGCTCAGCAGCAGTGCTGACATGAAAAGCAAGAGCAGCGGAAGCCCCCGCTCTCTGCTTCCTCCTCCAGACTTAGGCAGCGTGGGTGTTATTGTTGGGAACTGCTGCCCTCTGCTGTCACATAAAATAGAGGCGAAATGCTCATCTGACAAAAGCAGGTTTACAGATACGTATTAAAAAAAAAATACACCATGGTAATAATCACAAGGTCACAGTGCATTCAGATTTCAAGTGGGTTCACCCAGGCCCCTCAGTTCTGGTCTTACGCATTTATAAAACGCCTGCCCCTTTTTGCAGTGCATCCCGAGAGGCATCTTGCAAGCCAAACTCTGCCTAAAGAATGATTTTACCTAGCCCATCACCTGTGTTGCAGCAGTTTCAAAGGTAAAAGCACACAGCTATTAGTCCATTCAGCAAAACACCTCTTACTGTCTGCAGATCTTTGTTGTAGTGGATTGCGCACATCACCAGGGAAAGTGCCAGCCCCCAGCACAGGGCTTGGACTAGACTGAAGGAATTAAACGCATTACTGTCATCCTTGAGGGGCCATCAACAGTTCTCTCTCTGTCTCAACCTTCACAGTGGCAGTGCCACCGGGAAGCTTTGCCAACCATTTTAACACTGTCCAGATGGGGAAGCCTAAGTGAATTTACAGGCATATTTTGAAGTTGAGCAAAGACTGAGGTCTGCATATAAGGACACTCTGCAGCCCTCAGACAGAAAAATCTTCACCTCATTTTCCTTGAGGTCTGATATCATGCCTCACCTGAGGATGATAAAAAAAAGCTTAAAGGAAAAAGGAGAAGATACATCGTGCTTCACAGCACATCACCAGCCTGCCAGCAGAAGAGCAGCACCCAGTTTGCTCCGAGCCCTCAGCAGACACATTACATCTGCCAGCTTACCTGACTTCCTCACCAGCGAAATCAAACACTTTGGTGATTGTCACTTTTCCTGAATCTTTTGGCTTCTCAGACTCTTTTGGTTTCTCCTGAAGCTTCTTCCCACTCTTCTCTTCTTCAGCCTGTGAAACATAGGAAGGAGAAAACAAAACAATGCATTTGTGGAGCCAAGCCAAATTATCACTCCAAGGGGCCGAGGACCCAACGCAGACCTCAGGTAGCGCTGCGATTTGGGCTGGCTGGTCAAAGCAAGTCACCCACAGACAAGAAAAAGGAAACAAACACCCCTGCCACCAGAAGGAAATTCCCCACTTTTGTTCCAGGCTCCCATTGGAGCTCAAGGATCAAAACAGACCCAAAACGAGAAGTGAAATTGTAATTAAATGCAGGAAGGAGCGAGAATATACTGCTGTGATTCAGAAAGCAAGCAAAAGCCTGAAGACTCCATTCTCCCAAGCTAAGCACCACCAGGCAGTAAAGCTGCCAGGGTGGATTATACAGAAATAGGTTTATTTTCACTCAAGAATATAGAATAACAAAACCCATCAGCAGGAAAAGCAAGGCTGATCTTCATAAAGAACCCTGAAGATATTAAGCTACTTGTCAATAACTTCTCTTTAATTTGAGAGGGAAATATCTTTATTAAGCTATTTGTCAACAACGCCTCTTAATTTACTCAGTCACAACTACAACTTTTAAGAGCATACATTAAAAAAAATCCCTCAGATCCTATAAATAATCAAAATAAAAACAAAAATTCTGGCTCTAAATCAACCACACAATGCAGAGATCTTCCAGCAAACATTTTAAGTCCAAATTAAGTTCACTAAGGGAACAGAAGAACTGCATCTCTCCATAAATTATTCTAGGCTATGGAGGAACTTTCAAAGACTGCTCATGTTTTAGCAATCTAACCATAAAAGTAGAATCACTCAGAAGAGAACTTTTCCTCTCTCCTCCTCTCTAATTCTACCTGTAACCATCTCAGCTGTTCAGCCAGTAACAACTAAGGTGGAGAGAAGCAGGAGGGTTCAGATGAAAGGACTCTTCTAAAAGTTACAAACAAAGGTTGCACAACTACACTTGTTCTGCAGCCTTCCAACAGTTGTAGAAAGAAGCTTCACACAGTGAGGAGAACTGTACTTGCCAAGCATCGCTGATTCAAGAGTCCAGACTCTTGTTACAAAATACTTTTTTGGCTGACCACTCAAAAAGAAAAAAAAAAAAAAAAAAAAAAAAACACACAAGACAATTCTAGCAACAGAGGGGCAGTTTTGGTACCTTTTTCCCTTCTGCCACCTTCAGTGTGAAACGCTTTGCAAGGCAAATACATGCATTTGGTTGTATTAAGAACCAAATCCTTTTAAATAGCTGATTACACACAGAATTCTCTCTACAGAAAACCTCTGCAGACAGAGAGCAAGACCATGTTAATGGAGCTTATAAAGGAAACTAGGGAAAGCTAGATTCAATTCTTGTTACAAACGTCCATCCCGACATGCAGCATCTTCCAGACGCCCTCACTGTACGAGGATGAAGGGCAAGGCACAGAGATGTCAGCACAGGTCTCTTCTGCTTCCCCACTCACACACACAGAGTCTCCCTTTTTTTTTTTTTTTTTTTAAGCATCAGGAAAGGCACAAGCCTCAGGGGAGAGCTGTGCTTGTGGGCACAGCTCAGACTGAAACTCATTGTGCTGCTCCTGTGTCACAAGGAGAATCCAGGACCAGGAAGAGAAGCCAGCAGGGCTCCGTGGGACCCTCCAAGATGCTGACAAGCAGCTCTGAAAGCAGCACCACCAGATCACAGACCTCCCCAGTTAGAAGGAAACCAGCAGCTTACAGTTTGCCCCATGGTGGGGCTCCAGACTTACAAAGCAGACGAGGCAGGGGTGAACCCAGCCTCCTCCCGGCTCTGACAGACATTAGGTACCAGCTAGAATCAACGCCACATGCTCTAAAGCTTCAGGCCCTTCCCACACGCCCTGGGTGAAGGCCCAGGCCCCTGTTACCTTCTTAGCTTGCGTCACTTGCGTGGCAGCCCCCGCTTTGGGTTTCTGTCCCACGTCGCTAAGGAAACTGGCCCAAAGAGCATCCTCTTTCCTTTTTTCTTCTTCTTCTCTGTTTCTTTCCATCTGCTCTACATTGTCCACTTCCTCTTCCTCCTCTTCATTCTGCTGAGCCTTTTCTTCCTCTTTCTCATCTGCCTCTAGCAGGAGGCCTCCTTTCTTCCTTTTCCTGGAAGCAGATGCCAAAAAAAAAAAAAAAAAAATATATATACACACTGAGGTACTGCAACACTATTCCAGAGCTGAACTGTAAGCATGGGTGAAGCAACACGGTATTTCATATTCTCATTAAGACATTCTACCTGGGAGGTTTCCCCTAATCTTGGGGATGAAGCTACTTAATTAAAAGATGATGCTGTTCAGAAAACACAGTGAGACTGAAGCAGGCAGGCCCCTGAAGTAGTCTGGCATATGTGTGTGTGTGTGTATCTGTAAGTACACAATGGGCTCTGGGATGTTGTAGGAACCAGGAGAGGAGGAGAACTTGGCCAAGACAGGAACCAATTTTAAATAAACTGTATATACGCGGCACTGAAAAGCGTTCTGTACTTAAAAAGGCTTATCAAAAGGAAAATAAGTAGCTCCTGGGGAGGGTTTCCAGGCTCGGTGTCTGTCAAACCTGAGGATCCCTGCCTCTGACGTTATTTAACGAACGAAGAAAAGCGTTCCTCCGTCCCTCAGCGCTGCGCCCGGGGGAACGAGCACCGGCGGAGGCGGCTCCCAGCTGGGCAGAGCCAACGCCGGTTCGCTCCCCCGGGAACCCCCGTCTGTGCCCAACCGGGGGCGGCTCCGCCCGCGGCCCTACCTGCTGGCGGGGCGGCGGGGGCTCCTCCTGCCGCGGGGCGGCCGCGGGCTGTCCGCCGCCTCCTCCCGCACCAGCTCGCTCACGTCGTCCTCGCTGTACTCCGCACCTGCAAGCACAGCCGGTGAGCACCGGGACCACCGCCGCCGCCGCCCCCCGCCCGGCCCGCCACCGCTCACCCGAGGGCACGTAGTCCTCGTCCTCGGCGGAGGAGTACTCCTCCGAGCCCGACATGGTGCCGGCCCGCCCCGGCCAGACCCCGCCGCCGCCTCACGCCCGCCGCCGCCTCCACCTCACGCGTGCCCGCCGCCGCCCAGAGCGTCGCCGCCCGTCCCGGGGCGCCCCCTATCGGGGTGAGAGGCGGCTGCACCTCCTAGGCAGCACCAAGCACGGGGAGCAAAGATGAGAGGACAGCCAGCGGGCTAGAGCGCCTCCCCAGCCCCGGCCAATGGCACCGCCCCGCGCCCCGAGGGGGGCTTCCCTGGCGGGGGGGGCTCCCGGCATTCTTTGCGGCCGACAGCCGTTCCCATGGCAGCGCGGGGGGTGGGGACGGGGCCCGGCTGGCCGGACCCTTCCTGGCGGGCGGCGGTTGGCGGAGGGGCTTGCTTGTCACCGAGCGACGCTTCCCATTGGCTGGAGCGGGCGGAAGGGGGCGGGCGGAAGAGGAGCCAGCGGATGGCGCCGGCGGGGCCGGTGAGGGGATGGAGGGCGGCGAGCCGGGCGGCGGCGGTGGGGGGCTCCTGCAGCAGATCCTCAGCCTCCGCCTGGTGCCCCGCGTGGGCAACGGCACCACCACCTACTCCAGCCCGCTCTCCACCTTCCCAGGTACCCTCCCCACCGCGGGGCCTGCTCGGAGCGGGGCCCTCCCGCCGCCTCCGCCGGCCTCGCTGGGGGCCTGCGGGCCCCGAGCCTGCCTCACGGCCCTTCTCTCCACAGAGATGTGGTATGGCGTCTTCCTGTGGGCCCTCGTCTCCTCCCTCTCCTTCCACGTTCCGGCCGCTTTGCTAGCGCTCTTCACGCTCAGGCATCACAAGTACGGCAGGTTCATGTCCGTGAGCCTTCTCCTGATGGGCATCGTGGGACCCATTACCGCCGGCATCCTAACAAGTACGGTAGATGCTCGAAAATGTCGACCGGGTGCTTCTGTAGCGATCAGAGGTCACCTTCGGGAGTGCGCCAAACCGCAGCATTCCCTGGGGTAGAGAGGAGATGAATGTTTTGGCGATATTCCCCCCTTGCCCCATGTTTGAAAGTGTTGGACCGTCCCACCTGTTGAGCCCTTTGTCGGGTACCAAACGGGCCTGTTACGTGCAGAGCCAGGGGGCCTTTCAGGTTTCTGAGCACTGGGAGAAAAAACACAGGTTTGGTGTCTGTGCCCAAAACTGGGTAATATTTGCAGCTTGTGGGCTGTGGCGTGGAGGATCTTGTGACGAGAGCATGTCCAAAACTGCCCCAACCTCCACGCCTTCTGGAGGTCTCAGCAGAGTTTCCCCACCAGTTTATCCATTGCCACCAGCATGCTTTGGTTACTGGCTGAGGTTTGGCACGGTAAACCCAGTCTGGCATTTCTGCCAGCCGGTGCGCAGGGGTTCAGGGCCCTCTGCTGCAGACTCCCCTGTTCTCTGCCCCAGCCTCAGATCCTCTGAGCCCTCCCCCTTTGTCCCTGTGGTATAACAGTGTCTATCTCATGGTGGCTGTCACGCATTCATGTTTTGGCTTTTTCCCCTCTCCACAGGTGCTGCCATTGCTGGAGTTTACAGAGCTGCGGGGAAAAAAATGATTCCCTTTGAAGCCCTCATTTTAGGAGTGGGTCAGACATTCTGCGTGGTGGTGGTTTCGTTTCTACGCATCTTAGCCACTCTCTAGCTCTTCTTCAGATGCTAGAGATCACAAATCGAAGGAAGAGCAAAGGATCTGCCACCTGTGCCATCTCTGAAACAAATCATGAGGGAACACAGCTCGAGGCGTCCCCCAGCATGTGCTTCTCCACTGGTTAAAGGATACATGAAGGCCTGCTCCTGCCTCCAGTGTGGCTTGAAATTAGGATAAAAATTGTGAATATTGTTACTTTTTAGTAACATTAAGTGCCAAGTGAAACTTTATTCCTATGGAGGATAGGAAAAGGGCTTCTGGAGGAGGAGGCCCACGTACCTTTTACCAGTGATGAATTGTAGCAACAGGACATAACTAAGATGTGACACGGGCTGTTCTGGGGTAGAAACAGTACTACAGAGTGAGGTGATGTCTTCGGAGCTCACTTAATGCTTTGACCTCTTGCTGCTTCGTTTGCAGTGAACCTGAAGCTCTTTTAATGTGAATTTTTTAAATGAGAAACTTAATTTGTTTTCTTGCTGGCCCCAGCTTTCTAATACCAGGTCTTGGTCATAGTGAATTTGGGAGCAGCAAAAGGAAAAATCATTTTAGATGGATGAAAGTGCAAATTTGTGGCCAAGAGCTGTGACTATGAATGCTGCGGCAGAGGAAATAACCAGTGTAAAAAGGATTGCTGTTTTTGTGAATTTTATTACGGTGAAGCCCTTCAGGCACTGTGTACCTTCTGCCTGAGAGGCGAAGCACAGCTGAATGGGTGCTACGCCCTGCTGCCCATGCGAGAAATCCCAGGGCGCACGTGTGAGCATGCGCTGCTGCTTCTCAGGCTCTGAAGGAGACGCATATTTTTAAACTTCTCCATTCTCCTTTTACTTGCTGAACACGTTTACATTGGTGTGGTGGAATCGGGTGTCTTCACCGATATGTAAACATTGCTGGCCAGCTTATGTAAAACTCAGCACACTGCTGCTTCAATGGCTGCGCTGGCGAGAGCTGCACGGCTGGTGCTGGGTTGTCGTGACTTGGGGCTTCCCAGGTGTGGAGGCAGGGAGCGCACTGTCTTTTCGGCATCCAGCCCGCAGCGTGCCGGTGGGCGAGATGCTTGCGAGGGTCCCGGGAAGAGCCTGGCTGATTCCCGTGTCCATCAGGGACGAGCCTTGTGAACACAGCTCCAGACCAACCCTTACCAGCAGGCAGTGTCGTCTCCTCTAATGAATTGGTTTGTTTTGTTTTAAGTGACTTTTAACTAACTCTTAGATCCGCCCTCTTGCCTGGTGGCATGCCACATGGCCGGGGCTCTCAGGTTGCTAGCTGGGTGCTTTCTGGGGGCTTGGTTTTTTGGGGCCCTTGGGGAAGCTGAGGTTGAATCCCAAGGATGTGGCTGGGCAGCGTAGCCAGCCCCGTGGCGTTGCTGTCGTCCTGGTTTGTTCGTTACCAGCTGACAGGCGTATGGGCTGCCAAGGAAAGGCGCCATCTGTGTCCAGCCTCCCAGGACACACATCCCATCTGTGGTTTTGCTGCACTCCTTTGGTTTCCAAACCAGCTTGCCTTTTGTACCTACAACATTTCGTAAGGCCAGCTATCTTCCATGAACCCTGTGTCCTCTGTGTTGAAGCAGCCCTCAACGGGGCCACGTGTTTATCATGAAAAAAGAATTTCTCTCTATGTACTGACTTCTCCAGAGTGGTCTGTTGACAGCTGATGTATAGAGGTGTTTTTCAGGAGGTACTTGCTGAGATTACTCTAAATTTTAGCCGATGATAATTCAGGGAATAAAGCTGTGCATTTTAGGAAAGACTTCAATGTGAATCCTCCTTAGGTGGGTGAGGTCCAAGTGATGTAACGTATACTAAACCCTGGATCTTCGGAGTGCCCCCTGTGCTGTGCTGCTCGTAGAGAGCCGGTCTTCCTACTGCTGCATCCCCCAGGGGAAAGTCGGGCCTCTCCTTCCCTCTGCGCTTCTTGCGGGTGTTGGTTGACAGCCAGCTGAGTATGAGCCAGCAGTGTGCCCAGGTGGCCAAGAAGGCCAATGGCATCCTGGCTTCTATCAGGAATAGTGTGGCCAGCAGGACTGGGGAAGTGATCGTCCCCCTGTACTCGGCACTGGTGAGGCCGCACCTTGAATACTTTGTTCAGTCTTGGGCCCCTCACTACAAGAAGGACATCGAGGGGCTGGAGCGTGTCCAGAGAAGGGCAACGAAGCTGGTGAAGGGTCTGGAGCACAAGTCTTATGAGGAGCGGCTGAGGGAGCTGGGGTTGTTTAGCCTGGAGAAGAGGAGGCTGAGGGGAGACCTTATTGTTCTCTACAACTACCTGAAAGGAGGCTGTAGCGAGGTGGGGGTCGCTCTCTTCTGCCAAGTAACAAGCGATAGGACAAGAGGAAATGGCCTCAAGTTGCACCAGGGGAAGTTTAGGTTGGATATTAGGAAACACTTCTTCCCTGAAAGAGTAGTCAGGCACTGGAACAGGCTGCCCAGGGAAGTGGTTGAGTCTCCATCCCTGGAGATATTTAAAGGATGGGTAGACGTGGTGCTTAGGGACATGGTTTAGTGGTGGACTTGGCAGTGCTAGGTTAATGGTTGGACTCGATCTTAAAGGTCTTTTACAACCTAAACAATTCTGTGATTCTATGAAGAAGCAGGAATAATGATCTCTCTGGATGTCTTCCCCCCTTCCCACTTCTTATTTTGAATGGCTGCACACACAGTGTGTGTCCGGAGTGCCTGGTTTCATTCACGTGAATTGTCCTGTGTTTTCCTGGAAGGACTTAGACTGGGCAGGTCTGGCCTTATCTTTCAGGTGGCGCTAGAAACCAGTGTCCTGGGCACCCGCTGTGCTCCACTTTCCCCCTGCCCCAGTGCCTGGCACCCCTCAGTAGCAAGGACTAAGCTGATTGCAACTGGGAAAGCACTTTATCGGTGGGCCACGTGCTATGGCACAAGGATGGTTCCTCTGCAGTAGTGGGGCTGAGGCATGCAGGGGACAAATCCAGGCTGTTAAGAGCTCAGAACAAATGAAAAAAAAAAAATCGCTTGGTGCTGGGCAAACTGAAAACCTCCTGTTTTCTATCCATTGTGTCTGTTTTGGGGGGGGTCTGCTTCATTTGAAGAGTTGACAGCTCATCCACTGTTTGGAAGTTGAGTGGTTGGAGCCGGTGGTGCCTCTCTGTGCCCAGGCACCATGAAATTTTCAGGGAATTCTTGCATAAAAGGTGAACAACCGGCTGCTGACTTGTCTTGACAGGTATTAGCGCTGGGGGAAGAGTTCTTTGTGTCACCTCGGTACTCACAGAGCATTCTCCACTCCGCTGGCTGCCTTCCCGTCCTCCCTCTCCAGTAAAACCAGATCCAAATGGGAAGGAGGAGTAGTTTTGAGCTGATGCACCAGATTGGTCACTGCCGGTAGTTTCCTCCCCTCTCATCACATCGGTTTGGTTTTCCCCTTGTGTTCCTTATCCTGAGTGAGGTGAGCGGAGGAATTCCTTCTCTTTTCAGCAGGTGTCAGTAGATTTTGCTCAGTCAACCTTGCCAAAAGCTGCAAAGTGCTTGCAAAAACATCAATGACGAGGTGTCCCGGGCTGGGCAGTGCTGTGAACCCCTGGCCAGGGAGCCCAGCCAGGAGCGTTGGTCAAGGAAACACCTTGCAGAGAAGCGCCAGCCCCGGAGAAACATTGCTGCTCGAGCTGAGACTCATGGCCCTGCTTTCTGTGTGCGAACGTCCTCTGTGCTGGGCTGATTTAGATACCGCCCGACTTCCTATCTCGATAATGACTGTGGCTGTCATGAACAAATCTTTGTATGATAGAAAACTCTGTAAATTTTATTTTTCTACTGACACTTCTAATCCTGGTGGTGATTATCAGTAAATTCTATAAAGGTCAAGGTGAACGGTGTTGTGCATTTCTTCTGCAGGGCGACAAGGGGGCCTGGGTTGTGCTTTTGGAAATGAGCCTTGCTCCTGCCTCACACGGGGCAGGTTCCTCCTGCCTGGGGCCATCTGCACCAGGAAGTGTCCTGGTTCTGGTGGTTAATTTTGTCTCCGTTAGGAGCTGGACACACGCCTGCAAGCCAGGCACCACAGCCCGATGTGACATCTTGCTGCTGCTCGGCTGCTGGGGGTGGGCTCAGCCCGTTTCAAGGCCGGGAGTCCCCATCCCTGAGCAGACGTGCAGGGTCCCCGCAGCCCCTGGGCTTGGCGCTGACCCGCTCCCGTCCCCCTGGGGCGGTTCTCACCCCAGGACGGTGGCTTTGCCGGGGCCGTCAGCACCGCTCGGGCTCTCCTGGGGGAGCAGGCACAGGAGTCCCGCTGTCCCCTTGCTGCTCTCGGAACGGGGTACGGTTCAGCGTGGGACCCCACGCCTCACCTGCATGGCTCCAGTCAAACCCAGGGCTGGAGCAGTGCCTGCACTATGGGGCCTGTGGTATTTTATATCTTTATACAACCTGCATAGACTGAGATCAGCAAAATGAATTTCTAAGAGGGTGGCAGCTGTGCACAGCGGGCATTTTCCAAGAACTGGCGACCACACGCCTTTGCTGCTCCCCCAGAGCCCTGGGCAAGCACGCTCTGAGATCAAAACTGTCCTGAAAAATGCACATCCCGAGTTGGCAGGGATCCAGGAGGCTTTATTGGCAGTAAAAGGTCAGCACGTTCTCTTGGTTTCCTCGGGTGAGGATGACGGGGGGTCTCAGGTCCTGCGAGAGGGTCTCGAGCCAGGCCATGTAGAGGGAGCTGGGGCAGCGACCCTTCCTGCCGATGGGCAGCGTGCTGCGGCGGCAGCGAGGGGCCGGGTGAGGCACAGCCAGCACAGCCCCCTCCGGCCACCCCGCTGAGCCAAGCTCCGTCCTTAGCCCCTCTCTCAATCCTGTGCTAATTTGCAGGTTATTTCCCTAAAAAAGTGGCAATGCCACATCCTCCCCCCCACTGGGACCCGGGCCAGACCCCTTGGGGCCTTCCAAGAGCTTTTCCCCGCAGTGCAGCACCGTCCCGCAGTGGTGTTGGGATGTCTGTCCAGGATCTCCCCACGCAGGGCTGGGGGGAACATCCATTTCCATAGGGCAAGAAACGGGCGCGAGGGCGTTGCTGGCACCTACATGGCTATGAGCGCCGCGTCCCGTGAGTAATCCAGCAAAATCTCGTTCAGCCTCACTTGTCGGAGCGACTGCGGAGCAAAGAGGGTTGACAAATGCAAAATAATTGTTTCCAAAAAGACTGAATTTTGTCTCGAAAGCAGGAGACCCTTTGCAGGAGCCCATGGTGCTACCTTGGCTCTATTTTTATCAACCTCCTCATCAGAAATCTTCCAGGGACAGCCCTGCCTCATCTCGTTCACTGTAGCCTCGTCTTTGAAGCCGTCATTCAGCCTGAAGGGAGTGATCAGGTCATCGAACCTCTTGATGCTGCAAGACAAGCCGATGGTGCCAGGAAAGGGGGTCCGGGTGAGTTTAGGGGTGCTGGGGGCAGGGGGAGAAGGGGAGGGGGACAGTTACTGCTCTGGCCGGGGTTTCTGGTTGATGTCGGGGAGGATGTGGACCTCCTGGAAGCCAAGACGGAACTTGCTCAGCAGAGAGACAATCCTACCGGAGGGAAAAGGACACATTTTCTAAAAATTAGCAGGGCAGCTCGGGCAGGGACCTGACCCGGCAGAAACTCCTGCCGCTGTCCTCGGTTTGCACTTGGGTTTTCCCCACCCCACAATCACACTGATTTTTGGAGGAGCAAAGCAAAGCAGCCAGGTCGGAGCCCACAGATCCCATTACAGCAAAGCCTGGGAGGTTCAGTGGGGAAGCGGCTCCTGCCACCCACCCACAGGGGCAGTGGCGGTGGCCACGTGGCTAAGAGGGGCTGTGGAGTGCGAGTGGCCACCAGCACTTACGCCTTCCTCTCCTCATCCATCCTGTTGATCTGCCCGCCGACAAACACCCGGATTTTGCACTTTCCCCACCGCTTCTTGCGCCCCAGGAGGTAGGGGATGAGCAGCGTGAGACCTGTCCCCAAAACACCCGATGGGAGACGCGGCTGCGGTGACCCCACGTGCTCGCCGGCGCTTTCTTAACGCCAGATGCCAGAGATGCCCTGGCACCGTTCGGTGAGGACCGAGCCCTCCTGGGCACTGCGATGGAGGTGCTGGGTTCACATTAGCTGGACAGATGGACGGTGAAGAGCCGCAGCAGCCAAAGGTGAAGGTTACCTCCATCATCGAAGAGCCAGTAAATGTCGATGGTCTTCTTGCCCTGGTCGCTCTGGAAGATGGTGCTCGCCTGCTGCTCGCTGGCCAAGGTGGCAGAATCTGCTGCCGGGGCAAGAGGGTCCTGGCGTCGGCAAGGGGCACCGCCGGCTGCGGGGAAAAGCAATGCTTCCTCCTGGCCCCAGCCCCGCTCCCCTTTGCCGCTCAAAACCTGCGCCCCTGCCTGCAAACCCAGCTCCCCCAAAATAATCCTCAGAGCCAGGGATGCTCACGGCGGCCCCAAGCCAAAACCAACCTGTGCCTGGGGCTGCTCTGCCGCCTGTGCCGTTCTCCTCGGCGTGCTCCGCTGCCTCGAATGTGGGGTTAACTGGGGAGGGAGAAGAGCACGGGCAGCAGGGCAGCACCCCAGTGTCCCACCCTCTTTGGTCCCAGCCCAGGAGTGATGTCCCACCAGGACTGTGACCTTCGCCTGGGGACACATGGTGCTGGCTGGCACATCCTACAGCTCCGGCACATTGCCGAGCATCGCCGGCTGCCCAAAACTGCTTACCATGAGCCTGCATCACTCGGGAAACATTCAGCCCTTCCTTCATTCTCATCAAGCACACGCCATACTTGAAATCGAAGGCGTCACTGGAAGGAGGGAGGAGAAGGCAGTTAATGGTGGCCGGTTTCTGTCAGGCAGCACTGCCAGCCCGGCCAGACCCTGCACACGCAGCCACAGCACCCCTGCACCCAACCGCGGGGCCACCGCCGGATGCCAGCGTCCCCAGGGGCGGAGAAGCCAGCGTGGCCGTACTGCAGGATGCCCACGTAGTCCTCCAGGCTCTGTGGGGATGCTGTCCGCCAGTTCCTCTTGTAGCCCAGCACCAGGATGTTGGGTCTCATCTTCCCAAGGCCAGCAGCCTATGGATAGATGTCCCCATGAGACCCCTCTGCAGGGACAGACAGACGCGGATGGTGTCAGCCCACAGGGGAGCGAGCAAAGGGGGGTGCCTGGAGGTCTGCGAGGGCAGTCAGAGCCCCCCACTCAGTGATGGAAGCGGAAGGACCCTGACGGTTGATGGCTGAGGGTGGCTCTACCTGGATGAGCATTTGGACGCCACTCCTCAGATCCTCAGCCACCACATCTGTGTAGAAAGCCTTGATCTTCCTCTTCGTAAGCCACTTGGTGTGGCCGTCCGCTGTCAGCCGGGACTCTGGCATCTTCTGCTTCCGTGGTCCCTGGGGGGAGCAGGGGCAGAGGCTCAGACCCAGGTGACCCCTTCCAGCTGGTGGTCTTGCCACCAAGGACCTCCAGCTTCTCTCTTCCCAAATCATTGGCAAGACCTGGATGTAACCCATGCCCACATGGGAGGTTACAATCACAGCAAGAAAACCAGAGAATTTTGGGAGTCAACAGCCAACACACACGATGCCAGCAGTCCCATGGCTGCGGATGAGCTGGCATTTGCTGCACTACATGTCCCCAATTGCTCTTGAGGTTTCAGGGCTGCAAGACCACCCCGTCCTCTGAGCAACCGCCTCGTCCTACCACATCTTTTCTTTGGCAATTAATTGGCAAGGGGAAGCCATTAGCCCACAGGGACATCCCGATGCTTCATCAGTATTGGTTAACAAGCTGGAGAGGCTCCCAGATGAAACATTTCATCATCCAGCAGCACATAAATGGGCACATTTCAATCCCCACCCCATGAGCCCACCAGGATGCATCTGGATTTCCCAGCCCACCGCCCACGGGCGGCTGGAGCCCCCAGGACTGGGAACCGACCGGCTTTTGCAGATGACTCACGATCAGCACGTTGCCGCAGAGCATCAGGCTGAGGTTCTTGGTGAATGTCCCCACGAAGTCCACCAGGGCCGGGCGGAAATTGGGAGGGCCGGTCAGCACCAGGCACTGCGGTCTGCAGGCAGGGAGAGAAAAGGGGCGAAGGCTGGTACTTTGGAGGAACCGAGCCTCTCTGGAATGGAGCTGCGTCTCTTCTCCCACACCTGGCCAGCGGCAACTATAGGGAGCGTCTTTAGGATGAGATGAAATCATGTGTTTGAGGGTCCAGCCTCACTCTTTGGTCTTTTTATATCAGATGAGACCAACGCATCTGCCTGGTACAGGAAAGGCAAGGTTTGCCCTGCTTTCCACCTCTGCCGACACAGCAAGACATGGTGTTTTGGAGACAGACACATTTTCCCGGGGCTCCCAGTTACTGAGGACAGTGGTGAGGACATGACCACGGGCATGAAGCCACCCTGGGTTTGCTGGCGGTGGCAGCTGGCTCTGCATCCCCATCTCTCCATGCCCAGCACCGCGCCAAGCCACCCTTGCCTGTAGTTCTTGATGTGCTCGTCCACTTCGCTCAGCCCCACCGAGTAGTTGAGGGCCATGTTGTACGAGCTGGCTTGCATGGAGGAGCCCCAGTTGACATCTGCGTGGGGAAGATGGATTAGCAACGGGGCCAGATGCCTCGAGGCATCACCGGTGCTGGGTTACCACCACCCACCCGGCTTTTTGTAGAGGACGTATCCCAGGAGGAAGATGACGATGCCGAAGGCAATGAGGGCCGCCCACCAGGTCAGCAGGAACATGATCACCACTGAGACAGCAGCACCGAAGAGCGCGGCCCACTTGCTGTAATACCGAAAGGAGGGTCGCCAGCCTGCACGCAAACACACACAGCGGCTGCTGCCAGGACGGGGAGCTGGTCGGGGAGCCACCCGCCGCACGGCACGGCACGGCACAGCCCACCTGGGGAGTTGGTGATGGAGGCGTGGAAGCAGCTGAAGTTGATGAGGGCGTAGGAGCAGAGGAAGAAGTTGGAGATGATGGGGGCGATGGCATTGAGCTCGGCTGCAAGGAGAAGGAGGAGGAGAGTGAGCTGTTGGCGGTGGGGACCGAGCCACCCAGCTGGCGGTGGGCACCAGGAGGGTGCCAGGGTGGCAAGCACCTACCAATGAGGATGAAGCCAACAGCAATGACGTAGGTGAGCATGTAGCCGCGGATGGGCTCGCTGTTCCTCCCATAGCCCTTCCCGAAGAAGCCTATGAGAGGGTAGAGCTGGTCCCTGCAGAGACACTGCGAGGAAAGAGGTGTTGGGGACGGCAGGCTTCACTGGGGACATGGGATGGCAGTGCTGTGGTGACTCTTGCACCCGTAACAGCAAGGGCTGAACTGGCCTTATGCCTTTGCCAATGGCAGCATCCTCCTCGCCCCAGGGCTGCTATGGCTGCAAAGCCCTGGAGCGCTGAGCGTGCACCCAGGAGCATTGCCCGCTGCTGGGCTCAGGGACGGGAGCTGGGGGACGTGGACACACCACCCCCTCACCTGGAAGACTTTGGGGGCTGAGACGAGGCAGGCCAGTGCCGAGGAGAGGGTAGCACCAAAGATCCCTGCTGTGATGAGGGGGCCGAACCCGGACACCATGCTCATGCTCTGCCCAAAAACCAGGTGGTCAGGAACCCCGGCACCCCCAGTGCATCAACCTCCGCCCTGGCCCCAAGGGATTTCCAGCCCCTGAGCCCCATCCTGCTGCCCTCAGTGCTTTTCCATCAACATTATCCAGGCAGTGAAGTCCAGCCGCACCCAAAAGCCTGAGGAAGACGTGCTCCCTGGTGCATCCCCATTACATGGGTGCTTTAACAGCACGGGTGCCTCCCAGGATGCTGGGGGGATGCTGGCCATGGGGCTGCCCCGGGAAACCCATCCCTTGCAGCACAAACCCAGCCAGGAGCAGGGACCGGTGCAGGTGATGGCCCCAAGCAGCACCTGGTAGTAGTTGCTGAGCCCGTATCGGCAGCTCTGCTGCTGGGCGCAGGCAGTGAAGTTCCAGCCGAAGCTGCAGGCCAGTCCCTCGCAGCCCACCGAGCCCACCGCCACGCTGTCGTTCAGGCTGCCCGAGGCATCCCGGACCACGCAGGCACCTGGGGGGGCACGCAGCGCCTGCTCACCTCCTGCATGTGTGCCATCCCAGCAGCCCTCCAGCAGGGCTGGAGTGGGGCCGGCATCTCTCCGCGGTTTCATGCAACCCAGCCCCACATCCCCGTTGCCTGCGACATCCCCCAGGTCTCCGCCATGGAGCTGCCATGGCATGCTATGAGCAATGCCATGAGCTGTGTTGCCCACCCAGCAGGACTTGGCCCACCATGGGGGCAGGAATGAGGTCTGGCACCTGCGGCACTCGCCCTGGGGTATCGGTGCCAGCGTCCACGGCTTGATCCCGGCTCCCACCACCTGCATCCTCCCAGGCCACCGGAGGATGTGCTGCTTACCAATTGTAGCAGAGAGCACCAGGTAAGACACGGTGGTCCAGAAGATGGCCATCAAGGTGCCCTTGGGGATGGCCACAGCAGGATCCTGCCCAAGGGAGTCACAGAGAGATGTAAGACAGCTTTCCAGCAGCATCGCTAAAATGGCATTTTAATCATGGCTGCTATACAAGAGGAATTTTAATTCATTGCGACACAAAGCCGCAGAGCATCTCCTGGCTGAGCCTTCCCCAAAGTGTCCAGAAGAAATAAAATAGGGTCTAAAAGCTGGACCAAAACCAAAGCCCCAGGAAAAACAGGGCTTGAGCCCTGAGAAACGCCAGTTCAGGCAGCAATGGCCAAAACCCACCTTCAGGTCACCTGAAATGTTGGCCCCAGCCAGGATGCCAGTTGCCGACGGGAAGAAAATGGAAAACAAGCCGAAGAATGAGCCCTCGGGTCCACGCCAGTTGGGCACGAAGTTCTGGGCAAAGATGTCGGCTGGGGAGGAAGCAGAGGAGAAGCATTTGGGGCCTCCCAACTGTCTGTCTCCTGGCTGAAGCATCTCAGCTCTGGATGGAGGCACACTGCTGACGGCAGGTAACCCACGGGAGGAAGACGCCATGCTTTTAATGACACCTCCCAGCGAGGAGCACTGTCCCGTAGAAAACTTCTCCCCCAACAGCAGCAAAGAGCCGGGCTCCAGTGATGTGCTTGGACCTGTTGAGCGTAACCTCAACCCGTGGTGGACCCACCTCGGTAGCTGAAGAAGCCCTTTGCTTGCTTCTCGGCGGTGGCTGGGATCACCGTCCCCACCAGGTAATTTATGAAGGAAACCAAGATGACCAGGAAAAACAGTATCTGCGCCTGCCAGACCAGAAAGAGCCAGCTGAGGGGTCGGGGTTTGGGTGCTGAGGGGATGAAAAACTCATTAGGAGAAAGCCTTGCCTATTTTTGGGGTGCTATGGGCATCCTCTGCTCCTCGGATGCCCGGTGGGCAGTAGGGACAGCTCCTATCAGCCCAAAGGAATAAGGAGAGTGGAGGAAGCGAGCATTACCTTGGCCTCCCACTCCATGCCGGCCAGGGAGATGCCCAGCAGCACCGTCACGGTGACGACCCCGATGATGCGAATGTCATTGGTGGGGTCCACGATGAGGGAGTTGTGCTCCTGGGGAGGGGAAACATCCGCGACGCGGAAGTGACCCTTCCCCGAACCGAACCGCTGGGATGGACACGAGTTTTAGCAGCCGGTGGTTGATTATCGGTGGCTTAGTGTTAACGCAAATGTTGATAATTAACGCAGCCTGTGCAGAGAGGAGGTGGGGATGGAGGAGGTGGGGATGGAGGTGGTGGAGGGGACACAGAGACGCTTTCTTACCTGCAGCAGGTCCCGGACAGTTTCGGCGAAGCCCACTGTGTGCATGGCCACGGCCACCGCATTCGCAAAGGCAAAGATCAGCCCGATGGAGCCGCCCAGCTCCGGCCCGAGGCTCCGCGAGATGAGGAAGTACGTGCCCCCTGAGGCGGCAGGAGCACCCCACGGCATTAGCTGCCTCCCCCTCCTCTCCCCCCCCTTGTCTTTGGGGGGCCCCCCCTGCAGCTCGCAGCCCGTGCCGGGAGTTTACGTCCACGGGGCAGCCCCAGGGCGGAGGAGACCCCCCCGAGGTGGCCGGAGGCGGGGACCACACGCTACCTGACTTCACTTTGCCGTTGGTGGATATGGCAGAGATGGACAAGCCAGTGATGGTGGTCACTGTCACGGACATCAGGATGATGAGCCACGTCAGGGCTGCGGGGAGAGGGCACCGCTTTGTTCCTGCATCCCTCCCAGCCCCACGCAGCATCCCTGGCCCCACAGACCCCCCTGCATCACCCTACGCTTGATGCTGCTGGCATTTCCGCCCCCGCCCCAGGTGTTTCAGGCCACAGCGAGCCCGGTGCCGTCATCCCGCCCGCAATGCACCGCGGCACCCACCGATTCCCGCCTGGGCGGTGATCCAGGGCAGGCGCAGGTAGAGGATGACTCCCCAGATGTTCAGCATGCAGCGAATCTGGGGGGGCAGAGAGGGGGACCGGCCATCAGCGCACAGGCACCTGGGGACAGCCAGGGCCACACCAGCTCCCCTGCTCCTCTGAGCAAAAAACAACGTGCCAACGGAGGGCAGGGGAATCGTTCAGAGTGCAGACACTTGTGAAAAAATACATATATTGGGAAAAATGTGACGATGAGGGGCAAATGCATTGTGCCCCTGCTTGGGAGGGGTGGGAGGGCAGAGCGATGCTCCCAGCGGGACAAGTCACACTCACCATCACGCCCTTCACCCATCCAAAGCGGACGGGCTCTGGCATGGGGTCTCTGCCCGGCTCCCCCGTCGCCTCCTCCGGCCCGGCCTCCGGCAGGCCATTGCTCCGCTGCGGGCTGGACACCGGCGGGTGGAGACGGCCCGGGTCGGGCTGTGGGGACAAGGGGAGGGCAGGTGAGGGCGGGCAGGGCTGAAGGCAGCCACCATCCCCGAGGGGTGCAGCTGCGAGGAGAGCTCTGGCTGAGCACACAGCTGGAAACAGCTGGATTATCCCCTGGCATCTCCCTGGGACCATCCTGGGGATGAGCACATCAGCACGGCACGAATAACTGGGAGATGCCATGCCACGGACGCACTGCAGGGACCAGGCACCAGCAGCACGGCCAGGGGATGCCGGCGGCACCGCCGAGTCCCACCTTACCTTGAGAATGGAGTGCAGGTCCGCCAGCGAGGGCCTCCCCTTCCTGGCGTCACCCATCCCCTTGCTGTTGGCATAGTGCTCGTAGGCAGGCACGACGTCCACCGTGTTGTAGCCAAAGGTCCTGGTGCAGAGGGTGCTGCCGGAGAGGTGGGTGGGGTGGGCGCTGTCGCAGCCGGCCCCCTCGGTGGCTGCATAGGGACCCCAGACGCCCTCCTCTGTGCTCAGGAGGGTGCTGATGGTAAAGCGGCCGCTGCAGCGGGACAGGGTGGCGGGCAGCTCCGGGACGGGCAGCTCGGCCATTGCCCCTGCCCAGGTCCCCACTGGCGGTGCCTGCCAGGTGAGGGATGGGGCGGAGAGGGGCTCCCTGGCTTTATACCTGGCAAAACCAGAGCGAGGCAACCGGCACCCACCCGCCGCTGTTGCTAACAGGGGAAAAGAATTGGCTCGAACCACCCTGAGCTGGTCAGGGGTAAAAAAAATAGCTGGAAGGGATATCAAAACCGCTACAATTGGCATCGCTGACTTCCAGTGTTCGATGCGGGTGGCGATAACAGATTTGAGATTAAGTCCCAAGGACAGATCGGCAGAGAAATGCCGCGCTGAGTTTGCCTCCGGCCCCGATCTGGGAACATTCAGTTCCCACCAGGATTTATTATGGAAAATGGCAGCAGACTCCCACACACACTCGCCCTTCCCTGGGGTACAGCCCCAGACGCAGCAGATCCTGTAAATCATCTTGGCCGGCCTCCGAGTTGCCCCCTGCGGCGCTGAGCTGTGCTGGATGCAGGAAGGGAAATGGCTCCTTTTTCTCCCAGTGAAACGAGGGAAAAGGGGGGAGTGCGACATTAGGGATGGGAGGGATGCCCGGGGCTGGGAAGGGGGATGGAGAGGCCAGAGCAGTGGCAGCCGTGGTCCCTCCGCGATTGCCCAGGGCTGGGGGCTGGCGGCTCTCCGGTGCCGGGCAGCAGAGATGCCCACGGTCCCACAGCCCCCTTCCCCTCCCGACCCCAGGGAGGGGGAACCACTGAGCACCCAGGGTTCAAAACTCTCCCAAATCCCGTCCCTGATTTAATAAGCCACTTAAACCCTTCCCCACATCACACAAAACACGAGCTGAGGCCACGCTGCCGCTCAGTGTTCATAGTACAGCCACCGGCAGGTGAGGACAGGGGGAGGGACGGGTGTCTTTTATACCGCTGCAGCACGGTGTCACATGTGCCCTTAAAAGCAGTTACAGATAAGATCGGTGAAGACAGCAAATAAGGCAGGCAATAAAATCTGAGGGCAGCACCAGAGCCCATTTGAATTTCAGCCCCATGTTCTTTGCAAGTTAATGGAAAATTCAGGCTGCCTCCCCTACTGCCTCTGGCTGTCTTTTGCATTCACGCACAAATTTTAACCTGCTTTTTGAGGACTCGCTTCAGCCCCTTGTATTGTTTGTGCGCGAGCAGACGCCGTCCGCCACTGCATAAGCCCCGCAGGGGCTGGCACACACCCGCTTACCCGGGAAGCCGAGGACAGGCAGCCCTGCCTGCAGCGCTCGCCTGCCTGCATCCGCGTGGCTCGGCCCTCCTAACGCTGGGCAGCGCAGCACAAAATGCACTGGCACAGGCAGCGCCGCTGCCGCTCCCTGTACCCGGCCTCGCGAACGTGGAGTAGGGTGAGGTGGGGACGAGGAGAAAGCCTCGCTCCAGCACCACGTACACCACCTCCTGCAAGGTGGACACCAGCTTCCTCTCACAACAGATGCAGCAGCAGACTCATGCTCAGCAGAAATGGTTTTATTTTAGAACCTCATTATTTCATCAAAAAACACTAACTTGCCCAAACCTGCACAGAGTTTCTTAAACAGGAGGGTCTGTTAAACACAGCGCGGTCAAAGATGCTCTGGGAGAGACAGGAGGACTCCAGGCGCCGGGCGAAGAGCGAAGCGAGTGGTATGATGCAACCCTGGTGTAGTGAAATAGCCGGATAGTAGGATGCGCTTGTCGTCGGCCTGATTCACAACACCAGCTGCAGCAACAATACCGGGGCCGTCCGGTGCTGGGAGCTGCGAGCAGGAGAGCAGGGCTCTGTGGCACGTCCCTCCAACTCCTCTGCTCACACAGTGAAGAGGTGCCGTGCTGCTTCTGCAGGGCTCTCCCTCGCTTCCAGCCAATCCCCCGGTCCACCACGGCTATTAAATGCATCAAATGAACCTGAATCGAGTTAGGCAGAGAACGGTGCAATGCTTTACATAACGGCTTCTTATAAAGTTTGCCAAAGCGCTATATTCCGGCCTTAATGAAGTTTTAATTGTCCTGTTTCCATCCCCGTGGAAGAGAGAACCTACCGCCCTGGGTGACACGGGCCACGTGAACGACGCAGGGGCTCAGCGCTGCAAACCCACCGTGCGGAGCAGGACTCAGTTTCTCGGCACTGCAGGGAAGGAAGCCTGGGAAAAGGAAACAGATGGTTATTTAGGCCACTGCCAGCGACCTTACCTGATGGGGCCAAAGGGATCATCTCCCATCCTCTTCCAGACAGTATTTCTGTCCCTTCCAACTTCAGACCCAGACAGAAACAGGACAAAAATGCCGGTACAGGGACACGAACACTGGCAGTATTTGAGCTCTGTCCCACCCCAAAACAGAAATTAACAATATCCCCTTCTTTCCTCTAGGCTGGAAGGAAAACAGCTTGCTTCTTTCAGAGGCTGGGGTTTATTAAGGTTGGGGAGACAAGTGTCAAGAGGGTAACAAGAACAAAACAGAACAAATCATTAAATTAATTCTTTCTGAACACAATTCCTTCAGCTCCTGGAAGGAACAAAGTCCAAGCACTGTCTTAGACAAATGCAGCAGTGGTAGGAGATTGGAGGAGCCACCTCATTTAACATTTGTCTGGAAAACAAAACAAAACATCAGGAACAAGACGCAGAACCTGCAGCCAGTGGGGAAATCCAAGGACAGGCAGAGGAGCAGGAAGGTATCTCGCAGGCTGTAGGCAGTAACCTGACTGGAGGACCAGCTGAGCCAAGCGTACACCAGGGTAACAGTGCAGGCACCACTGTGAAAATACTTAGAAGAATTAACACTGTTGGGGGGATAAAAAACCCACGAACACCAAAGAAACCGAGTAGAGAAGACAGGACCCACTGACACCAGCTCCACGGCAGGGACCCTCCAGGCACGTTTCAGCAGGTTTTCTGCTTGTTGGCACCTGTTAAATTCTCACATGAGCTGGTTGTCTTCCATTAGCTCAGTTTAGTTTTTACCAGTAGCCCATGGTTAACCCCTGGGCAGGGTTTTAACTTTTTTTTTCCCCCTACTGGACAGGTAACACAGGGCAGAAGTTCACGATGAGTATTTCTAGATTCCCCCGTAACTCCCTCGTAAATCCAGACCACATCAACGCAGACCTCATTTGAAGGATGCGCAGAATATCACGCATTCCGAATTGCTATGCTGATACCACAGCACTTGTGGATGTTTCGCTGCCGATGACCCATGCAAACTGTGGAAAACGGACCAGGACACGCTGCATGTTGCAGCTGCACCCGTGCTGGGACAGAACATCACAGGCTCCCAAGGCAAACACCTTTTTACTCTTTCCTCAAATCTTCTCCAGCAACACAAGCATGAGCTGCATTTGACTCAAAGTAGTGAGCCACCCTTAGGATGCATCTCATCTACCTGGAGGATCTTTATGGCTGAGGATTAGTCCCGGAGTAGGAAAAAGCAGATGGAATTATCCTAAATTTAATCTGTACTTTTTTCTCGTACAAAGGGGCAGAGCTCCACTGACTTTGAGAAGATTTGTCAGTTTATACTAAGAATAAATTCAGCTCAGCTGAACATCCACAGCTCTGCTGCAAACTGTGCCTGGCAAACCATAAACTTGCTGCACGTTATCACGATTTTCAATTTGACCTGCGTGAGGCTGTCCAAGCAGACCAAAGCCCTTTGTGTACGAGGAAAATGGAGGCAGCTCTTGCTACGCCCTTGACAGCACCATGCTGTAAAAGCGAGTACTGCTCCCAGTAGCAGTAAAGGGAGTGCTTAGTGACACCACCTATGAGCAGGCTGCTCCAAACACAACCTAAGAATTTAGTGACACCCCAAAAAGCCCTTCTAGCAGATAAAATATTTAGAAAGCCAAGTCTAAGCCTGCACATTAGCGCAGTCTGAGTGCGAAGGTACAAAGGGTTACGATCTTCGCTCCAGCAGCAGCAGGTCTGCCAGTCAGAAATCCAAGGGGGCAGAACCAGGTTGTTCACTCCAGCAGAGTAAGCGTGGGGTGGAGAGAAAACAGCGACATCTGGAAAATCACAGGGGTGCCTTATTCAGCAAAGCACCAGTTCGTGCGTCAGCATCTACCTCAATGCAGCAAAGCCCTTAAAGTCATGCAGGGGAGAGCCAGGTTTGCCAAAGCCAGGCCTAGGCGTGGAGCTGGAACCTGCTGCTCTTGGGAATGCGGGAAGATGGATGGGCTGCAACGTTCACAACCTGCACAGGAGCAAGAAGAAATCAGAGGGCAATCAACAAGAAATAATGTAATTCCAACTATCCGTGGCACCTTCTGTTATACCCACAACCTCTCATATCTTGTCTGAAGCAGGGCTGGGCTTTACCTTTCCAGGGTTAGTCCCAGAGCTTTGACTCCCTGCGGTTTATGTCCTCTGCCCGCGCATCACAGAGGGACCATCTTGGCTTTTCAAAGTATGAAATAATTCAGTTTCTGCTTAGCTTAGAAGGGACCAGAGGCTGGAGTTGCAAGCACTGAGCACAAAGGGAGCAAACCGCATACAGCCATCAGTTTTCTTTTACTAACACTCGTGAAGGCTGAGAAGCACTGGAAAGCATCTGCTACAGCCATCCTCAAAGGGCAGACAGAAAGAGGGCAACTCGCTGTTTTTAAAAGGTCCCTAGCTTCAATGTTTGACATCAGAAACATGCCAGTGAGGCAGCACGATCGCTCAGCTGAGCAGGGGACGGGCAAAAGACAGGAGAACAAGGTCCTGCAAATGGCAGTGGCAAGAGCTGAGCCCCAAAGGACTTCTGTCCCTGCGTGAAAGGTGGAGCAGGGAGAGGGAATTGCAGCGGGGAAGGTGGCCTTCACCCTTGCCGAACAGACTCCAGCAGACACTGTCCCTCTCTTGCTCAGGTCAGTGGTTGCCTGAGGACAGGTACAGGCTCGCCAGCCTCTCTGTACATGAGGTGGTTTGATGCTGGGAGTACTCCGGGACAGGGGCTGAGTGCCAGCAGGAAAAGCACAGGAGCAGGGTTTATCCTGCAGGACCATATGTGGGGCAATCCTGGTCCAACCAGGACTGTCTGCAAGTGTCAGGAAAGATGCCTTCCTCTGCCATCTACTTTTTGGTAACCTGTCCTCTAGGGAATTGGATGAATTTTCAACTGAGACATACCAAGAAGCATTCACACAGGAATGCACCAGAAATGTTAATAACTAATAAAGCTTTCCACACTCACCTGTTGACATTTTGCTAGGCAATTCAATTCCCCCCCCCAATAACTCCTTGGTAACTCACCAAAGCCCCTTCTTTCCTTGCAGGGTGCTGTCCAGGTCTCTTTCAGCCTTCAGCTGAAGCCATCTCGAACACGCTATAGGACCACTCAGCGCCATGCACAATCCCTAGCTATATGGGCTGGGAGCCCCAGCAGCCAGTTTGCTAATGCTGAGACACGGTTTTGGGCGGCTTGGTAAGCCATCCCTTTGCTTCCCGTCCAAAAGGTTGACAAAATTTATACTACAACATTTCTGGTGGAAAAAGTAATTAGGAAATTGTCATCAAGTCAGTCAAATATCCTTCTCTGCCATTAAAACTTAGACATTGCAAAATGGGGATTAAATCTCTCCCATGATGGCTATTAACATGCAAAGGTTGAAATCAGCCCCTACGTTTTGTTGCCTGTTCTGTATCCAGAACCACACATGTTCTCATGTCCCAGTAACACAAATGGCGTCAGGGCAAGACAGCGGCAGTGCAGAAAGGCGTGTGAGCAGGGCGCAATAAGAGTAACCACCAACGTTCCTCCCATTTCATTTCAAAGAGAGGCAGCTATATTAAAGAGAAAAGCTTATACTATATAACATGCTCCCTGGGCTTTCACATGGATTTAATTGTAGCTCAAAACATTTACAGCTAACCATTTTTCAATGCCCCTCACTTCAATGGGACTCAGGTTTCCTGCCAAACCAACAGTAACATCCACCCATGCTGAACGCACCCGCACTTCGACTTCCCTCGTCAGCTTCCTTACTTCTTCTGGCGAACTTGATATGGGATCATTTTGAATGCAACTGGCTAAAAACTCATGTGTTGATGACAAAAATCTCTCCTACCAAAATATACCTGTTTCCAATCCCAGCTTCTCCTGCAAAAGCTTCAGCGGAGCTCCAGGATTTGCAGAGCCACGTACATCTGAGACACCGACCCAAGAGTTTAAACTTCGTTAAGTGTAAAGGAGTCTCTGCCACACACGGAGCTCATTTGCACCGCATAAACACATACGCCACACAAGACAACGTTATGGACTGACAGCAGTGTGCCACGTGTGTGGTGTATCATAAACAGATTTTCAACATTTAACATGCATTCAAAAACCAAAAAGCCCTAAAATTTCCAAGCTGTATGTTCAGCAAGCATTAAATCAAAGTTTTCTTCTCACTTCCTCTTCTGCTATAAAATTGCTTGTTCACCTCCCTACTGCAGATCTACGACTTCTTTCTCTGCATAGCCCATCAACGAATTAAGAATAATTTTCTAAATATAAACCAATTTAAAATAAAATGAATAAAAACATAAAAACACAAAAATCAGTGAAAATGAAAATGTCAAAAACAAATAGAAATCAAAGAAATTTATTTCCATCAACAAAAATACAGAATACAAAACGATACTGGTCCCACCCTCTGAACGTACTAAAGACAGGCACAGGTTGCTGCAACCCTAAGCAAAAGCTTCTCTGCTAATTCATAAGGACCTCCATTTGCACCAGTCTGGCGTTTGTGTCTCCCGATGTTCTGTAAGGGATCATTCCAGCAAATGTTATCAGTGCACGAGCTTGAGATCGAAGTTGCTGAAAAAACAGAAAAATAAAGCACAGTTACTTTAGTATGAAAAAAACTCACAATGAAAGCTGAGTTAGACATGAGTTAAACACTTGCCTTTTCAAACAAGTTAATGTAATCTTTATTTCTCAGAGCTGCTCTCTGGATAATGTATCTCCGCATTTGGAAGGAAATCCAATTATTTCCTTTTCCAACCATTAAAGGCACGTCAAGTTACTCTTTTGGTTAAAAAAACCAAACCCATTTATTTAAAATTACCCAAGAAAGAACATTTTCAACAATGTGGAGTGTTGCTGTACTGCAGCAATCTTGTAATTTCTGCATGAAGTGGGCTTTCTTTCCCACCTTGCAAAATATAAAGTTGATCCTGCTGAAATGCAGCATTAACGTTCTCAAAGTAGAAGCACTAGAAACAAACCAGTGGTGCCACACGCACCTGGAGGTCTCCAGCATCACCTACAACATACCGACATCCTTAAAGGCTCTTCTTTCCGTAACACAACGAAAGCAGGTGTATCAAGTACATTCAGAGACCTTTGCCGAAAGTAACCAAACCCCTTCTTGTGCACGAGAAGGCTACGTAACAGCTGAAGGAATTCAGGAATAATTTGTTTCATTTGTTAAAACCATCAGTAAATTAAAAGGAAAATAATTCTGATAACTGGTAGAGGTCAGGAGAACACAGAAAGCTCAAATCTTTACGGAAAACTGTGCAGACTGATTGTTTTGATTGCTCACAGTGTTTTCTTCTTAAATATTAAGCATCTCTAAATTACTGTACTAGAAGATCCCACTGTTCAAATCTGCCTTTAATCTACTGACCGCAGGGAAAGCTGAAGCAGCTTTGGTTGCTGTGGGCACGTGGATGGTAAATCTGACAGCAGGAACTTACAAACTGAGAAGTGACTGAAGCCCATTACATGGCTGGGAACAGTTATAAACACCATCCCTGGTGCCCATCTGGGCAATTCTACCCCTTTTCAGGGTGATGTTAAACCAGTCAGTTATTCAGTGGCAACAGAGGAGCTTTGGAAGCCAATAATGGAAAAGCTGGGATGCTCATCTCTTTGTTTCAAGACGCTGTCTAAATGCTACTGCTTCAGCTGTGCAAAAAACCTTCAACTTTACACATGGGGCAGGAAAGTAAGTTTTCTTTAGCATTGAGATCACAGCCACTTAATTTTCTGTTTCCATTATCCTGTCTGAAGGAAAGCCGTGACTGTCTACAAAGCCCAGTGGCCTGGCTGAAATACAGAGCAGAGTTCCCACCTTGCGCTGTTTTCCTGTCTGGCCGAGGACGGATGAATACCTGGAGCTACAAGCGGCACAGTCAAGGATGCAGCAGGAGGCACGCCTCCCTTCCTTAAGCGCCGCAGCTGAGGAACGCCAGAAGGCAGCGCAGCACATCAGCGGGACTCTGGCGTAAGAGGCAGAACTGAGACTGACCCAGTTGCTAAAAGCTCTCGGGACAGTTTCCCTAGCTGTAAGTTACCACCAAAGCATTGGCTACTTAACAAGATGGCCTGAAAATTACTTGTTCAGTTCCAGTCACAGTCAACACTTCTTCTAGTCTGCTTCCAAGTCTGTTACCCAGCGAGGTCGTGTAATTATGTCTGACCTGCTACTTTTCAGTGGAGGTCAAAACAGGTGGCAGATGAAAAAAAAGCACGTCAAGGTGTCTGACTCTTTGGAATTAAAATATTAAGAGGCAAAAACTCTCACCGTGACTAAGAAAGGCTTAGGAGCAGTGCGAGTTATTGTTCCCTTTACCTCTTCTGTAGCAATGATACCACAGCTGGTCTATTTTTAAAAATCAAAACAACATGATAAGTTGCAATACTTCATGGAGAACAAACAGAGGTTTGCAGAGGTTAAGAGCGGCCTGGAGGTCTAGATGTTCTATTGGCTGTAATTACTTAATGAATGTTAGAGTCACTTTCGATTTAAAATAAGACCACAAATAAAAAAAAAAAAAAAAAAAAAAAGAATTCCATTCCTTTCATGACCTAATTTTGCCACCGAGAAAATGCCCTTGGGCTGCTCCAGAGAGTTCGCCACCCCGGATCGGGGTGGGAAGCATATGACATTGCTGTCATGCACTCACGGCATCTGGGTCACGGCTGTCACTGCAGCCATGGTTTCCAGCACTGCAGTCCAGGCTCGCTGCAATCTCTGCCTGAAATCTGACAAAATGGATCAGGCCAAGTGGGACAGGACTTTGCTCCCTCATTCCCAAAACTAATTAATGTATATACATTAAAAAAAAAAAAAAAAAAAAGACTCAAAACACAGCTTAGGTAATTTAATTCTGAAATAAACAAAATGCATAAACTGCCAGCTCTGTCTCCAAACCTGATAATTTCTAAATAAAGCCTATTTCATCTCTGAAGTGGGACAGAAGATGTTCTAGCAGAGAGCATTATGGGGTTCAGGGGGCTGCAGAGGTACTATTCCTCTCCACCCTGCCCCTGCTGCTGGGACCACACTGTTCCTGCCAAAGCCCCTCTACTCCTACTCATGACAGCAGGATCCCACTTAGGGCAGTCAGCAGACCAGTGCTTGGCACCAGAGGGCAAATTCAAGAGCCGTGTGTTCCTACTCTGGGGGACTCCGTTCCGTGCTACGGGGAATAAGCCTCAGACTTACAAACAGCTACTATCTCATGTTTTCAAATTCTTCTGATGAACAGAGGGATTTGAATCAGTCTGCTCTGATGGATCTAGAGAAAACCCAGGGATTTCAAAGACCTATTCAAGGAAAGGTCATTTTTTGCTTGCACTGTCTACTGGGCAATGCGCTGAGATTGTTAAAGCTTCTGGAAGAGCCTGATATCCCCTAAAATTTGCTTCCTTGTGGTAAAAGGAAAAGCCGCCTTTCTCCCAGGGAAGTTCAAAAGAAAAATTCTTGCCGAGCACAGCCTGCAGAAGCTCATATCAGCCATCTCTGTTCAGGTGAACAGGGAGATTTTGCTGAAGAAACACCTCTCTTCTCACATTTGAAATGCCCTCATTTCTTCCCACCACTAAAATCCCCCGAGTTCCTTTCCAGACAGGGAAACCAAAGCGATCTAGATTCCCTGCTCCCGCAGTCTTGGAGGAAATTCTTCAGGGTAAGAAAAAAGGGGAACACAGGCTAAAGCTATTCTTACCCTACCTTCCATGTCTCCGTGCCTTGTATTTTTCTGCGCATGCAAATCTTTAGGCAGCCGGGAGCTACAGGACTGTGGAATTTTTCTCTCTAGCTAATCCTACATTAGCAGATTTATGCTCCCTTCCGACATTACAGTCACATAGCTATTCTCTTATCACCTCCCTGACTGCAGAGACAGCAGGCAGTTGTCCCCTCAGACGGTTAAGCACAGCTTTTATTGCACACAGCAGCCAGAGATCCATGACTCAGAAACCCTGTGTCTCCAACACCACTGCTACTCTGCTGCCACGAGATCCCACCTCAAGGCCAGAAGCTTGATTAACAAAACTTCAAGCCTGAAAAAAAGAAAACTTTCAAGGGTTTTTTGCAAGGTACATCATCAGCTGTTCTCCACAACTGTAACAGCAGGAGAGCCCAGAGCACATTTATGAAGCACCCTCACACTGAGCATGCTGGTAACAGGCACGCTGTTGATATGATACGATGTCATGGTGGCTTCCTTCTACACAAACTCCTGCCAGCAAAGCTGCTGATCCCATCACCAATCAGCCCAACAAGCTTTGGTAGGCCACAGTCGTGGTATTCATACTGCGATGACACCTGACAGCATTACACCCCTATGGAGATGGTAAATGCTTCTACATAAGGCACAGGACTGAAATCACAAAACCAAAATAAGCGGCTCACTTGGAAAGCAAGGAGCTAAGGCTGTTTGCTCAGTAGCAACCTTGTGAACACACAGAGCAGGTAACAGATTGCGTTAGCCTGGGACTTCTTCACATGTGCAGAATTTAAGGTGGGAGAAGCCCAGGCAGCATGCATCCTTCTCCAACGTTGCCGAACTAAAGTACAAGCGTAGTTTCGATGCAGGATCCCATAGCTCACACAGAGACTGTACCCCAAAGACAAAAGCTGTATCATTACTTGAGCCTTTCATTTTCTGATGTAATTTAAAAATGCTACTAAGACTTTTACCAATATTGCAATTTACAGATCAAAGGCGCTTTTGCAGATGACTAAAGCCTGGAATAAAGCTGGCTGTGGCCCAAGTTGGTTTTCATTCTCAAAAGGAGTTGATATTTATTTCCTAACCTGTAAAACGGGATGAGTGGTTTGGCCTTGGTTTTCAAGTGCCTGTGGCAGCTTTAACTTAACAAGAGCTACAAGACCAAACATGACGACAGCTAAGCTGAGAACCCTTCTGCTCAACACTGCATGTTAACAGGCGAGTGCCTGCAAATCTGGCTGTGCCCTTTAAGTGGCACCTATTTTGAGGCTTGCTGAAGGCGTAGGCTCCTATCAGTGGGTGGGGGAAATGCTTCAGCACCGACTCTAGCAGTGAAGTCAAACCCACCGTTGCCAGCCGTTTAAACCAGGCAGCCAGACCAAGCACCACCGCACCTGGAAGCTACCCTCTCTGCTGCAGAGGCAGCAGAACAACACTGGCAAACCGCTACAGCCATTCGCCAAGCGAATGTACTTGAGCATCTTGGTGTATTGCCCAAGGACACTTTGAAAATGTCAGCCCACGTCACTACAGAAGCAAGCCAAGGAGAGGAGTCAAGAAAGGCCTTTCCACCAGAAATCAGTTTTGCACGAACAGGGCACTAACTCAAATGAAAGAAGTGGAAATCAGGTTCTTGAAAAACAACAGCTCAGTTGTCAAGGCAGCAACACCAACCATCGCGGAGACACTGCACTGTCCACATCTGTTAACTATTTAAGATCCCCCAAGAAGCAAACTGAACACTTGTTTTCTCTTGCTAGGAGGTGGATATATAGCGTAATTAGCTCAATGCCATTTAGAGCAATATTCTTTCCTTACACAAAGCTGAAGTTATGAGAGACTAGTCTCAAGACTAAGTAACTAAGCAAGTCAAACGCGAAGACCATTAGAGATTGACAGTTATTTGAAGCCCAATCCCTTGGAATCAGGGGGACAAGGAAGTAGCAAAACTTGTCAGACAGTGAGGATTAAAATCTTACCGAATCTCTGTCTTCCATTACCCGCTGAGGTCTGGCAGGAGTGGCTGGGCTTGTGCCTTTCATCCTCTTATACTGGGTGAATAAAATATTCATGGTTGCAAGCAGGACCTCAGATAAATTGTGCCTGATCTACACAAAGAGGGGGGGGAAGACATATTGCAATGAAGAGCAGATTGACAGAATCATTACCCTTGCTATACGACATCAGAAAACCAAGCAACGATAACTACGGTTGATATTTACTCATATAATAGTCATACATTTAATGGCTACCCCTGCTGTGACTGCACCACCTGGCAAAAAAAGTTACCCAGAGTTTTGAGACAGTCATGCATAATGGTTGCACCTTCATGTTTGATAGCAACAGTCCAGATAAAACCCAAAGTGCCTGAATACAAAAAACTCCAAAGCACCCGAATACACACAAACACTGTCTAAAAAAAGAAGTGTCACCCACCAGTTACAACAGTTCAAGAGCAATAACAGCCTTCCATTATGCTTCATATGCTTCATCTGCTAATACGCAAATACATGAGTTCCTCTAATTTGGAGAGAAGGAAACACAAGACCCTACAAATTCTCAGTGACCATTAAGACCACAGAAGAACTAAGTCAGCAGCACAGTCTAAATTTTTCAACATTCTGAATTCTTGAATCAAACTCAGTAAGTTCAGAGAGATTCAGATCTACAGATGACTTCTGCAAAATGGAGACAGGATTTCTGGGTAGGGAATTCTAGTGCTCCAAAGAGCAGTACTAAGGAGAAAAAGTTGCAAGCCAAGAGTCTACTTATACGAATGCAAAATAATTCCATCCTATTTCCCCGTTAAAGAATGATGAGATGACAAGGTTTTAAGATCCTTTTAACAAAGCAAAAGGCTTTTGGAAGCTAAACCCAAGAGACGTTACTTACTTCATCGCTGAAATTCCGGAAGGCAGCAACTCTCTCTTCTACGCAATCTTGGCTAAGAGGCACAAGCTTTAGGCGTTCAATAATCTTCAAAAAGAAAAGCAGGAATCAGGACAGATAATCAATGTTCTATGTACCATATACTAATAAAGTATGTTTTTGAAATGTTAATGAAATGCTCCCAATTCCATTCAAGATAAATCATTTCATTGTTATGTATTGGTTTATCTCCTCACTTTGTTGAGGAGCAGGAATATTTTGTTCAATGTCTACAAAATAGCTCCAGAAAGATCTTCCTGATTATCAAGAAACAGGGAAGAAACACATTTTTAAATTCCTATAGCATTGCAGCGCCTTCTAACTCATTAAATATAATTTTTTGTTTTAAGTGATGTTATTTGAGACATTCTGGGGTTTCAAGGGCATTAGGAAGGCTGCGCTTCAAACAGAACTCTTGAAACTTACATCAAAGGCCCTGTCAATGTGACCGGCGTGATATTCATCAAAAAATGTGATTAAGTCTAGCAGAAGGTAGAACGTGGAGTCAACGGATTTCTTTGCACTTATCCCCTGAGCTTTGTACCTGAAAGAAATTGGTTTACAATTTTATTGTGCAAAATGGCAACCATTTATAAATGTGCTCTTGCAATTCTTGGAAGCGGAGACATCAAGCACGAGGACAGAAGGCACCTAACAAAGGACAGCTTTAATTTTCCTTAACCAGGAGGCAGAATTTTCACAGGTTGTGGCTTTTCTAAAATACTTTTGTTCACTTCTAGTTTTCCATCAAATCCAGCATTTGCTTCCTTTTAAATGTTTACACTTCCTATGTTCAAGGGGAAAACAGTGATAGGAACCAGAGACCCACAAGGCAAGAGCTGTACAAGCATGTTTAACACGCTGTTTTACAGCAGACAATTCTCCAGCACAACTGCCTGCTTCAGGCAAGAAGTTAAGACTTAAAAATGGATTAGACGCTTCTGCATGCTCTCTCTAACTATACTTGCTAGGAAATGCACTGGAGGGCCGTCTGCTCTCACTCCTAACAGCACGAGGTCAGAAAGGAGCTCCTTCCTCAAGGTAATAGTAGGAGTGGTCAGGTGCACGGTACACACCACGCACTGTGCTGCTGCAGAGGAGGAAGCCAGAGAGCCTCTTGGCCTCTTCTGTCAGGTGTCTCCCCTGTTCCAAAAACATCGCAAGAATGCACAGGAGGAAAGCTGCATAGCTACAGTACTGTCTGCAGTACGGTACATGAAGAAAAGCCCTGTGTTACATTTAATTGGCAAGAAGATGAGCTAATCAGAACCGTTCTGGCTTTGCAATCATGAAGGTTTGCAGCTGTAAAGTGGCATTATTGAACTGTAATATTTAGTGCTTTCATACAGATCAAAGCAAGCAGCAAAACAAAGCCCATTATGGCCTTTGCCAAAGCTCAAACTCAAGCCATAGTTTTAATTCTCCTTAATGTCTGCTACTAAATGAGTCTTCTCACTAAGTCAATACGGCACCAATTTTCACTCAGTCTGCAGCCTGACTAAATGAAGGAAAAGCTGACTGAAGGAGTGACTGGCAAATGCCACTTGTCAAAAGAAGAGAGGCAAAGGCCTCTGACTGAAATCAACACATTTCTGTATTTGTCTTCCCAATTTCAAAGTGCCGGCAAGCGTGCTTCGTTTATTTTTATTTTCTCCCCACCAGAATGGTTGAGAAAAGCAGTAAGGCATTTCTCACAGGTACCCACATTTTGCTCTAGTAGAATATAGGAATTGTCCATGGCAGTCACTGTGACAAGACGCACCAAAAGAAAATTATTTAAAAAATCCAATAGCTATTTTGCAATTACAACCTTTCAGAAGCAGGTTATTCCTAACTTCCAGCTGCTAACGAATCTTGAGCACTGATGTCTCTCAAACACATATCCTAATTAGCACACTGACACTGCAGGTGACATTCCTTTTGGTCACTTCCATTTCTCTCTCTTTTCTAAACACCATATGGCACTTTCCCAAAGTAACAGGCTGTGGAAATTAGGTCCACTGGTTACATTAGTCATATACCCACCTCAGCTTAAATGTTCCTTTTTTAGCTTTCATTAAAGCAGCAGTGAAATAAAGTTTTCAGGCAGCTACTGAACTCGCCACTCTGCTGTTACAACTCAGAATTACTGGTTTTGTAGCACTCTCTTAATACTATTTCAAAGAAGTGAATTGCGTGCAATGATTCTGCAAATGTTATGACATTTTGCTTTAAAAATCATCTAAAACATACAATTCATTATATTTATTACTCCTTAATAGACCCTGTCTTCAGTTGGCAATCCTGCAATTCCCTTTTCCTGAGTCACCTACAGATAAAGCTTCTTGCCAAATTTACCTGACCTGCCCCTGAAGATTTCGTTTCTGGTTTCAGTACTGCAAACCATTGCGAGCAGGACAGGCTAAATTCTGACCTCTTCTGTGTCTTCCTGCATACACTGCTGTGGATGCCACAGTCCAGCCAGCAGAAACAAAGTCAGCAACTAATACCCACGGAACTGACAGTCCCAGGTCAGGTCCAGGTGCATCACCCAGTCCTGCCCCCTCGTCTTACCTCTCAGCAATGGAATGGGCCATGTTCTTCAACCGCTCTTTGTTCGACTGGGGAGTGCCAATCTGGGGAACGACGGGACTGAGGAGCTTGTTCATCAGTTCTAAAACTTTGTCAGGGTTCTGTTGGTATTAAAGTTACACACAAATAAAAGGAGCAGGATGCGACTTAGTGTTTTAATCTCATTGGAAAAGCAGAAAGGTCTCACGCAGCAGTGCCTAGTGCAAGCTCAGAGAGGCCTCCCTCCCACAAGAGTCAAGATCGTATTAGCTATGAGCAACATAATGCTGCTGGCTTATGTGAAAAAGTATTTTCCCCAAATTTTCCTCTAAAACAGTGGCTATGGTTGTATCCACTTTCATTTCAAATATATTTCAAAAGGAAACAAGAGTACTCACTACAAAGCCCAACTATTTTAGACTTCCATTCAACATCTATAAAATTGGAAGAGCACACTCCAGGTAAATAACTTCACTAGCCAGAATAAAATCATGCATGGGGCAATCTCTCAAAAAGACTACATAGATCAAGAACCAGGATGTCTTAAATCAGAATAGGTTGGAGTGCAATCCATCTGGGTTTGCTCACTGGAACCCCTCTCCATGCAGCCAACAGCTCTGCTTTAACAGCAGCAGAAATAATCTGCTTGAATAAGGGCAATTCAATCCCAGAGATGAAATTTAACCTCCTAATCACAGGGAGAATGTATGGAAAAAAAAATTCGTGGACCAGGTACATATTTAAGGCAGCACACAGAAGATATTTACCTTTGCAAGGTCATAGAGTTTTGCAGCTTCTTCAAACAGCCCTTTATTTTCTGCTGCAGAAGCCACTTTGTTAATAATGGGTTTTGTGTCACTTGTGAACTTGTCTATCACTCCAGGCTAATGAGGTGAGACAAAAACAAAAGGAGAGAAGAGAAATCAGAATGCTTAAAAACTCCTGAATATTTTGTCAAGGCAATGAATATTTTACATGTTGGATTATGATTGGAATGGCCTGTACATTTCCATGGGAACGCACAAAAGGGACACGTTAAAATTAGAAAGAGCTCTTGTGAGAGAGACTTTCTCCAAAATGGAGTCAGCATTGAGACATCTGCGGTTTCTAATTCATTCAAAATGACCCAGATAACAGGTCAAATTCTAAATTATTTTAATTGCTGATGACACATTACAGAGGAGAAGAAAACACAAAAGACTTCAGCATATAACGTGCCAGGGTCTCCAGGGATGCTGTTTGTGTATATTCGCATGACAGGTTGCAAGTGAAATCTTACACGGATAAATGAAAGGGTGACAAGAACTTTAAAAGAAACAATAAACACAAGTAGAATAAAAGAGGGGAAAGAGTCAAGGGTATCTGGAAAGGACTTTACTGTAGTTGAGGATGTAAAAGTAAGACTGTATTATCTACAATAATTTATTTTAAAACTAAGATTGCTGGTTTTACACCAAATAAACACAAGAATACAGTTACATTTAAAAGGAATTGAGTAAAGTCAAGAAAAAAGGATTCGCCACTAATGGTATAATCTAAAAACTATCTATCTTACAAAGAACTGTAAAACAAAAAAATATTTGTAAAGATTACCAAGTTACCTTGCTCTTGGGTGTGCAATCTCACTGCTTTTAAGCTGGCAGAACAAAAACGTCTAAAAGAAAAACCTGCCAGAAATAACTTTTTTTTTTTTTTTTTTTGACAGTAGCAATGATTGCAGCATGAGCCCTAATCCTAAAATTAAGATTTAAACAATTCTGGAGCCTGCTTTACACAGAAAGCTTCCAAGTTGCCATAGTGAACAGAAAAACTTCATTGATTATCTAAAGCTTTAATCATTTGCACGCACTCTCCTCTTTTCAGGTGAAACCTTTACGCTTCCTTTATCTTCTGATCGTGTAAGCTTACCTTTTACTTTTAGATTACTGCTTTTACAGAATAAGATCCATCACAACTAAAAATGGCTGATCTTTGATCCAGTACTTACCCTCATCTGTATGGAGAGAACAGAGCAGTTGTGACTATGCCTGTGGTCTGCTAGCCCTTGCTCTCTTAATTACAAGAATTTTTAATGAGCTGCAATATATTTCTCTGCTGAGGTTAATGAGGATAATGTCATATAGTTTCCACATGCACACCTCAGTTAACAGAACAATCTCACACGCACTTACAAGCAAGCCATTTTTACAAATTGCTTTTTACTAACGTGTACTAAATTCCATTTCCTACTGTAAAGATGAAATTCTGACCTCACTGAAGTTACCTGATGCCATTTGTTTCTTTTAGTTACATCAGCTGCCTATAGGGACATAGTCTGCCCTGTGGTTCCTGACCTGCCTTCTGTTAGGGCAGGTCATAGATTATTCTGTAAAAGGATCTCACACTTGGAGAACTTGTATGTATTCAAACACAGTAATTGGCTAGTGGAAAATAAAGAAAATCAAGATAGCCTCATGACTACTTTGGAAATCATGCATAGTTTGTACTTTTTATGTAAAATATAAATTGTTAACTCACCTTCCTACTACCATCGTTTTCCAGTTTTCCAAGAATCATGTCAAACTATATCCACACAGATGTAACGTAAGAAAAAAAGGAAACAAAAATAGAGAGATGAATTGCACATGTTTCACAACATATTTACTAAGTACAAAGATGCAGTCATGGATAATGAAAAACAGTGATTGACATCAAAATTATTTGTATATAAATAACAGGCAAAAAGACATGATTAAATATCTTAAACATTTTGTCATTGCAAGAACTCCTGTCATCTAGGTCTGCATCAGGCAGAAAGAGTAAACCACTGTTTAAGACTGTCCTGCCTAATAAAGATCTCTGTGAAGAAATGAATTTCAGTTTAAGTGAGGAAGGCAAAATACGGCCAAACGTACCTCTCTGCTTTCAATTACTAGTTCACTAACACAACGCAAGAACATACTCTCTCCTTGGCTGTCCTTCTCATTCCTGCAAAAGAAAGGGAAGAAGGAAGGTACTCCTGTTTCTGAGGACTTCCCAGATAAGAATCTGGGACGCAGTAACAACTAGGAGAAAAATCTACGAGACATATATTAGCTCCTACCTGAGGAAGTAAAAATACTGCAGAGCTTCCCTTGGATCTGTTGATTCAAACTTACGGGTATAAAGCATCAAAAGCCGCACAAAATTTAGACGCCTGATGCCAGGGGGGTCACCAGCTTCATGGCTTACTGCAATGTCAGAAACAACACTATCAGAGAATCTAATGCCAGGAAACGTTGCTCTGATCTTCATCTCAAATTAGTCAGAGACACGATCCAGAGCTCTAATGCAACTAAACCAGTTAACTTTTAGGAGACCATTCTAATAAATGCTGCTTGTTTGATCAATTACATAGACCTGCAGTGTCCACAGGGTACTCTAAGGGCTCAGAAAATATTCTTTTGTTGTAAAGTAAATGTGCAGGACTTACATAGCTGTGCACTCTGTCCAGAAGATTTCAGGAGCAATTTTAACTCAAACAGGACCAACGCAACATGAACAGCATGACAACGCAAGCGCTCTGTCCGGAAGAGAAAAGCAATTGCAGCTTCAAACTGTGCTGTCAAGAACAATACTTGGAAGTAGAGGAAAGGCTGCTGGTTCACTGCAAAATGTGATTCACCTGAAAAAAAACACAACACACACACAGAGCGTAAGTGAAAGTGATTTTGCAATCAGAGATCACTGACAGTGGATGCTTCCTGCCACAACGCATCACTATTGCTTATTCAATGCCAACAGAAATAAATACATGAGACAAAACTGAATACCTAATCACACATCAATGGTTTATCTATAGCTGTTCCACTGCAAATATACCACAGAAGACCAGAGCATAAAAATGTATTCAGGAAGTGAAAGAGAATAAAGAGTTCATCAAAAAAGATCCTTTGTTTTTTTCAGACAACGAACCATCAACTCTGATAGACTGCAATAGATTTGCTAAAGACCACAACTTTTTGTCTTCATTCATACTTGTGCCAAGTGGTACAAATAATGTTAAAAACCTAGATTTTCCTACTCAGTGACACCAATGGTAGCTTACTGTATTTCTTTTCCACACATTTTTATCTGGGTGTGAGTGATGTTTTGGATAGTCCAAGTGACCTAATTTTGATTGACCGGAAGATGATTACGGGAACAGGTACTCTCTTGGGCTGTGGACGTTCCTAAAACTTTCTGAAGTGGAAGGGACTGTGATTTGGGCCCCCAGAAAATTACTTGAAATAGCAATTTAAGGAAAACACTGAACAACGGATGCACACAGAGAAAAGCCTTGGAAATACATGCCTACATTAGGTAATGATTGCTTTTCTGTTCTGTATTCCAAAAGTTGGAAGTTTTGCTAAAAGACCTTAGCATATTGATAGTGAAAGAAAGCAATCCATAATTTAGTATGGATAAAGTACAAACAGCAGCAGTGTTATTCACAGAAGAATATTCACTCTCTGGATTGCTGGGAACACACAGGACTCATTCATCGTGTCTTACTGAAGTCTGCCATCACTCTAGGGAAGGAGGCCATCCATGAACACCCTGAAGATGCCTGTCACTAGTGGAGAACTATAGGGTTTTATGTGGAGTCTGGGGTTTGTGTAATAACAATTGGAAAGTGCCCTAAGCAGAAAAGCAGAGCCCCAGGTAACACATCTCTTTGTGGTTTCTTACCATAGTCTTCTAGCAGCTGCTTCTGGAACTGTGATAATGTTAGTCGGTCTTGTGGAGAACTTGCGCCATTGTCATCAAAACACACTTGGTTCAGCTAAAAAACACATTCAAAAAAAGAAGCACAGATATTTCAACTTCACCTTGCTCAAGGGATGAACTCAGAAGATATTCGTTCCATCTGAAGCCCCTCCTAAGAGTTGACCAACTGACTAGAACTACTTCTAGTCACAACATCAGGTCCATCCATTGCTGGGAAGCAAAGATCTCTAACATAGCAACAACAGAAATCCATGCAAATGTAACCCGGGGTCCTTTTGTATCTGTCCATGCCATCAAACTCCAATGGTGGGACCCTGAATACTCACTAAGCAATAATTAAAAGCAGTACTTTTTACCCAGTCTTAACAAATACATCATTCTACTCCCTCTTTCTGATAAAGGAGAGAAATGGGTACTGACCAGTATCTATCATGCCCCCACCAAACCTGTAAGGACTCTGGACTACAGAGACGTTGACAGTGTCCTCTTCTGCCAACTGACACCAAAATTTCAGCCATAATCCATCCAGAAAGGACAATTCAAAGGATCGTCACTGTAGCAAGCTAACACTACTTATAAAAACAGCTGACAAAGATCGGTGTCAAATGAAGAACATGACACTTCCAAAGACAAGTGTCCCCCAATTAACACCTGATAGTGCAGAGGGTAACAGAGCAGCCCTGGGACTCGGGTTCCCAGCCCTTCACTATCTGCAAGGTCAAGTCACATGCATTATATTGCTGCAAAACATCAAACCTAGAAGCAGGGAATTTAGCAGAGTCGTGAAGAAACGCAATACCATTTAGAGCTGTTCTTAAAAAAAAAAAAAAAAAAAAAAAAAAGAAAAACCAACAAACAGCAACACAACCCCAACACCACACTTACTTTTAGCCAAAGATAGTCTTCTGTTTTATCAGCAACTTCACTCTGGTTATCTGTAATGTCACAACGGCCAATAATACAATAAACAGCCCTTTTGTACGGGTCAGTATTATTTCTCAGAGCTCGTCTGTAATGAAGACGCAGTTTATTTTCTGTGGCAGGAGATAGTCTAAGGAAAAAAAAAAAGATTGAAGACATGAAACATATCTTTCCTTGTACGAGGAAACCTGGATACAAATCAATGTAAATAGGTGCATATTCACAGCAAAGGCATAAAGACAGGAGCACTGGCTGGTATTTCTTGCACTTTCTATTTACATCTGTAGGTAAACATTTTGCACACGTGGATTTAAACATATGATTAAAGTTATGGAGGATCATCTTCAGATACCCATTGCAGGAAAAAAAATTAAAAAAAAATCAGATGACAGTTTAATTAATTGACAGTGCAATTAATACAGTCTTAATTAATTGACAGTGCAATTAATACACTCTTTAGAGGTGCATTAATATTGTAGTAGATGAGTTATTTTTGTCTGACTCTGCTATTTCATCATTTCAGAAAGAGAGAGCGCACAAAGTCTTTGGTACTCTTTGGGTTAGTAACTAACAAGTGAGCAGGTCGTTGTACTGTGAAGTCTTTTAGGAGAGACACTTTCATCTTTATCATTAAATACTGTCATAATGTTCTTTGTCATTCTCTTTCTTGTACCCTCTTGTAGAGAATTTCACAGAATTGAATCAATAAAGTGTTCTCCTAGACTAAGACATTGTTTGTCAAATCTGTAGGCAGAGTACCTTTTCATAGCTGTAATAAAAACAAAATAAATCAATTATACTGTATCTCATTAAAATGTTTGTAATGAAACAATGACAGTACCTTCATTAAGGTTTCTGGAACAATCTTATTATAATGAGCACTCCTAGATATTCTCTACAAACCAGGTTAATTTATAGAAGAATAACATGGCATACACTACTCAGTAAATGGTGATTTTTTTTTTCTTCCCAGTTTGTTGTTGCTGGGGTTTTTTTTGTTGTTTTGTTTTTTTTTTTTTTAAAGACATGCAAACTGATATGTTCTTTCTCACATTTTCATACCTGAAGAGAACTAATACATTCAACATATTGCAGGATGAGGGCTTCCCACATATGAATGAAACTGCCATAAGCTGCGGTGGGATACTACAGGTTCACGTCCTGGCAGTTAGCTGGGCCCTCTGGTTTCCCCCAGTTTCAGCCAGTACCTTAGCACAGTGCCATTCCCCTGAAGAGAGCACAGCTATAATACAATACCTGACCGTGCGCTTGTTTGAAATTCATTGCAAGTGAAAGGTAAACAAGATAACCTAAAACACCACAGCTGAGTTCAGAGCGCACCTTAAGATGCACTAACTCAACTGCTTGCAACCACATAATCAGTAGTTTGGCCATTGGCCTCTGTCAAGTGATGGATATCAAAAACTGGAAGAGGAGAATAAGCACAAGAAAAGATGTGAGAGTGAATGCCTCTAAAGGCCTCTAACAAACACTACTTGCTTTTCTTGTGTGGCATTCTTAAAAAAACAGGCGTAGTAAAAAGCATTCTGCAAAGGAAATTCAACTAAAATAAGCGACGGGGGAAATAAAAAGATACAGGATTCGTGACAGCAGACTAAATCTAACCTATTGTATGCAGTATCCTACTGCTACACAGAGCAGATCCTATGGTAAAAAAGCAAAGCTACATCACTGTATTGTTTTTGAAATGTAAATTTTTGCATATTTTCAAACAACTCTTTCTCTATGGAGATTTCTAGACTTCAAAGCCACAAATTAAAATATGCAAACTTCTTACATGTAGTTTAGGTAGGGAATATAAACACCAGGCAGCCATCAGCACCAGAAGAGACCTGAGCCTCTTATATTTCTACCAAGCCACTGATTATTTCACCACTCCACAGCAATTCCCACCCCTCACAAAGATCTTTCCTAGTTCCCAATTACCTTTTATCTTTACTGTGCATGTACTCCTGGAACCAGGTTTTAAACTCCCCCAGCTGGTGCTGTGCCCGTTTCACCACATGCATGGCTGCAGTCAAATCTCCACAGCGCATGCAGTAGTAAATCAGTGCCCAGACAGGATGGCCTTCCACCTCACCATCCTGAAAATAAAGTAAAAAAATCGTTATTTTTTTAAAAAAAGCAGCATATTTGAATTAATTTTCTTTATCATTTGCCTCATTCATTATTTCTGCCCTTGTACCCACACACTGATTTTGGCAAAAAATTGTTTGGGTTACAGAAGCCAGAGATCATGAGGCTTAAGTCCTGTGAAAGCTGTGCACATCCTAGCAGCAAAGGATGGGACTCTCTTCTGCGTGCCCAGATTTCAGTTCTGTGCGAGGTTCTGACAATCCCAGAACTAGCACACAGATATCCTCCCCACCCAGGAGGTGGATTTGGATTAGACCACTGAGGTATTAAAAACATTTGTACTGAAAAAGAAAGATATCAAACTAATCATGGATCTCAGCAGGTAAGAAAAGGACAGCTAGACTCAGCTATGTGGTCTCCAATGTTGTAATTTATTATTATTTCATTTAACTTCTAGCTTTAATTTTTCAATTCAGCTTGCCTGTTTATCTGGTAATTTTTTGGTGCACAGCTATGCACTTTCTACTATGTGCAGATGAGAAGGATTTTATTCAGATTCCTAAATAAAAGGCTTGGGCTACAATTCACGTTGATCACTAAATATATAATTAATCAATAACTGCTGTCACCATCTTACAATAAGTGCAAAAAAAAAGAAAAAGCAAACCGAGGAGATTAAGTTACTGCTTTTTTTGAAACATCATACCATATTCTAATACTTGCTTGTTCATCTCGAAAGAGATCACCAGAAGAGACCATAATTTCTAGAATTTAGAACTCAAACTACTGAGCACCACCATGCTTCAGGACCAGCTCTGAACAAAAAGTGATTTTGTCTCTCTCCCATTTTCCTAATGAAAAATTCTAGAAAAGGAGTTAAGAGCCTGCTGCCCTAAAAGCAGTTTAAACAATAGAAAAACCACCGGAGGCTGCGCTAGTTTCCTGGCTGTGCTGGAGTGCTTTTTCAGCTCAGTTGCTGAAACCGATGGATATACCTGGAGACCAGGGACAGGCGCAGGGAGTTTGATGTTCAAGAAGCTGCGGACTAGTTGGTAGGTCCCTGGGACTCCACCCAGCTGAGCCTGGTGCAAGTTTCCAAAGACTGTCACAAAGGTGTAATTTTTGTAACTGAAAAACAACACAAACAAAACAAACAGGTGAACAGACTGAAATATACTTGCTACAAAACATTCACTGCCTTGCAGATCCAACCGAATTAGCAATTTAAAGCAAATTACCATGATGTTCAAACATTATCATTACAACAAAATGAGGCAAAAACTTCTATCAATTTAGGAAGATCCTTGTATTCAGCAGTCTCAAAAGAAACCATGTTTGGAGTCTGTGGTGTACTGCTCGAGGTTCAACCCTATTATGAGGTTCCTCTCATTAGGTTCTCTTAGTACTAAGTTAAACTCAATTACATAACTGGCAAAAAGCCCTTCCATCCTAACGCTTTAACTCTCAATCCTGTCACAAAAGAACAGTTAAACACCACAGGTATGTTTGTCTCTCCTCCCTGCCCTATGGACAAATACAAACTTGAGGGCCATGGACTTGCCAGAAGGAACTCACAGAGAATAAGGGAATTTAGAGAAAAATAACTGGTAAAGGCAGCTGGGAGAACACTTTCTAAAATAAGCCATCAGAGCCTTTAATCAAGGCAGGTCAATTTAACAAATATTCATGTTCAGAAGCAGAAGTCTCAAAAGTCGGTACACTGAAGGAATCCCCATATTAGCAGCAGCAATAAATTACGTGAAGTTCTTTTTTTCTCTGCAGCACGTGATAGACTCATGTACCACCAAACTGTAAAACTGAAAGGCTATGCTAAGCATAAGCAAGTATCGGTGCATCTTGACATTATGGCCGAGTTAAGCACATGCTCCCCAGGGTTTAAGATCACAGTTGCTCCAAAGCAACTAATGCAAGAACAGTTGTGAGCAGCACTACATCTCCTCCTCGTACGTGTGAGGGGCTCGTGAGGCATGGAAACACCCCAGCGTTAGCCAATTCCCGCTAGGAAAGAAAAGCTACGAAGCAAGGCACGGTTTGGTTTTGTTTTGAAAAATCAAGCCTGAAGGGCCCAATTTCCACAACTGGGAGGGCTGGGGGGGGGGTTACATGTAACTAATTCCTAATTTCAGTTAGCAGTTAATGGCACTGTGAAAATTTAGCAAGTTAGATATTTGGCAAATCAGGTTAAGAGTCACTGGCTCATCGCACACTGCTGAGACCGAAGAACTGGAAACAGGAGGTCCTTCCAACGTGTCAGTTCATCCGAGCACAGGCAGACACACCGCTGCCACCCCTGGGTGGCAACAAGTGCTGATGAGGTCTGGCAACCAACTGGCAGACGCCAAGAAGAGGCTGTGCCAGGAGGCAAAAACATCTCTTCCCAATGTGCTGTATCAGAGCGCAGCACTTTCAGATGGCAGATCTGTATCCGTAACAAATGCCCACGCACCACACTGCAGCTATTGTTTGCTTTCCACTGCTGAACTAGCCTGCTGGCATTACATTGGCGGCTACGAGATAAGAGAGACAGCAATATCCACATGTGCAGTGAATAGGTAATATGGCCATCTGGGGATTCAGCTTTGGGCTTTGTCTCTACAACCCTTCTGTCTGCTCCATAGCCTGCAATTCTCCAAGCATTTTCTTGCTCAAGGAGCTTAGGCCCCCATGATACTTGCCAATACAGAAGGCAATACTTGCCCTGTAGAGGGACCTGGACAGGCTGGATCCTTGGGCTGGGGCCAACTGCATGAGATTCAACAAGGCTAAGTGCCGAGTCCTGCACTTGGGTCACAACAACCCCATGCAACGCTACAGGCTGGGGGAGGAGTGGCTGGAGAGCTGCCTGGCAGAAAAGGACCTGGGGGTGTTGGCTGACAGCCGCCTGAACGTGAGCCAGCAGTGTGCTCAGGTGGCCAAGAGGGCCAATGGCATCCTGGCCTGTATCAAGAATAGTGTGGCCAGCAGGACCAGGGAGGTGATAGTGCCCCTGTACTTGGCACTGGTGAGGCCGCACCTCAAATACTGTGTTCAGTTTTGGGCCCCTCACTACAAGAAGGACATCGAGGGGCTGGAGCGTGTCCAGAGAAGGGCAACGAAGTTGGTGAAGGGTCTAGAGCACAAGTCTTATGAGGAGCGGCTGAGGGAACTGGGGTTGTTTAGCCTGGAGAAGAGGAGGCTGAGGGGAGACCTTATTGCTCTCTACAACTACCTGAAAGGAGGTTGTAGCGAGGTGGGGGTCGCTCTCTTCTCCCTAGTAACGAGTGATAGGACAAGAGGAAATGGCCTCAAGCTGCGCCAGGGGAAGTTTAGGTTGGATATTAGGAAAAACTTCTTCACCAAAAGGGTGGTCAAGCACTGGAACAGGCTGCCCAGGGAAGTGGTTGAGTCCCCATCCCTAGAGGTATTTAAAGGACGGGTAGGTGTGCTTGAGGACATGGTATAGTGATGGACTCGGCGGTGATAGGTTAACGGTTGGACTAGATGATCTTAAGGATCTTTTCCAACATTAACGATTCTATGATTCTAATACAGACAGTAAGCCACTTTCTAGAGTCTGAAAATCATTACTAGATGTCTCAGTGTCAGCCTCCTCAAATTTTACAAAAATCTTTCAGTGTAGAAATGGCATGATCAGAACCTGACTCGTTGCACCAGATTTGTCCCCACTGCTGTCCTCACTTCCTTGCAGCACTATATCCTGACAGTGACCAGCAATCAGAAAGGGAGTATAAAAAAGGGGAATTTTTTTGCAGAGGGGAAACAGATCTCTTCTCACAAGTGAAAAATCTTCACTTATCACTATGACAGATATGGAATATTTAAGGCCACACAGAAGAAAGAATAAAAGATCTTTGCATCTTCTAAACAACCTCCCCGTGGATCAAGGCCTTTTTAACTAGAACAGTTTTCAACTAAAACAGTTTTATACTCAAGCGGCTGCTCTAAGCCCTGCAGAACAGAAAAGACAGGCAACAGACACTTCTGTGAGCAGCAAGAGGTAGCTGACTTGTTAATATGTTTGTGTGCATTACAAAGTCATTCTGGCTTATTATTAGGGAACTCTATTAAACTGTGCTACCCAGAGCATTCACCTTACCTTTGTTCTAGGTAGCGCAGAGCCTGCCTCACGAACTCCATACGCACCTCCATGTTGGTCCGGACTTTCAAGGCATCGCTAGCAGGAACCAGGGTGACATCGGTCATTTGTTTCACCATGGCCCACATCTCAGAGATATTCTGTAAACAAGCCATTCCATGCAACAGTGATTAGTACAGAGATGAACAAGCAATACTGTTTTGAGCTGGTGTTTTGATGCTTAAGAAAAGCATAAAACCACAAGAGTAACATCAGTTTAGATTTGTAATGGAGATACTGGACGCAGTCATGAAGGTAAGCCACTTCTGTCGTGCAGAATTCAAATTTCCCAGGCTTCTCTGCAGAATTCTTGCACAAGATGATAACTATGAATATTGTACCTGCAGTTGTCACCCAGGATTGACAATGATTTCCAAAACCAGGTTGGGTACTTGGTGCTAAGCTTCCTGCCCCATTTTCAGCTTGTACATTCCGCTCAATAAATACCAGAACAACATCAGCTTTCCATATAAAAAAATTACTCTGGCTGCCATTGGAAAGCTGTGCAATCACACTGTGATGAGAAATGTCTAAAGGACACTGATCACTTGGACAAAGACTCAGGTCTGAAAAAAAAAAAAAACGTTGAAAGCCATCCAAGGTCTGCTCATCCATAAGGACGAGACCATATCAGTATCTACAGGACTAGAGTATCCCTGCTGAAACAGGAAAATACTGAGTAGTAACAGCACTGTTAGCTCCAGCAAGTGCAGGTGTTTGATCTCAGTGCTTCAAAGCAGCAAGAACATTGAAACTCACCATGTTGTCACTAGCAAAATGAACAGAGCTGTTCAAAGCAAAGATGCACGTCTGTAATTCTGTCTGAAGCATTTGCCCCTCAGCTTCTGAACAGCTTTTTGCTCTCCCCATTTCCAAAGTTTTTTCATGACTTGACCCTCCTGCAGTATTCTCCTCCAAGCATTTTTTGAAAGTGGACAGGTTTGTACATTTGTTTTTTTGGGGTGGATCAAGGCAATGCAATTAAAGGATTAGGGAAAAAAAGAAAAGCGGGCAGATCATTGGTTTAAAGTCAATCCTAGGGGCTTTACGCTTTGCTGTGGGAGCCTACTTTAGCTCTAGCAGGGTCTGATTGAAGACCCTTCACCTACAGCTAAATACATTGAAGGGATATTAGGAGGCCACATTTTGAAAACCAAATACAACAGAACCCATTTAAAATGAAAAGCAATTTTTTTTCCTCAACAGCTCATCACTTATGAAGGGACACTGTAGTGAAAGCAGGTTCTTTTCTTCCTCACTGTGTTAAGAAATTTTCACCATGACCAAGTTATCACAGGTGGGCCCTGCTGTACTAGAGAAGATTCCAGTATTGGCTCTCTTTTTTCTGTGGAGCCGTGCAATTTTTTTTGGCAATATCAGTATTTTTCCACCAATGTCAGCAGGCTATTAATCACAGCTGAAAACAGATTAAATATATTTCCTTATGTTAACGCACTGGCAGTACCTTATCATCCAGTTCTGCGACAGCAGCACAAAGGTCCACCAGGTTAGGCTGCAGATGCCCGTTCACTATCTTCTCATTATAAATATAAATCTGAAACATATTAAAGTAAGCAAGTTTAACCATACATATTACTCCCCTTCCCCTTCCCCAGCCACAGCAGCAAAATCCGAACCAGGCTTCAAGAACACAGTGTCCCCAGCAAGTCCCTTCTGCTTCCCCCCCACATTAGCTGCTTCTAATCCAATGCAAGAGGAACCGGCATCAGCACCAACTGCGCTTCCACAACGCACCAAAGCCCCAGGCCTGCCTGAAGGCAGGCAGCAATCCAGCTGTTCAGGGGTTCTGCACAGCAAAGCACTGCGCTGAATGCCCTAGTAGACTAACTGCAGCTAATTGTTGGAGGACAAAGATTCAGGAGAGACCTGACAAGGGGATGGCTGTGATATTCCTCTGCATGGCAGCCTCCTACCTGCTGACATAAAAGAAAGAAAATTTTGCTGGTTTGTGGCAGTATTCAGGGAAATCTGACACAGGGAAATGAGAACAGAAATCTGGCCCTTCAAAACCTGCCCTTAAACATATATACACATGCACACACTCGTTTTGGTTTAAATCTTGATCTTAATTTAGCTGCTTCTACTATTGTTTATTCTACTTTCAGCCCAAAGACCTTCCAGCTACCTCTGAAAATAATAACTCTCAATGCTAGAAAAGCAGTGCCATTGTACTTTAAGTCCCTTTTTCTTGCACGCACTACTACTTCAACATGTCCAGTGTGCAAACAAGATGCAGAGCTCAGGATTGCATCCAGAACCTAGCATCAGTGAAATCATGTATGTAGACTTCACCGTGTTTCTGTGGAACAGTTTGAACTAGACATGAAGAACAAGTAATCATGTCAGTGTAATTAAAACACTTCTCATGGATGATGATAAACTGAAACAGCATAGGCTGCCTGATCTCCAGGACTCCTAACTACCCACTGAAATCCATACGAGCTCCATATCCAGCACTGAAACCGAGGTATTTTTGCACTCAAGCAGGGTGATGTTAAGGACAGCTCAGCCAGGCCACCTTCTTGAGAGGGCCTGCTGGGAGCACAGGGTGGCTGCACCCAGTGTTTTGGTGGCAGAAGCCTGGCCACGAATGCCACGTTTCCACAGCACATCACAAAGAGCCTGCACACAGCCCATAAACCTGATGAGAGCCCAGCTGCCCACCCATGGGGAAAACACTGTGGCTCTGCAGCTACCCCAGGTACTAGCACCGCTAGAGAGGCTGAGCTTTCCATATCCACAAAACATCAGGGAACAACACTGTCAGCCTCAAAGTATGGATATAATTATGCCACAAGGAAGATCCTTAACACAGGAATATTACAGTAGAGATGGAAAAAATTCATGTACATTAACAGCCACTAAATCAAACGTACACTTTATCAGCACAACGACGTGCCTTACTTTGCGATTCACTTCTTCACAGTTCCCATAACTGAATGCAGACATAGAAAAACAGATGCACACGCTGCTATCTGGCTCAGCAAAGACTGAGCCAATGCACACAATCACAGTAATTGTGTGCAAATTAGGCAACGCTTTGTCTACGTAGTTTTACATATTCCATTTTGAAAAATCAAGTCCTTCTCTTTCATTTTATTTCCAACAGTGCTGGTAAACAGATCATCTCAAACAACAAAAGTAACAAATTGGTTATGTAAAGGTTTATCAGTTTTCCCTGAAAACTTTCAGAGCAAGTCTAATGCCACCAGACATATTAATTCATAGCTGATGCACTAAAGCTTCTCATAAGTGATGCCTTTAAAATGGGATATAATTTGACAAACACCAGGATTAAGACTTCAGCATGTTTTTTCCTACACGCACACATCAGAGATGCAATCTTCCACATGTGAGAATAAAGGGAATATAAAGTCTTCATTTGCATACTATTACACATTGACATGAATTCTAAAAACTTTTTTTTTTTTTAAAGGTTAAGAGAGTTTCAACTTACTATACGAGCATAAATGACTTCTACAGTCATATATGGTGTTTAGGATCTCCTTTTGACAAAAAAATATCCTGTAGCCGACAGATAAGTACACTTCTAAAAAAAGTCAGGCTAAATTTCTGTATTTTCCAATTGCATTTTAACCACAGGCAGACGTTCTCATGTTTTACCTGCCGTATCTTCTTACACACCATGCTCACATATCTTTAATTTCCCCATCTATCTCTCTCTGTAGAAAACAACGTTTGGCTACATTTTTTCATTTCCACTCACCTGCCGAGCGTACGCCATCTCCACGTTGTCCAACGAGCTGCGACCTGGAGGGCCCAACTCACCAACGTAGCTAGGCTGTTTAATGAGAAACATATAAGGTGGTATAAAGTATAAAATTACTGCAATGCATGTTACCAACATATCTACTCCTGAAGAGCAGCAGCAAAACCATGTTCCTGACAGAACTAAGAACAGGGGTTTGAACTATTTACAGAGTAAAATGCCTAGTCTCACTGCAATACCCTATTATCTTCCCAGTATAGCTTAAACTTCCTAAAGTGACAGAAATCCTCCTTATTCAGTGTACAAACCAACCATTAGCTCTCTAGAATTAGGACACCGGTGTCTCTCGATAGCATCTTATAATTTTAATTCTTTCCTTTTGTTTCTTGAAAGGTTGCTTATTTTCATGTTAGTATCTCGCTGTGAAGCATCTAGTCTGAATCTCCATCGCAGCAAGGACACAGAATTTGATGGACCAGTTCAATGGATCCAGTCTAGCAAGGCTGACACTCCAGTTTTGTCCTAGTGCCATGACACGGACACAAACTGTGACCGCAGCATTCAATTATCTGCCACAAACTGCCCCATTGCTGGTCAGTTGTAGGAGGAACGAAGACACTGACAATATACTGACCTGAAAAAATCATCTTTCTACCCACAGAGACTATGTCAAGATTGAGATATTTTCAGTGTAGAGGGACAGCAGATGGAGTCATAGCATGGAAAATTTGTACTCTTCTATAAAACTTGAAACATAATACTGACATCATGTTCTAACACTGCATAAAGCTATCCTTTTAAGCGTTCACTACAAATTACAGGTATGTTTTCAGTATAGCCACTACTGAACATGGATGTTCAGCACTTGGGAAAAGAATACTCCTAATTAAGTATGTACTGCTCTCCCATGTTTCCTGCTTCCCAAAAATGTAATTCTTCATTTCAGCATCAGCAGTGCAAGTCTTAGGTTTGAAAAATAAAGTGCAATCATTTTAAAGACAGATCCCTTTGAGGTAACAAGTCCTTTAATATCAGCTGCTTCATAAGCAGTGCTACAGCCACGATGGTATGAAGATAAAAGCAAGACAAGCTCAGTATAGAAGCATAATATTTATTATGAAGCCAACTGACATAGTTGGAGCAAGCAAAAAGGAACAGACAAGCTTTCAGAAAAGCAAGCATGTTTTCAGGTCTGAAACTGATGCAACAGCCTTCGAGTGTCAGACTTTGAACCCAAAAGCTCATTTGACTCTCCCACGTAGAGTTGGTCTGGTAACAGATGTCACCTCTCCGCACAAACCTTGCTCAGCTTACTTCAGGTGTTTAGCCTTATGAGGACCTAAGATGGTTGTTTACTTCCACTAGGAGAGAAGATGCAAAGCACATAAGCTAAATATTGAAAGTGGCTGTAAGCAAACACTGAGAAGGGGCCTTTGCTGTGCCTTGGTTTGTTACCAGATAACTCAAGTCCATCTATATTCCTCTAACCTGGAATCAGTAACCTTTTCTGAGAAAGAGCAGGTACATCTGCAGAGTTTTAAAGTTAAGCTTTTTACAGTCAAAGTCTGTTAGGGGTAGCTGCACATCCTCATTAGCTGTTGTACTATGCCTTAGGGATACTGTCAAATAGCTTTACTTTTTCTTACATCAGTTACCCAGAATGTCAGTACTTTATTGTTTAGATAGGATCACCTTCAAGTATTGCTTAAGGACATGTTCTAGTCTTTCCTAGAAGAGTTCAGTTAAATGTGACTGACTTGCTTTCTGTACAAACAGACAACAAAGCCCAAATGCAGTGGGAAAAAAAAAAAAAAAATCATTGTTTTCACTTTCAGTTTAATCAGCTTTAGAGTTCAGCTTTGCTGACACCTGTCAGGCAGCAGCACGGCAGGACCAACATTCCTGCCATGACCTGGCTTGCGCAGATTTCGGGAAAAGATCTGAGAAATGGGTAGCTTTTCTCCAGATGGTGTCATCATTCAGCTTCTTGTTTCAAATGAGGACGCAATGCTGACAGGGTCTTCAAAAGAATCTCACTTTTTTGGGAACTGTATCCCAACTTTGAAATGAATACAAACATATGAACTTCCAGACATATTACTGATCAGTCTATGCACTGATCAGTGTCTCAGTCATTCCCAAATGCTTACAATTTTAATCTGATAGCAGTTTAACCCAGGTTATGTTCTATGATGTAGGACCTCCCTTACACTTGGGAGCGTATGTTCTTGCAAAGACAGTGGCTATCCACTGCATAGGCCAGGAGTTTTGATCAGGAAAATTTTCACAATTGTAAATTTAAAGACCAATAAAGTGACACAATTGCAATGGCCAAAAAGCTGTTCTGAATTAGCAAAGAATTTATATAAGAAGGGCGCTGACCTCTATTGAGAAATTATAAGAACTTTGTGATACCTGTGATTACTGCTTTCTGCATAGCATATAACAGTTGATTACAGAATAAAAAAAAATATTTGGTTGTGTTTATCCCTGATATACTGAAATATAAGTGAATGAAGGTATCAAAGATGAACCTGGACAATCCTTTAAAATTGCTGGAATTAGTTTATCATTGCATTAACTTCTCAGCAGTAGTGCAATTTAAATTATGTCCAACCGGATTATAAAATCAGGCAGATGCATTTAGACCTTAGGCAGTATAAAAATGCCTTACCAAAAAGCCAAAAGAAATCCCACTTTTTCTTTTTGCAGCTGAACTTACACTAAAAATACTCTTCACGGTCACTCCTAATGGATACTGATATTCAGAAGCATTTGCATTTTTCTTTCAGTGCCAAATCATCTGAGAGAAATTCCTTTAAACCCACCTAAAACCCGACAAATTCTTTGTTCTAAAGAACAAAGAAGCTGTTAAAGCGGGTTTCCTGGGAAACAGACACGATGGCAGAAATAGCGCTTTGCAGCCTTCCCCTATGCTGTGCCAGATAAATTGCAGAGTTATTTAAAGTAACACTAAATTATGGACGTTGTCATTAATTACTGATGAGGTTTCATCTTCTAAAGCAAGTGAAGAAGGGTACATTGTGACTTAGTGTCACTTTTCAACCAGTGCCCAAACACCAGAAACATAAGGACTGGGGCTTTGTTTTGTGAATCTGGTTCCTTTTTCTCCTGCTGCTGCTTTGCAGCACCAAAGAGCATCCACGTGGCTGCCACTCCAGAGAACAGTGTATGACTGATGGGTTAAAACCCACAGGTAAGTATCTGAATTCAAAAGCACACACCTGAAACTACGAAATAAGTACTCTGGGGTTTGGGGTTTTTTCCTTTCCTTTCTCCAATTTTAATTTTACCCTCACCGTTAAATTTTGAGGATCACTTATTAACAATCTGCCACAGCTGAGTACTGCCACATTGAAATTAAATTCTTTAAATGCCCACTACTGACTTGGCACTTCAGCAAGGAAAAAATTCAGGAACTCCAGAATGTGTCTTGCTTTTCTTTCCTATGCCAAGAGCCAAGGGAGCAAGCTTATTTCCTATTTTTTCCATCTCCTACTTGCATTCTGGCTTCATCTTTGAATTATTAAACTTTAAAAAAGCACTAGCTCACTGAACTATCTCACAGCTGTGCTAAAAGGAAATTTCAAAGGGAAAACTAAAGCAGTGAGTCAGCATGGGGAAGGCCGTTTCCACTCTTCACCCTGAATTGCAGAAATGGAGAGTTGCGCAGGCAATCCTTCTGTAGCTGGTAACCAGCGTTTGAAAAGATATCCCCTACAAGCTAAGGGGGCGATTTGGGGAAGGGACAGGATATCCTTTGGTGGCAAGTCAGAACTTATCAAGTTTTCAGGCAAGGAAAAGATTATGAAAGATGTGTTGAAAACAGCAGCTAGGTGCATATGAGAAGAATAATTTTTCAGGTCAGGTTCTTAAGCTTAACTGAAGCAGTGAAAAGGAAGAACAGAAAAGTGGGTAATGCGCAAAGGACTGCAGAAGCACAAGTGCACACACACACATCTCTTTCTGCATCTCCGGTCTGATATTGCTTAAACGGCTTGTGCTGTTTTTATCAACCACATTTGCTTCTCCCTGCCCTGAATTTAGGTCTTTCCAAAACATTCTTCAGAACTGTAATATTTATTCTGAATATTATCCATTTGTGAAAGCTGCAGCTATACTGCACTGCCGTCACATTTTTATCTTTAAACTCATTTAAGCCTAACGATGCTGCTTTTCAAAGGAGTCCTCCTTCATTTGTACTCAGCCGAGCATTCAGCTTCACTTGCACACCAAACCGCGTGCATATAAAGATGCATTATTCATCACCCTCATATACATATGCACATTCCTCAGCAGAAGTCTGGGCAGACATTTTGTCAGCACTCCAAATGGCTTGGCCAGTAGATGCGGTGAATAACTAGGCAGGAGACTGAGCTGGAGAAGCACCATCTAAATATACTGTGGTGCATTGGGGGAGCAGAAAGCATCTTGCAGTCCTTGGGATTTAAGGGATATGAAGACATGATACAGAGGGACAGAACAGAAACCAAGCGCGACAGCGTCTCTCTGTCACTTTGGGAGCGGGTTGCTTGACAGCAGGAGTGAAAGAAAAAAAACCTGGAATAAGAGGACAAAAGAAATGCCTCGGCACCTCGTGGAACAAGACTCAGAACAAACACCTTGAGAGCATAAGTGTTTGATACCTTGAAAACAAAACCTGGGCTTTCCTCCCTTTTCCCCAAGAAGCACCATTTTTCCCTTACGGGAAGAAGGCCAGGCTGGAGGACAAGGGGGAGCAGAAAACCCTAATGGCAAGTCCTACGCTAGCTTCTTTGAATCATGAGCTTTGCCTGTTAATTGGTCTCATTTCCATGAATAACGTGTTGGTATTTCACTCTGCCCAAATTAGCTTGCCCAAAGCTTGAGAATTGGCTCCCAGGCAGACTGGCCCCCTGCTGTGTTTGGATCTGTGCCTTTTCAGTTGATTCTCCATCTCCAGAGGATATCAATTAAACCTCTACTATATTCTACAGGCTGTGTCTGTTTGTGTCACACACACACAAAAAACTTATTTGACTGGAACAAGGCTTTAGAAGAACAACCTGCTGTGGGGAGGTTAGATAACAGGCTTTTAACACAGTAGATGCACTTCAAACCTCTCAGACCTTTGACTTCTTGAGGCTAAGACTAGAATATATCAAGGATTTTAAATGCTCTTGAAATGACATACTGATACAAGTGCTTTGAAACGGAGAGTGGAGTATTACTGAGTGAAAAACATTAGAGGTTTTTTTTTTTTTTTACCCTCCTTCCTCCCACCAATTTGATGCTTGGCATCTCGAGTGCCATGGGCTGGGGGTAGGGTCCATTTGACACTGAAACATCAGAAAAGGGGTTTTACCTTTTCAGAGTAGGTTATTAAATTGCTTCTAGCAGTCAATACCCACACTTCGAAAGGAAAACCCCACACCAGTAACTCACACACAAATCAAAGATGTTAGAAGCTATCAGAATAGCTGCCAAGTCTTCAGACTCACATCCTAAAATAATGGGATAGCTGCTCCTAGTTTTAAATTAATTCAGCCTGCATTATTTAGCATGTCTAATATTGGAAAGCTGGACAACCTTCTGAGAAGTCACAGTAAAGTATCAGTAAAATACTTTCTGAGGAAGATAGCTTCTATAAAAAGATGTATGCTAACTGGGATTAACCTATATTTAAAAGAACAGTAATCAGAAAGGGACATTTCATTAACAACTTTAATTATTTCCAAATCCCTATACAGGTCATACCCCATTAACACCAAGGGCTTTTTTTATTTTAATGCACTTTGCAGCTGTATAAGTCACTCCAATGAACAAGAATTTATTAAAAAAAAAACCCCACCAAACCAAACCCCAAAAAAAGGGCAGGGGAGGAGGGGAGAGAAACATGGCTATAAAAACCTGTGCCTGCAACTTGCATTCCCCCACTCCCTATCGCCTCTCCTCTCAAGGTTACAGTTTGCACGGAGCATGGTGCAGGGGCTGTGATGTAACTTTGTGCTCCAGGGACCTCAGCTGATGTCTGATGCCTCTAGCTCAGAGGGGCAGAGTTCCCACAACTCTGCAGGTAACTGTGCTTTACTCTACTCATGTAACGGAAGCTTTTTTTTTTTTTTAAGAGAATACACTGTAAAGTTTTAAGTTGTAACATAAGATAAGGAATGTTTTAAGTGGCTAGTCAATACCTTTCCATGTTAAACATAGGGTCCATCTTGCTCGAAGGATTTAGTCACTTGAATTGCTGAACACTAGAGGTCTTAGAGGCACAAAACTTGAATCTGCATTCCATGAGAGTAAGGTAAAAAAGAAAGCATACTCCCTCTTTTTTTGTTGTTGAATATTCATCTGGTTTTGCCAAGAAACCTGAAATACTTCATCAGCCTCCTAAGAAAAGCCATAAATCCTGGCTAGGACAGAGTGATAAGGGACAGAGACACACTAAGACCTATGTGTGAGCATCGTTACACCTGAGAAACTGTCTGGTCTCATTAGCATTGCAAACGTTTCCTGCGGTGAAGTTCACCCCAATGTGTTTTCTGTCCCTGGGTGTATTGACGTAATATGCATTACTGTGACTTCAAATTTTCAGCTTGCACGTATGTTGCTTAAAACATAGCTTCAGCAATAGGAGCGCCACTGCCTGTACCCATCAGTCAATAAAAACAATCATAAAGGGTTTGATACTTTGCTAGACAATGCATTCTGCTAGTCACAGCCATTCTGGAATTAAATAGAGATTTGATATTTCTCATCTTCATACAGTTGTAGCTACAGAATAATCCAGAGGTGGTTTCAGCAGTGCTGGACTGCCAGCTGCGTACATGCCGTGCGTGACTATGCACAGTGTTTAGAAAGACAGAGTTACCTCATTTTCCTGGGTAAAATCGAGAGCGTCTTCCCCTGATGCAAGCAGAGTATGAAGAATCCTTTGTTTCACCTGTTCCCATTCAACCAGCATTGATTCTCGGTGATACTCCTCAGCCATAGCAAAAGTCTGTTGGTGAAGAAGAACAAGAGCTAAGAAACATATAGAAACGCCAAACAGCCTAGCTCTGCTATTAATAGACCAGCTCAAAAATGAAACAGAAAATAGCAACTAGATAAATCAATCAGGTCAGCCCTCGAGAGCTAATGATGTGCTGCATATTATTTTAACAGGCTTCCTGTTCAGGTACAAGGGGATTCAGAAAGTAGGTGTGCGTGGAATTAAGACAACTCTCACATACTCAGCTAGTAAAACAGGAAATCTGTGTCTCTTCCATGGTACCGCAATACACGCAAAACTTGGCAGGCTGGAAATCGATAGGCTTCTTTCTTTAATTTAGCAGCATAGACACAATATTCAGGTCATCACTGATCCACATGGTTTGTTGAGACTAAATTCTCTAATGATAACTAGCTTTTCATCTCCCTGGAGGCTATAAAGGTTTGACTTACTGCATTCTTAACAGAGACATGTGCTTATTGCCCATATTTCATTTTCAGGTCTTTACCAGTATGTTTTTTCTTTTAAATAGGAAATAGGGTAAAATAAAAATAAAAGTATTAAGGAAAATTAACCAGTGCCAAAGAATCACAAAGTCTCTCTCATCAGGAACATAACTCATGAAAAGGAAAGCACATAGGAAAATAATACCCCAAGAAGAAACATCCTTTTACCTTTAAAATGGCTGATGTGCTACATTGTTTTCAGATCCGATTGGGGAACTCATGGAAGGAAATAACTTTTCCCTCAGAATTCCTTATTTTGGCAATAGCATTAGGATAGAGAAGATGCTTCACTACCTTTCCTCTTATTGCTGGGGTGATGCTAACTAGCAGCCTTGAGTATATCAGGACAGGTAATAAGAATATTTCCACTAACTCTAAATAGAGAATAAGCTATATTAGATCTTCCACTTCTTTCTTTCCCAACTTTCTCTGTTTTTCACGTAGCTTTGCGCTGCAGTATACATAACTAAATGTCGTGGTTGGGTGAATAAGTTTTTTATCTCATTACAGCCCACTGTTAGGATATTGTCAATTAAGGGGCAAAACATTCCCCAGTATAAATGAATTGATAAGAGGCAGTGACATTTGGCAAACATTTAATTACAGTGCATGCATGCAACTACAGTATAAGATTTGTGTTTGTCTTTTATATAAATTCACTTTATACTTTCATGGTAGAATATAGGTCTTATCCTTACCTTCACTATAAGAATTTCAACAGGGTTTTAAATATGCTTCAATAATTACAGTATAATTATGTGTAATTAAAATAATTTAATAATGCTTAAGTACTATTTCTTATCATTTGAAAGAAACACAGGCTCAGTTCTAAACCTGATGCCCCAAGTGTACACAGAGGGAAACAATTGTAACATAAGCACCAGGAAGCATGCAATGACATTTCCAAGCAGCAGTTTTAAGACAAACAACAGGAAGCATTTTTCCACACTGCATAATTCAATTGTGGAAATCATTGCCCCAGAACATGACAGATACCGAAAGCATAAATAGATTCAGAAACAAGATCGGATGAATTTCACATCAGAAAACAACTTCCAGCTCAGAAAATCTTCAAAACAACTACTTGCTTGGAGCTGAAGAGCCAGGAGATGAACGGGGGAAGGCTAACTGTCTTTTTTTCTTACAGCCTGTTTAAGTACTGGCCCCTTTTCAAGGGAAGAAAACTGGACTCAGCAAACCCTGAGCGTAAGTGACAACTCTTTACTTTCTTATTGTAGCATTTTCCTTTGTACTGCTTCAAAAAAACCTTTTTTTTTTTTATTTCCTTATATGAGAGATTTCCTTTGGACAATGTGATGCAGTATGGTGTTCTGGCTCTTCTACAGACACAAGAATTAAACCTTGCAGCACTTCTGCTGCATAGGCCTGAACGTGGTCGTATGTACTTCAACAACTCCTGTAACCTAGAGAAACAGCTACGATAAATGCTTTCAGTGTCATCACTGTACGGGAAGTCAGGGCACAGGGCATTTCTCAGAGCAAAAATGGAAATAAGCCTCATATCCTAAGCATTATCACCTCTAGAAAAGGCAGCATCCATGCGGAGAGGGTTGGAGCGAGCATGCTGTGCCTTACGAACAACAGCTTCTCTGTTCAAACAGATTTAACACTGTGAGCCTCCTGACACTACGAAATACTGCAGTTGAATTACAACTGACAAGTATTTCTTCTGGAAATTCTACGCGAGTATTTCCTAATGTCTAATTTTTCTACATTCTCAATACAGTCTTCTTAAATTCCGATAATTTATTAAATATCTAATTTATTAATTCCTTAGGGACTCCCTCCCTCCCCCCCCCCTTTTTTTTTTAAAGGAAAAAAAATGGTGCTTGCTTCCAACTTACCCTCTTCCTAGACTCTTCAATGGCTGACAGCAATGCATTATCTTTTTCATTCTTCAGGAATCCCTGCAGAAAAGGAGAAACAGAGCTTCAGTCAAAAAGTCAGCCTTGCACTAACATCAGATACATATTGTAGTACTCAGCTCTTTCAACTCTGAGAAGTGCTCAGAGCTCTCTCCCCAATCCACTCCCAAGAAGTTTAAAGGTCACTTTACTTCACCAGAGGTACAGCAAGATGCCCATACAGAGCCATGTGAAAACGAAAATGCATTAATCCCCTGTTTTAATATGCATTAAATCCTAGTGAAATGTCCTGCTTCTATTCTCTTTTATCTCTGTGTCCCAGCAACTGCGTCCTCTTGCTCTCCATTTGCGGGAGCTAGGATGAAAGCTGGTAGGAGCGATAAGCCAAGATAAGATTGTTCGACTTGAGTATGTTGGGGGGGATGGGGTTTGAGTTGGCAGTTTCAGGCAGGAGTGGAGCTCTTGGAGGCCTGAAGGAACTGTGAAAGAGAGCCTTAAAAATAGTCAGTTGAGGAAGGATGGAAATAACTAAGCAGTTGGAAAACATACAGGAAGAGTTTACCACACAGCTTCTCTCCATGCATACAGCTGGAGTGGGTAAAAAAATAACACATAAGAATTGTATTTTTAATTTTCAGTGTATCAGTAAATCTCAAAGAGGTCAGGTGTACATGAACAGACTGATTTAAATGAACTCCTTATCCCAAAGGTTACTTTCATGACCCATACTAGGAAACATACAATATTTTGAATTTTAAACAAATAGCCATGGGGTAAACTGCAGTAATGCACAGATAAACAGGAAACATTTATTACATGCTAACTTGAATAGCTTTATTTTGCATTTTCACTGTTATATCACCAATTAAACAAGCCAAGTTGATTTGTACTCCCAGACTTCAACTTAATCATTATTCAAATAATAAAAAAAGGAAAAGAAGCCTTTGTCTCCCTCTGAAGTAATCAAATATAACATTATCAACTCCATTAAGTGCTAATATCTTAAGAGTCTGTATGCTCACTCCACAGCTCTAAAATTAAGAGCTGCTAACAAACCCAGGGAGTGGGAATTCAACGTACCATGCTTTATGCTTTCACAAAGAGGATACACAATTGCAGAGGCATCTGACCAAACTCATCAGGAATCGGGAGGCTTTTGTGCCCTTCATTCCCCACATCCTCCTGTGAATAAATGGTTCCTGCCCCAACAATCTGACAATATCGGTACTGATCCATGCAACCTAGGTAGAGCTCAGGATCTCCAGAGGAGCACGGATCCTGTGGCAGGACAGAAACTTGCTGTCATAGGGATTTGGACCTTTGGGAAAATATATTTATGGTAGGTCTTAGAAACAGTCCTGCAGCAGTACTACACGCAACTACAGGTATCATAGATTGCTACTTAGCTCTGGGAAGTGAGGAGGGTTTGAAATCTAGCAGGAAACTCTGCCACATAGGTGTGCTGTCTGCCTTCCTCTTACCCAGCACCAGTATGTGAAATAAAGGGCATTGCACCCTTTCCTTACGAAATATGTAGAACAAGCATTTGTGGTATGGGACAGCCTGTGACCCCTTTCAGCTGGAAATAAGAATGCGACCCCTTTCTGTATTCCAGATAGAGAACGAACTGCCATCCTCCGAGACAGACGTGCGACACGGTTCCCCCAGGAAGAGCCCTTGAATTACACACGGAAGAGAGCAGCCACTTCTACACAGCCTATTCTTCATTTCACCCTCCGCCACGTCCCGCTTTATTTTTAGACAATGCCCACAGAGAAAGCACAGTTACAATCTGAAAAAGGGAGCTAAATCCAGATCCTTGCACATGTCTGGAGACCAACTATTACAGCAGCTGTCACCAAGGCAAGGGCTGCCGCAGTCACCTAACCAGGCCAAGACCTGACCTCGGCTCCATGCAGGAGACGTGGAGAAGGATGGAGACATGGCTTTGTAAGGTTTGTCCGTGTCTGAATGGGTGGAAGGACTTTGGGAGCGCAACAAGTTTGGTGGGTTTTTGTTTGGGTTGGTTTTTTTTTTTAATTTTTTTATTTTTTACTTCCCCACCTCTAACTTAAATTAGAAAAAAATTATCTGGAATGATAACAAGCAGTGCTTCTAGACCATCAAGGCACACACCAACATATGAGCAGAAGATACAGCCACATTTCTGATGGTAGGGATTTGATGCTGCAGAGAACACTATGCATTTGCCGTATCCTAACAACGCTGCTAATTTTACAGGCAAAAAAAGCCCACCGTCTCTAAGACACAGACCTACAGCTATCTGGATACGATGGAAGGTGCTGAGCACACTGAGCCAGGCACCGCAGCTTGCAGAGGTGCTGGGCACCCTGGCTACCTGCTTGCCCTGTGAGCACTGGGCTCCTGAAAGCCCCAAGAGATACAAGTCCTACCTTACTGCCCTCGGTCCTCCCCTCTCTCCTTGGAGGGATGTGTGCCCTGAGCTGAGCAGGTACCTGCCTAGAAAGGTACACAGCAACAATGGTAATCGGCAGAGTAATTAAAGATGTGCTTGAACTTCCCTTGAAGTCAGTAAATCCAGGCTGAGTATCTTTCTTAATGAAACCTCCCAGCTCCCAGAGAGTTCACTGGGTGCGTTTAAGGGATTACATCACGCTGAATGCCAATCAGGGGATGATAATTGTCTTTTTCAATCTCAAAAACTACTCCTTTAGCAAAGGAAAATCCTCACACATTCCAAATAATATCTGTAATGCCTCACTGAGGAGAGGTACATTTTAAAAAGGCTGTCCTATGCCTTGTGCTAAACATTATGACTGTAGCATGACAACTGCTGCTTCAGTTAATTACAGGCTAATTGTTAAACCCCAGAACAGGGAGTTTCAGTAGCTGATGCTGGGGCTCCTGCTACTGCTCACGAGACTCCTTCTGCTTAGTTAGGCCAAACAAGAGCTCCTGGGGTTCTCACTCTAGGCTTTGGTGGCCAAAATTTCACACGTTAAGAAAGCGACGCTCTGTAACAGTATTTATTCCCTGGGTTTATTGCATTGCCACCTAGTGGTGCACTATGCTTTGGTCACCGGACACTTAGATTTCACAGATGTATATAACTGCACACAAACGTCCATTTGCTGTAAGAAAGAGCAGAGCTCTCTAGAACAAGGATGAGCAGAAAGATGGAAGAGATGTGCTTTACGCTAGAGAATTCTGGTCCTCAAAAATCCCAGGCCACATAATGGCTTTAAGGGTTCACGTATCTCTTAAGTCTGGGCCTTGAACAGTGCTGGTTGTGCTCACCAAGTTACATCTGTCCTAAAAGCTTTCTGTAATCCCAGAGGCAAGGTTTGACTTTGCCACGAACGCTTGCAGACTGTAACAAGGATATGGAGGTATGGCATTCAGCACGCACAGGGAGTACACGACCCATAGCGCAGAAGCTGCCCTCTCAGGGGAGATGCTACTGATTGTACAACGAGCAACAAGACATCGCTTCATATTCGGTATCCAAAGAGAGAAGCAGGAGGAGAACAGAGATATTGTTAGGAGACAAAGGGCTATTTCACAGTGGCAGATGGCAAAGATAGGAATAGCTAACACAAGCATCGCTAAAACCTCAGAGGTGAAATCCTCACCTTGAAGCTCTCTGTGCACAAGCTCTGCCACTGCAGGAATCCCAACGTAGCCTGGATTTTGCTTGAAAATGAAAATTTATCTTATTTCCCTGAGGCAGGTTTACGCAAAAAGCTCACAGAGCCCTAATGTCACATCATGCTGTCCTGCTTTAGTGAGTGGCATTTAATTTTCCTCTCTGTTACTGTGGACTCCCACACATTCTTCCTGCATCTAGTTTGGAAGGGAAGCAGCGCAACTCTTCTCCATCACAGGTTCTCTGCAACGCTCACTGCTGAACGTTTCCTACACACAATTTGTACAATATCTGATGAGATTGTGTTTGCAAAACAGGGACAGAGGCATAGAAATACACCCACTCTCCCACCTTCACGTTCCCATTTTCCAGCTAGTCCCACTTATTCTTGCACGTCTGCTGGCTCTCAGCATCTTTCTGCAGCACATTCCAGTCCTTCCTGGATCTCTCACCCCTTGGATTCCAGTCTGATCTTCTCACATTCTCCCCTGCAAATTCTCTCTGAAATCCAGCCCCACTCTGCCTCGCTCGAGGATGGTTTGTAAAAGCGGCTCCACCAGTGGAGGGGCAGGACCTGTGGGAGGCCGTGCCATTTCCCTGTTCTCGCCGCACTCCTTGCTCCACTGTCATTTCTCATCTCGGGCAACCGTTGCCTGACACAGGCTGATGTGACAGGAACCGGCACCTGCCTTGCTCCAGCCTGAATTCCAGCAAGAAAGTGGTCCAGTAACTAATTCATTATTGGTACGAAAGGGCATGCGTGCACTGATGGTCTCTTTTTGACAGGAGATTGAAAGTCTCTTCCATTTACCGCAGTAAATGAGGTTAGTAAACTCTCTCCTGGCTGATAGAAGTCTCTTAATTACTTCCATCAGCCAGGCCATACTTTTAATACCTGATCTTAGTATTCAAGCTGTCAAGAGAAGGCAAATGTTGCCAAATAGAATACTGAGGCCCTGAATGTTGACAGCAATGCTTACTTTTTCACTGGCAGGGGAAGAAAGGAGAAAGTGAAATGAACAATCTGGGGCCATTTCAAGTCAATTGCTCTTTGATTAAAATATTTCCAACTGCTGGATTTACAGTAGGTCCAGTGAATCCTGCAAAGGCCCAGCAGGGATGATGATTATACAGTTAATACACACAGAAAAAAACGCAAAATCTCACTCTTCAGCAATGGTTTGGGAGCAGTAGCTCCAGATGAAGCACCTGATTTTACTATTTCTAGTAGTAATTTTAAGAAATGATTTACAAAATACAACCCTACTGCAAACGTGCACACGTCTGAGCACACTCCCGGGGTGGTGCACCCTGGCACAGCCCTCCTGGCCATGTTCTCTCTAGAAACAGAAAATGAAGCAAAGCCACCTGGAACCCACTGCCACAGTAACAGACTATACTATATATTATTGCTTTTTTAATCCAAATTATTGCTTATGCTGACACAAGCATCAATGCTTGCTAGCTGGCTTTAAACAGATGGGTGGACAGGGCCGTAAGCAATGGTGTAGCCAGCTAGTGTATTCCTGAGGATGGAGACACGCCAGTGTAGCATGGGCGATATTTTTCTCTATTCAGATTCTTCTTTTGCATGCATCACACTAGCGTCTGTTGGAAGCTTCTGTAGGTGCCCTAAGATATGTTTTGCAGAAAGCATCAGCTTTTGCTAAAAACATGCAGATAAGCAGCTTCACTACATACCTTGGCCTGTGCAATACAGCGTCCTTCAAAGCAGGAAGGCAGCTGCCCAAAAATCGGCTACCAAATGCAACGAGCTAGGAGCATTTGTGAAATTGGCCTTCTCCTTGGAGGACTTCAGATGGCAAAATTGCTGCAGGGCCAAAGCAGACTGAGGGCCCAAGTGCAGAGATCCTCAGAGAGGAAGAGAACCCAAGGAAGGGTGATTTACCAGTCAGCATCACTTCAAAGCTGCATGAGAGACAAGGAACAACTCATTGTACACCAATGCAAAGGTCTGCTGAGAAGGGAGGTCTGAGGAGGCTCATCCCACACCTGTATACAGTGTGCAATTCAAGGATTTAGCAATACAAAATTTTCCTAGCTTAAGACAGCCGAGCTTGTCAAACTACAATACACATTTCTCAAGTTCCTTACCACTGTGTTAAGAATGGGAAATCCTGCAACATTTTTCTAAAAAATTAATTCACTGTTGACTAAACAGGAGAAAAAGCAGGGAAAAACCAGAAGGGTTTAAAGTTTGCTAAGACCCCAAAGCCAGTTGTTACATCACAGACTTTCAAAGCCACAGCCATGTTGAAGCTTAAGAGGGAAAAATACGCAGACTAATAGCTATAACACAAAACTGCACTAATACAGCCACAACACCGGGCTCGGGGAAGATGTGCTGCTCCACTACCTGCCTTCACAGGGGTCTCGAACCACGTCTCCCCACGCACCGTGACTATGCTCCACGCTTGTAGCCAATATTCACCTTCAATTGGTTTGAAAGCCAAGGTAGGAGAGCTCCTCCCCACCCTGCAAGCAGATAACGTTTCAGTGGCAGTAAGTCATTAAAATATACAAACCCCAGCCTAATCTCTGTTCCATTGTGTGACTAGCAATGATTTTAAAGATTATGTCGCTTTTTTAAAAGCGGCTTTCTGCTCCAGCAAAATCAGATTTTGCAGACCTGCAATACTGTCTCCTTTCATGATGGAGGAGCAGCAACATGGACCTCACTCTGGCGGCAGCAGGAGTCGATGCATACCGTGCTAGAGCCTGCGTGCGTTGGCAATGCGCACAACTCCCCACGCACGCTCAGTGGGCAGCAGCACGCATTGCGGAACGAAGAAGGGGCACCGCCATTTGCCCACAAGCCTTCTTCAACAGGTTGTGTGCATTGTGGAAGATGTACAGCAGCAACCCTCGCTGGAGACAAGTTCTGGGGCAGGAACAGGGCTTCCCTGCCCCACCATCGGCATGTCATTGATGTAATGCTCAGTTTTGAATGCAGCCTTTAATCTGTGTTGCACAGCAAGCCTTAGGCAAATATTTACAAAGTGTGCCCTGCTATAGGTTAGTGCCAGCAATGCAAAAATCTAGTACTTTTTTTGGTATTATTTTACTATTTTAGACTGTTTGATCTGTGAAACTCATGCAGTTTTCACAGTAATCTTCAGACTGTATCCAGGAACACTGGATTTTGCTGTGTTGGATAAGTATCATTATTCCTTCTAGCCGTGACAGGAAAAACTCAAATTGCTGAAAGAAATGCTCCTCAGGAAATCACAGATCAGCTCCTAACAGAAGCAGAGGCAGATGGTGCATGCTCTTTGACTCTTGCTGGGACCATTTGGATCTGGCAAGTGAAGACTGGAAATGTACTTCTTAGACATACAGGCTTCAAGGGAAGAAATACAAATACCTCTTAGCTCCTGCTTCAGCCAGGAGACCATCCATTAAATGCAGAAGGCCAATATCAAACCATCAGTTAATATCAAACCATCCCCCAGCACTGAGAGGCACCATCATATCCCACACCCAACCGCAGTCCTCTGAAATGCATTCTGAGCATGCGGCCATCAAGGAGAGTGCAAGGTGTTTGCAGCGAATATAAGCAATGTTTAGCATGAAATATACAGGGAGCACAGCTATGTCACACGGGAAACATCTAGAAAAATACCACTGCTCAGACTTCCTGCTGGAATATTGTGCCAGGCGCTCACACAGCAGCCCCAAAATTGAAGTGCCTCTGCTACATGGCACTGCTTGTTCTGCGTATAAACAGAGATCATCATTGCTGGCACAAAACATGACTCCACTCAATTTTAGTTTCATCTAATTCAACATAGGATGCTCAGTGAGCTCAGGCTTTCATGCACTGTGAGATCTCAGTATTTCACTTAAAATTGTACTTACAGGTGGCTTAACTCCTAACATAACATGGAAATTCATTGCAGCGTTCCTATGCATTTTAAGATTTTTTACAAAATACGTCAGAGAAATGTGCAAGATTTAACAAAAACTCAAGTGTAATAATTAGAGTGAAGTAGGACACTGTTCTAAAAACCACCAAAATATATCAACCATCGCAATATATGTAATTTATATATTACTTATACAGTGTAGCTAATTATTAAAATATTAGTAATTACCCATACTATTTGTTGAGTCTCTTCATCAGAGTGAAATCAAAATAACTTCAATTACACAGATTAGTCTCTCATTCTCGGGCTCTAAAAAATCTTTGCCATGTCATGTTGTGCTGCACAGCACACAGGAATGCTGTTAGAAGTGGTTTTAGTAGGCTTTTTTTTTTTCTTTCCCCCAAGTCACAAACACTTTAATGGCATAAAACTAAGATAATACCTTTTTTAGTCTAAAACTTTACAGTGAAGTTGCTCAGAATCAGGTTCTCTTCCACATACAATTATCAGCCTCTACTGCACACATCATTTTTGACAGCAATTGTTAATGCAACACAAAAATAGTGTAAGCAACAGTGCTACCTTCTCCAGTGATCGTCTCTTCCTCCCCAAGCATATACTCATTTTCTTTCTCCCTACGATGCAACTAGGAGCTGTTCAACAAAAATCCCAGGTCCTACCAAGCTACAAAGCGCCAAGGAAACCTATGCAATAACAAAATTGTCCTGAATAATCCTAGCCGGCTTAGAGGTCATGCAAAGAACAGAAGGAAGAAAAGCAATGAAAAAAAAAAAAAAAATCTGAACTAGAGAAAGAAGGTAGACAGATTCTTGCCAGCCAATTACGGCAATAGGAAACATTACTCAAGAGCCACCAGAAGGAGATTGTTCAGCTGACTAACACTGGTAATCACACCTGAAAGCATCTCTGCCAGCGTTTCCGTTTGTCTTAATAAAGAAACCAAAATGTCACAAAGGCAATGAAATGCAGTGTCATCTCACTTGGAACAGAACTTCTTGAGCGAGGGAAGATCTCCACACAGATCAGGCCAGCAGGACCAGCAGCAGGACCCGTGGGAAACCCATCTCCTTTGGCACCGGCGTTTCACCATCAGCAACGGCATCGGCACAGAGCGAACAAACCTCACAATCTGAAATCTGAGCTCATTCGTCAAGTTTCCAAATACGTGGCTATCTGTTTCTTCTCAAGATTTTTAAATGCAGAGGGATGACCTTGGTGTGGGGTTTTGCTCAGCGCCATGATGAGTGGCTACAGTCTCTCCCCTGCGCTATAAATGTCCTTGTATTAGCATCCCGATTAAAATATAGAACCCTACACAAATCATAGACGCATCAACAGATTCACAATCAAAGCAAAAAACTTAGGGCTTTGGCTCTTTTTTGGAGTTTAGCTTAAATAAATTAAATTATGAGGTAATTCCAATGGGTTTAAGATCTACAATGCAACCCTATATTAAAAATATTTATATCATGCAAACAAAGATAATTTCTGATGATCCACTGGAATAAGCTATTATATCCACCTCTCTGGTATCATGCTTTTTAAGGGCATACTGCGAAAAAATTACAGATTTAAATGATTTAAAATTTTCATTGTACAGTCATAACTAAGCCTGTAATGTAATACCTCTCGCTGAAAACATCCTCGCATCAGGCAGGACGCCCTCAAATCAAGCCATCGAAACTAATTTCACTGATGACGCCATTTTCTTATTTCTTTCGCTGCCATTTTAGCATTGTGGTTACTCCACATTTTCTTGAGAAATAGCTGTGCGTTCTTCCCCCTCTAAGAGGAAACCATGCTCAAATAACGCAGTGACAAATAAAACCTGTATGTTGAATTTCTGCCCGTGTCACGTCCTTGCATGGCAAGGGCAGGGACGAAGAACACAGTTGCCACTGCAAACCACACCTCAATTTACTGTACCGAGAGCTGGCGAGGAGTCTCCTGAGATGGTGTAAGCTGAGAAACCAGCCACTGGAAATCTTGTCAGCACCGAAAAATTGATAAAGCTGAGGAAAGAGGAGCGTCCAGCTGTGTTACAGGAGGATAGGCTTCTCTCTGAATACCACAGAAAACACTAGCTAATAAGGGAGTAGTTTGAAAAGAAAAGGAAAAGGCATAAAGGAGGCACACTGACAAGCTTGCAGTGTCTGTCGCTGGACTAACTGTACATTAGCTTCAACATACATGCAGATAAAATAACTCTCTTAACCTGACGGCAGAAAATTCATTTCTCCGGATATACTGTTCACATCTGAAAGTTAAACTGCCATCCCTATGAGTCGAAGTATCTCCCAGCCTGAAATGGCACATTTATAGTGAAACACCAGCAAGAGGGACAAAATATTAAAAACAAACCTGCTAGTTACTAACACCCAGTCTCCTCTAAACCACTTCTGCAAATTTTAGTGCAATCCCTCAATCTTCTCCCACCCCTGTAAGTGCTTTATCCTTCTGTCTCGTTGGGAGCACGTAGCCTTGCTGTTTGCGAGAAACGGGCATTTTCAGGCTTTTTCGGAAAGAAAACACATTATTGGTATTTGCACATCTCTTCCTTCATCATTTCAGATGTATAAAAACAGTTAAATGCTTTCAACTGTATGTAAAAAAAATATTAATTAAAAAAACTGGTTCTCTTTACCTCCTCTGGATGCAAGTAGCAAGCCTGGCAGCGCTGAGCCTGACACTCTCCCTGTTCTCGAGCTGACTCAAGCTGAAGGATTTCGGCTGCTGTGCCCCCATCCCACAGCAGAAAGCCCGTGTGCTGCCTTCCTGAATGTTCCTTGGGAGCACTACTTATCTTCCTGCTTCGGTAAAAAAAAAAAAAAAAAAAAAAAAAAAAAAAAAAAGCCAAGCAAAAATCTTCCAGCCTCCATCTGTATTTCAGACAAAGTGATGCATGCAGCAAATGCTCACTGCCTCGAAGGGACAACGCCTGGTTCAGAGACATCAAAATCCTGTCAGCACTGTAAATGCGATACCCAAGTTAAACCGGGATGCAAATCCTAAACCCCAGCATAGGTGGCTTTCCTTAGCGCTGCACCTCCACAATGGGGTTTCCCTGTAATATTTCTATGGCAATTTGAAGTCTCCCAGAAAAACCTACATAGAGAAAGAAAACCTTTCCAAAGTTAAATCTACTTTATTTCGCTGATAGTGGCTGGCTAATGCTACAAAGAAAAAGCCAAGATAATAGGCATTTTTGTGTGAATATAAGTTGTTTTGTTTTGTTTTTTAAATACACACTGGAATTTCAAGAAAATGAGCAAATTTGAAGTTCAGCCGTCTTTGATAACATGAGATGATTGGCAAAATCACCCACCTGAGTTAGAAAAATAAGCCCAAATCAGCTAGCCCATTCTTCCTAGACATTTGTAAATAAATCATAGCTACTTTGTTCACCTAATAGGTACTTTCAACATGGCAGTCTGTCCCTTGGAATAAATACAAATATTTTACTGACAGTGAAAGCAAGCAATTTGGAGGAGTTCATATGTGTCATGATACCTTTAAATCCTCAATTTAAACATGCTGTGGTCTGTAGAAATGGTGTTTCCTTACTACATTACTGATACATTTCACAAAGTTAATTATTTAAATTACCTATGAATTATTAATTACAGATCATTAAAATAAAAAACAGAAGTCTAGAATATGCCTGTTACAATTATACAATTTACATTTAAAAATGTTAGACATTATAAAGCTCAGAGAGAGAGGCATGTATTAAAATTCTCTGCTGCAACAAATGAAATGTTGTAACAAACGCTTTATCCTTTTTCAGCTTATTTCTCCTATTGTGTAATAAACCTAAGGTTTAAACTTTCCAGACTTGGGGCATGAGACCGGTGTGCTGAGGATACACCGGAGACAAAAGGTTTCCATTTTTCTCCTCCGGCTGTACTCCACCCTCGCTAAGGAACTCTCTAGCAGTGCATGCCTTTATTTGCGCGTTGCATTAACAAGGCACACAAGCTCTCAGACTTTAATGTAAATGAAATGCCAACTCCAGGTGCTGCCAACAGATATCATGGAAAACCCTGCTATGAGAGACCTACAGTAATTATTAATTACAGTGGCTCCGTCATTTTTCCATACATTAATTTATGGAGCTTAGTTGAACTCTGTCTCCCACCCACTTCAGACAAAGGAAAATAATTTGCCACACTGTACCAACTGCAAGGATAATTGAGCTGTCTCCCATACAGGGTCAGTGGAGGTGGCTTCCTCCATCTTTTTACACATGATAACCACACATTTCATTGTCTTTTACTTGATTTCTTGCTGAGCTGCTTTTGTGGCAAGACCCCTCCCTTAGCACAGGTAATCTTGTTTAAGAGAGGCAACTTTTTGGCCATGCCGTGCCACTGTTCCTGTGTCTCCCCTTGTGAGGAGTTCAGACATTTCTCAGCTGACAATAGGAAGAGTGCAGAAGATGGCATATAGGCACCCTAACATTTGGGGAGGGAGCCCCGAAGGAGGCAAGTCTTTCTCTGCTGCAAGAGCCCAGGCGCCGTCCCGGCACAGCACATTTCATTAACCTGCTTTTCTCCATATAGAGAAAGAGAATTGAAAGGAAATGAGAAAAGCAACCCACCCTATACTTTTGTCCCCATACTGAAGGCAGGCAGAGCTTCCAGTCGCAGGCAGCCTCCGAGTCCCTAGATCTGAGAGTATTAAATCAGCTGCCACCCACCCAGCTAGTCACGGCCACCACATTTATATAAATGTTAATTCCCCAACTGCTTCCCTTTACTATGATTTTACTGGCTTAACCCCTTTCATAAAGCATCCTATTCACTTGAAAGAGAGGTGGGGTCTAGGCTGCAAACTCCAGTTGACGAAGCAAATATACTTCACCACCTCATTTAAGAAACTAACAAAAAAAGCACATCTCCAATTGTCTTCGTTTACTTTGGGAAAGTATAAATATTTTCTATCTTATTTTCATTTTCATCCCACATTTGAAATCCTTACTTCAAAATAAAATTAAAGAAAGTTCAGCGCGTCTTCTAAATAAATCTTAAGTGCATCTGTAGGAACAGAGGAAACAGCATGGACCAGTATCTTTGCACCACAATGAAAACTAAGAGAAAAATCATATAATCAAGTAGCATCTTTATTTTTTGTTTAAAATACTGCCGTAGACATTCCATAGCCTAGGGAAGAGAAAACAGGAATAAAAGCATTCAGAAAGTTATGCTACTGTATTTCTGCTTAAATGAAAAGCAAAGTCAGCAATGTCAAGAGGGTCTTTAAAAAGCAACACGACTGAAACCCAAAGCAGACACTGGACTGCCCCACCCAACAGCTGCTCTAGCGAAGAATACGAGAAGGCAAAGGCACAGACCTTAAGGTTTCTTTTCTGTCAGCGAAGGATGATTTCTCCAAAACTACCCACCTGTTCTCTTTAATTACTCACCTACAAATTTAAATAACCTGCAGCAACAGCACAAAGAAAAACCGCCAAAGACGACACCTGAAGGAAAACTCTCTCTTATCAAAGCAAGCTTTTAACCTTCAATTTCTATATTTTTAAATATATACATTCCTACCTGTAGATCTCAGTACTGAGGAGTTACAAACCTGTTAATGCTGGCTGTAACTGCCACACTTCAGTTGCCTGGTATTTAGGCTTACACAGCTGTATCTTTCTGTATTAACGCTCAAGTTTTCTCATCTTTAAAAAAAAAAAAAAAAATCAAACCTGCAAGTCCTGAAATGGCTGAGACAGTCAAGAGTCCAGCAAGACAATAAGAAAGCAGCTGCTTTCCACAGCTGAACACCACTGCCTGTAAAGCATCTATATATTTTTTTTTTCCAGTGGTGCTTTATTCAAATTCTAGGGAAAGCATCAGTCTGAAACCAGTAACTGATGGGAGTAACAGTTTATGGGTTACAGAAGGATATTTTATTGTTAACGGACTGTACCATGTAAGAATTAGGAGGGGGTGAGGCGGCAGGCAGGCAAGAGGAGAGAGATGCTACTATTTTTTTTTTTTCCCTGAGCCACTGCAATTACTCTGATGTGAATTTTTGATGACTTCCGACATATTGCATGGTTAATAATCGTTTCAGCTGTCATGTTTGGTTAATGTGGAAAATGCATTTGCTGCATTGTGATGCAGCACTCCAGCCACAGATTGTAACACCAGTTGTGAAGCTATTCCCTTAACTGAGCTGCATGAATTTGCACATACCATGAGGCTGAAATAAATGGTAGTTTGATTTTTATACAGCAACAGAAAGCTTCTGCCATTTTAGACCTGCAGAGCTGCTGAAACAACTTGTACAGGCAGATAATTTTACTGCATATTAATTGGTGTCAACATTCTTTAAAGGAGAGCGTTGATTCTCTATTGTTTTGCTGGGTTTGGTTATTTAGCAGTTAAAAGAATTAGATACTATTTACATTAAACCGCTTTTTTTTGTAGCTTTGAACAGGTTATTTAATTGTAAGCATATATACCTCAATGAAATTGTCAGCACAACAGAAATGCAGCCCTGTTATTAATACAGGCTTAGCCTAACTACTTCTTCCTCCATGTGATACTTACGAACGTGTTTTTATATATAACCTTGTCTTACAAATGATTGCACACAAGAGGTGAAAATATGCTGCTTGCAAATAAAGAGGAGTTTATTTGCAAAGTACCACTTCTTCACCTACACTTTAACCATCAAACAAAAAGTATAAGGTTACATAAAATAGTAACATGTGCCTTTCATTGTCGCCAATAGAAAAACAATGCTGCAAGCAATCGTGCAATTACAAGAGGGGATGTAAAACAGCAGAGATGAAACCATGCTAAGAGCCAGTCACCCGATGATTAAAGTCAGGCCAGTATATTCCAGCAGTCAGGTGATGGTGCCATCATTACAGTGCAGAAAGCCAGAGAAAAATCGAGAAACGGACCACCCCCATCTTAAAGAAAAAAATTAGAAGCACCAAAGAAATAAGGAATGCATTTGCTAATACGCAAAATGTACAACCATGAAGAAGCGTTTCACAAAACGTAAGCGTAACGCTATCAGGCAGTTACCTCCACAGGTCCCAAGTGCACATTTAACCCACGGTGCCAACCCAGCTCCTGTCCGTCTGCAAACTGCTGGTGACACTCCCAAATTCAAAGTTGTTTCTTTTCCAAGCCCAGAACGACAGCCCTGCTGCAACAGTACTGCATTTCACAAGTCAATAATTCTGCTTACCAAATGCACATCTTGCATTTGCAAACACACAAACACAAAAAAATCCAGACTTGGGATGTCTACATTTAATTTAATGAAGCACAGAAAGCTATCAGGAGAGCATTTTACTGTGCATTAACATTGACGTATCTGCAGAATCGCCACCAATTTGTTATTTCCACGTCTATTTTAATTAAAACACCACTGCAGGGGTATCAGTTGGACACAAACTACCAGTAAAAATGGTGCAGGATATTTATACAGAGTCTCTGAATTAACATTGTACTCTCTGGTTTGGGAGCAATTCCTATTAACAGCGTTACGTCTGTAGAAGGTGCTCTGTGACTCGGGCTTACCTACCTCAGAGGCATCACTGGGCGCCTTGCACAATTCAGAGCTTCACAAGTGGCAGAGTGGTCTCTTAAATACAGTGTATTTTCGCTTTGAAACTAGAAAACTTGATCCTAAGGGTGATTTTCCTCAAACCACTGCAAGGAGCAAGCCCTCCCTGCTTGTGACCAAATGAACACTGTACTGAATACCTGCATCCTTGTACCAGGAGTCTCATGAGTGGAGAAGACAGGTCCAAACCCACTGATGTTCTTAGAGGAAAACTGCAGTGAGTTGCATTGCAGGGAAAACCATTGATCACGACCAGCTACACCCAAGGGCGCACACAAAGTCCCTCTCGGGAGAGGAAGGGTATACATTTGCAGGAAGAATTTAACTCTGGTATTCCTCCTGCATTTCTGAGCATCCGTGCCTGGCGGTGTCCCCGCAGCCGTGCTCGCCTCAGTAACTTGCCACTCGCTGCACATACGCTGCTCCGGTTTTGGATGGCTTCTCCCCCTACTTACCTCTAGTTTGCATAACCCACTAGTGGTGCAGAGCCAGGAGCACAGAGGATACATAGAGCTTTGGCTTTCTAGCCAAACCGTAAAACAGGTACAGGTACTGGTATCTGGAGAGACAGTCAGCTCTTTGGGACAGGCTGTAGCCTTGTCAGGGATTTCAGGAGCGTAATGATCCGTCTGGAGCTGCTAGCCACAACTTTAAAGATGCTGCTTTCATCATTCTCTGTTATTTTCTGGCCATGTAATGTTACTGCAGAAGCTACTCCCAACTGCAGAACCACGCATTACAGATCAGCACAGTTTATATATATATATATATAAATATATATATATATTTTTGTTTGTTTGTTTGTTTTACATATTGCATCACCAGCTCACGATGTTGCAGGGAAAGCTTTCCCAATGCAGCTCAGCACAGCACTCCCCTTACCTATAGATTTCTTAAAGCAACAGCTTTGAGGGATACAAACAGAAACTAGTCACCCCAAATGGCTGTTAGTGTAAACAACTCCGAGTGGTAACCCAGCTAAGATGTCGGAACTGCTATCTGTTTCACTGGCAATCAATTTAGTCGAGTGTTCAGTCAGCTCGCGCATCAATCACTTCTGCACTCAAATGTGACTGTGGGAGGAAAAGGGAGAAAACTACTGTTCAGGGCTGCTGGGCCACAGCTAAGGAAAACCGTAAAAGTTTTCCTTCCGAGTAGAAAACATCATATCCCTAAGAGGATGATGATGCAAAGATCATGCAGAAGCCACTGGAATAGGAATATCTTCCTCTGTGTCAGGATTACTCCCTCTCTCCATCTCTGGGTGTCCACAATGACCTCCTTGCCTCTTAGGTACAGCTGCATCTCTGGAGTGAAGGAGATTCCTTCACCATAACTATAAAAATCAAAGATGCTATCACGCCTACCTTCAATTCAAGAAAAACCTGTAAAACATGCTAGTCTACAATCACTGTAATCTCTTCTCCCTTTCTTTCACAGTCGTGCACTGGGCAGGGGTAAGGGAAAGACTATGAACAGCATCCCCAGATCTGATCCTTTATTAGCTCCTTTTTGAAGTCCTACAGTTGCGACACCTGCTATCATCAGCAAGTGTTAGCCAGCAGAAGTAAGAGACATCACTGGCAGCGAGTTAAAACAGCGATAGGTAGCTAGGTAGCTCCTCCTCCCCCCTCCCCCCCCAATCTTTTCTTCTCTGCTTAATCCAGCACTGTAGCAGCAGCAAATACTGCACTGTCATACTGGGTCTGGAGAACACCTTAAAGCATTAGCTCCCTTCCTCTCTGCAAGGCTGGCAGGGTGATTATCCAGCATTACTGACACGCTAGGTCTCTTCAGAAGGAGGGCTGTCATGCCCAGCATGCTGCCTCTGTTTTCAGCTCTGCACACTCATCCTCTCCCTTCAGAGGGATGCAGAAAAGAGGAGCCGGAGGGTTCAGGAATCCAATTCAAGCAGGTTGTGGTGAAGAGGATAGGAAGAAAATCCAGGCTAACACTTTGACATCAATACAGTTATATTCACATGCAAACAGTGCAGAGCAAAAAGCCAGATGGGCTGAGTATATTATTATGCTACTGACCTATCCGGCAGGGAATCTGGGCTTTGTGGCAAATGGCTAACTTTCATGGACTAAGAGAACGCAAGTTATCCAGAGTCAAAGCAAAAACTAGAAGTGGGAAGTGACCAGCCCCAGTACCATCTAGTACCACCATCACAGAAAGCTGTCCTCTTGCAGGGGAAAAACCACCAACTCACTCAGACTGGGAGTCGCTGGCTTATTACAGAGCTCAAAGGAGACCCGAGTTTCAACACAGCTTTCTGGGGCTAAATTTGCACCAAAGAAGAGGCAGGATGTAAACGCACAGGGTGGGAAACATCCCTGACAGCACCGATTGAGGGGCATTGCTTCTTGTGACCAGGCAGATGGGGGGGAAGGAGAAACACAAATCCTGTAAAAGTAAACGAGTGACGGTCTCAAGCAGGGGAGAGGCAGGGGGAAGCCCAGCTGAGCAGAGAGGATTAGCACCAACACTGGCAGTGCTGTTCCTGCCATCCACACCCCACACCCCAATTAACGGTATCATTTGTCAGGATGAATGGGGAACTTGCACTCAATTCGGCAATTTGACAGAGTGTCACTGAACTACCTCACGTCCATATTTATCCAAGAGGCGAGAGCAGGAACCAGTTTTAATTAGAGCCTTTTTAACAAAGAACCAAGGGTATTACCCATGCTCTCACCATCAAGCGATAATTGAGATGTAATCGTTTAAACAAAGCGCAACAAGTGTCCATTTACCCAAAGCCATTGTTAAATATCTACTAGGAGATTATTTTCAAAATTATAATGTGCCATGAATATGCAAACCACTTTCCATCTTCAGCATTAAAAAGAATAATCACCTTTTAAAAAAAAAAACAAAAAAACAAAAAAACAAAAAAAAACAAAAAACAAAAACCACAACTGGAAGCCAAACAGTCATTTTGCAGCAGAATTTGAGGAGTGTTTTAAGCATGCCAATGCTAATTCAAAAGGAGGGGGGGAAAGAAGCGACGGCTCTGCTTTCGGGCCATTAAACTCTGCCTGGAAAGCCCTCTTTTGTACAGCATTAGTGTGTGCTGTAAGTCTGTAATTATGCAGAGAACATGTTAATTTTTAATTCAGAATGCTAACCCCTTTTTCATATACAAGCCCTGAATGTCAATCCCTCTCGCAGATGACTACAAGCACCGACATGACCAAATTCAACTGTCGGTGGTAAAAGCACGCTCTCCCTGGGAGGTTAGGCTCTGTGCGTTGGAAAGCAACTCAACTCTGTAGTAACACAGCTCTTTTATAAAAAAAACTGTCGCCTCAGCATTGTGGCAGGCAAAATCCTCTCAACCCCACAGCCTATTAAACCAGAACCGTATGGTCACCGATATTTACACCTTCATTTCAGCATTCTTCAGTCTAGCTACTGAATTTCTTAACACACTTTCACAAGAAGCTGAATTCCCACGTCCCTCACATTCCCAAACACAGGGAAGCACAGGACGAGGAAGTTAACCTAATGCTGCCCAGAGGCCCACACCAAGCTAATGACTGTCAAACACTAAGCCCATCTTTCATCTCTTGTGACTCCTACTGATGCCTGCAAACCACGGAGGGACCGGACCTAAGAGCACGCTTTGACACAGTCCGGCAATGAATTATTAACTCCGGCGGAAGCCGCAAAGCATCAGCTAGTAGCAATCATGATCCTTCTATGATGATTAACCAGAATGCAATTATCAATGCTCCTGCTTCTCACAAAATGTCTCTGAATTCTCCATCACACAAAGCCCAAAAGGCACCGTGCAGGCACGCACACTCACACATACGAAAGCAGAAACAATTCTGTGCTTTTACCTTTGTTTCTTCAGGGTTATATTATCAATTGCAAATGGTCTGCAAAAAGAAAGCTCTGCCTTCCCCCCTGTATTACAGCAATTATACATGGACCTGCATCACTGGAAGAAGAGTGACATAGGCAGAATCAAGCCCATATTCTTAATTTCCACAGCAATTCAATCCATGCAGCCACAGAAACCTGCCAGCAGTTTCAGAACCATCCTTTCCCAGGTTACATCATATAGCAAAAGCTGTTTCCAGCCCAGGGCCCGAATGGGCACATACATGTAAGCAGCTGTGGCTCCCAGCCTGCTTACCAACAGTGGACAGATGAAGACAGATGCATTCAGCTCTTACTACGACAACTGCTGCCCAAAAGGGTGTCCCCGGCATCCCTCTGAAAGGGAGGCAGATGGGGACCACCCTGCAAGTTAGATGTAACCTGTGGGCCTCCAGCAGCATCCCAACATACAGGAAGAAAAACTTGCTCAGCTCGCTGCCAAAAGAATCCAGACAGCTCCCAATATTAAAGCAAAAGGTGGCAAGAGGCAACAAACACTAGTGATAGACCCAAGAAGACCTGCTGAATCCTAAGATGCACATGGATGTTTGCTCCAGATGGAATACCATGCAGTTCCACAACTAACAGTGAAGAACAGCATTTTAGGTTTTCCTTAGCAAAGCAGCTAAATTTGTGCTTTTCCTTTAATTACAGCTGCCAGCTCTGAAGAAGGTGGCACTGGAACCACTGGCCTGCATCAGAGATGAACACCCACATGAACAACCACAGCAGTGCACGCCTGCTTTGTTAAGCCATCCTTGTATTTTTCATACTGAAAGTACAACTGAAATCAGTATTGGCACCTCAGCAGGCTTAATTAGAAGTCAGGTCTACTCTATTCAGGTCTTTATGCTGTGCTCATTACATTAATATCCAAGTGCCTTCCAGTCCTGCATTAAGTGACATGACTAACATCTGTCACATGTTGTTTGTTCTCTTCTCCCTTTCCTGGGGGAGTGGAAACGCAGCGTTCAAGGGGATCAGAGAACAGCCAACAACTGGGGAGGGAGATTCCTCCAGCCCTGGCTCAGCCTCCTCACATGGAGCGCGTGCCGGCCATGCCTGCTGGGTTACCGGTTTAATATTATCGTCATCACCATAACGATTAAGAAGCTGTACATATTAAAAGATGAGTTAGCACCAAGTCTCCTCCCAGTTAACATTTCTATGCAGGACTGACAAACAAAAATCCGTCCTTTGTGGACCAAATCAAGTCATTTGGAGGGTTTTATCACTTCATTTCTCTGCCTGACTCTCCTTGCTTTGTCATCTTACATTAGACAATACTGAGGATACAACTTCCAGAAGAGGAAATAAAAAAGTGTCCATCTCTTGAGTTTTACTAAAATGGAATATGAAGGGATGAACAGCTTATCCTGCCCCTAAATCCCTTCCAAAACACACCACATCTTAAAGCTACAAAGGCTTCACCTGGAATATCAAAACTAGAAGACTGAAGTCAGTGATTTTTTTTCTTTTGTACTCACATGCCTTTCACCTTTTCCAGCAGTCCTCCATCTGTACATCTCTGTCCTTTTTATGTTGAAAAGTACTTACATCGCCTTGCTTCTGAGATATCACCCAGTAATTCTTTGCAAAGACACTGGAGAGTATTGAGATGGCTAGAGAGCGGGAAGCATTAGAAGGAAAAGAACAGGGAGGGATCAAATCTTAAGAGCTCAATCAAGACGATGAAGGATTGACAATGCTACCTGCCTTAAGGTCAGCTAGCTGTGATCAGGCAGACACTTCTAGTAGCAGCAGATGTCTGAAGAAAGGTCAAACACAAGAACATGAACTTGGTACAGAGATTTGGAAACAATGGGCTGCAGGTGAGGAGACCCTCACCACCACCTTCTCCCCATTTACCCATCCAAACCCTCCAAAACTGAAGGTAACAGAAACCCACTGAAAACCGAGTTACTAGCTGCCAGGTTAGAAGAGAACCAAGGATTCATTCAAGGCAAGTGATGGGAATACACACAGCTTTCATTTAATGCAATGTGCATAGCCATACAAAACGGCGATTAGTCTTTCACAAAAAAAGAACAACCTTTTCAAGTGTATAGATAAAGAGATTCTCAGGAAGGGACAGAGACTGACTCAGAAAACTATTAAAAGGACAAAGTGACTTTCAAATAGAGGTCACTAGTTCAAAGATGAACTGGATCAGCAGTGGCCAAGACTAAAGCATCTAAAGACTGATTAGCAGTTTAAACAAAAACGTGTTATTAATCTTCCTTCAGCTCGTGCTACACAAGTGCCCATATTGCAAGTTCACTGCAGAAAGTAACACAGAACCTACGTCTGTCCCAGCCCCGCAGGAACAGCCGGGGCTTCAGCGGGTACCCAGAGACCAAGTGCCTGTCCCCGCAGTCACTGCAGATGCGCGAAGGCTGCACTGCTCCATTTGCTCAAAATGGATAAGTTATTTCTTTCAGTTGTGACACTCTACCTTAGTGTGCTTACCTGTTTGCTGCTGGATACGTATAACCAGCTACTGCACTTAAAGATACCCACTTAGCATGTATAAACAAGCATAAAGATCCCACTGCAGGTTTCAAGGGGATTATTTTGTCAGTGAATTTTCCTGTAAAATTACTTAGATTCATTAACTTCATATAACTTACATGTCCATGAAAAATAGACACACCAAATAACATTTATTCTTTTCCCCAACACTGATCAGAAGAGGCTCCAATTATCACTAGAGATCTTGGAGCACTGCAGGCTCAGGCATGCACATTATGAGATGCCTTACTGCAGAAGATCCTTCCAGAAGACGTCCAAAGAGGGCAGACAGGATTCCAAAACATACATTTCACTAATGAAAAGTAGTAAACATACAGTGTTTAGCACTCAGGAGGCACATCCAGTAATGCAGCTGCTTTCACTTTGGTCATCAAGCAAAAAACTTAGGTGTCTCCCATCCGTCTTCGCAGGGAAATGTAGCTTTACTGCTGCACCATGCTGTATAATATAGAGACACCCAAGAAAGCAATTTCCTTCTCACTATTATTGGGCACAATAACACAGGCTGCAGATGTATTTACTTGGAGTTTGGGTCAAACCACTCTCCGTATACTATTCATTAAGCAAACGCTTCCTTGTGGACCAGCAGTTTTAGTAGCACGGTGATAATAAAACAAATCAACGCATATTTTTATATTAAAATATTAGTTGCTAATCAATATGATGTAACGTATTATTCACGTACTATTACTGAACTAGGGTCTTGCAAGTAACATTAATTCCTGTGTATATTTATTAGAAGTAAGGACATGCTGGAGGCAAAGATAAAGAATACTTGATTTCCTTTTTAAAGAAAACTTTATTAATATTCGCTCCAAACAAGACCTTCCAGCTGCTTTAGTTTACTACTACCCAAAATGCATTTTCCCTAGGGTCCTCCATTATCAGCAAGGGCCTTTCTTGCAAGTCCACATGTTCTTTCAGCAGATTCTCTTTGCTATCTAATTTGAAAGCCTTAGGTGTTAAGCGTTCGAGGAATGCAATCAAATCCTGCCCCTTCCAGGCCTACTGGGACACCTATTAATTCACCCTCCTGTAGAGAGGGAGTTTATCATCTCTTTCAATTGCTAGCATCTAAAAAAGTGGAACAGGGCAACTTAAATTGGCATTGCAGTTATTTAAAGTCTATAAATAGTTGTTGCCACAGTGTAAATTAAATTGCTATACGGTAACGTCCTTTCTTTTCTACCTTTTAAAGCTAAACTCTGATTAAGTCAGGTAAGCAGGGACCATGCCATACAAGAGTCCATGGAAAGTGAATACAAGTGCTTAGAAACTGTGTTGTACTCCACACAAAGATGAGCTGAAAATCCAGAATAGCTTGTTAGTTTCTCTCTTTCTCACTTAGTATGAAAGAGACTCACTTCCAAATTGCTTTATCATCTGTCACCCAAGCTCAAAATATTTAAAAGTCACCATAAAATTCCACAGACCAACCACAGTAATTGAATGGATATGAACTGCATAGGAGAAAAAAATCTGGAAGTTTTTCTCCATCATCTTTGTATGTTTTGGAAAGACAGCTGAACAATGACAACAGCTGCCTTTGCACAGAACGATGAGATTTGGCAGACTACTGAAACAGGGGAACGGAGAAGGTCAGATGGGTGGGGAAAGAAACACTAAGTCCAAAATATTCCATGGCGGGGAGAAGAAGGGGGGAAAAAAAAAAAAAAAAAAAAAATCGATTTTAACACTAATACCAGCACAAGCTTCATTTGGGTAATTGTACCACTCACACTGGTATTTGCTTCAGAGATGGAGCAACTGCTACTACTTCCCAGTGAGAGAAAACCACCTTTTTTTTTTCCCCAGCAAAAGTATCATGCTAATTTCTTTTGAAAAGGTAGACTCTAACAGGCAATAACCGAACTTACAAAAATAACCAAAAATTACCAGCACCCCTGGGAACTGATCACAGATTCTTGATGGTGCTGTAGGGAAGAGAGAGCAAGCCCTATCTCACATCTGAGAAGAATTACAAGATGACAACAGGCATGTTTTTATGGGCAGTGCTACTAACATGCAACACACTTGTGAAGCAATACAAACAAAACTTCCCTTTAGAAAAAACAATGATAGTTTTAAACTAATAAATTAAAGAGTCAGTAATATTGCTCTGCATACCTGTAAGTCTATCAGCAGCTCAGCAAGCACTGGGCATCTCAAAGATAAAAGGTGGAAAAGTTTAAGAGGCACAAACCTCAAAACATGAGGATTCCCGCCTGCCTGCCTGCCTCCCTCTGTCTTCAGCATCTCCTGCTTCAGAGGTTCATTTCAGTACGTAAAGGTTAACAGATACAAAAAAACCACAGAAACTCAAGACTTGCCTATTTATTTATTTTTTTTAAATCCAAACCACATTAGTACTTTTGGATAGCCAAATCATATTATAAAATGCAGGATTTCAACATTGTGGCACCAAGCCAACAGTTTAATGGCCATTCAAACACTAAGGAAATGGTTGTGCATTAAGCCTACCAATAAGTCAACAATCAATACTTCAGTATTACAGTAAAAGTACAATGCACCCTTTATAACTGCCTCTGGCCTCATCCTTCTTTGTCAAGCTCAGCTCTAAATAAAAAATAAAGAGTCTTGAAGCAAGAAATGAAGTACACATTATTTCACAGCCACCAAACATTTTTCCTAAAGTCTAGACCTAATTGGTCCTCTGGACTGCACACCTCTTTTTTTCAACAGTGTACTGACAGGGCAGAAAAGTCGGGAATAAAAAGGACAGAAGTTCAGACACAAAATTAATCAAGCAGGTCAATAGGTAAAAGCAGCAAAACAAAGAAACCTCAAACAGCTAAGCCCCAAGCAACTGCAGATTACGAGCCTGGTTCCAACTTTATCTCCAAAAAGCATCTCCGTCAAAAGAAAACAAAAAAGAATCTCATCAAAGCATACTATCATTTGTGTTTTAATCCAATTAATAGAATTTAATTGCCTGCACAGCATCAGTCCCTGTATGCCCCCTCTCAATGTATTCTATCGGTTTGATCAAATGACACGAAAGACAAGCTCTGCAGAGTACAAGACTTGGACACCTTCTGGAAAGTGTGAGCATCAGGCAGTATTGATCTGCATTTGAACAAATGCTTTAAATTTAGTTAACTCTGGCTTCCCATTCTGAGCCATGGCTATAATACTGAGCCTCTGCTATATTTCTGAAAAATGGAAAAAAAACCCCACGGTTTATGGATGCTTGGAGAAGCTGTGTATGCCTGCAGAAGTGTTCAGGATAAGCCTGTTTTTCCAGAAGAAATGGTGGCAGCCATTGATCCAATCCTGTGAAACCTGAATGTAAAAACCAGGAGGACAAGACAATTAAATTGATCATTTTTATCTCCACAGCCTAGTAAACTCAGTACTGAAATGGAACTTCATCATGAAACAGTTAAGCCAGCGTAATAGCTTGGGTAAACAAGCCAACCGAATTCTCCATTTTCTTCTCAGAGTCTGCAAATACACAGAGGGAAACACAGAATGATTGTTTCAGAAATCCCTCCACAGATCTCTTATGTTTATTTGCTAAAACTGCCTTGCATCCCTGGGGTTTCAGTTATAAACAAGCACACAGCAAGACTGGGAATTTGGAAAGACTTTGCTCCTTTTTTGAAGTTAGGGCATCTGGGCCTCGAGGCTGAGCTCTGCAGAAGGACCCAACGCTGCAAGCCTAGCAGCCAAGGAGCAGGAATACACAAGTCCTCATAGACCACAGAGCAGTTCATGGGTACACGATCCAACCTCAGCAGCTGAGTATGCGTCCAGCAATAGGCTAGGCCAGCCCTCTGACCATCAGGTTTTACTACTTTATCTCACTCTCTCTACAATCAGGCACATCCTAAATAATCCATCTCAAGCGAGAGTCACCACACTACAAAATATTGCTGCATAAAATGATTATATTGGGTAGCAGGCAGTAGCTGTATTGACTCAAGTTTTAGCCTATGACTCTAATCAAATGCCAGCTTACAGGGATACATGGCCACAGTTCCAGCTCAGGGCAGCTACTAATAGCAGTCTTAGCAGAATTTCAGCTCAGAGAAGCCGAAGATCTGCAGCCCAGACTGGTGACAGCCACTGCAGGTGTCTTTACAATAAAAGGGTGGTTTCAGCAGAGCTGCTAGTGGTCGGGTGTTTGCAGCACAGCTTCAGTTTCTTGTTTCAGGTGGGGAAAGGAACTCTGCTGACAGTCACTGCACCACAGGGTCAGCCAAGGGCTGTGCTTCTCAGCACTGCCAAACCAGAAAACTACTGACGGAGAGAAACAACCTTATTTTTTACAAGGTCTGGTATCTGAGGGAGGGAAGGTGGAGGCCAGTTAAATGCTGTTGAATACTGATCAGGACTGCAAACAATAAAAAGCTCTGAGGAAACAGTAAAAAGGAGAACATCCGTATCAGCTTCCACTACAGAATCTCACAGTCTTGGGGGAGCCAGTGGTAAATGCAACTTTTATTCCTCGGGTGAAGAAACTGATGTATGGGAAGGCATTTCTTGAACTCAAAGTCAAGCATGAAAATCATAACAAAAATTGGATCAAAATTCAGCTTTCCCGATTTCCTGCGCTGAAAAACAGCTGCCGCAGAAGGCTGTTTTCTAAGTAAATATACCCATCGTGGGGTGCCAGTCAGGCAAGGATCCAAAAATTCAAGGGTCAGGCGCTATTCAATATTTGAATCAGTGCAATAAAACACTGCATAAATATTTAAACTGGCACTCCTGCTCCAAAATACTCTTGGAACATATTTCAGCCGCTTGCTTTCAAAGTTTATAAAACAGACATTCCCTTCTTCCTTCTGTCCCGTGGAACCTCTGAAAAAAAACCTGTTCCCTGCTCATCCACAGCACATCTGACAGCAGTTTGCTGGTTTGTTTTGAATGTGCTGCTTTCAGTCAGCAAGTACAAATGGATAAATCTAAAGTGCGGAAATCCTATATCCTTGGTTCTTTATGAGGCCTTGTTCTAAATTCCCCTCAACAACAACAAAAACACCAAACAAACAAACTAACGGAACTCCAGAACACTCTCCATTTTTAGATCTCGTTTATAACCTCTGGCTTCAAAAGCTAAATGCTTGGGCTCCATTTTAGCTGTTCTCACAACATGTGCTATAAAAAAATATAAGACACAATTTGTCATTAGACACTTCCACATAATATTCACTTTGATCTGAATATATATCTCATGAAGAAGTCAAAGCACAGGGACAAATGCATTTTGATATTCCATGTGCAATTGAATCTCTTAATTGTTTTAGCCTGACAGAAAAAAAATACCACGCCAGTCATTAATATAAGTTATGATTATAAGATTGTAGGGCAACATTTTCGTATTATCAGCCATTATCTGTGCTACCCTGCCCAGCCCCTACTTTTAAACTATGCAACATTCAATAAGACAGAAGTTGCTGTAAATGGAGGTAGAAGCTATGCAGATGTGCACTGCCAATACCCCACCTGGCTGCACACTCTCACAATTCAATCCATTGAATTGCAGCTCTGCTGGATCTTCCAGTCCTGAGATCTCCACAGTTACACTCAATACTGATTAGCAGAACCTGCTCCTATTTCAGCCTTCATTTCCCTGTGCTTCGGTATCCTAGGCCTGTCAGTGTAACTGTGCTCCAAAACAGCTGAAGTTTCTCTTGAAAATAAAAGTTTAAAACTCTGTTAAAAGATATTTCAAGAACACTTAACATTCTAAGAATCACTAAGTTTTTTTTGTAATAAACACATCTAACTACTGACCACAGAAATTTGACATAGCGTCTGACATCTGCAGAGTTTTGCTTCTCCTACTGGTAGCAACAGCTTGTTCAGCAGATGCTCCTAGTAACACCTATGCAAGTCCTTCAAGAGATTAATAATAAAAACAAGCTAACAAAAACCCAAACCAAACCCAAAAAAACAAGGAAAGACAGACAACTCTTCCTTAACAATTTTAGTTTTGCTGGGCTATCAGAAGTAACAAGCAACTAAATCTTTGGTATTAATGCAAAAGGAAGTTCTGATGATCCCACAGATAAGATTACTCCATCAGAATGTACCATGGTGTATCAAAAGGCACTGCTTTCATACACTTTGATGGGTAGCGCTGCACTTGAATCATTTACACTCATGATGGCCCTGGAAAAGAAGAGTCCAAAGGAATCAGCTGTGAGACTGTCAGTCTGAGTAAACAAGATTTAGACTGTGAAGCTGTGCCCATCAATGAAAGCTAAATTTATTAATACACTGCACTGCTTTCACAAATAGTGCTAGAAAGGCCAGTACTTCAGCCTTTCAAACCTGGCACTTTTCAGTGCCATCAGCCTTACTCTAAGCAGCATTACTGTGTGACCACATGGAGGCCTCTGCATCAGAGGAAGAGGTTGCCGCTCCTGGTTGCTGATATGGTCTCTCTCCTGATTTGTTCTGGAAGCTCTAAGTTATTTTTTTTAAGATAATTAGTTGATACTACACAGCAAGGCCAAAACTCTGGTGCTGTAACTGTAGCAAGTGGTTGTTTCAAGATGGGGGGAAAAAAAGGGGGGGGGGGGGTGTGTGTAAAATAGATCAATAAACTCGGGAGTTATGTTTAAACTCCGAGGTCCTGCCTACCCTGCCCAAGAACAAAAGCCTCCACGAATTCACACATTTAACAGAACTCCTTAGCTTCTCAAGGAAGCGCATTAACTACACATTCAGCTTACAAAAATAAATCGCAACACTTGCTGAAAAATAAATTGTGAAAGAAACAAAAAGCCTTTTTCTTTAGTCACACGTGACAGCGATTCAATTTCACTGTCTACTGCATGCATTTTATATAAGGCAGATAGGTACAGGATACTGGTCGTGATAGTTTTCAATTTATCACTCTGGAACTTCAGTTAGAAAAAGGATGAAATCGAGCAAGCCATTACCTTTGACACTAGAAAAAGAGCCTCACTAATGCAAAGGCACAGCCTGCCTGGCTATCTATGCTTTTCAGTGGCACGTACAACCACATTATAACTCTTGCACCAGATGCAGTGCAAAAGTGAGCCTTGCCTGTTTAACTTGCTTAAAGTCAGTTAATCAGGATATACAACAGTGCCAGTAAAAACCATTTCCATTATAAGTGGTGCCCATCCTTCTCCTGCCTCAGCATTTGACTCTCTCATTTCAAAGTTGCCATGGTAAGGTTCATACAAAGTATCAGAGAAAAAGTCTGTTTCAAGAAACCAGTTAAACACTTGCTCCTGCAGACCGAGATACATGTGGCCATGGACCAGGCGAAGAACATCTGCACAGTATATTCATGTAAAGGGTATGGGCGTTAGAGAAACAGAGGAAAAGCTTACACCATCTTCCTTGGTGCGGGATGGCCATAACCATCCAGCATGCTTGCAACAAGACAAACACCGGATTTGCATATCCCAGTACCAAACTGTGTTCTTTCCTGTAGGTGACAACAACCAGGGCTGCTAAAGGCAAAAGGATCCACCTCAGAGGTCTGCATATAATCAATGGATTTAGAAACTCCTCTGAGGTGGCAAGATGAACCTTCTCTGGATCCACAGGGGCGCTTCCCACATGCAACATGTTCTGCTGAGCCGTCTCTGCAACGACACGAGTCTTTGAATTGTGCTTCCCACCTTCCTCTCAGAATATGTGGTTTCAAGCAACATTTGTTGCCAGGATGCATTGCTAATACATAATATATTGGCTGGAAATTAGTATTTCATCTCAGAGAAAGAAAATTTTACAGGCACTTCTTAAGAGGCAATGAATGCAGAAGAGTTTGAGGAAGAAATCTTGCGAGACAAACAGAGCAAACCTATAACCAAGAGAAGATAGATCTATTGAGACAAAAGTAAATCCTGCCCTTTAAGACAGACTGCAGATTCAATCCCTTGATGCTCATTTTACTGCTGGAAGGAGATTCGTTCTGTTATTCTGCTGCAAAAGGATGTTATTCTCCACAAAGCTTAGCTTTGGGTATTTATCATAGGGATAAGTTCTGACTGAAAAGCAAGACTTGCTTCTTTTTTCCTGGTGATGCTTCGCAAAAGGCATGCCATTTCTGGCATTCCTGGGGATGGACGGACTCACATGTAATGTTTCCTCCCCAAACCCAGCACCCCTAAATGTCAGCAAGAACCATCCAGCCCTCAAGACAGGCCTCGGAGTCTCTTCACACAGAGGACTGCCCCGCTGACTTGGTGCGCCTGCCATAAACGAAGGGGCAGGAGAAGGCCTAGCGGTTCCCAGCTGCCTTCTGACAGCTTTCAAATGATGCAGCATAACACACCTTACATGCTGGAGAGATTCCTCTGAAAGAAAATGCAAAAGGCTCAGACAAAGCAAGGAAAAGGCAAGCAAATACTGTAACCCAGAGGAAACAAGGAAAGGAGTTAACAATTCTGCTACGGTGACTAACAGGAATACAACTGAGTGACAAGTTACAGATCAACTCTTAGCCAAAGATTTTACACAACTAGTTGATGGTAATCCCTTCCCAGCTCAGCTACCCCCATTCCAGCAACAAGCCAGAGGAGGCGTCCACCTTGAGTGCCTATTTCCCTAATTCACTAAATCATAATTTTACTAAAACCAGAAACCATTGAGAAGATGCAAAGTTTTTCCTCAGAAGTGTGTGTGTGTGGGGGGGGGAAATCAAGAGGACATTAGAAAAGGTAGAGAATAAGGCATCTAAGGGTACAAAACCACAGACAAACAACAAAACATTTAGCATAGCACATTAACTAATTATTTACAGCACTATCATGCACTTCATCCTACCAGCAAATATGAAGCCAAAACATTAACCTCAAGTCAAATAGCAAAACAAAAATAAGAGAAGCAATATTGATTCACTGTATCTGTTGAGTAATCAAGCTTCTTACCATTAGAAATGAGCTGCAAATTTTCTGGATAAGCCATCTTTAACCTTGGAAAAATTAAATCAAGCTAGACAGGGACCAAGAAGAGAAATATAGCAGGGTTAGCTCTCTGAAAAAAAAAAACAGAGCACAGTGTCCAAATGCGTAGTTCCACAGCGAGGTGCATCTTTGCATCCAGCTTCCACCATTTAGCTTTCACTAGGACCTCAAGATAGGCATGGTCTCTTTTAGTAAAGACAATGGTGGGTCTTTTGACTACTGAATTAGTGCTTATTTCAGACTAATTAAAGCTTTTAGGTTTTTGTATCTACTTAACAGACAGAGCAAAAGGATTTAAACATGCCATTTTCTGTTACAAGCCTTGGGGCAGGAGAGGAAAGAAATAATGAATGTTTCAGAGTTACTATATGGTAACCATAGCAGGCAAAATCAATTACTGCTGAGAGGATCTGGAGATAACATGCAGGTTCCCACTCATCTGTTTGAAATGTGGTTTGTTTTTTTTTTTTTTTTTCTCCTCACCATTTCCTCCCCCACTTCTTTTCAGAAATGTCTTTTCTCATACATTAGAATCTGGCCAGAAGAATCCTACTGGCTTGCAAACACATTTAGAGATAAGGACTTGTCATGATACTGTACAGTATCCCCACCTGTGCACTCCCACTTATCTGAGATTAAAATCAAATCCTTCACAGATTGCTACTTCTGTCTTTCATACCGAGTTTTGCTATACTGAACTTTATTATCAGAGGAACCAAACAGTGATGTGGCTTTATCAAGAACACCGTGTAAGCTGGACAGCCACCCTCAAAAGAAAAACTGCAGGACAGATTTGGGGAATTAGCAAAAGCATGTATACCCCCCTCATGTGATGTGAGATGGGAACACTTTCGAGATAGATAACATTAAAAAAAGGAACCAAATAAGAGCTGGTACTTTAAAAGTCTGAAATAAGTGATCTAGAAAGGGCAGATCCAGAAATCCAGTTCATATGGGTCTGAACAACAAGGAAAGGATGCCTGTTTAAATGATGCCAAGCTCAAAACCAATAAAAGGAAATAAATTTTAACACAATCTGTAATTGAATTGTGGAACTTACTACCACAGGAAGATGGCAAGGCCAAAAACATAATGGGATTAAAAACTGACTCAATATGTATATGGATATTGACAGTATCTAGAGCTGCGTTTAACACTAGAATTGTGGAAAGAACTATAATCCCTCATGCTTCAGGGTTTTAACCAATCTCTAACCACTAGAGAACAGGGTGAAGCCTAATAAAGCAAGCAGTTAGCCCCATGAACATCTTTGTCAGTGTTTCTCCTCTGAATTACCCGGCGCTGGTCATAAGCACATAAAGGAAACTGAATAGATGTGTCCCAAATCTGATCTAATAAATCAACTATGACAAATTTAGTTTCAGCTAATCCCACATCTCTAATTCAAGTCTAGGATAGCCAATTGAACCATTCAAAAAGGTTTAATAAAGCTGCTGAAATTGAAATTAAGCACTGACGTGTTTACCACAGTCTTTCCTCATTCACCAGCCTTTGAACAGCCCTCACATAACACTGGCAAGCCTTCCCTTTGCTCCCTCAAAAACACCGCAAGTTAGAAAACCTCTCTCCCCTTCCCCACCTCCACCCCACAATAAACGCTGAAGATATCGCATAATCCAGAAATTGGTGCTTGAAAAGGACAGTCCACAGAGGCTTGCACTGCAGTCACAAAAGCTGGCAACATGCTGTTTTATTCTCTATATTTTAAAACTAAGTCTCTCCACCCTTCTCAAGCCATTTTTACCAATCAACAATTAAGCATGCTGTTCCAATTAAGTTAAAAAATGATGTGTTAGCTGTGGCTCAAAATGCTGCATAAGCAGATCCTTTCTGGTGGAAGCACCATGCATCTTGCATGCTTGCTGAGATACAAATAATGGAACGGTATAGAAAATTTCCAACTCATCTCCCTAAGCTTCTTTAGGTCATATTCACGTGCACGGAAAACCAACATGAGATATTTCGCAACAACCGCTTTTTGTTTAAACGGGAGTTTAGTGTTTTAGTTCAAAGTAAGTAAATAACCCTCTTGCACCCAAAATACTGTCAAAGCATAGACCTGAGTAAAGAGTGGGCAGGAGGTAATAAATGAATCCAAAGTAGGAAAGCAAAGGGAATAAATACAACTGGTGTAAGGGAGAAGAAAAAAAAAAAAAAAAAAAGAGAGAGAGTGGAAGAAAGATGAGAAATAAAGGACAGGAAAGAAAACAGAAAGGAGGCAGTGAGAACAGAAGTTGTGCCAAAAATCTAAATGAGTGAAGCAAATGCATGTGTCCTTAGTTCCACCTCAAAAGGCTGCAACTTTCTTTCAGGAGCATATCTTGGCAGGAATAAGAATTCATTTTGACTTCAAAAAAGGAAGTTAAAAAACATCCATACACACAACCCAAACATTTCTTCTGCAAACTGCCAAATTTTCAGGCTGCCGTTTTGCATGGGGAAGCTTAAGTACATCCACAGTTTGATGCCCAGGCATTGATAAACAGTTTACACACTTGTTAGTTAGTGACTATTTTAAACCAAAGCTTGATAATGCCTAGGATTAAGATTTTGGATGTGGAGTCAAACTGACTAATTACTACAGTGGAGAGGAGGGCATGCACAACAATATACCTGTGGCCTTTCCCAGATTGCTAAATTACGCAAATGGTTTAGTAATAAATCCCGGTGGAATTAATCAGTGGAGTAACACTTTCAAGAGGCCTGAGTAAATTAGGGGGACTTCAAAGGAGGGGAGGGAGTTGAGAGCTGCAGCAGCTGCTGGTTTTTCTAATAGATTTGATGAACAGCCTCACTGGAAGGAAAGTGTCCAGGGTTTTAGGCCGTTTGTGACCACAGGAGTTCAGTGAGACAGTCTGGCCTGCTCACGTTACAACTTCCCTTGTTTTGTACAGCTCACAGCACCATGAGAAATTAGTTGAGAAAGATGCTCAAGACAATGCTTCAGTAATAAATACACTAGCAAAAAACCCTGCAAAAACAACAGTTCAGGAGAAAGGTAACAAACCCACCGCTCTTTGTATAGGTCAGCTCCAAGCCACTCTGTCCCATTTCAGAAAAGTTTGCTGAAGATCAGAATTCTTTTTTTCCTATTGCAGCTGGGAAGTTTTCTTTATTTCTCCTTTTCCAAAGTAAAAATTAAAAAGCCATACTGTCTTAACAGGTAAACGTTCATTTTTCAATCCCAAACCTATAGCTTAAATCCATTAACCCACTGCAACACTGGGACTGAAAGCTTCTGCCATCTGTGATGAAGCCCCCGCAACAAGACCTCTGCATAGCTATGAGCAGGGTTTCTGAAAGCCCAATGTCTCCATTTCCAATTTCCACAGAGGCACTAGAAGGACATACCATGGCCCACTCAGGAAAGAACTGGATTACTTCAAAATAAATTTATTAAAAAGAAAAAAAAACACCACCAGCCTGTCGTGGTTTAACCCCAGCCAGCAACTAAGCACCACACAGACGCTCGCTCACTCCCCCCCGGTGGGATGAGGGAGAGAATCAGAAGAGTAAAAGTGAGAAAACTCATGGGTTGAGATCAAGACAGTTTAATAGGTAAAGCAAAAGCCGCACGCACAAGCAAAGCAAGGAATTCATTCACTCCTTCCCATCGGCAGGCAGGTGTTCAGCCATCCTCAGGAAAGCAGGGCTCTGTCACGCGTAACGGTTACTTGGGAAGACAAACGTCATCACGCCCAATGTCCCCCCCCTTCCTCCTTACCCCAGCTTATATACTGAGCATGATGTCATATGGTATGGCATAGCCCTTGGGCCAGTCTGGGTCAGCTGTCCTAGCTATGCTCCCTCCCAGCTTCTTATGCACCTGGCAGAGCACGAGAAGCTGAAAAGTCCTTGACTAGTGTAAACTCTGCGCAGCAAGAACCAAAACATCAGTGTGTTATCAACATTATTCTCATCCTAAATCCAAAACACAGCACTCTACCAGCTGCTAAGAAGAAAACTAACTCTATCCCAGCTGAAACCAGGACACAACCAAAAAACCCCAAACACCCCAAACTGTGGTCTTATGCTGTTACTATCCAAAATGCTGTTAAGATTTTAGAAATCTAATTTACCTTTTTGTTAATTTTTCATTTCCCCCCCCCCCCCCTTAAATGCAACAAAGATGAACTGGGTTCACTTCTGTGCATAACCAGTTCCACTGTTAAATTCCAGCACAGCCCTGCAGAATCAAGGCACTGGAAATCTCCAAATCCTCTCCTGTAAAGTCTACACTTTCTTTGTAATGGTTTCAAAATTGATGGAAATATCAATATTTTACAAAACAAAATGGAGTGGTGTTCTGCAAAAGCTACATTTGCACCTCAAATAAATAAAACCATCTCTTTAGCCCAAGTAATTGCTCTATCACATGATACACGGAGGTGGCAAATTGCCAGGTTGCAAGAATTTGCATCTCAGCATTGTTTCTTCGCACCAATCTGTATAACCAGAGATGAAACAGTTCTACTAAATTTTTCCAGCACCGTGAAAACACTAATTCCAACAGTTCATTTGCACATGCTGAGCACACACTGTCTAGGTCAGTAGTCAATACAAGACCTCAGCGAGCACTAAAATTAATGGGACAGCGTGACATTAAGAGGTACCGCGTTGCCAGAAGTGCCGTCCTCCTGGTAAGATGCAACACGGATCCTGAAAGTCATTAGTGATCCCACAGTACTTCTTGCAATAGTAACATTGCTCCGAGCAGGGTCTTGGTGAAATTCTGAGTCAGATAATCACATCCCACCAGCCAAGATTCACTGTAGACTTTCAGCTACACACAATGTTTTAAAGGGTCCTGCAATGCTACCAAGAGAAGTGGAAATGTCTATACCTCAGCACAGGAGAGGCAGCATTTTGGATATGTGATCTCCAAACTGCCTTTTATACCCTATTTGCCCCTTCACAGGGTACGAGTTAACATTCAATGAGGAACTGGAGCAATTTTCATCAAAGGGCAGAGCTACGCAGCGTAAGGAGGAAAAGAGGGGCAGGGGGGAACGAAGTGTTATGACTCAAAATCCAGTCTCTGCTTTAAGATGTTTATGATAGATACTTCAAAGATGTTTATTAAAAGTCTACAGTCGTACCTATTTGAGATGCAAAGACATATCTGGATTAAGCAGACAGGAAATATAAAATGTGCCAGAACGTAGCAGAATTTAAATAGATCAATAAACATTGCTACTAGAACAAGAGTTCTCAATTTTTCCATCTCATGACCTTGCATTAGCATAAAGTTTTGAAATGTCCCTTTCATACTCTCTTGTTTACCCACGACGAAAGAGAAAGGCAGATCATGCCTCTTCTCTCCCGGTTCCTAACCCCTTAGGAATAGGAATCCATGATCAGAACCATGATGAACTGGAAGATCACCACATAATTACTCCAGTTAGCATGCAACCAAGCAAAAAAAGGAAAATTGAAATAATTCAGTATCACAGCATTTATTGAGTGACTGTAACCTGGTCAACTAACAAAATGCCATAGAGTATTCTACATTAAATATGCCAGGGTTTGGGTTTTTGGGGGGTGTGTGTGTGTTTGTTTTTAAGGTTAATAAGGCCAGGGTAATTTAAAACTGCACTACTAAATCATGCTATTAAACCAGCAATGAAAACTAGAGGAAACTGCTGCTTAGATGTAAACTAAGCATGTGAGGGAAAAAGTGACAAGCAAAAAAAAAAAACCAACAAAAAAACCCCCACCCAAAACCCCCAAATACATTCCCAATGTTTTGGGCTTTGCTTTCCCCCCACCACCACCCTCTCTCTCTTTTTATACCGTGTTATTCACACACCTACCTGGTGCCAAAAGGAGCTTTTTTGGTTTGTTTTGGTTTTTTTACTTAAAAAAAAAACCCCAAAACAAACAAAAAACCCCCCACAACCAACCAACCAACCAACCAAAAAACCCAACCCAAAAGAAACCACCACACATGCACATACACACACAAAAAAACCACGTTGGCTATGAAATAGAGAAGCCTGCACTCTTAAAACACCAGTCACATCCCAGTCTGCGCACACCTTGGCATTTCCCAGGGCATTCGTTGACCAGCACAGGCCTTGGGAGGCTCGGGGCCAACCTGTTCATTCAGAGGGGCCCTGGGAGACTATCAGTGTCAGGAAGGTGGCAGGCAGGCCACCAAACCCCTGGCTGCCTCGCCAAGGCTGCCTGCTGCAGAAGCCCTTGCAAGTCTCATCACCCAGCAGAGAGCCACACACAGGCTGCAGTTTTCCTTTAGAGGTTTATGTAAAATTGTTACATGTTACCTAAAAGAAGAGAGACATGCAAACACGTCAGAGACGAGATGAGGAAGCTTCTGTAATTTATATTTCTAACGTCCACACCCCTTAGCTCCATTTGCTGCATGTCAAAACGCTCATTCATTCCACATCACTGCTTTCTTCAATTGTGTTAAAACTGCCTCTCGCCACATTTAATTACCAGGATATTTATATTCTTGATTTACATACCTAAATGTATACATTGAGGGTCAAATCCTGAATGGAACAAATGAGACAACCTAGGCAAAGAAGATATCAGGGTTTGATACTAGCACGTACTAGTAATGCGAGGAACCTTTGTAGACAGGTATTTTTGGAGCATAACATTTCTACAGCTTTTGAAGAATTCACAACTATGACCGCAAATAATATTTTTCATTTGGACTGCAGCAATGCAAAGAAACCAACAGCTAACGACTGACCCTGGGGGGGGGGGGGGGGGGGGGGGAAGCCAAGGTAGAAGGTTGTCCTCTCACATTCACTGTCCTGGCTCTGCAATGGTTAAAAGTTCCCACAGCTGTGCTGGCATCATCGATTAGGGTGAACAAGGAAGCAACAGAAAAATAAAGCCACCTTAATTTCAAGCTCCATTAGAACTGAAGGACTTGGGGGGCGGGGGGAGAAATCAATGCTTGGCAAATGGGAAAGGACAAAATCTGCAAAAGGAAAAATGCATTATCAGGCTAAGCTAATGCAAACAATGGATGGTGAGCAGCACTTGAGGTTGCCCCTTTAAGGTTGTGTCAGCATTTCCATTTATAAACTCTGATTTTAGTTACACTCTAGTAGATTACCACAGGCTTTGGTATTATTTTAGCAGATACCACAAAGTATATCACAAATGGTAATATAAAATAGCAGTAAGAGCTCACTGGTTGAATAATGCACCCTTTCAGTAGCTGATGTCAGAGTAAGCGTTTTGAAATTATGAGTCATATGCATACATACACACAAACAGAACATACAGTGCTGGGGCGAGCATCCTGGGACCCAGATTCCACCGACACTAAAACAGAAGTCAAAGCTGCCTTTGATACAAAGCCTGTTTACAGTACTCAGAAAAACCTGAAAATATCCCAGATACTTAATTTCAGTCTGCCTCAATTGCCACTTGGACAGATTTCAGTCTAACCTTCTGCCCTCATTTAGATAAAAGCTCTTATTTCTGTATCTGGACCTCCAGAGAGCTACTCAGTCAATACATTGAACATCCACACCCAGAAATCAAAACCAAACCCTGGTACGCAACCTTCAATTTCAGTTCTGCCTAGATCAGAAGGCCAAGGTGAAATTGTGGTACAAATGAGATAATTCAACAAAATCTTCCTTCAGTGTAATGAAGCCAGGATTTCACCTCAAACTTTCTAAGCAGATAAGCAATGTACGCAAGGAAAGCGCATGTCCATTTCTAGCATTCATTTCACAGATCTGCACAGAATTGGGCCAAGCCTTAAAAGTGAGAGCAACACCCGTTCTTAAAATTACCACCATGACTTTGGGCTTAGACATTTCACAACAAGCATATAGGAGGCTAAATCTAGTATCAAGCCATCGTGACGTGTTCAAAACACAAAGCACACAGTAAAGGATAACGTATACTGTAATCAAACTATCTTAGCAGGTATAAATCAAGCCTTGATCCTGCAACTAACCTCTACCAAGTACCCCAAACAAGTTTACTAGAACAGCACCGAACCTCTCTCTGACATCCATACATAAACCAAACAGCACATGTGCAAGAGCCAGGTCCTACCTTACATGTTACAATAGCGCAGCCTTTCCACACACTTGCAACAATTCCTCCTCTGGGTGCCATTACTGGGACCTGAGAGAGGTCTGCTGAGACAGTGCTCACAAGAAGAGGACATCATAGTTTGCATCTTCAGGGGAGTGAAGAAATACTTTTTCTGAACAGAATGTCAGTATTATGTTTATACACATAAACCCCATCTTTGAGATATCAGCTTGCATGATTAACCCTTACCTGGGATTTTTAAAAGCCACAAACAAACAAAAAAAACCAAACTAACATGCATTTATGAGCTAAATGTGGCATCAAGAGTCACTTGACTACGATATTCAACTTTGAAGATACTTTGCCAAAATAGGGCTTTTTGACAATTTAAAAAATCTTCATCTTTATAAAGTCTTGACATAAGAATTGTGACGAACTGGATTTGCTGTGAGAAGTGTTTGTTGCGTTGCATGCAATTTAAGAACACAACCTTTGAAATGAGAGAGGAAAAATACAAATTCCTATAATTTAGCGGCAAGCCTAAAATCTTTTTCATCGTCTTCCCGGCCTACTGCTCTAGTGGGAGACATTTCCTGGACTCACAACCCTTTTATGTGCAAGCAATCTACATTTTACAACTGATAAATAATTCAGATAATTAATTGAGCTGCAATTTGGTGCACTTCTTTTTAGTCAGCACTATGGAGTACCATTTAAAAGAGATTCTGTACAGAACATCCCTCTTGCTTGTTAACCCAATCTGAGGCTTCTATTAAGGCAAATTCCTAGATTCTCTTAACACTTTCTGAATGTCTCGCATCAGTGTCCTGGGACTTCATGCCCTAGGATGCTCCCTTCTGATTTTTCGTGCTGTGTTTTATTCTCTCTAGAAAAAACAGGATATTTCCTGGAATTCTCCCTCTGCAGTGCCGTCTGTTGTCATTTGAGAGATTAGATTCTAGCGTATCTCTCTACGCTGCCCACATACAGGCTGCTAGAATAGACCGCAACGTAAGAAGGAACAGAGACAATAAGTAAACACTTTAGGTAAGAAAGCTGGAGAAGCTCAAGCAAACTGTCGGGAAATCACTGGATGCAAAGGAGCGATGTGGGAGCACATGGCAGGAAGTCTAAGGAGTATTTTCATGCTACAAGAGCTTTGATAGATTTTAAAAGTCAGCAGAAACCTAAAATTTGTATAATAAAGATTTAATCATATTTGTAATCTTCACATAACTGCAACAGTCAGCAAAGGCTAAGCATTAGGTCTGTGCTTCTGGCACAAGCGCCCATATTCACCTTCAGAGGCACCACCTACTCCTGCGCTGTGGTGTACACAGGCTGTACCCATGCGGAGTCCCACCGCAGTTTTACAGGGAGGAAGAGTATGACAAATAAGTTTCAGATGGGATTGAAGGCTAAAGAAATTTGCTGCAAACTATACAGGCTTATGAGTATGTGTTGAGCATCAGGAAAAGATGGGACTGAGAAAGGACAGCTGAGCCTACAACATTGACAGTAAATTGTGAACCAAATTCATTAACTATTTTGGAAGAAGTTTTTGTTGGTCAAAAAGAGTAATGGTAATGTTAGAAAGTGCAGGCTGCAGGCTTGATGCAGAACAGAACAGTTCTTCCCAATCCACAGAGTTAAAGCCTACCAGTACGTCTGTGTAAATACTGAGTAACAGCAGAGGAACAGTAAAGTCCTGTAAAACGATAAACCAGATCCCTTCCTTTTATCACTCTGCACACTGCCTTCCAGGATACAATGGGAGAAACTTATGGAGGGAGAAGCCTACACAGTGTAAAGGGATAGCTACATCTGGCCCAAAATAAACACAACAAATCTGAAGAAGCCTTATGAAACTAATAAGCTAGGAAGAATGAAAACAAATCCCAATATTATCATCAAAAGGTAAAAAAAAAAGTAACATAGGAAGAAGCTTTTGTAGCACATCTTTATCTAAAGCATCAAATAATTTTAAGACCTACCTGGTTAATGGACCTAACTACAGGACAATCAGAAGTGCATAATACAAAGGTCATCTTATGTAACTAACAACAAAACCTTAATAAAAAACTACTCTGAAAGGACAAGATCCTGTTGTTGATGACTGTGGACCAGAACCTACAGATCAGAGCAGAGACTTGTCCATATTCTAAGCAAGTTACTTTCAGATAACAGACCATTGTCAAGATCAGCCAGACAGCTTGAGATTTGACTGCAAATATCCTCAGACAGAGCAGAGGATGATGTTCTGCAAAACAACATAGAAACCCTTGCACCTGTTAACTGCAAAACAAACAGGGACAAAACATTAAAGACTGACATGGTACTCATGTGCCTGTAAGATGACCTAAAAACGCAGCACCTTCTCACTGCAAATTGGTTTCAGCTAATTTACTATGAATGTTTTCTGCACATGGCCTACAAAAAAAAATTAAGATTCAAAGCACACATGTATTAGGCCTCAAACATGAGTAGTTAGATTTAAATTAAAGTGATCACTGATTAAATCACCAGTGTTAATCATGATTCAAAACAGCGAGCAGGGAACTTTGATTTAAATTATTGATTTTAATCCTGCTTTTCATTTGTACTTTTTAGCTGTTTTCCTAAAGGAAGGCCTGAATCTCATTGGCTGATTTGGCCATTTAAACACATTGATTTACAATTAACCACTCTTTTTATGCTAAATTTGAAGCTTTTCCACAACAGGAGGATACAATTGTATCTATATTCACAATATAAACTTATTTAAAAAGCACAGTATTTATTCAGCATCTTAAACATTTTTATTAAGTTTGAAAACAATGAATGAGAAATCTCTTATTTACTAGATGACATCTACACACGCACTTACATACGTGCTTCATGTCAAGCTCCACTAGGATGGACTAGAATCCTATGAGAAATAGACCATATAAAAATGTTCAGTCACTTAAATTGCCTTATATAAAGAAAAAAGTATCCAGCTTGTATTTCAAAATGTTTACATTTCAGATTGTCTGCGTTTCAAGTTGTCTCTCATACGAGACCAAAAGAAATCATCAACTTTAGTCGCAAAAAGACAGATTGAAAATGATGGCTAGACAGAGGCATTTCAGCACCTAAACATGCAAACAGACCAATGTTTAAGAAACTTTCAAGAATGCCTATGCAAGGTAAGTACCAGTTCCCACAAAAATCACCTGGAGTTGAAATCAATGGGTCTCAAGATACCAAATTTGTTTAAGCATGGCTGAAAATCTCTTGATTTCAGGTGGTAAGATATTAAAAAAAAAAATCTCCTCCCGCATCCTTCAAACTTTTCCAATTAAGAAATTTCATCTGTCACTTGTTTTTTGCTTAAAAAATAAATATGCTTATTTTTATTTAAATAATTGTAATAGTTTATAGCAAGCTTGGTCCATAATGTCAACTGCCATGAATTCAAACTTAAACACTTCCTTTCTTAAAGAAATAAATGCATTCAAAAGAAAAACATTCAAGTATTGACATGGGTAATAATAATAAAAAAAAATATATATTGAAGAAGAAAAAATTTACTGAGGTCATCACCAGAATATACCAGAATCACCATATCAAATGATAAGGCCTTGAGATCTGGTATAATTAGGAAAGAAGAAAGCTTTCACATTTTGTTTAGGTAACCAGTAAAATAAAGTAAAATGTGAGTATTACACAGTCTTATCCATTTTCCCATATGCCACAAATCTCAGAATCCCAAGAGCCAAGAGCTCCCCTGCTTCTGGGCTTGAGAATATACAATAAGATTGCTCCTAAAGGAGAAAGGAAAAACACCAGAAATCAAAGAATTAATAAGCAGTAGTAAACCTAAAAAAAAAAAAAAAAAAAAAAAGTTGACAGAATGGGGGTAAAGGAAGACATGTATCAAGTTTAACATCACCAATTAGAAATACAACAACATCAGAAATTGGAACAAAGGAATAAAATAAGAGAAGACAGAAAGTGAGCAATGCCAGTGGTTTAGAGCTCTCACTCTATGATCATGCAATAGATAAAGTCTCCAGAGTACACTAATTTTTTAGTGAAGAAGAGGGGAAAGTCATCTGGGGAGGGTAGAGAAGATGATAGCCAAATATGCTAGCAATCACCAGAAGGTGAAGAGGTTCGAAGGCACAAGAAGAAATCACGTATCTGAGAAACACGTTAGATGCCCTGAGTATTCGATTCTCACACACACACTCACCTCGCTGCGTTCCCAGCCCAAGAGGGCCGAAGGCAGCCCCGACTGGGAGAAGTACAGCTTACCCTGCAAGGAAACACCTTGCTACGGGACCCAGGGCATACACTGCTACTACTGGAAAGGCTATGGTCCTCAGAGAATAGGGGATTAAGTAAATCTGTCTGGAGAGAGGAGACCACAGGGCTCCTAACACTAGAATGAGACTAGACTAAGGGCTCGTCCACCCAAAATGGATGGCACCAAATGCTTAAATAAAACATACCATAGACAAAATGGGGTAACTCTTCACAGGCCTCCCTTTCCTCCCTTTCCCTTCTGAAGTTAAGTAGTTTAGGGCATACTACTTCTGCAAAAAAGAGGAGCTTGCAACTCTTTTGACCCTCCTAATTCAGCCATCTGCCAGTAAGGAGACGGAATATAAGCAAAGTGATCAACCAGTAATTTGGATTGTTATCTTCAATGCAACCCACAACATCAATTCCATAACTAGCTCTTAACCAAGTAACAAATACCGCAGATTTCTTCATCATGAAGAAGGATACTCCACAAAGGCAGGCAACTATCTAAGGCAGAAATAGATGGGTCATGTTAATGTCTAAGACACCTGAGGAAATTATCTTCATGAAAATTTACAAGATTAAATCACACTGGTAAAGCATATGAAACACAGCAAAGTCAGTCTGCCACGAAGACAAGGTTATGACATCTGAGATACAGTGAAAGAAAAAGCTATACTCACCTCTTTTTCCATATTGACTTAAATGCTCCCTATTGCAACACCTCAAAATTGTCAAGGGGTTCCATATGTATTCTTCCAATCAGACATAAAAAAAGGGTCTCAAAACTATGAGGAAGAGGCAGCCCTGTGCAATTTAGCCTTGCAAAGCCAACAAAGATAGCTCCACAAAGGCAGTAAGTACATAGCTCCTCTTCACTTCAGCAACAGCTTGGAACTTGGTACTTAATGCTGCTTCTGATGGCTAATTCAAACATCTTTCATCATCGAAAGCAGCATCTCTCCTCTGTACTTCCTCTAGCCAGTGAATTAAACACAGAGCAAGACTGTTTCCACAACGGCCTTACAAGAGCTTTGAACCACAACACAGGAATGGCCGTTACAAGAGCAGTGTAATTCACATGTCAGAAATGCCCCTACCTGGATATCAGTGTCCTTCACAGGTTCAAGAGGCTCAAATGTAGTGGCTGCACTTAGACTCTCTAGTCGCTGAGAAATGTGAGATATATCAAGCCCTCTAGACCCAAGAAGAACAGACCTATAAGGAAGAAATTGTACAGGTATGAAATTAGTATTGAACAGATAGAACTCTAAACCCAAATTCACTGCCAATATTTAGGTCAGCAGCTAGCCATGTACAGACAGTGCTCCCAGCTGTGTTACGAAAACTGCATAAAAACCAAACTTTAAACAGCCCTATGTGTCTGTCTAACCACCTCAGCCCTGCTGAACTCTTTCTGCTGTTCCACTGCAGTACTGCACAGCTGCCAAGTCCTTCCAGATAGAAAAATTCTATAGCATGTTGGTAAATGTCTTCAGCAGCGGCCAGAACGAGGTACTGCGCTTTTTGGCTTTAGTGCCTGCAATCAGGAACAGTAGCTCCTCAGATAAATCCTTCAATTACTAATTTTTTTTTTTTTTTTTGTAAGGAGAAAGTTGGAGGGGCAGGAAAAACAGCTTTGCAGTCATTCTGTTTCTCCCAGGCATGTCCTCCTGGCAAGACTCCCCAGACATTAGAAACCAAACCTGTAAACAGCTTCTACCGTCTGCATAGAGTTTCCAATGCCAGTGCTCCATACTTACGCCTTAACATCTGCAGTCTCCTGGGAAGTGCGGGTCAGAGTACGGGAACGCAGGCGCTCCCCAGCCTGCTGGATCTCCTGCAAGTTGCGTTCTACATGAGGGAGCTCAGAGATACCTTCTGTCTCGGCTGCAAGCTGTTCTGCCTGCTGGAGAAGCTCTCCAAAGCCTTCAGTATCCATCTCTGTCGCAGGTTTCACTCAGGATGCACAGAAACCTTCAGAGAAAGAGAGAAAATTCTTGCTCAGCTATAAACAGTTTCTATACCTACCGGCGCACAGACAGACCAGCAAGAGCGGGTCTTCTAGAACATCTGCCCATCTTCCCCAAGAGCTAAACATCAAGCAAATACTTTCAAGTGGTCTCAGAGAGCTTGGCCTTGCAGGACTACGTTCTTAAGGCAAATCTATGGACCTGTCAGAAGCGGGATGTAGATGCCATTTAACAGTTCATATATTGTCTTGATACAAAGGAGAGTGAAAGCAGAGAAGTCCCTATGAAGAATCTGGTGTTAATTTAGCTATAAACTACTTGTGTGTATGTATATTTTTTTAAATATTTATTAAAAATGGAGACACATACATATGCATGCATAGATATATATGCATATATGGGGGCTGAAAACACACATAATTTAAACATGAGGTTAAATTAACAGCAAAACAGAACAGACGAGCATATACATGTACATACACAGCCCCACCTAGCCATCTATTAAAATGTGTTAACCCATGTCATTAACCCCCAAAACCAAAAGAAATATATACATGTTGTTCCAATGTAAAAGGTGTGCATCTAACTTCAAAGCATGCAGAAAGTTTTACCAGTGTTTGTGAGAACTGCTTGCATAGACCAAATGAGAGAATAGTTAAAGAAACTGTACAGCAAAAAGTTACAGATCCGGTCATCAGCGCATTGTGCGGTTCCAAATTCAGAATGGAGCCTGTTATCTTTACAGAAAGGACAAAAATGTACATGCCTGGGATCAATGTGGAAAAAACATGTAGCTGCAATGGTGTCCACATTAATGAAATGTGAAACCCAAACCCTCAACTTCATGCACCGAATCCATGATTTACAGCTATATCAGCAACATGCTATGAGCACCTGGCACCTCTGTAAAGCCACAGAAGATCATAGAAATCTAGTCTTACTGAATGGTGCTACAGACATGGGAATCTCCAGTACAAACTCTCTCTCATAGCATTTGCACCCTAACCCAAAGTGCCTGGGATCAAATAAGACAAACCAGATCTCAAGCATTAACTCCAGCTCTTTATCATTTACTCAAAAGTAAAATAAATGGAAACTATTTGGTTCAAGGGAATCCACCAAGAAGAAAACAGGGCATTTTTACAAACCAAAAATAGCCTGCAATTCAAATATCTCTTGGTACCCCTCAACCATACCAAAGCAATTTAATAGTACAATTTTAATACTCCTCATGTTCTCAGTCTCACCATCATTCCCAAGTACAACCACCAGTGGCAATAGCACTGCTTTCGTCTGTCTGGACAAGCGATTTAAAAGCACTGCATGATGATTCATTCAGACATATGCAATTAGAAAGAGAAACTGATCCCTACTGCCTGGGTGCCAGGACAAACCCTAACAGCCGGCATCCAGGAATGGAGAATTTCACAAGCACTCCCCACCCACTTCTGGAAAGCTGGGAGCTACTGGGGGAGGCAGCGATCATATTTGCACTGACTTGTTAATCAGGTGAGATAGCAGAGACTGGATTTGTTTGAATAGATTAGCATGCCACTGAGATGGAGGGGAACGGGGAAGGGTGGTGGTGGAAATAAGCAGTTTCATGCCCTGCAATGCAGTACAGCACATCTTTCCAGGGTTTACTTGCAATAACTCAGGTGCACCCCTGCCAGAAGCAGCCTCTGTTGGCAGACACTGACCAGAACAGCCACACTCCCGTACAGTTAAGAACGCGGCAATCAGATCCTCCGGGAGCAACGACTGCAAGAACAGCACAGACTTCAGCTTGATTTGATCTGATCCGGTCCACTTCCTCTTTCCATTACCAACGAGATAAAAAGCTGGGAGCTTAAGAAGGCACTAACTTCTCAGAGAGCATTGAAATCAAAAGCATGGAGAATCAGTGCACTATAAAACTGCTCCCAAACCTGCACTTTTTAGCCATAGACTCCACATCAATACCATATAAGGTCTGTCCCATAAATTTGCCAATGTAGGACAAATGCAACAACTTTGAGACTGAACTGAATTCAGCAAATATAGAATAAACTAGTTATTTTGGAGCAAGGTAAACTACCTGTGATTATAAGCAAGCACTGGAAATGACAGCTCGAAACTTATCTAGAGAGCCAACACTAAACAGCTTTTTCTAAGCGACAGAATTCAAATATTTAGACTGAGTAACAGCACGAACAACTTTTGTCTCCACCCTGACAGAATTTACTGCATTCAAGAGACTGCAGTCTGACTCTTAATGCTGCTGTGCAAGATGGAAACTGCTACCACAGTAACGAGCAGAGCGATGGCAGATTTTCATGTCTGGCTGGGGAAGGAGCAACAACTGACACCTAAGGGAAAGAAAATACCTAAGGGAAAGAAATCAGAAATTAAACTAACTTCTGTGAAACCAGATCGACCTTGGGCTAAAAGCCAGGACTGAAAAGGCTCTTCTGTAAAACAACTTTGATGACTTATCAATAGAAGCTGCTGCATTAGACTACTATTCCATTAAACCCCAGTTTAATGTTCCCCCAACATTTAAAACCACAAATAAACACTGTATATTGTACAGGTTGACTGGATTTAAGCCAAAAAGAAACTAGAAAAGATGATGACAGGTTTCTTAAGGCTATTCAGACTGATTATAAATGATGATTTATTACCTAAAAAACCTAAAAACTCCTCAATAGCACTACAATGTTATCTAATGAAGAATGCTGTAGCTGTTATACTCCAAATATGGCCACAATGAACATTTTACTGTACTAGCTTCAGAAGGACACAAAGCTGAAACACTCCAACGCGTGCGCAAGCGTCTGTTGTACTTCACATACTCACAGGCTTTGTGTCATCTAATTAATTAACTTTGAGAAACAGACTAAAAAAATTTAGATTTTTCCAGCGCTTTGAAAAAAAGAAAGGAGGAAGACTTCACCCTTCCTTCAAGGGGAGAAGGAAAGCCTCACCCACTACATTCAGAATAGCTGATGGACCAATAATACAGTTCCACAAGTTGCAAAGGGATTCTTCAAAATGGGAAGCAAAGAGAAAGAAATCCAGCGCTGCCCTCTCGCAGAGGCTCCCGCCCCAGAGTGCTCAAGAGACCCAGTCTGACGAGTCAGGATCAGCTTCTTTTGGAAGGAAGACACAAGAACACACTAGTAAGAGAAAGCAGGCAATTCTTTACTTGCTGCAGCCGAGATCTGAGGCAAAAGTGCTTTTTTGACAGGCTCCAAGCCTGAGCTGCTACAGATAGTGTAGCAGCTTCTGACTACTAAGCTAAACATGAGTAAATAAAAGGCCCATTCTGCAGGCCTGGGGAATTCTGTATGAACAGCAGTAATAATACCGAGCTCTCGCATGGCACTTTGCATAAGCAGACATCCAGACATTTCAGAGCAGAAGTCAGAAACATAATCCCCATGTTACAGACAGGGGAACTGATTAAGAAATGCAGAGATGGAAACCAAAGAGCAGGTGGCCAAGTTTTTGTTTTTAAAGGAAAGCACTATGACATTTATAGGATGTTAGTTAGATGCTGAAATAAGTTGCCTTCTAAGGATGCAGACGCTCTGTCACTGGACTTTTTAAGAATAGGACAGGCATAAAGCAGAAATGGTGTAGACCTACTGACCCCTCACCAGGAGCAGAGACAGATCATTGGGGTCAACTCTTGAGGTCTCTTCCCACCTTATTTAACGTGTTCCACAAGTGGAAGTGACCAAGTACAACCCAAATATCTGCTGCAAATTTTCAGATCACCCTCTAGGATGTAAAGCACAATAACAAATGTTTAATCAAACCTAGCAAAGGGAAAACTTCCATACCCTAGCTACACTAAAAACATATGAAATCAGGATAGGCCAGCTTAAAAACAAATACCTAAAAGCTCCAAGCTACACTTGGTACTCCATCTGGTACAACAGCCCGTTCCCCCAGCAACAAAAGGCTGATGCAGGAAAATCCTGAATAGGCCACACAATAATCTTCCAAACTTATTGTTTCTTCTGCCACCCACCAGTTAATCCTCCCCTGCCTCCCATAAAGACTGTCAGTATTGTATGTTTTGTTCTTCATCTCATCTGTAGGTAGACATGCAAAAGTCCAATCTTTTTATGATCTCAAAGAACTCTTATAGTACATATGTTGAATAAAAATGTTTTTTCAAAGTTTTAATGGCAATAACATTCAGTTATTTGCTCTTGCACTGTGAGAAAGGACAAACAAGGGCGCGCAACTCTTCTCTACGCTATTCATTATTTAACCTGCAATCAAACAGCAGGCATTTTAAATTATTTCTTCCAATATATACTATGACACATTTGTCAACACTGCCTTTTATCTGCCATCTGACTTTGAAGTTCCTCAGAGAGGTCTCAAGTCCCCCCTGTCCTGAATAACTGACTCAGCTGGCAGTTTCGCCATCTTATCACTCTCCCTCTTTTCCAAACTCTTAGTACTTATTTTAAGCATCTGACTCTCACCCAACTCAGCAGGACACTAACTTCCACAGGGTGGCAAACTGATCCTCATTAAATAGAGCATTTAGTTTGGTATTTTAAATTCCTTACATGAAAACCCAGATCTTCCTCCCTCACTGAATTTCCTGTGATATTATCACTACAGGAACCTTATGGATTTAGATAGCAGAATCACATACGTTCTCCAAGCAATTTTTAAGCTTTTCCTATTTGTAAGCACCTAGAAGTTTTCCGAAGGAGCAGGAAACCCTTTTAGAGACACAACATAAGTGAAGAGCAGTATAGCACACAGGAACTGGCTCTTCTTTGTCACCCTCACCTTAGTTCTCCATGACCTAACTACTGTCCTATAAGACAACATGACCAAATTGAAGGAGAAGGGAAATAGCCCTTGTTTGCACTTGGACTTTAATTCAACCCTTTCCACTCGTTGTTAATGTATTCTGGTTTTGAATAATGTTGGGACACAGATGGCACCCAGCACTCCACAGCAGTTGCTAGTTAAATACCGATACCCAGTGCATCCACAGCTCAAGCTTTAACACAAAGGCAGTTCAACACCATGTCACAGAAGTCTGGCTGTTGCCTGCAGTTGGGACCAAACAGTGAGAGTCAGTTACTCTGTACGCTTTATGATGACTCTGGAAAAATCAAAACCATAACATGGAGTGAATCTTGCCTAGGAGGTACTAACAAATAGCATTCTTTAGGTTCAGAAGTAGTTCTGCATCCGAGATGCTCTTTAAGACATCCTTATAGTCATTTGCACCTGTTTTACATGAGAAGTCAGCACTGCTCTTGGTAGAGAGGGCTTGTGAGCTGGGGTTGGGGGAAAGGGCCAGTTGTCATTCCCCTTCAAGAATAGTCTGAGGGGTCCACGTTAAGTGCTGAAAGATAGCTATCCTGTCCTGCATCAAGCTTACTGACCTGAAAAACACAAGAGCCCCAAGTATCATATATGGTTTACTTCCTGCATTCAAAAGCCTTCCATATCCTGCCAGGCACACACAAAAGCAATGCTTAGCAACTACAAGGTCACACGAGCTTACCAAAACGTGCTGTGAAACATAAGTTGAGCCAGGGACAGCATAGAGAACACTGTGCCTTTCATGAGCTCCCACCACCAGATGCCCAGCAGCAGGTGCTCTTCCCCCAGTGAGGAACTGGCCAGTAACGCCACCGTGGTGAGGAATAACCCACATTCAATAACTTGAAATGGTGAGGCCAAATCACATGCAAACATAGACCCACTCTTCTGACACCTCCCCATTCAAACAACGAGCTTCTGCTTCCTGAAGCACCAACACGACGCCTTGGTTAAACACTATGCTCTCCTACAGCTGGGCTTTGCGTTGCCGACCAGCACAAACCAGCTCGGATGAAGAGACTACTCCTCGCACGTACAAAGCCAACACCGCTGCTTTAAGGCGGGCTATTTTTCGAAATATACAGAAACCCCCAAGGAGCCCCAGAAAGGCCCACGGGGAGGCCCGCGAGTGCTCCTCACCAGCCCGCCGCCGCAGCGGCCTGCACTGCGGCTGGGGCGCTGGCCAGGGAGCGCCAGGGGCCGTGCCGCGGCCCGGGGCTAGTCACACCCCGCCTCAGGCAGCCGCCTCCCTGAGGGGGCTCTCCTCGGGGGAGGCCCCGGCGGAGCCCTCCCCACCGTAGGGCCCGCCCGGCCGCCAAGGAGACGGAGCCCCGGGTGGGGGGCGTCTGCCGAGGGCTCGGGACCCGGCGGGGGGAGGTTAGAAGCTGCCACCGCCCGCCGCGGGAGAGAAGAGGCAGCGGAGGGGAAGCCATGACACCTCACCTGCCCGCCGCTCCGGCCGCCGCGCCTGCCGTCCCCGCGCCGCGCGTCCCTATTGGCCGCCCTCACGCCCTTCCCCGCGCTCCCATTGGCCAAGCCGCCGCCCTTCCGCGCGCCGCGCGCTCCCATTGGTCCATCCGCCGCACGTCCCCACGCACCGGCTCCCGCCCCCTCGCGACAACAACTTTATTGAGGCGCTCGGAGGCGGACACGGACAGCGCGGGGCGGGGGGGGGGAGCGGGCAGCTGCCTCCGGACGCGCGGGTTCGAGGCTGCCCCCCGCCACTCCGCCCCATGTGCTCGGCGCTGTACGTTCTCTGTCACCAGTGACGTGGGCTCCTGAAGCTGTACAGGGATACGCTGCGCTCGGTCCCCCCGTGGGCACGCGCACATAATGGCGGGGGAGCAAGACACTGGCACAAGCCTTAAAGCAGATGTTGCTGATGACCCGGGATTTGTAGGGCAAGCTGTGGGAACCAGGAATTTCGTGGACCCTGGTAGGGCACACCCAACAGCCTGCTTGTGTAAGAGGTGATGGATGGACCTCGTCACTGCTCTGAAACATCACCCATCAAACCTTCAAAGTCCCTCCTTCATAACTGCGATCGTGTCTTTTGTCTTCCTTAAGGCTTGTTCTAACAAGCAGCAGCAAGAAACACCCCCTGCTCCCCTTTGCCCAGCTCTCTCCATATCCCACTGCCTTTCTCCCCAGCGAAGAGTTATTCCTGCTGAGGAAATCCCTAGCACCACAGCCCAGCATCGGCGACGCCCTTGGATCCCATTTCGTGGTACCCAGCAAGGGAAGCGGATGCAGCACCAAGATTTCCTACAGCCTTTCAAAGCCAAATGGATTTCCCCATTAATACAGCCTGTATTTCCAAAATTTCCCAGGTAAAAGGCAGTTCCCGTGCCCAAGGCAGCTCCGAGCCCAGGGGCAGTGCTGCCACAGGCTGCAGTTGCTACCCCCTAATTACTAAGTGCAGGCAGGCGGGTCAGGGTACATCCCTGCCCATCGGTTCACAGCCCTGCCCACTGGCCCGCGAAGCAGTTGCACAGAAAGCTGCCCTCACCGGGATGTGCTTGGCCAAATTACATCCCAGCCTGCCCTGACACCAAAATCCAGATTTTCCTTGCACGCAGGACGACAAGTATCAAAACATGCTTTTGATGTCTTTCCCCGAAGGCTCCTGGGGGTTTCTTTTCTTTGCCTCACTAAATACAAGCTTTTTCAAGCCTTCCTAAATCATCTCCTGCCACTTCTTTTTTTCCCTGTCACGAGCATCACTTAGGGCATATAAAAACACACAGGGTGGCTCTAAACTCTAAAATATAGCTAGCCAGGGAGCTGCCTGCCTCAATGCCCAGGTCTGCCCGTGCCCCAGCCACCCAGGGCACGAGCATCTCTAACGTATGGCAGAGATTTAGGACCCCATCAGAGTGTGGAGTGACCCATAAGCACTTCTGCTATAAATTACAGCCCTGCAGGGGCTGCCCCAATTCCACCGGCCCTGCTTCAGGTCTCCGAGGAGGCAAAGGTGACTCGCAGCCATTCCAGCTCAGCCAGCAAAAAAGAATGTGCAAACCCTGAGTTTTCCCCCTCCGAGGCGGTTAGGTTGCTCTCGCCATGCTGTGACGCTCACCGGTTGTTCAGCGGCTGGCTAGCAACCCCAAAAAATCAATGTTTTCCAATGCTGGGTGCCTGCCTGGCTCCCCGGAGTCTGTGTTCTTTGTAAATCTGTAGTTTAGAGTCTTTCTGATGTCTTGAGCACTATATGCTGAGAGCTGGCACATATAAAGCACATTTTCCCTGTGCCACAGGCTGATCCGTGCCCTGGGGTCTGCTGTGTTTGGGCTTTGGCCCCAGAGTGCCCAGTTACACCCTCCGTGGAGCTTCATCCCAAAAATTAGCAGGGGGAGAGCGCTCGTGGCACTGGAGCATTTGGGGCACTTTGAGGTGTGTGCTGGTCCCCAGCAGGATGCCCTGGTGGGATGGGTGTACTGATGGGATGGGCATCCTGGTGGGATGGGTGCCCTGGTAGGATGGGTGTGTGTTCTGGTGGGAGGGATGTCCTGATGGGACGGGTGTCTTGGTGCAATGGGTGTCCTGGTGGGATAGGTGCCCTGGTAGGATGTGTGTCCTGGTGGGATGGGCGTCCTGGTGGGATGGATACCTTGGTGGGATCAGTGCCTTGGTGGGATGGATGTCCTGATGGCATGGGTGTCCTGGTGGGATGGGTGTCCTGATGGGATGGGTGTCCTGGTAGGATGGGTGTCCTGGCGGGATGGGTGCCCTGGCAGGGTGGCCGTACCACCCCAGCTCTCCCTGAGCCTTTCCAGGCTCCCGGGGCAGCTTTCCGGCGGGAGGAGGAGGGTCCTGACCGCCCGGGGCCAAGTGCCAGTGCCCCCCGGGGCGGGCTGGGGGAGCAGCCGCTCTGCAGGGCCGGTGGCACGGGGGGAGCCGGCCCCAGGCGGGGACAGCGGGGCTGGGCGGGCCCGGGGCGGCGGTGGCAGCGGGCAGGCAGGTGGCAGCAAATCCTTATGGAAGCGCTGGGCTGCACCGAGCCGGCGGCTGCCCTCCCCGGCGGGCTGCTCCTGCGGGCGGCGGGGAGCCACGGGGCGCGCAGGGCGCCCGGCCCCTCTGCAGGGGGTGCCCGGCCCCTCTGTGCAGATGCACGTCCCCTCTGCACGGGGTGCCCGTCCCCTCTGCACGGGGTGCCTGTCCCCTCTGTGCAGAGTGCCTGTCCCCTCTGCACTGGGTGCCCGTCCCTTCTGCACGGGGTGCACAGGGTGCCCATCCCCTCTGCACAGGGTGCATGTCCCCTGAGGACAGGGTGTGTTTTCCCCATGCACACGGTGCATGTCCCCTCTGCACTGGGTGTATTTACTCTCTGCACAGGGTGCGTGTCCTCTCTGCACACGGCAGTCGTCCCCTCAGCACAGGGTGCATGTCCCATCTGCACAGGGAGCCTGTCACGTGTGCACAGGGTGCTCGTCCCCTCTGCACACAGCGCGTCGCTCCTCTGTGCAGGGTGCACAGGGCACACATCCCCTCTGCACCGCACATATAGGCCTCTGCACCCGGTGTACGTCCCCTCTGCACGGGGAGTATGCCAGCACCACCCAGGGCCATGGAGACACACACCAGCCCCACAGGGCTCATGCGGAGCCAGAAGCGGTGCTGAGCGCAGCCCCCCGCAGTGCTGCACCCCGCTGCAAGGCTGCCCACCTGGGTGTGCACCCAGGACACCCCTGCCCCAGCCCAGGGGAGACACACGGTCACCTCAAACCACCTCTGCAAGCTGAGCTGTGCTTTTTTGCGACGAGCTGGATAAAGCACGCCAGCCGCTTCTTCCATTAAGCCTTTATTCCCATCACCCTCCTGCTATACACAGCTGCGTGCAGGCTGAGAGCACCTCCCGCTTCTTTAAAAAGTAGATTTTTTCCATAGAACGTACTCCTGCAGGGACCAGAAAGCCCCCAGCCACCTCGCTGACAGCAGCTACAGGCAGAGCTGGGCGCTGGGCACGTTCCACCTCAGTGCTTCCCACGGGTGCCTGCACCCATCCCACTGGTCTTGTGGCTTTCCTCACCCCAAATCACACCCGGGGAGGCTGGAAAGGGCACTGAGGCTGGGGGTCTACACCTCTCGGGCAGCTGCTGCTGCCAGACGGGTGCGCAGGCAGAACCGTGAGCAGGCAGGGGAGGCTGACAGCCGCAGGGTGTGGAGGTGCGTGCCCACGTACCCCCCTGGCGCGCCGCTGGGAACGGGGAGCGGTTGATGCCTGGGGCATTTCCTGAGAGGGGAAACCCCATCCGCACCCTGGATTTGTTCATGGTGCAGGATGTGGGCACCTGGCCCTGGCGGGGCTCAGCCCGCAGCCCCTCTGCTGCACTGGCTGGGGTTGCAGCATCCAGCATCCGCACCACGTCAGCCCCCCATCAGTCTTGTTTTCCAGCAAAGCGTCTTCGCGTGAGATTTATTAGTTTTTAAATGCATTTAGGGCAAGGCAGGCTCTTAAACCCTGTCTCCAGCGCTAAGACTCTGTTGCAACAAGCGGTGCTGGGAGGCTGCTTAGGCAAAAGACACACACTAATGCAATAAGGCAACACATTTAAAAGGCAGATGGGTGCTGAGCAGAGTATTGCTTTTCTCACCAGAGAGGCTGGGTGCTGAGCAGGCTGGGCACCCACTGCAGAGCCACATACTGAAGCTAGGCAAACCCTTTTGGAAGGGGCAAACAGCTCCCCTGGGTGCCTGGAGCATCCTGGGAAGGGCCTGGGCATTAGGGACTGGCACTGCCATGCTCCCCCCTTGCAGACACCCCTCCTCGTGCCACCCAGCCTGGCAGAAAGGGCTGCATGGGTGTCCACGGGCCTCCATTTCACAGTTGCCCCAGTGTGTTGCATTTTGAATTCTTCCTGTCCCTGGTGCCTGGCCACCAAGGGCTGGAAGGGACATCCCTGCCAGGCTGAGCTGTCCCCCTGCCCGGAAAGGCAGGGAAGGGGTGATGGGAACCTGCCTTTGCAGCGGGGCACACCCAGGGGATGTGTACAGGCAGGCAGGGGCAGCCACCCCAGCTGGCGGCAGAGGATCCTGTGCATAAGAAGTGACTTTCACTTGGCAGAGACTTTCGGAAGCAAAACAGCCCACACACCTTTCCAGCACCCATTCACCATCAGGGCAGCCAAGCACTGCATTTAACCCATGCAGGGCTTATTCACTGCTGCAGTTGTCTGCCCTTCTGTGCCTGGAGATCATCGCAGCTCCAAACAAGGTGCTCCCCAAAAACAGGCTGGAAAAAAAGCACTCAGAGGTCATGCCTGGGGCAGGAGGAGCCAGGCACTGTAGCTGGAGGGATTTGGCATGAGGAGGCTGCAGGGAAAGAGTGGCTTTGGGGATGGATCTCCTCTGCAAATGGATCAGGGTTTGCAAAGCGCGAGCTCTTGGGAAGGTTTGTCCCTGCCCATGAGACAGCCACGTCCCCACTGGGGTTCAGCAAGCTGCCAGCCCACGCCACCTTCCCAACCCACCATGCTTGCTCCCACAAGCTCTTTCACGCAGAGGAAGCCCCAGGGTGTGGGACCCCAGGGTGGTGCAGAGACACCCACCATGATGCCAGAGAATGGTAGGAGTGGGCTGGAGCCCCCCTGCCCCACACCCCTGTGCACGTCACCCCTGTCCTCACTGGGGGACCAGCACCTTGAAGATGCCCAGAGCCACCCCACATGCAGGATGAGGTTCATCCCCTGCCCCGGGCAGCTGCTTTTCTCCCCCAGGGACGTGCAGAGCCCACCGAGGGAAAGCCGTGGGGGTGTTTTTGAGCCGCCTTCCACCACCCCAAGGTGGCAATTCCCACACAGGAGTCAGGAGCGGCAACAGGGCTCAGCCTCCAGCCCAGCCCAACACCAGCACACATACCTCCAGCCAAACTCCTTTATTTCCATCCAGTTTCACCACTGGTGCAGAATATAACAAAATATGAAAAAATAGGCTTTTTTGTGCCCCCCACCCCGCATCCCCAAAGCGTGCCGGCTATTTACAGGCAGAGGCAAGCGGCTCAATGGCAGCAGCTGCACTTGCTGCTGGCCGGCTCCTTGCACACACAGCCCTTGGCGCAGTTGCTGCAGCTTGCGGGGCAGCAGGAGCAGCAGCCTGGGGGGGGGAATACAAGAGTTAGAGGGTGGGTGGAAGGGGATAGGGGGGTCCCATGGGGCAGGGGCACCCTGTGGAAAGTGGGACACTCCCCCCCCCCCCCCGATGGGTAGGGCTGTGATTCCCATGGGGCAGTGGTTGGGGGTCTCCATGAGGGCCCTATGGGGCAGGGGCACCCCCTCAAAGGGGAGAAGAAGGGGGTCTCCTGGGGCAGGGGAGGGATCTCCGTGAGCGTGCCATGGGGTGCGTGCAGGGGTCCCACAAGGCAGGGGCACCCCTATGGGGGAGCAGAGGGGTCTCCATAGGGAGTCCTACAGGGCAAGGGAGGGTTCTCTATGGGGCAAGGGTCGGGAGGTGCCCACGGGGGTGCTGCAGGGCAAGGAGCGGGTTCCCCTATGGGACAGGGAGGTCCCCAGGGGGTCCTACAGGGCAAGGAGGGGGCTCCCCTAGGGAAAAGCTGCCCCGCCCCCCGGGACAGACACACCCCACACCCCCCCCTTCCCCGGACTGAGCCCCCCACTCACTCTTGCGGCAGCTCCGGCAGCGGCAGTTCTTGCACTTGCAGGACCCGGCGCAGGAGCAGGAGTCACCTGGGGCGGGAGAGCGGCCGTCAGCCGGGGCCCGACGGGACGGGACCGGCCGGGCACAGCGGGGACGGGGCACTTACCGGCAGCACACGTGCAGTCCTGGGGGTCCATGGCTCGGCTCTACTCGGCTCAGGCAGGCGCGGCCCGGCTGCGCTGGGCTCGGCTGGGCTGGGCTGGCGGCGGTAAGGAGTCCGCGCCGGCCGCCCGGTATTTATGGGGTGAAGGCGCGGGGCGGTGCTCGGCGCTGCGCACGGCGGGGCGGCACCGTGCTCAGCCGGGCCGTGCTCAGCGTGGGGCCGTGCTCACCCCGGGGCCGTGCTCAGCCCGGGGCGGTGCCGTGGGGCCGTGCTCACCGGGGACCGTGCCGTGCTCAGCCGGGTCGTGGCCCTGCCCGCCCCCCCGGCTCCCAGCGAGGGGGGCGTACCCGCACCCCTTTCTGCCACCACCCCCCCGCAGGGTGCTGCACCCGGGGGGCCAAGGTGCTGGAAGGTGCCAAAGGGGGGTGACAGCACTGGCATGGCACTGCCACCAGCTCCTGTGCATTTGGGACACCCCTGCCACGCTTCCTGGCCTTTCCCGGCCTCACGTGCTGAGACCTAGGGACCGGCTGTGCCCTCCACCCTTGGGGAGGCCATGGGATGCACGAGGCTGTCCCTGGGGATGGGACAGTCTCAGCATCCTGCTGGAGAGCAGGCTGGTCCCAGGGCAGTCCCCGTGGGGCTGGGGTGCTCGGCTGGCCCCCCAGGACAGGGTGAGCACGGGGGTGCAGCACTGGGATGCAGCGTGGGAGCGTAGCATGGCTGTCTGGGGGCTGCTGGGAATCACGGCTTCACGGTGTTTACCTGCCGACCAGCTTCCACTACCCTATTCAGGCCCGTGGCCAACTCAGCACCTGGCACGGAGAACAGTGGCTGGGCCAGGGACAGGCCGTCCTCGTGCCTGCGCCCGGTGCTCGTGGTGGTGGTGTTTTTGTTGCAAATGGGGCAAGTCTGGGCTCAGAGTTGGCACTGCAGATGGGGTCGGTCCCCATGGTGCCCAGGCCAGCGGGCACTGGGATGAGAGTGCAGGTCGGTGGCCCCAGGAGGTCATGCCAGGGAACGACCCGTCCTTGTTTGCAAAAACACTGATTTTTTTTTTCCTGGCAGTGTTTTGCAGGCAGCAGCGAGGGAGTGTAAATATGAGGCTAAGCCAGCAGGCACTGCACTCGCCACTAGCTGAGCGGGAAAGGAGGAGAAGTGAAATCATAGTGCACGTGTGGCCTTACTGCACATAAACACGGGTTGTGAAATCGCTTCCCGGACACCCCCCAGCACAGCGCTGCTGCCCAGTCCCCCTGCTTCCCGTCAGGGATGGGCTCTGGTGCACCCCTGTTTGAAGAAAGGAGAGCCCCCTGCCACCCGACACGCACCCCGACACGGGGCCATACCAGAAAGTGGGGGGTGAGCGTGCAGCAATGAGGCTGCGGGGGAGGCAGGAGAATTCCCAGATTTCTGGGAAACCTGCAAGTCACACATAGAGGGGCTGTCCCAGATGCCAGGGCACGTGGCTTCTGGTCCCCCCATCACTGCAAGTGGGAAGGGGCAGTGCAGGATCCCCACAGGACCATGCGTGGAGCTGGGAGGGGAAAAGAGCCCGGAAAATCCCGTTTCCCAATCGCAGCATTTCCATTGAACAATGTCACCCTGCAGTGAGACAGGGAGGGCTGAGCCATCTCCCCTGAGCCACAGGTTTGCCAAAATGCTGGAGTGCAGGGCACGTGCTGGATGCTAGCGGGGAGAGGGGACCTCGGGGGGGTTTCTGGTGTCATTGCTGGTACTCCGATTTCCCGGGGCTGGCAGGGAGCAGTTAATCCCAAGGCTGTGCCCGTGTAAGAGGAGTGCCAGGTCCAACTGATTTTATAGCAGCCATAAAGCAAGCAGAGGAACTGCAGCTGCCCAGCACAGGTCTCAGTGCTTGGAGCTGAGCTGCCAGGACCCCCATCTGCCCCCCACTTCCCACACAGTCAGGGAACAGCATCCGATAGCTGCCGTGGGGCACAGGGACAGGCAAGGGGCAAGAGCCATGGGGCAGGACTGATGCAAACCCCCTCCCAGCATGAGCAAGGGGTCTGGTGGAGTCCCCCACAACATCCTTCTCTCTAAATTGGAGATAGATGGATTTGATGGATGGACTATTTGGTGGATGAGGAATTGGCTGGATGGTCGGATCCAGAGAGTAGTGGTCAATGGCGCAATGTTTGGATGGAGACCAGTGATGAGGGGTCCATACTGGGACCAGTACTGTTCCATATGTTCATCCGTCACATAAGTGGTGGCATCGAGGGCACCCTCAACAAATGTGCAGATGACACCAAGCTGAGTGGTGCAGTTGACACTCCCAAGGGATGGGATGCCATCCAGAGGGACCTGGACAAGCTGTAGAGGTGGGCCCATGTAAACCTCATGAGGTTCAACAAGGCCAAGTGCAAGGTCCTGCACCTCGGTTGGGGCAACCCCTGGTATTAATACAAGCTGCGGGATGAAGGGATTGAGAGAGGAGAAGGACTTGGTGGATGAAAAGTTGGACATGAGCCGGCAATGTGCACTTGCAGCCCAGAAAGCCAGCCGTATCCTGGGCTGCATCACAAGCAGCGTGGCCAGCAGGTCGAGGGAGGTGACTCTGCCCCTCTACTCTGCTCTGGTGAGACCCCATCTGCAGTAGTCCGTCCAGCTCTGGGGTCCTCAGCACAGGAAGAACATGGACCTGTTGGAGTGGGTCCAGAGAAGAGCCACAAAGATGATCAGAGGGATGGAACACCTCTCCTGTGAGGAAAGGCTGAGAGAACTGGGATTGTTCAGCCCGGAGAAGAGAAGGCTCCGGGCAGACCTTACTGCAGCCTTTCAGTACTTAAGAAAGATGGGGACAGACTTTTTATCAGGGCCTGTTGCAATAGGACAAGGGGCAATGGTTTTAAACTAAAAGAGGGCAGATTCAGACTAGATATAAGGAAGAAATTTTTTACAATGAGGCTGGTGAGGCACTGGACCAGGTTGCCCAGAGAGGTGGTAGATGCCTCATCCCTGGGAACATTCAAGGTCAGGTTGGATGGGGCTCTGAGCAACCTGATGTAGTTGAAAATGTCCCTGCTCACTGCAGGGGGGTTGGACTAGATGACCTTTAAAGGTCCCTTCCAACCCAAACCATTCCATAATTCTATGATTCTGTGAAACCCACCAGGGACAGTGAGGCTGGAAGGATGCTCAGCCCCGCTGGTTAAACCACGTTTGGGGATAAATCCCATTAGCAGCCTCTCCTTCACGCTTGTTGTGGGCTGTCCTAGTTTCACTGGGATAGAGTTAATTTTCTTCTTAGTAGCTGGTATAGTGCTGTGTTTTGGATTTAGGATGAGAATAATGTTGATAACACACTGATGTTTTGGTTCTTGCTGAGCAGAGTTTACACTAGTCAAGGACTTTTCAGCTTCTCGTGCTCTGCCAGGTGCATAAGAAGCTGGGAGGGAGCATAGCTAGGACAGCTGACCCAGACTGGCCAAAGGGCTATTCCATACCATATGACATCATGCTCAGTATATAAGCTGGGGGAAGAAGGAGGAAGGGGGTGACGTTCGGAGTGATGGCATTTTGTCTTCCCAAGTAACCGTTACGCGTGACAGAGCCCTGCTTTCCTGAGGATGGCTGAACACCTGCCTGCCGATGGGAAGGAGTGAATGAATTCCTTGCTTTGCTTTGCTTGTGCGCACAGCTTTTGCTTTACCTATTAAACTGTCTTGATCTCAACCCATGAGTTTTCTCACTTTTACTCTTCTGATTCTCTCCCTCATCCCACCGGGGGGGAGTGAGCGAGTGGCTGTGTGGTGCTTAGTTGCCGGCTGGGGTTAAACCACGACATGGGCTCACCAACAATGTTTTTGCATGGCGGGCACTTATATCTCTCTAGGTAGGAAGGAATAAAGATAACCCTGCTATTTGCAGAATAGAGTTTAGTTTGATGCTCCAGAGCTGATGCTGCACCCTGCCTGCGGCATGCCTGCCCTGCCCTACATTCAGCTGGCGTAGGGACGTGCTTCATGCACGTCAGAAGCAGTAGGGTGATGGTGACATCTCAGGGGACACCCTGGGGAAAGAGCCCTCCTGGAGCAAAGGGGTATGCCCTGAGCATTGGCACCACAAGCAGCTGGTGGGCAGGGGTGGCCTCGGCCATGCCAAAACCCTGGCTGAGTCCTGGCAGTGGTGGCTGGATGGGCCAGGAAGGGTTTTGGAGCTGAAAAGAGGCCACAAAAGGCTGCATTTGGGGAGTGCAGGGACAGGCAGGACACCTTGTGTGTTCTGAGAAGCAGCATGGTGCCATGTGGCACCTGGGGTGCAGCGTCCTGGCAGCAGCGTGGCTACGCTTGGGCAGGGCGAGCATCACACCCCAGCATGGGCATCACATCCCACTGTGGACATTGCACCCTGGCATGGGCATCACAGCCCATCATGGGCATCGCAACTCATCATGGACATTGCACCCTGGCACAGGCATTGTAACCCATTGCAGGCATCACATCCCATCATGGGCATTGCACCCTGGCGTGGGCATTGCAACCCATCACAGGCATCACATCGCATTGCACCCTGTCATGGCCATCGTGCTGCATTGTGGGCACTGCACCCTATTGCAGGCATTGCACCCTGTCGTGGGCATCACGTCCCATTGCAGGCATCGCACCTTGGCATGGGCATCGCGCTCCATTGTGGGCATCCAGGTCACCCGGGGCTCCCCACAGAAGCGCCCTGCCAGGCTGGCAGAGGTGGCGGGGGGATAAGCAGGGTGGTTCTTCCAGCCAGTTCAACTAAACTGCTAGGAGGAAAACTAAACCTGTTTCCCCGCCGCCCCACCTGCCGTGGAAACATTACCCCTGGAAATGGGCAGGGCTGCAGCAGTTATTATGCTGTCGGTGAAGGCTTGTAATAACAAGCTGCTCATTAGCCCCGAGGATTTCTGGTGGAGAGAGCATGGGATTTGCTATTTGCCCTTGGGTAACAACAGGGCAGGGAAAAAAAACACCCTATAAATTACCTTGTTGTGCAGGGAAAGTGTTAAAACAAGAGTCAGAGCTGCTGGTGGGGAGCGCAGAGCCAAGATTGGAAGAAAGGAGCAAAAATAAGACACGGGCTCTTTGCCATGACTTCCCCCCCCCCCCCGAACACACTGCCCTCCTGCTCTCCAGGGAAACCATCCCGTCCAACAGAAGTGCCAGGTTCCTTATAGACCTTTATATACACATCACTTTATTTAGGTAGCTTATTACACATCACAAGTGACAAACACTAAAGATATCTGAACATATATAAAAAAAAAACCCAACATACACAATAAGGTTATTCTTCTTCAGCCCCCCAGATGTGCAGCACCCCCAGATGTGCAGCCAGGGGTCCCTATTTGCAGCAGCTGCACTTGGCGGAGGGGGGGCCCTTGCAGACGCAGCCCTGCGCACACTTGGCACATCCCGCCGGGCAGCAGGAGCAGCAGCCTGCGAGGGGGGAGAAAAATAAGTCAAGGACATTCCTGAGGGGGTCTCAGGGTGGGGTTTGGGGGGGTCCCACGGAGGATAGCTGGTTTGGAGACCTCCCACCAACCCCTTTTAGCAGCATCCCTATCCCTGGTGACATCTCCCAGGGTGTTTTTGCACTCAGGGCCGGCACTGGGGGGGCAGCAGGAAGGTGCAGGACCCCCAGGGGCTGACTGGGGCCCCCCCAGCCCCTCTCTGTGCAAACCCTCCTGCACACGGCTCTGCCTGGGAGTGATAGTATCAGGAGCAGCCGGAAGAAATCCCGGTGCCAGTTTCCTCCCGGGGCATGGCCTTGTGCTGAGCCTGAGGTGCCAGTGAGGAGTACACTGAGTTTTGGGTTATACCGGGTGGCTTGTATTGCCTGGCAGGGGAGGAATTCACCCTGTGCTCCTTTGGGGGCAAAAAAATACGGGAGGAATAAACTCAACTCTGGCAATGCTGAGCCCGATTTGATTCAGTGTGTCCAGGGATGTGTAGTGAAAACCCCCACTAGTGTTTCTGCCCCCCTGTGGGGCTCGGGGACCCCCCCTTACCTTTTTTGCACGATGTGCATTTGCAATTTTTGCATTTGCAGTTGTCCCCGCAGGTGCAGGTGCCACCTAAAACACAGAGAAAAGGAGAAAAAGGGTTGAGAGGAGGTGGTGGGAGTGGACCCCCACATCCCTGGGGATCAGCGTGGATGCTCCGGGGCGAGGGCTGCAGTGGCTGAGGCTTCGGCCTCTCTTGGTGGGGAGGTCACAGCATTCCCAGCCGCTTCCCGGTGAGATGCCCCAGGTGTGACACCGCAACACTGGGAAAGGATTTCAGCAGCTGGTTCAGCCAGTTTGAAAGCACCGGGGATGGCAGAGGAGGCCGGCAAGCCAGCGCGTCAGTGGTCCCACCGGGACGCTCCAGCTCCCGCAGTCCCCCGGAGATGAGGTGGAAGGAAGTGCTGGCTTACCCGTGGCACAAGGGCAGTCCTGGGAGTCCATGTCTGCCTGGGCTGGGTGCCGGCTGTCAGACGCGTTGGGCGATGGGAAGAGCGGCTTTGGCAGGACTTACAGCCGCCTCTTATTTATCCTTGGCCGGGCGAGAGCGAGTGCAAAACCTCCGCCCCTCGCAGCCTGCGCACGGCTCAGCCCGGCACCTGCCCCGGGCACTGCTGATTCACTCCCTGGGCGGCCAGGCAGGAGCTGGGGCTCCCACGTTCCCCCTCACCGGGGTGCCAGGGGCAGTAGGGGGGGTTGCCTGGGTGGCCACCGCTCCCCACTGAGATGTTGGGGGGGTGCAGAGAGTGGCCAGCTCTTATCACATGGATGGCACCTGCCTTGGGAGTGCTGCTCTGCTCCCAGGGGCTGAGGGGGTGCACCTGGGGAGGCCCCTGCAGCCCGGCCCTTTGCCAAAATCAAGCTGCTGTGCCCCTAGATGTCTCAGGGGGGTGCATTGACCCCAGGGCTGCCACCACTGCTGGGAGCTCTCAGCCCCCTCCTCCCAGAGCCAGCACAGTGGGGTGATGGGGAGCTGGCACAGTGCGGGGGACAAGGATGCGGTTCCTGCCCCAGACCTTGTCCGGCGGCTCCAACACCCTCCCCGCGAGCGGGAGCAGCAACAAGCCAGACTGGACTGGCCGGAGCCTGCCATGCCCTCCCAGCGCCCCGGGATGGCAGCGCCCACATCCCCTCGGCGCCGTACATGGCACCTCAGGGGCCCCGTCTCCTTCCCGGCTGGGGTGCTCCATCCCACTCATCTGAATTAATTTCCGTGCACCATCAGCCGGGTGTGCAGGGGCGGAGGGTGGCGGGCGAGCTGCCATCGCCCTGGTCAACTCCTCTGGCAGGTTTTACTCACCCACTCAAAAGAGCAGTGAGGGTTTGGGGTGGAAGGTGTGAAAAAAATGATGCTTTCTGAGATTTTAGGTGTGGGGAGGGACTGTCCCACGGCCAGGAGGCATTGCCAGCTGTGGAGCATCCTTCCTTCTTGTCCCTGGTGTTTTTGCGTGCTCCCCAGTGTCGATGGTACCCCATCCCAGCTGCCCCATGCTCTGAAACTCCTTTGCTTTGGGGTTTTATTCCGACTGGGCTTTTGCCATGGTGCCTGGCTAAGGCGGTTTGTCAGAGGCGATGCTAAGCCAGCCAAAACAGTGGGCCAGGGAGTATTTTTACCATCCAGCTGTCTGGGCATGTTGGGAGCTTGTTGGATGACCTGGTGGGGAGTGGTGCCAGCGCCCCAACTCAGCGTCTCCTCCAGCCCAGCTAGGCCAGGGTGGGAAATCAGTATGTAAAAGTTTGAGGAAGGCAGAGCCAATGGGCCCCTTCCTCGCCCCCACTGCCCCAGCAGCAGCTCGTCAGTGCCTCGGCAATGCCAGCCCTGCAGTCGTGTGAGCATCACGCTGCTGCTGATGCACAGGGGCGTGATGGTGGGGACGGTGCCAGGGACCAGGCACGTGCCAAGGGAGTCAGTCGCTCCCGTGGGAGCAGGGAAACACAAACGTGCTGGGGAACACACGTGCAAGTGGCCACCCGCCGGCCCTGGCTACAGCCCTCTGTGCTGTGGGTGTCACGGCAGAGGGGGGACATCTCCTCGGGGTCCGGCACGTGCTCTGCTCCTGAAATAACCATCTGAGCACTCCCATGGTGCAGGAATATGCCCAGGGAAATGCTACCAGCCGTGTCATGATGGATGCATGGGGAACAGCAATGCCACCGCAGCATCCGCTGTGTCCTCCCGCACCGCCTGGCATCCTTGGCCACCCAGGCAAAGCCAGGGTGTTGGCAGATTGTCCCTGGCCCCTGACTGGTGGTGGTCCAGGGATGTGGGGACAGGTGGCCCCTCCAAAATAGTCCCTCTCCTCCAGCCCAGGGGGAGGAAGGCGAAGCCCACACTGGGGGAATAGAACAATGTCAGCTGTGCTGTGTAATCCCTGCCATGCAAGGATGGGGCAGAAGAAAAGCTCTCCAGCACCTGTTCTCAGCTCAGACCCCAGCCCTTTTTCCCTTCTTTCCTTCCTTTCTTTGCATGAGGAAAAAAGCATCTTCAGGTGATGCAGGGCTGGGGGTCAGGGCTCTGGGAGGTCTTGTCTTGCTCCTGGTCTGTTCTGTAATTAATTTGGGACAGGGCTGGAGCAGTGGGTTGGCAATCAGACACACATCAGCCAGGCCACCTCCAGGAGCAGCCTGTAACTGGGACAATGAGCTGGGATCCTGGGGAGACCTTTCTGCTGCTTAAATACCCCCCGTTACAAGGCCCTGCGAGCCCTAGTTTGCCTTCTGGCCCCCACCTTCCATTTGCTGGGAGAGCCTGGGGGTTTCCCATCATTTAAAGAAGCCTGATCCTGCTCTCCAGAGCTGAGCAAAATGGACAGGATCCCTGCATGGCAATTTTTTGGCAGTCCTTGCCATGCCAGAGCCATACCCCTTGGCAGATGTGTGCCCTGCATGGGATTCTGGGCTCTGTCACCAGGCACATTTGTGGCAATCACCCCGAGACTGCTGGGCAAATTAACGTGGGTGACTCAGTGGGATGCTCCGGTGCTCCAGGCAGAGTCGGAGATGACGCTCCCCGGTGGGATGGTGATGGCTGAGCTGGGGTAATGGCTCTGCAGGACATGGCAGGGACAGGGCTCCCCAGGAAGGGGGTGAAGGAGGCTGACAACCTTCAGGAAGATGTGGTGGAGGCACCCGTCCCTGCGACAGGCGCCTGTGACACCTGGGGTGCCTAGAGCTGATTATCGAAAGCCACAGGACGGTGCCAGGGCTGGTGCCAGTGGCTGGCAGTGACTCAGCACCGGTGCCAGGCCGGCAAGGAGGAAGGGGCAGCAGCCAGCTCCCGAGGAGGTGGTGACCTGGCACAGGTCTGCCCTGACTCCCCGCTGAAGGACGTGCGGCTCCAGTCACCCACAGTCACGCAGCGGCACGTGATGAACCTGCTTCTGCCTCCGGCTGCCCGCAATTTTCTGCAGCCACCCCAGCACATCGCCTTCAGGGGACCCTGCAGACGACTACAGGTCCACCTCTCCCCTCTCCAAGGGCACGTGTCTCCCCAAAGTACTTGCTCTTGGGCTTTTCATCCCCTCCTGAGCAGAGCCAGGTTCGGTGACATGTCCTTTGCCCAGATACAATGTCCCAGGCAGTTGCGGGGCTCCCCTGGCAAAGCACCATGGCTCAAATCGGTACAGACCATGGGCAGGGGTGCCAGGGAGCTACAAAATCAGTGTGGGCACAGGACGGAGACCCTAAGGGACAGGCCCTGGGGGTACACTGCCCCTCACCGTTGCCTTCTGCTTGTGCTGGGCCCTGGGCAGGAGAGTCAGGGATGCAAGGAACCGTAACCCACCTGGGACCAGCCTTTCAAACTGAAATAGAGAAAATAAGGGGGCTTATGCATCCCCCCAGCACCCAGCAAAGGCACAGTGCACTCAAAATGCTGAAACCCTGTAGGAAGCCATGGGAGCGATCATTGCTTAGAAAGCAGGCTTGGCTTTTGTTTGGCGAGCATCTCAGGTTATTATTTGCTGATGATAAACAAGTGTTTAAAACACGGGAAATAGGTGCTGATGTCGTTTTGTTTTGCCAGCGCTTGCCAGCCCTTTGGCAGCAGAGCAAGAGGATGAATCACCCCGTTCCTGCCCCAGGGAAGTTGTTCACAACCGCTCCCCATGTGCATAGGCAAAGCCTTGGAAACCATTTGGGAGTGAAACTGGATCGGTGGGGTGACCTCACACTGTGGAGGCTTCTTTTTTTTTCCCAGAAAACGGTGAGCAAAGACTTGTTCTGGTCTTAGCGGCAGACATGAGCTAAGCCCATCATCTGCTTTCCTTCCTTCCCCAGGAGCTGCCCGTTTTCCTGCCAAACCCCTGCCTGCACCTTGATTGCAGCTTTGGGAAAATATATCCCAGCTGGTGCTTCTCCAGATGCTCAGCTATTGGCAAAGACATGGCGTGTCTCCGTTTACCTTGGTAAATGTCCTTGTTGGTGGGCTTTGCTAGCCCACAATCACGTCTGTAGCAACAGAAACACACCTTTGGCGAGGGCCCGCTCGCAGCGGGAAGGGGATGAGCAGATTTTCATTAAGCAGGAATTGCACTGCATGCAATACTGCAACGCTTTCACAAGCCTGCAGCGCGCTTTGATGTGGGCTGTTTGGGAGCCGCCTTGCAATCCAGCCGGCTGCGCTGGGGCTGGGACTCCCAAGTCCGGGTTTCTGAGCTTGGCTCATCCGCCAGCTCGTCCTATGGCTCTGAGCAAGGGCTTGAGATTTATTCCATATTTCTTATCTGGAAATGAGCTATCAATATTACCTCCCCCTTGAAAAAACAGTGCAGAGAGGGTGGTGATTTGCTAATTATTTATTCTTAGCGGGAAGGGAAAGGAAGAAATGCTGAACCGATGCTCTGCAAATGGGTCCAGGAGGGTGAGCCTGACCCCGCAAACTCCCTGCCGTTTTTTGGGTGTGCATCCCAAGGGACCCTGGCACAAGGCAGGAGCTCCCACCCGGTGGTACAGGGTTTTGGGGCTGGGCGATGTGTGTTTGGGCACGTCTGGAAGATGAAAGGGCTGATTCCTCTTTTGATCATGAAATTCTCATAAATGTTAATGGGAATTACTTCGAGGTCTAATGAGGGCAGAATTGCAGCCTCCAAGGGGAGGAAGGGGGTGAGGACCAACCAAGCTTTGGCTGGGAAATAAAAGGGCTTGAATTTACTTTGTCCCCCACCTGCGAGAGCAGCGTACCAGTGGATCAGGGGCTGCCCCACATCCCTGCAGACCCTCCTGGGAATGAGGGTCCCCAGGTGTCCCCCACCTTGCCCAGCACGGCTAGCACCTGCATGGACAGGCTTTAAGCATCACCTTAACTCTAGGCATCGTTTTAACTCACAACTCATTTTAACTAATGCTTTCCCAGTGTACAATTTGGATTTTCTTCTTTTTCTTTGTTTTTTTTTTTTTTCCCCTACATCTTCCCTTCCTTTTTGCATCTTTCAGGTTCCCACAGACTTCAAACTCACCTGCTCCAACTACTTGCCGCCTCCCTCGGCTGAAACGTGACCTGAAGTTTCCAAGTATCGTTACCTTGGGCATATTTAATTATTTTATTCCCCTTTAGTTGCTAATTAGAAGCCAAGAGTAGAGGGCATGAGTAATCACCTGGGATGTCGAGTAGACACTTGCCTGAGCTTGCAAAGAAAACACCAACCCCCTCAGTATAAAGGCGTGAAATAAAAGGATGTGATATTTTCCTTGATGTCTTCATAGCCCTGCTCCTGAGATCCAGAGATCATGGTTGTCTATCCTGGGAATGATTCACGCAGCCACTGCGCTGGATCCTGCCTCCCCCGAGAGCAGCTGCTCTCGGGGGAGGCAGGATCCGGCACAGCAGCTCGTCCCATCCCCATCCGAAGGCATCTCCCATCCCATCCCAGGGATGTGCATGGGATGGAGGCAGAAACACTGCTCCAGCTTGGGCAGAAAACCTGGGATGGGGAAGGAGAAAAGCCCCTGCAGACAGCAAAGCTGGTTTGCTGCTGCTCAGACAGGCTCAGTCTTCATTTTAAGAAGTATTTAGGTGTGCAGATGCAATTGCTCATCCCTCCCCACTCCCTCCAGCTGTATTATCCCCTCCTTGAGGGCTGGGGATGTTTTTTTTTGCCAATGTTTTCCTAAGCTCAGTATCTAAGTGCTCCTCAGGGTTTAGCATCTCACTAGGGGAGACCAAGCAGGAGGATCCCCTGCCAGGCAGATAAGGGCATTGTGAATTTTCGGTTACATTTGAAGTCTTTGCCAAGAAACAGCTCCTGGGTGGGTGACGATCCTGTACCTGTTATGCTGTCACCGCCAGCTTCTCTGTGCAACCTGCCTAGAAAGCCAGCAACCAGGGCCAAGTGTGTTTTGATTATATTTTATTATATTATATTTATAATATTATAGTAAATTATGTTAATAGAATCATAGAATTCTTGAATATCTCAAGTTGGAAGGGACCCATAAGGATCATCAAGACCAATTCCAATATATTATATAATATTATGATATGATATGATTGATATCTATATTTATATGCCCCCAGGAACTAGAAAAGAGCAAACACTGGTCATAGGGCATGGCCTTGCTCAGCTGGTGCAGAGCAGCTCCGGGATCGCGCAGGAAGGAGGATAGAGAGGACCTCTTGCTGGATATTGAGACTTCTGCTCCGATGACATGGCTGAGTCACCCCTTGAGTACAGCCACACTGACCCCAGCCGTACCGCAGCCCTGGCTGTGCAGCAGCGATACCCAGGGGCTCAGCAAGGATTATATGGGATTCCCCCTCCTATAGAAGTGGAGAAAGGGAAGGAGCCCTGTCCCAAGTGCAGCTGGACGGCTGCGATGTGAGCAGGGTGGTTGCCAAACTTGGAACTGGATGCTGTACATATAATATGGATGACAGGCCTCTCAAACGACGGGAAATGAGTACTAAAAGTCATGATTTCAATCTTTCAAAGTGGCAGCTGTAACAGGCAGTGTAATTTAGCCATGTTGCAGACACACCAAACCCAATACCATAATTAGAGATGCAAAATAATATTTACAGCCCAGATCATACATATTTAGTGAGAAGTTGGAATTTTCACCTATTTACAATTTTATCAGCCTATAAAGGGCTCTGAGTGTAGTTTTTTTCCCTGTTTTGCTCCATCGGGTTTGCAGAGCCTGGCAGAGCAATGCTTGGCGCTGCTGGGAGGGAAGCTGGGGATTTTCCCTGGGAGGGCAGCAGGATTTGTTGGGCTTGAGCAACAACCTGTTGCCTGTCTGAGTTCACGCCAGTGCTTTGCCTTTGTTCTCCGGTATCCAAACCGGCACCCAGGAGGGGAGACCCACTGCAAGGCTGGCACTGAGACCCATGCTTGCCCAAAACAGATCCACAAAGGGGGAAAAAAAACCCTCTTTAATATGCCGCATGCAATTCCTGCCTCGTTATCCGCAAGTATAATAGCACATTGATAAAGCTGCCAGAAAAACTTGGTAAAAACAATTAAAAAAAAGAGAAAAAGGCGGTTGTCACATTCGGAGTCGCATGATCTCCGCTTGAGGGCTGCCTTTGAGAGCCCTCCTTCGCATGCAGGGCAGGGACGCTGCTGCCTGCCAGGGCTTGGCCGATGCACAAGTAAATACCAACTGGGATGCGCCTGCCAGCTTTCCTAGAAATAAATGAATCTTTGCCTCAATCCGGTGGCCTCTGCAGGGAAGGGCTGTTGTCCCAGCGCATCCTTTTCCAAACCTGCGTCTTGCTGGGATGGGGGTGATAACGTGCCAGTGGATGGCACGTGCTGGATTCGGGTGCAGGTCAGAGAACGTGGCATATTTACGGCACCCATGAAGGTTATCTTGTTAAAATTTATTTCTTAAACACCAAATAATTTGAGAATTTCTAAAGTCATGACCTTGAGCCGGGTTTTCCCTATCCAGACGGGCAGGGAGCGGTCGCTGCAGGGAGAGGGGATCCTGGAGACCCATAAGGGTCTGGGTACCAAAATCCACGCCGGGATGGGGACCGGCATCGGTGTTTACGCAGTGGCTCCGCGGGGGTTCATCCTCCGTCCCCCTCATTTCCAACCTCTTCCCGGCACCCCAACGGGCAGATGCTGTACAAACCAGTGCCTAAGCTCATAAAACAGTGGCATGAATGCTTTGAGGTTGCTTTTTCCCGGGCAGCACGGAGCGTTGCAACACCAGGTTTGGTTTTATTGGCTTGCTGCTTCTCGGTTCCAGATATACTCGGTTTACAGCTGAGTGCTGGGCCGCTAGTGCAGGCGTGGGTACTGGCGGGTGGCAGCTGGAGGGGCAGCCGGGGGGAGCAAGGGGGCTGGGGACAGGGGGTCTGCCCGGCCCAAACTGGGTGCTGACCCCGTGGGGGAGCCGGGCCCGGGATGGCGGCGCGGGTGTTGGGGGCTGCTGCTGCTGCTGCTGCCCGGGGGGCGATGGCTTCTGCCCTCCTGCCCCCAGCTCCCCTCCAGTACCTCCAGTTGCCCTCCCAGCTCCCCTGGCCTCTGCAAATGCCCCCCCATCTCCCCCTAACCCTACACCCCGATGCACCCAGCACCCTCAGCTGCTCCGCTAGATCTCCTGACTTCTGCAGCCGCCCCCCCAGCTCCCCCGGCCCTGCCCCCCCACCTGCCCCCCAGCTCCTCCAACTGCCCCCCTGCACCCCCACCTGCCCCCCCCGCCCCACAGCGGCCCCCCGGCCGCCCCATCACGCCCCGCCCTGCCCCGCCGCGGCCCCGCCCCTCCCCGTGACGCAGCCGCGGCGTACGCGAGTGGGCGGGGCCCGGCGCCGGGGGAGCCCGCGGCCGGCGGCGGGGCCCGCGGCGCGGCCCGGCCTCCCCGCCGCCGCCGCCATGCTGGTGCCGGTGTTCACGCTGAAGCTCAACCACAAGATCCTGCCCCGCATGGTGGCGCTGGGCCGGTACGACGGGACGCACCCCTGCCTGGCGGCCGCCACGCAGGCGGGCAAGGTAACGGGGCGGCGCGGCCCGCCATCCCGCCCGCCTCCCCTCACGGGGCCGGGCCGCGGCCGGGCGGGGCGGGGGGCTCCGTGCGCCCGCCGAGCTGAGGGGGAAGAGCCCTTCCTGGGGGCTGGCAGCCGCCGGGGCCTGCCCTGGTGCTGCTGCCGGGGCGTCTGCGCCCCACGGAGCGGCCGGGGCCCGCGCCCGGGCGGGTCCCCCCCGCCGGCAGGGCCCGCTCCCCTCGGGGGGCTCGGAGGGGGCCTGTGGCTCCGGGGGGGTTGCAGAGGTCGCTGCCCGTCTCTGAGGTTCTCCTCTCCCGAGCAGCCCCGGTGCCGCCCTGATGTCTCCAGCGGAAAACCGTCTTGGCGTCTGCCGGCGTCCCTGCCTCCCGTCGCGAAAGCCGTGGACGGGAGGGAGGTCTTGCTGGCCTCGCCTCTGCCCGCAGGCCGGGAGCCGCGGCGGAGGCACCGGAGCTGCCTGCAGGCAGGGGGGCGCCACGCTCGAAGCTCTGCTTTGTGGCAACAGGGAGTTTGCAAAAATGGGTAGCTGGTAACCCAAGTCGCCAAGGAAACTTGCCCATTTTCTAGCAGACAATGGGATTTTTTTCAAGCAGACAGTGGAATTTATCGTACCGTTCTCAGTTACAGCAGTGAGCCTTAGCACTGTTATGGACGAAGCTCGGTGCTGATAAATGACACGGTGCTAAGGTTTCTGTAAATGATGCAAAGACTGCCTCGCGGCAACAGAGAACGTTGTGTGCGCTCTGTTCGAGTTTGAAATACAAACAAAAGAGGGTTAAATACAACTGAACTAATAAACAAAACGTAGGTTGAAGCATAAACCCACAGAGGCATTTAGGTTGCTGTAAATACAAATATGGTTCATCTGTGATGTTTCCCAGCATTATTCATTTTATTTTGGAGCCTTTAGGAAGAGCATAGAACAAGGGCTTGTTCGAGAGGCAGACTGTACAGCCGTAAAGCAAAGGCTATTAAGCATAATATCCTGTGATCCCCTGACTCTGCTCCAAACAATTATAGTGACTAAATATTGGTTAGTGAGAATAAAAACTTTATTATCACAGGCCCCTTTTTAAATTAACCGCATTCACCTACAGATGGAGGTTACAGATAGGTACCAGGTAAATTGTTCTAAATGTTTGGGGTTTTTTGGTAACACTGTTACCAGCTGGCTATAATTTGTTTAGTTTGTTGTTGCTCCCTTTATTTGCTTTTTTTGCCTGACTCTGAAGACTTGTCAGTTGCCGTTTTCAGAAATAAGCAAAACAAACGTGGCACAACTGCACTGGCCAGAGCAGGGGGTTTCCTGCCATTTGCCTTTTTTGGTGTAGGTTAAAACTAAAGAATAACTGTCAGAAACAGTATTGCCAGCAAAAAGACCCAGTCTTTTGTCCTCACTTTGGTTGAGTGAATGCCCTTCTTTGCTATCGCAGTTATTATCCAAACAGTAGTCTTTAATGTTTGTATACAACCACGTACATGCTTTGTGATAATACTTATATCTTTGTTTCTACAGGTGTTTATTCATAATCCTCATGCCCGAGGGCAGAGGACAAGCACAAACCGAATGGTGCAAAGTAACCAAGATTCGGACATTTCTCTTCTCAACATTAACCAAGGGATCACTTGTCTAGCTTCGGGAGTGCTGAACCCTCAGCTTGGTTATGATTGTCTTCTCGTTGGAACACAGACTAATTTATTGGCTTACGATGTGTATAATAACTCGGATTTGTTTTACAGAGAGGCAAGTTAATTTCTTGTCTGCTTTTTTTAGTATCTTCATTGTTGTCTTTTTCTTTCCATTTTAAACATCACAGTTTCTACATTCCTTTGTCAATTAATTATGCCTCTCTTCTTTGCCTTAGTTATATTACTGTATTCAGAACATTTTGTCTTTAGAATATCTGGAATATTTCAAAAGAAAAATATGAATGTGATGCACGTCTGCGTATGCACGTGTGAGAGCAAATTTTCATAGTATGTCACACATCACCTGGCAAGACAAAATTTAAAAAATTTAATAGGCATTCAGAGCTCAGCTAAACTGATAGTGATAATGTTGGAAGCTCTCTTTCTGTGTACTCTGATGTCTCATTTTCTGCTGTTTCTTTTTCTGTAGGTTTCAGATGGAGCCAATGCAATAGTTCTTGGAAAGCTGGGAGATATTTCATCTCCACTTGCTATTATTGGTGGAAACTGTGCCCTGCAGGGCTTTGATTATGAAGGAAATGACCTTTTTTGGACAGTAAGGCTATGCATAATGCTTTTGATGTTATTACAAGATTCTGTCAATGGCACTAATTCGTCTTGATTTTTTTAATATGATAAATATTAATTTGGTTGTTGATCTTTCTTAATTTATCTCAGACCTTAAACTCGTGTATTCAGTGGTTGTGTATTCACTGCACTCAGATGTTGCTTGAATGTTGACTATGTCAGTTGTTCTGTTGCAGTTGAGATCATAAAAATAGTTTAGCTTCTGACAGCTATCATCAGTATTGAGGACTGTCTTTCTCGTTTTAGGTTACTGGAGACAACGTTCGTTCATTAGCACTGTGTGACTTTGATGGTGATGGCAAAACTGAGGTTTGTAACCATTTCCATGCAAATTCAGCTGTTTGTCATGGTCTTATAGTGAAATGATAATAAAAACCCCATGCCTTATCAAATATGACTTGACTTATATTACCAGTTAAAGTGATCCCTGTGTGGAAGTTGTGCCTTTTTTGGGCTCTGGTCCGGCAAAGACATGCACAAGTGCTCGGTCCATGTACATGGAGCAGCACTGGTCTCCTGGACTACTCTGAGTATGTAAAACTAGGCATATCTGGGGTCTTTACAGCATTGCTGCCTTGCTTTGGTGAATGGATTGCTAGCTGTAATGGAAAACTTCTCGCATTTTTGTTAGCTACACCAGGAAAAATACAAAGAAATGCCTGTGATCATCAGTTGCAAGGCATCTATTTCAGTGGTATTTCTTGAATATGGTTACAAATAGTTTTTTAAATTTCAGAGAAACAACTTGCAAGCATTTTACGTGTAAAAGTGAGCTCTTAAAAACCTGTGCTCTGTGAAGAGCTTCACTTATGATTGGCAAAATCTTTCTTCACATCCAGTCCTCCTGTTTCTTCATAGTGACATGGGGAAACGAAATATTCTTTGCTTTTCTGATTTAAAATGAAGATAACTTGTAATGAGCATCTTCCTGATAAGATGTGAGACAAACAATAGGAAACAGCTGCTATTCTGACCTTGCAGGCTGCAAGGGATGGATGAAGTCATGAATTTGTACAGCATTCTCTGTTGTACGTGTTCTTCCATCCTGAATGAATTGAAGGATCATGCTTATAAATATGAATCTATAAGAAAATTAGTAGCTTCCTAGTATATATCAGATGCAAGTAAATATGATGTTAGATCACCATGCTAAAAATACTAACTTTTGTCATCTGTCTTTCAATTTTAATCATAATGACTTAAGCTTTTCTGTTTAGTTCCCCAAAAATCCTTGTTTGGAATGTTTACTTGGACTATGTAATGTTTATAGTGACGTGTAAAGGGCCTCTACACTTTTAATGTGTTTTTTATAAATACTGAACTGATACAGACACTTCCCTTGATTGGGATTTTCAAGAAGTGAAAAAATCCCAGGTTTTCCAATCAATTCTGCACAGCTTCTCTTAGTGTATATATTTTTTTTTAATGTGCTGAGAGGTGGTTACAGAAAGTGGAGACAGTGTATAAAGATTCAGAAACCAGGAAACTGAACTATGGCACTAATTTTAAATGTTTTGTACTTCTGCTTCTAAGTGGTTTTCTGTTGTTCCGCTATTTTTTTCTGCTTGAGAAAGGTTCATTCTCAGCAGTTGGTGTAATCTGATGTTACTTCAAGCTAAGCAGAGTTGGATACGTTATCCAACTAACTTACCCTGCCCGTTAGCCCAGCATGCATTTGCTGAGATTTTTTTTAGGGTTCTTTTTAATCTTAATTATCTACGTAATTTCTTTTTTTAATTTGTGGCTTTTGTGAAACTGCCTCTGGTTTAAAATTGAAGTTCTGAGAAAATGCACAGAAACATCTTTTTATGTTGTTGTTTCTCACTTTGTGTCTTATCTGATAAATGGGTGTGCTAGCTTCATTTCCGTTTTTCGCGCCCTAGTAAAAACATGTCTGCATTTAAAAATGACTTATTTTAAAACTGCATGAATATGCTTCTGTCATTTAGTAGCTAACAAAGCTAATTTGTTGTAGTCACTGTCTTCCTCAGGATTTTAGGTTGATACAGTTGTTTTCTCCCATCTTGCCAAAGACTTGGGCAGCAAAACCTTTTCCTTGCTTTTTCAAATTCCAGTCCAGTGGAATGAAAGTCATTGAGGTGGACGCGTTGAATCAAACTAAATGAAAAAAAAAAATCTTCTAGGCACCTCTGAGAAATGCAGCATCACCAGTAATTGTTTCAGGATTCTGTGCTTTTAGCTGGTCACTTTTTGCTGGTAGTTGCGACTTGTTGAGAAATCTGTACCTTTTACATATGTTATTTGTTGTAAATTATTTCAGTAGCTACAGTAAGCTTAGCTTGGTGTAATTTAGTTTGTCATAATCTGAAGCATCTTTACTTTGGAAGAAAGAAAAGCCTTGAATCTTTTTAAAAATCCAACTTCGGTATGGATTTATGTCTGTTCTGCCAAGTAAAGATAGAAGACTCATTGGTTCCAGTGGGGAAAGCTACTACCAGATTTTAAACTTTCATTTGTAATTCTATTTGTCATTGGTTTGATGGATCACTTTATGGGCAAGGCACCAAGCAGATCTCTTCCTTCGTTTCTCAATTTGCAAAATAGAAGCAGTGACTTGTCACCATCTTTAGAAAGTGCTTTTCCACCGCCTGTTTTCAGTTCACACCTTCTACCTGCTCAACTAGGAAACAGGAAAAGAGCTAAGATGTAGGAAATGATAAGGAATGAGAATGCAGAAGACCCAATTCAGTGCTGATGTCCTATTCATAAATCATTTACATCAAGCTAAAGCCTGTTTTACCCATGCTTTGCGGTAGTGGCAGACACCATTTAGGTTGGAGGAGCAGTGATGGTTTGATCCTTGGATTCATTGGTTTTGAGGGTTTTTTTAAATGAGGGATGTTCAGTGCTAAGCAATGATTTTTTTTTTTTCTCCAGCTGTTTGCTCACAGGCTAGTAACTGAGAGTCGCTGTTTCTCTGAACCCATGTAGTACAAATCAGAACTGAGCTGCAGAACTGAGCTGAATCTTTTCCAATAAGAAAAGAGCTTAGCCCTGATGTTTCAAAGTATCTTTTCTCATTCCTACCACAGATATTGCACTATGTTTTTGTAGAGTCAGGCTTGACAAAAAAGGTATAAATAATACTCAATCAACGGGAGACTTCTGAAATCTTGTCTCGACAGAGAGTACCTTTTGTTCCTCTGGCAACTTTTCATACAGCTGTTAAAACCTCTTCATTGCTGGACTTGGAATGTTTATTTACCATCTGGGTCCTGGAGTATGTCCTTTTTATTTCCTTAGCTTGAATAACTATTTTTAAGGTAGACTTTATTTTTTTGTAGCTTCTTGTTGGCTCTGAAGATTTTGACATCCGAGTGTTTAAAGAAGATGAGATTGTGGCAGAAATGTCAGAGACGGAGGTAAATTACTTCTAGCTAATGTTTATTATAATTGCTGATGGAGCTGAAAGTATTGTGTACTGTAAAGCTTCTCTGGTTACTCTGGTTTAAATTTATTGTGTAGTTAAATAGTTACTTAACTATTTGGCACAGTATCTATTCTGCTAGAACTGCAGAAGTTAGAGTTTAATAATGTCTTCATTATGCATGGGGTTTTTTGCTATTACTATTTCCAAACCTTTCACCAGGTTGAGAAAAATAACTATTGTTTGACTGAAAATCAGGGTCCTGTCCAAAGGTGATTAAGGTTGCTGGATTGTGATTGAAGCTCTTAGTGCCTTCTGAGCAAAAAATGTCTTCTACAGTTTTCCTCAAATGCATTGACACAATCACAATGAAGTAAGTTGCCCCTGTGTGTATCCAGACAGTGCATGGCAGGGTAGGAGGGGGTTGCCCAGGCAAAACGGGAGGTTTATATTGCAGTTGGAGTTACACACTGGCTGTATAAACAGAGCTGCACCTTTGCAGTGCCTGAAGTAAAATATGGCGCAGATAGATAGGCGTTCAGAGTGATAAACAAAAGGTGTGGGAGTTGCCTTTTAGCTTAAGAACTGAGAGATCCCCACTGTTAAATTTTGGTTGCTTGGAAAGGAGAAAAATAGCCTTATCATTGCATTTAGGGGTTTTCTTAGCCTTCTCATGACCCTTCTGGGCCCAGGGTAGAGTAAGGACACACTACAGACCTGTGTCCTTGAAGATCTGAGGTCTTCCGCTGCCCAAGTTGGGACTAAAAGGCTTAGCTATTAAACCACTTACGAAGAGCTATAAAAGATAAATCGGGGCAGTGTTCTAGGAAAGGAAGCTGTTGCTGTCACTGGAATTAGAACTGGGCCTGTAACATGTTCTGCTGTCTGTACAGTGGCCAGTCTAGAGTCATGTCGTGATTTCTAGTTAAAGGGAAGCTAAAGGTCCGTCACTCTCTTGTATGATTTATTTCTGGATCCACAGCAGAATTGTTTTAAATTCATACCTGCAGAGTCTTGAGAGGCCTGTTACAATCCTACTATTCTAATCTAAAAGGGCACAGCTGCACCTAAACCTTTCCTTTTAGGAAGGTAAATTCAGGGAACAATGGCTTTATACATTGTGCTTGTTTTGGAAGACTTGAATAGTTTGCATTTTCTGTGTTTAATCACTTACTCTGGTGAAACTGAAACTGTAACTGTTGTGATTCTTGAATTTATAAATGGACAATCCCGTATTAAAGGGAGTTGCTATCTATGTGAGTTTGACTGTTGCTGGGTCTTCTGTCCTTACTGGATGCTTGCAATTTAGAGGGTATTGTTACTTGGGAAAGGCTTTGGAGAAGATCTGTCAGACAGAAGGGTAAAGGATTTGGAAACCATGTTTTATGGTAAAAAAAACCAAGGAGCAGTCAGCTGAGTTTAAGAAGTTTGTGAAGGATTTAATTTAAAGAAGTCTTCTGTGCTATGTTGTACAGAAGTCCAGACAGATGATTGCAATTGTTCCTCCTGACTTTAAAGTCTCTAGTCTTACTGTGTGGAAAAACCTGCATTTCCAAGCACCGAGAGCCTTAGCTCAATGAATAATTGTAAGGTAATGGGTCTTAAAAGGAGTGAAAAACAGGCTGTGTTATGACTCGGGTCTTTCCTGGAGCTGTTACTTATTCAGGTAATATCTAGCCTGGTGTTCTAATTGTGTTCCAGAAAAAGTCCAACTGTGGGATCTGTTAATTTTTATCTCACTAATCCTGGGCAAAGATTTTCTACCAAAAATATCTCTAGGGCTTTCCCAACCCATGTAATGTTGAACTCCTTAGCATCCTCAGCTCCTGAAGCTTTAAGGAATGTTGTGTGTTTGGATTAGGTTTTTCAGTGATAATGTGTCAGCAGTGATGACCACAGGAATCCTATGAGCAGCTGTGTTGCTGCTTGTGGTAGGAAATATTTGGTCAAAGTACACAGTTTGAGGGCAATTCTGCAATCTTTGCTGAAGTGTATCTTAGCGCTGGCAGTGCAGCTTGTGTGAGGAAATCCTACAAGGCCTTTGGTGATTTCAAACTGATTTTTAAAAATAGTTACTTCAGTATTTAATGCTTCCTACAATAGACTTATTGACCATTTAAGTAGTGTACAGTTCATATGATAGAGAGATTATATAGTCTGTTCTCTGTTACCTGAAGATGCAGAAGTTTTTACTCCTGTATCCTCTCTCTCCTTCTACTCCCCACCCCAAGACCATTACTGCACTTAGCCCCATGTACGGCAGTCGGTTTGGCTATGCTCTCTCTAATGGGACGGTTGGAGTTTACGACAAGACAGCCCGCTACTGGAGGATTAAGGTTAGTCCAATGTTAGAATATCAATCATCACTGAAAGTTTGAAGGCTGCTAGGAGATTTGGTACCTAATCTCAGGTCATTCTGATGTTATCCTGACTACTTAGATGAAATTGAAATTTTCTGCTGAGCATAGCATTTAATGTAATTTTTTTCTTGCCAAATCTACCTATTTTTATAGATACATGCAAAACTAATACCATGTCAATTCCTGCAGTGCTTTTGGGACTGTTGGTTATGGCTTAAACAACACTGATACAACAGTGTGACTAGGCATGCTTCAGCTTCACAGGGTCATTTAAGCAACAGAGAAATTTGAGTTCACTGTTAGAAAATGCCCCTGGCTGTATTGCTGAATCAATAAACTGTTTTTCAGAGATGGACTTAATCTTGTGTTGTCTATGTTCAAAGCTAATTTTTTGCATCAAGAGCAGTTTGCTGCTGCAGCAAATCATATTGGCAAGGTCCTTTCCTGATGCTCATTTTAATATTCTTAATATAACACAGATTAGAACAGCCTGTGTAATAGTAATAAGTGAAAGGATTCCTTGGGAGGCAGCAGGAAGAGGCCAGTGGCTTTCCTCGCTGGTCTCATTTTATGACAATGTTGAAGCCCTTATTTCCCCCCTGCCACCCCTAGAGAATTTGGCTTTTTACACTTTGTTTCTGTGAGTTCTCATCTGCTTGGATGAAAATGTATTTAAAGGAAAGATCAGGTCCTTTGAGAGCAGTGGACTAGATTTGTAATGCAAGGGCTAAGATTTCAGAGATGTGTGTGACCTTACAGATAGTGATGCTCAAGCTTCCTCTTAAGAGACGTTTTTCTATTCCTTTCTGTAATTCCTGTAGACTCATACTCCAGTGTCTTACATGTGTCAAGCACGTGCAATTTCAAAAACGTACCCAAGCTTAATTTGTTCTTTGTTTTCTGTCCTCAGTCTAAGAACCACGCAATGAGCATACATGCATTTGACCTGAACTCTGATGGTGTGTGTGAGTTGATCACTGGCTGGTCCAATGGGAAGGTGAGTTTATACAGGGGGCAAATGAGGAGCTGTAAATCTGGAAGCTGTGTTTGAACAAGGCTGTTAAATTCTCTGAAGGACAACAGCCAAAAAATTAAAAAAACGAGTGCTGAAGAACTATTGCAGTAAACCGAGTTTGTCTGGTGAATCCTGTGCCAAGTGCAAGATCAGAGAAAAGCTGCTTCCTCTGCTTAGCTCAGAGTCAATTGCTAAGGAGTGGTAAGTTGTTTCCGTGGTAGCAGAGATCATATGCCACATCCTAGAGCTCCTGCGTGTCTCTTTTCAGCTGTGTCTTCAGCACATGCTAATAATCCTCTGCGATGTTTCCTGAATGTTCTCAGGCTACAGGGAAGACAAAAGCGGTTATGTAACAGTAGAGCAGCGTCAGTCTTGACTATGGCAGAATTAATCAGGCATTATTTAATTTTATGTAAAGTCATACTATACAGCTCATTCTTCATCTCTTAAGCCTGTTGCGTGGTATTCCCCTTTGCCAGAAATGACTGTTCTAGATTCCAGATCTCTCCTGGACACAGCTTGCCAGGTTTTTTTTGTAAAGCTATGCTTTTTTCTTCACGCCTCTCATTACTCTCATTAGCCTGGAGCAATTTAATTAACTTCATATCAAGCTGGCAGTCTAGAGCCCAGATATGTTGTAACTTACGTTGGATTAGGTGTTAACATTGTTAAAGAGAGAACGTCTCCTTGCTTTACTTCTTTTTCTGTTCTTTTTCACTGGCAATCTGTCCTGCTTGTTGGTCTGAAACAGTCCCTAGATCCTAGAAAGAGTAATGCCAAGTCCCGTGCTTTGGAAAAGACACACTGCATGGAACTGAGCCCCCCTCGCTGTTCTTCTCCAATGAAAAATAATGAAAAGTTGTGGTATTCGTGTGTAACAATAATTCACCACACAAGGGCCGCAGCTAAGAGGAGAGATTGTAAATACTGCATTAAGGTTATTTCTGGTTTAGTCCCATCATTGCTGCATTCATGTGTGCATAACCTTCCAAGTGCAGACTTGCAGTCCCCTTCTTTCCTTCCTCTTGTTTGTAACTTAGGGAGGCATCTCTGAAGAGCAGTTCCTTCTAGTTGAGTCTGTCTAGAGGTCATTTCTTGATAGTATTTTTTTCATGTGTGGTGTTCTGATCAGCAGAGCTGCAAGTTCACCTGCAGTTCTGTGAGCAGAGCTGGCTTTCGGTTAACAGCTCAGAGTACAGCATGACATATATTTTGGAGTTGGCTTTTCTGTTCATGCTGTGCCTTGGAACTCTTTGTTGTTCCAGGTTGATGCACGCAGTGACCGAACTGGGGAGGTCATCTTTAAGGACAACTTTGCTTCCTCAATTGCAGGAGTGGTGGAGGGGGATTACAGAATGGATGGGAGCACCCAGTTAATCTGCTGTTCAGTTGATGGCGAAGGTAAGAGCATTGTTCAGGATATAATTTACTACACAATAATATCAGGCACATCACATCATCTCAGATGAGCTAAACGTTGTTTCAGTTCCATAGGCATTTTTGTGTGCCAAATTCCCTTCTCTTTATGCGAAGTTAAGGGAATTTTGAGTTACGCTATCTGCAAACAGGATTTTGAATATTGCCTTCTCTGTGATAATCAGTGTTTCATTATGATCTAAGAAGCCATCAAAATTAATTTGCCTAACGGAAGAAATCTCATACTAATAATGCAGAGATAACTATATTCAGTAGAGACTGTGTTTTTTCAGGCAACATTATTATAGATGAATATATAGGAAATCTTTTTTCCTATATGTGATGATAATTTGGTCACTTTAGAGTGGGTAAAGGAGTTTAGAGAGCTAAGGGGGTGTGTGTGTTTTGGTTTTCTTCTAAAGAGGAATATTTTTTATATTAGAAATTTTAGATGTTAACAGCCCTTTGTTTCCTGGAAAATGCTATCCTGAGGCTGGAGAACTGGTGGATTTATCCCACCGTGCATTCGAGAAGTCAGACCTGGCTACTGTGAGTGGAAACAAATATCATCACAGATTATTTAAATAAGCTCAGCATGAATGGCTTCAGGAGAGACAATGCTGTGATTATCCGACTGCTTGGCGTCAGTGGTCTGAGACAAGCAGGTCTGGCACAACCTATTTGGAACAAAAGCCTGTCCTTGTTAAATAGCACAGTGTTTTGCTGTCTGTCTTAATCACAGGCTGTGGGGATGTGCTGCGCTTGGGCTTCAGCATATAAACCTTTTTCCCAAGCTTACAGAGGGGAACATTGTGCACAGTTCCGAAGATACCTTGTCCTAGCAGAGCTGTGTAGGTTAATGTCACCAAATATGATCAGGCTCTTCTGATGGGTACATCATACACAAACCTTGGCACAACGGGGATCCCCTTAGGCTGAAGCCTTTAGGCATTATTAAATAGTAATAGCCCTGTTGTTTGGGTTATGTGGACAATGCATTCTCATGGTCCTTGTTATTAGAGTTTTGTTTAGGGCCAGCATCCTTTCACATGAGGTGTTCTTCTATATTTCAGTGTATTTTCTGTCTTGCTCTCATTTTAAATGAATGATTCACTCAGAAATAATAAAGTGGGTCCTTTCATCGGAGGACAGCGTGCATGCTTAAATGCTTTTCAGGTTCCCTACAACTTTGTACTGGGGTTACATAGTCAGGCAGCATATTCTTCACAGGTATCAGATTTTTGTCCCTGGCTTTCATTGCCAGCTGCAACCAGAGCACACAGCCCTAGAGCAAAATGGAAGTTTATAGCAGGCGTCTTTGTCGCATCATCTGTTCAGCTCTTCTGTCTCCACAGGCAGTTGGAGATATTTCCATAACTCTGTGCTCCACTGGGCTACTGGGAAACAGGTCTTACCCCTTGAAGTGAAACATCCCTTGATTTGGGGAAACACTAATGTGGGTAAATCTTGTTTATTGGCTGATGGACGGTGACTTAGAGTCACCTCCAGACAGTAACAACTCCTCTGACCAGCTCTAGAAATCCGGGTGCATATTTTATTAATTTTGCATAATTGCAAACTTGCCTAAGCACCTGAAAGAATGATTGCAGTGGGAATCCTCTCGCAAAAGGACTGGGTGCTGCACTTGTCTGGTCAGGTGAAGACAGCTTGAAGGCAGGTTGGAAATTCACCTTTTTTCTTTTTTTAAATATGCAGCTCTCTTGTCCTGATCACCAGGAAAGTCAAAGCCTCTGTGGGCATAAACCAACACTCAGGTTTTCAGCTGAATGGTACCAGCTGAAGACCAGAATCAGTATCTGCTGCTGAGGTGGTAGAAGGGGGTCTTGTTACAGAAACTAAAGTTTTGGGGAGGCTGTGAAAGGCTTTGCTGAAATTGGCTATGTTTTGTTTCTGTACAGTCCGAGGTTATCTGCCAGGAGGTGAGGAGATGAAAGGAAACCTAATGGATACAAGTGCTGAGCAGGATCTGATCCGAGAACTTAGTCAAAAGAAACAAAATCTGCTGCTGGAATTAAGAAATTATGAGGAAAATGCAAAGGTACGACTTAAACAATGTGTAGGGCCAAAACACGCCTTTCTATTGCTAGAGTAATAGAGTAATCTGGGAAGCGGTCATGGGGCAATCCAGACAAGTCAGAGCTGTAACCTGTTAGGATGCAGTAGACCCCAGTCTACTGGGGATTCCTGCTTCTGCATCTGGCTTGCTCCTTGTGCAAGTTCAGAACTTGCTTTTTGTATTTTAATAAGTAACATTTTCCTTGCTCCTCTGTCTTGCCAGAGCAGTTGGGTTTGGAGCTGGATTCTGTTCAGCCCTTGTGCTTTGGTTTGTGACTGCAAATTGTAATTTTCAATGCATGAACCAACTCGGGGGTCAGAGGGGATTGTTTGAGAGGATCAGGTGAATGGGAGCGCTGCCCGGGTATAGGACGTGCACTTGTGGCTTGATGGTGAAAGTGCAGAAATAGTGAGCTTTGAAAAATAGTCTGAGGAAAGAGCAGACCCATATTTGAACAGTAAATGACCACCATAGCAAAAGCATGGAATTATATAAGCTTGTGCTTAAAATTGAATATATGTTAAGTGCTTTTCTGAATAAAGGTTTGGGTACAGATCTCAGCTCCATTGACAATAAAGCACTTGAACAAATTGTGGCACAGGTGTCCACAGCTCCATGCCTAATCCGCCCACTATTCATAGCAACGTGAAGTGTCTGGGAATTGCTGTAATACAACCTTCTCCTGCAGGAAAAAAGAACTGACTTATGTGTGTGTTTTCTAGGCTGCTTGAATGAAAATCTTGAAATTCTGATACTGAAGGGTATGTGTTTTGCTACAGGCTGAACTGAACACTCACTTGAAGGAAGCTGATGTGCAGAGAGGTGTGATTCCAGCAAATACCCAACTCCAGACAGCCCTCTCGGTTAATCTGGGCTCTGACAGCCAGTCTGCCCATGTGGAGCTGTGTATTTCCACCACAAATGGTGAGTGGAAACCTGCAAACATTGACATTCATTTCATGGAAATTCATGCAAGCGTTTAGTTATATTTAGCTGGTGATTTGCCTGTCTCCCCTTTATTGTCTGTAATTTCCCCTTTGTGGTTCCTTTCCTTTCAGAGTTTTGAATCAAGCTGTGTTCCTCTGATGGGTCTCAGGGGAGAGAGAAGAGCTTGACAGAATTTGTTTCTTGTTACATGGTATTTTCCAAGGCAATTAACATTTAACTTGGTTGAAATGAGTCTTGGTGATCCCTGCAACACTCCTTGTGTTAACTCTGAACACTAACTTACAGCCATGTTAGTGAGGGTGTTGCATGAATGCAGCTGGACCTCAGCTGGCTTTATATGCAAAACTGGAACTACCCCAAGAGAGCAAATTCACCTAGCACCGGGCGTGCTGAGGATGCAGTCAGGTCCAGATGTGGTAGTGCTTGTCATCTGGGATATTTTAACAATTCAGAGGAGAGGTGTAAAGAGTTGTCTGTGCTTAATTCTGAAAACAGTGGTGGTTTGTTGGCCAGAGGACAGCTGTTAATTTAGAAACTGCTTTTTCTTCCTGTTGCTAAGACACAATCATCCGTGCTGTGCTGATCTTTGCTGAAGGCATATTTGAAGGGGAGAGCCACGTGGTACACCCCAGTCTCCAGAACCTCTCTGGTTGTGTTCGTGTTCCCCTTACTCCACCCAAAGATGTCCCTGTGGATTTGCACATCAAAGCCTTTGTGGGTTACAGGAACAGGTGAGTCTTGTGTTGTGATCTCTGTTTGTCTCCAGAGGTAACTGTGTGACCAGGAAATAGCAATAATGCGGCTTCATGCTTGTCCCATGGGAAGCGCACCGTTAATTCTCTGGTGCCCCACTTCTCTCTGTTACTGGAAGGAGAGCTGGAATGCCTTCTTAAAAACACTCTTGCACCTGTGATGCTGAGCTCTTCTCCAGACAAAGTCTAAATGCTCTGGAGTTGCTGGGACCTGCTGTGCTCTGGCTCTGCCTTTAGGGGAACAGCGAGCATTTCTTGTCCAGGAGATGCCTTATTGTGGGTCTCTGGAGGGAGCTGGGAGAGGCAGAGGCTATATCCAGGCTGCCTGCTCTTAGTGGCTGCCTCTCCAGGCCCTGAAGGCGAAGTACTTGAGTGGGCCTGGAGGCACACTGGTGTCTTTCAAGCTATGAAGTAACGCTGAACCCATTTGTCTTCAGGGCAAGCAGAAAGTAGCATGTGCCTGATTTCAAGACAACACTTTTCCAGATTCCCATAAAAATAAAATGTCTCTTCATATGCTCTTGACACCAACTTTCTCCCTGCTCACATCTGCCAGAACTGGCGGTGCCCCAGGAAGCAGCCTCCTTTCCCTGAACAGGGAAGCATATTTTGAGAGCTAGCCAACCATTGCTGAAAGAATGTATGGGACAGAATTCCCTTTTTGTTTTCTCTGTTTGTCTTTATTATTGCTTTTAATAAGACTTCACTGAACCTGTAAGGAAAATACTGAATCACATAGTAAGATCTTAAATGTCTTAGCCTAGAGAATATATTTCACTGGAAGAATTATGGAAGATGTAAGCAGTAGGGAGGAATCATTCAACCTCGTGATGGGATAAGCCTGGAATTTCCAAGTTCCAGTGTTTTTTTTCTGGGCAACGGTAAGCAGCTGATTACATAGCTGGAAGCTGCTGATGTCAGTAGCCAGCTAAAAAAGGATCAAGAACCATTGCAATAGGTGAATCCCTGGTATGTTAGTAACAGCCTCTATTTTTCCATTCGATTGCTTCCAGCACACAGTTCCATGTATTTGAGTTGACAAGACAGCTTCCACGCTTTTCCATGTATGCCCTGAGCAGCCCGGACTCTGCCACAGAGCCGCTGAGCTTTGTTAACTGTACAACAAACGAGAGGCCGCAAAGGGTGAGTTTCTGCTCTGCTTCCTATTTCCCAGTCCTGTGTACAGACACTGCAAGTGGAGAGTTTGCAATTAGCTTGAGATTTCCGAGAGCAAAAGAAAAATTACACAGTGAACCGCACTGCTGGCCTTTGGAGTCTGTGTATTACAACCTGACTCAGTGCTGGTTTTCCTTCTTTAGAAGATGCCTCAATTGAGGCATTCCTTGCTTCAGGAATTCCTGCAGTTGCAGGAACTAGTGGCCTGAGAACACGAGGTGTTTCAGATATTGTATCACTTGCCATGTGACAATTGATGGAATGCCAGCAGCAGGAGCCTTGTAGTGGGTGATGAATTTTGTAAATGAGCAGAGAACAGGAAAAAGGCAGTACAGTGCCCAGATAATGGCTCAGTTTCACAACAGATGAGCAGCAGTGCTGTAGCTTTGGTTCTAAAAGATCTGAATTGTGGGATGGCAGTAATTAGAGCTGGTCATTTCCCTCATAACTGTAGGGCTCTGCCATATTTACATGACCTTTACTGCATTAAATGGCCAAGGTAAAAAACAAGATTAAATGAAACTTGCAGTAGAACCAAGGCTTGCTTCCCAGCTTTCTCCAGTCTCCAGGCCTGGGCATTTGTTTTGATCTTGGGCTGTGGTCTATGGTTGTTGGATTTGATTTTCTTACAAATATTCAGCCTTGGAGCAGGGAGTCAACTGCCTCCGTTCTAACAAGTTCGTGATGTGGGTTTAGTGGATGAAATTTAGTAGACGAATTTCCAAGGTACCCTGAACAGAGAGCCCTGGTGCACATCGCATGCAGGGACATCGTGTGGTTCTCCAAGCTTTCCACAGAGGTGAAGGCTGATGCTCTTCGTTTTATTTTTGCAAGGTGGTTATGTGGCTGAATCAGAGCTTCTTGCTACCAGAGGATGCAGAGTTTCAGAGCGTTCCCTTTCAGGTTTGCTTCACTTCCCTTCGTAATGCAGGACAGCTCTGCATCAAAATCAAGCCCGGCGGAGAGGTGAGTACCTTCTTGGGCAAGGGGAACACCCGTTTAATTATACTGCAGTGAAACTTAAGGGTGGTGCCAACATGAGGAAGTAAAAATGGAGAAGGAGTGAACAGGTCGAGGAAGTACTCATGTTTTAGGGATGTTTTTGGAAAATTTTGGGTCTGTTTACTCTTAGTGGGTAAAATTCCAGGGCCAGTTAATGAAGAGAAAACTGCTTAGCCTACAGATCTGTAGGAAGGTATTTGTTCCCACGGAGAGTGGTTCCAGGGAGCCATAATTTGAGGTGCAAAGGCTGCCTGTAGCTTTTGCACTGGTCCTGTATGCACAGATGCCTCTTTGCCCCAGGCCTGAATAAAAGCCCCTTTGAAATCCGTGTCTCCTTATCTACTTAAAGCCATAGAGCTTGCTCATGCAACAATTTTGCCTCTTGATAGAGTGAACCTCTTTGAGCCTGAGTAATTGTTGGAGAGGCAGTCCTGCTGGGCAATTCTGGGAGATGTTTTGGCATGGGAGAGCGCTGAAGTGCTTTCTTTCCGTCCTGACAGATTTCCATCAACACGGATGATATTGATCTGGCTGGTGACATTATCCAGTCAATGGCCTCCTTTCTGGCCATCGAAGATTTGCAGGTGGAAGCAGATTTCCCTGCGTACTTTGAGGAGCTGCGGAAAGTGTTGGTCAAGGTGAGGAGACATTGGGCATTTCTAAATTGTCAGTCATTGGGGGCATTTGTATGACAGGATCTCTAAACTGCTTTATCTTCTTTGTGGAAATGAATGGCTTGTGATGGCTTGTGTATATTCTGTGCAAAGACAGTGGGACACCCTCAACTTTCTGTTTATTCTTTGTTCTGTGGAACAGGCCCTTGGTCCCCAGCAGTTGATTGTTGATTGAATAATGTAAATATGTTGCCTGGGAGATTGAGCTGTGGATTTGGGTCAGGGAGTAAGGTCTGTATCACCCCCGTCTGGGGGACAGGGTACTGCTCTGGCAGCCAGGGGGTGAGGGGAAGGAGAATGGTCCCAGCTGGTAGGTTAAATTGGGATGTTCTTTCCTATTCCACTGGGCCAGAGTTTAGCTTAAACAATTACCTGTATGCCCAGAGTGCCGGGGGCCTTTTCTCATGACTGTTTGCCTTGGACAGGTGGACGAACACCACGCAGTGAATCAGAGGCTCACTGCCGACATGGCTGAACACTCCAACCTCATCCGCAGCATGCTGGTTCAGGCAGAAGACGCGCGACTCCTGGGAGACATGTGAGCAATTGCTGCTTAGCTTGTGTGTTTTGCGTTTAGAATGGCCAGTCTTTGCTTTTCAGGCAGAAAAGAGCACCAAAAACCCATTTGTGTGATATAGGCATTGCCTAGTTACAACTCTTGGTGTAGAATTGGTACCTTTGCTGGTCCCACCATGAGCTCTCCTTGAGCCTTGTCTTGTTCTTTAGGTGTAAAACCAGCCTGGGGAAGGCAAAAGGGCGAGGATAGGGGCTTAGTATAGAGCCAGTGGGGTGAATCAACCTTGAGATGGTGAGATACATTAGAAAAAATACATTAAGGGAGGAAGGCAGTAAAAGCTGTCTGTGGTGTGTGAATTTGTGAGAACACCAAGAAGGAAATTTTAGGTGTCAGTCTTTCCACTCTGATTTGCTGTGTTCTGCTGACGTCCTATCTTTACCGTCAACAGCAGCAGTAAAGAGGTCTGAGCTACTGCAGAGCTTTCACTGGGGAAAGTGGCATCTCCTCTTTGGGTTGCTGAATAAACTAACTGCAAAAATAGACTTTTTTCAGTAAAATGAGTATAACCCACGTGTCTAGACAAGTCTGTTGTCTTGTAGCTGACAGACACGCAGGTAACTGTGCTAGCCATTACAACTGTGTATCGCTACACTTTTATATTGACAAACCAGGAATGACTTTCTTGTCCCCAGAGGTGCAAATAACTGGCCTGATTTTTCCCCCAGGAAAAATATGAAGACACGGTACATCGAGCTGTACGATCTTAACAGAGATTTAATAAATCAATACAAAATTCGTTGCAACAACCACACGGAGCTGTTGAATAATCTGAAAGCTGTGAATCAGGCAATCCAGAGGGCTGGGCGGTTACGTGGTAAGTATGTGTGTTTGGAGGGAATGAAGAGTCTTGGACCCCAGTAAGGCAGATAAGATGTGTCTCGGAGGCCACCTGGGTTAGTTAAGTGACTTCAGGCTTTTTGACCTGAAACTAAATTAGTAGAAGTAATCTTTCATTTTTCAGTCATAGCCAATTGCCTGTGACAGTCAACTGTGAGTGTCCAGTATAATCTGGGATCACAGGTTTAGAAAGAACAGTTCAAAGCAGTTTCCAGCTTTCTGGATGGTATAGAAATTGCTAGTTTTGTTGAACACAGTTTTAAAAACAGTTTTACAGTAGTGTTTTAGTTCTTATAATTCTGCTTTAAAAAAAACCTATCAACTTAAGCAGGGCTGTTGATCTATATTATTAGTTCTGTAGGTATTTGGGGAAGGACGTATTTGTCTATTTATAGCATTCCCCTTTCAACAAGTCCTTTAAGCTCTCCTATAATAGAGCTACAGACAATTCTTCTTTAAAGAAAGCATTTTATTTACATTTATATATATTAGAAAAAAGGTAGCATTTCACCATGTGTTTAAAAAATATTAGAAAGAAACCTGTAAATTTTGAGACTGGATCAAATAAGTAATTTTACCAGTTTCTTACTCAGTAACTGAATTGATTTTTCTTTTCTTTTTTTTTTTGCTTTACAGTCGGCAAACCTAAAACACAAGTGATCAGTGCTTGTCGGGATGCGATAAGAAGCAACAACTTTAACATGCTGTTCAGGATAATGCGTGTGGGAACAGCCTCTTCTTAAAATGACTGGAGGAGCAGCAGTTACACAGAGGCAGTGTTTCCATGCAGCGGGCAGATAATGGACCAGTAACAACAAGCAGTTAATTCAGTCCCCTACTCCACTGTTGGGTGAAGTAATTGCAAAGGTAGCATTTTAGTTAAGCCATCAGGTGAGAAATGTTATTATGCAGGCCAAAGCTTCGTGAAGAAAGCATCAGAGTTTAAGTCCAGATGTGGTGTTTATGCAAGACAGAGGTATGACCTTGGAACAGTTATTTTTCTTACAGTAACTTATTTATGTATTTTAATATATTTTGTAGTTAAGGCATTGGCTTTTTCCATTAAAACATAAACTGGTTTGACTGCTTTTGTTCTGGTTTAGTTGGAGAGATGTGTACAGTTAGGTTTATTTGTTGGGGAAAAAAAAACAAACCCAACCAACCAACCAAAAAAAAAAACGAAAAAACAAACCCCAAAAACCCAAACCACTTTTCTGGTTTTGCTGCGTAGTCTCTGTGCGCACTAAGCACTTAAACTCTCTGTGTCAAAGAATCCCAGGTTTCATTGCAGGGATGTGCTGCTTTCTAGGTAAACTGCAATTCAGTGCACTAGAAGCACCAAAGCGATAACATCTCCTTGCTGTCTTTTAAGCCAGATCTTTGAAATCCGTCCAGTTCCATGTTCCACGCAGGTAGGAAGCGATCTGTTTCATACCTGACGCTCTACCCACACCTGGATTGCAGCAAGTTTTGCTTCCAGCTACTGGTTCTGTGCTGCTGCTGGAAAAAACTGCAGATACTGAGGTGGGCAAGGGCGCATTTCAGGAAGAACAAAACCAAACTATAGACCCAAGCTGGTGCATACTTATGAAGAGCTGGCAGTACTTAATGGGATCAAAAGAAGGTGGTATTGAAAAATCTCTTGGCTCCTGGCTCAAACCTGTTTATTAATTGTGGGATCTCTTAGAATTGGATTAAAATATTACAGTAAGGCTGTATCTTAGATCTAAAGATATTTTAGAACCTTTGCCAAAGCATATTTCTTCTAGAAGCTAAAAATATCCTGCACAGGATGGAGGTTGGGCCCCAGTGCTCCTAGCTCCCGCACCATTCATCGCACCTACTGCTGTATGGATCAGTGTTTGCAACGTGGGTGGGGAGGAGGCAGTCCGCCTCTGTGAAGCGAAGTTCTTGGGTAGCTTCTTGGGGTTGTCAGGAGTATTCGTGTCCTGTGACTGGTCTGGCTCTTACTTGCCACTACTGAATTAAAGCCAGCAGCCCACAATTTGTTACAGAGCAACTGGTGAGTGTGCAACCAGCTGAATGGGGAATGTAATTCTTGCAATGTGTTTTGATCCCCAAAACGGCCCCTTGCTGCTGCTTTGGCCTCTTCAGTACGTAGAACTGCGCTGCCAAAAGCACAGATCCCTGTCAGTTCAAATCTGCAGCAGGAGCTCATTTGAATCCTTTTAAGAACCTGGTTGCTAGTCAAATCCAGCTCCCTGGTAAAAGGGTGGTGAGCCACCCATGCTGTTCTAAGCAAGCGAGCTTTAAGACTTGATTATGGAACAGTCTCCTGGCATAAGTGCTGGGCGTTCTGCCACCTGCTGTACCTGTTCCCACTGTTTCAACCCCTTGTTCTTTATGTTCAAAATCCTAATGCTTGCTTACTTACATTTATGTAGTCCATTCAATGATAAGAGAGTGGCTCTGATCAGAAAGCAGCTTTCCCATCAGCCTGATTTTCAGGGCTACACACCAGGCACTTCTAGTCCCAGCTCTGTTTTGCTCTTGGCAGTGAGGAGTGAGTCCTTTGGTCACAGTCCAGACCTCTGATAAAGCTGATTTCCCCTGGCTAAGTTTCTGACAACAAATTTGTCATTTACTTTCCCATAAAAACAACTTTTATCTTTGCCAAATGTGAAAAACACATCCCCTTAGCAGAAGTGATACCAGGTTTGCAGCTGCCTGTTGAAATAAAGCAGTCCTTGGCTGGTGCACAGCAGCAAGCTGATGTAAGCTGAACCTGCACCAGGAGATTGGGGCAAACGGTCCCCGCTGGTACGATTCAGCCCACGACTAATGCCTAGTGATCCTGTTCTCGGGTACGGGAAGGGAACTGGTCACAGCAGGTTAAGCTGCTAGTCAAGTATAGAATAACCTCTGAAAGTGCACTAGGAGAGCTGCTTGTTGCTAAAAATTCCTGGGCAAGGCTGCTTAGATGGCACCACACCTTGGTACGTGTGCTGGGGATCAGGTCTAGAGCACTGTCCTGTCCCACTGGGGCACTTCAGAGCCTGCCTGAAGCTTCAGTTTGCACTGGAGCCTTCCTCATGTGGCCCCTTCGCTGCCTGGGAAACACACACTGCAGAAGTACCGTGCTGGATCAGCGCCCGCTGAAGAGGGATCTCTGTAACAGCGATTTTCAATGTCCTAATTCAAGTTCCAATTTGGAGTTTAAAAAAACAAAACAATTGGAACTGACACTTGACAACAGGTTATCTGATTTTAGCTCATTTTTCCAAGTCCCGTGGATTGCTGGTCATCTTAATACTAATTCACTGAATACCTGATGTCAGAACTTCTTTGCGGCATGTTTATGAATGCCGAAAACATTCCTTTAGTCTGGTCTACAGCTAAACGCTTTTATCTTGCTCCATATTGAATTGTTCCTGTTTTCAGCTACTTGGCAAACTGATAACCACCAAATCCTGAAAAATTTGTTGTGAAGCATTTGTGTAACTCAGTGCTTCAGTAACTGAAAGCTGCTGGTACCCCGCATCGAATGCCGGGCTTTGGAGGTGCAGTCAGCTGGTGGGAAACACGCGTCCTCGTATGACCGAGCTGATTGGCGTCTGCGCGAGGCCGTCTTGCCTGGTATGAAGTTTCTGGTCTCTGTTCCTCATACTCCATAACTCCGTTCACTTACTGTTCTTGATCCTATTTTTCCATATTGTCCTGCTTACTCATTTTGTGGGTATGTATGTATTTCATACTCCTTTCCATAATGATCAGAGTACTTTGCAAGCAGCTACACCTAATTGTAAATGCAGATTTGTATCCAGCAAGAGCATCTATAGAGAGGGCTTTCGTTATCGGCACAGTCTAAATGAAGACCCCTCTGCCCAAATAGCTCATGTCATTTGAAATTCCAGTGTGCGGAGTCTTTCCCCTGGACCGCCAGCCATGCGTGGGGCTGTCTTTGACTTTCAGGACCGAACAGGATGGGTGGGAGAGCAGAGACATGTTGATTTTTAAATCTTTGAACGCTAACTGCAAATTTGGCTTCTTAAATTACTTCATCTCAGTCACCGGAGGCAGAAGGGTGGTTCTGTGTGTGATCAGGTAGATGTGGGCTTGCTCAAGTAGAGGCTGGCATGCCCTCTAGTGTATTATTTGTTATTAAAAAGCAGTAAGCTTCAGGGAGGCCGTTCCAAGATCTACCAAGCACACGTGTAGGTTGGCAGTGCAGTAGAATAAGTAACTTTATTTTGTTGACTAACTTACTCCCAACTTTGCCTAGCTGACTATGCTGTGAATAGCTGTGGTATCTGTCACCTTTGTTCGAAATGACCAAAACAGTTGTGCTTTTGCTTTTTTTTCATTTGAAACCTCTATTACTTGTCTCTTTCTACTGGAGCAGCTCAGAATAAGAACTTCTTTCTCCCCAAGAATAACTGCCGCCCAGAAAGGCTGCAGAGTGCCTCAGAAACCAATGATTCACAGAGAAGGGAGTCCTGTCCTCACTTCAGGATTTGTTTCTAGCTTCATCCCCTTGTCTTTGTAAGTAGCATAAAACAGTAGCAAAAGAAGATTAAAACCAAGCAAGAAAGTCTCGGCAGTGCATGGAGAAGCCAGCTTAGGGAGATGAGTCAGAATACAAACAAGATGGTGTAGATCTCGCAATAGCAGCTCAGAGCAACCATGTTCCAGCTGTTCTCCTGGCCCAGCAGTGCAGGAAGGAAAAGCTAGAACCGAGCAACTGCTCACAGTCCGGGACTGAACTGACACTGCAACTGTCCGGTGCATCAGGCTCTGAACGGCCGTGTTCTCCCCTTGCTCTGGCGCCAGCAGGGGCTGAGACACCTTTCATTTTAGAAGCAACGGCAGCAGCTTCATGCTTCAGTGGTTCTTTTTTCAAACCTTGTCTGTTGGGATCACAGCTGAAGGTTGTTGCTCCTGTATCTTCATGAAGTCATGCCCGAAGGACGTCCTGCTGCTGCACCAGGAGGGCTGCAGAGTACTCATCTGCCAACACGGTTGCTTTGAGCTCACTGCTCCTCTGCTGCCAGCTGCGGTCTTACACTGCCGCACCGGTCTACAACAGCAGGCCTGGAACTGGAGAAGCAACAGACAGATCCAAAGCTAGCCTCTCCCAACCCAGGAGAGGCAGAAGCAATAAAACGTGCACCCTCTCCCCAGCTCCCTGCAATCCTGCTTGGATGAGCTGAAAGTACACCTGTGTCTATTCAGTGCCAAAAAAAAAATTCAGGCAAGTACATGCAGGCCAGGGCTGAGCCTCCAGCAGGGTGTTCTGCAGTCTGGCTGCCTCCTGAAGCAACCAGCACAGCTCTGCTCAGCACCTGGTGGTGGGCTGGACACCTCAGAGGTGACAGTCTGCCACGGTCCTGCTTGCAGTGAACGTGGGGCAGGCGAGCAGCATGTGTAGGAGGGCATTGCGCCAAGACCACCGCCTTTCTTGTACTGTGTACCACTGGAGCTGGATAGCTGCTGCCTGGAAAGGTCTGACCTGATCTCCAGTGACAGAAGCCACAGTGGAGCCTAGCAGACCCCAGGACAAAACTAACGTGACACAAGGCCACGCTGTTGGTGACCTGTGGATGACGAGCCAGGGCGAGGTGAGTTACCGCTTCCTGCCACTTGCCCACCCTCCCCTGTCCTGAGGCTGAAGCGCAGCCATCCACGTACCCACGCAAGCAGAGAAGGACGCAGGAGCAGGTCTCGTCTCTTGTCTGTTTAGCTTGTAAATTCTTTGGAGAAAGGGCTGCATCTGGGTCTGTCTGCACAGCATTTAGCATAATAAATTCCTGCTCCTCGTTACAGTGCCAGGTCCTTCTCAATGCCAGCAGCTTTACAGCCTCACTGTCTCCCTTCCCAACTCCACAGAGTTGTGCAGCTGGAAAAACCTCCACAGCAGCTCCTTTATTTCTGCCTACAAACAGTGAACGCAGTTAAACCCCAGAAAATGTCTTGGGTATTTTGTAACAAAACTTGCCCAACCAGAGTTTGAAGCATTTAATTTTTTTTTTTTTAATAAAAATCAGTCATCAGCTTGGGGCAATGCACAGTTGTAATTTTCACCCTGGCAGGTTAGAGATGCATCCCACCGTGCTATTTCCATGAGAGAACAGCTGGAAAGCTGACAGAGCCGCTGTCAGTTCTGTGACAATGACCCCCTCCACACAGCATTAAAAGTAGTCAAGAGTGCCTGTTACAATGGACTCAGGAGAAGACTGGATTTCCGTTTGTGCAGTTAAAAGAGTCACCTGGGCCTCACTCAGTAGCAGCTCGTATACCGCGTGATGTGTTAGCATCAGCGAAGTTTGTCTGGGCTCAGACAGGCCCCAGCTGAAGGCCTGGGTAGAAACCTGCCCCCCCCCCACCACCACCGTTATTTTCTGTGTGACAACGGTCACACTGCACCATCACTCGTAATAGACAAAGGAAAAATCCCAAAATCCTGTTCTGTTCGGATGCTTTTTCAGGCGTGCCAGGCTACGATGATTGATATATTTCACAAACTTCATAGTTTCTTTGTCTCTATAAACTAAGGCCAAGCAGTTGTCCTCTGGATTCACTGTCAACAGCTAGAAGACATGAAGATAAGGGACGAAATTAGTTTCACAAAAATGGCTTTGATAGCATTCCTAGGAAGAAACAAACAAAACTGTTTCAAAAGCTAGTCAGAACAAAGGTCTGGTGTTAGAAAGTGAAATATGTCACTACTTTCATTTTAACACCCCTGAACCTGAAGCATTTATTAGACACCAAGGTTCACTTGAAGGGATTCTGGCCGCCTTATTAATATGACTGTTCAGCACTCTCACTAGTACTATACTGAACATGACACAAGTAAACAGCACTTCCTTGGAAAAGCCTCATCCTGCTGCAGGTGGCATTAGGCACTGTCAGGGCCTGAGTCTGAAGCTTTATGGTGAGCGCAAGCCTCTTGAAGCTGAAGCCAGAGCTACGCCCATGAGCTGTAATTCAGGCAGGAAGGCTCCGGTGCAATACCAAGCACCCTCAGGATTATGTTAGCATTATGACAAAGTGTAATTATGTCTCTCCACCCTAAACAATTTTATCTAATTTGCAGCTAGGAACTGAGGTCCTTACCTCTTCATCTTCACCTTTAGCGATGTAGGAAGTAAAGCCACCATATTCTGGATCCCAGTCTTAAAATAGAAAAGAAAGATTCTTAGAAAGTTCAACACTGGCCAGGCTCCATACAGCCTTCCTGGAGATGCCGCTTTTCCACCCCACTCACAACAGTGACTGGATACAGGATGATTCCCAGTTTAGCTCCTGCCCATCTATTCTTTTTTTTTTTTTTTTTTTCTTCCCCAAATCCGAAACAGCTTGAAACAGATGTACCAGATTTGCCTTTTACCACAGACGGGCCATTTAAGGTTGCTTGGCTCTCTGCTCCTCACATGTAGAGCAGTTTTGCCTTAGCAGATATGCAAAAGGCTTTCAGTATAATTACCAGCATGTGCCAGGTGGTTTCAGCCGTGCATTCTGGGCTCAGCTGGTCCAAAATGCTTATGTTTAGATTTTTATTTTCACCACTATCTAACAAGCAATCAACCTAAAATGCCTAGACATGCCTAAAGGAACTTTTGAAAACCCTGGGCTTTGTGAACTGGAGGCGCAGTGATAATTTTCATGAGAAAAGGGGTGAAATGGAACACTTTTAGTGGGTATTCTGGCCACCTGACCCTCCACCATGCCCAGAGCCACTGCTTAGTGAGAGGAAAGGTCTGGGAGACACAGCCTTTCCCTCTGCCTAAGCGCCACCTCCTGGCTCCAGCAGGAAAGGTCAAAGCTGATCCCAAGGTCACAATCCCAAATCTTTGTGTTAAGGACTACTGAAACCAGGGTTCATGCAGAAGCGAGGACTAGGAAAAACCCTACAGAGCCCTTCTATATAGGAAAAAGCAGAGAAATTTTGGCTATTGTAGCACTGCTAAGAATTCAGAAGTCCTTCCTTTACGCAAACCTCGTAAGGAGAGTCTGAAATCTCTCTTTTGTCCACTTACCCTCACAGCCACAGAAGAAGAGCAGGTCAAGAGCAAATTCTGTTGCTTGAGTGTCGTGGACTAGAGTATAGTGCCCATGGGTCCAGTGTCTCAGCTCCCCGGCACACACAGGGGTACCTGAGCCTAGAATGGAGAACAAACAAGCCAGGGAAAACAATGAAGCTGTAAAATAGCTGATGCCTGTGAAGCTCAAGGCACGTAGGGGACAAGCCCCTGCACTGCCATGCCACTGTGGAGCTGTCTTTGCCATCCCCAGCAAAGTGTAAAGGGAAGAAAAAATAAAACCGCAGCTAACTTCTTTTCTAGAGGTGACTCTAAGTTATGTCCTTTAGCCAATGTGGAGGAGAGAGGCCAAGATCTGCTTTTTGAAATTGGTCAAGCTGCGATGTGCTTTGGTTTAACCAGTTCCTCATTTTTTTTTTTTCTCCCAAGATTTACAGTAGTGCTCCAAACTTCCAAGAGCCAGCAACCTATCTGTTCTTGAAGTACTGAAGCTACCAGATGCTTCAGTGAAGAAGGACATTGCTCTGAACTCACTCTTCATCTGCCATCCCAGCAGGTACATCAGAATTTGGGGAAGCCTTTTTTTTTCCTCATTGCTGTAGCTCAGTTTTCAATCCATGCAGCCCCAAACTATGCCCTCCTCATTAGTGAGTTTAAAATCACACGACCGGAACATGGCAGATAGGAGCGGCAAAACGACTAGCCGTGGAAATGGGAAAAACAAAGCCTTTGTACCAGGTAAGTGTTCTGGTGGGATTTTCAGTAGGACTTGTTTGTTTTACTGCCTTTTATTCTGGTGTCCACTAACTGGCCTGAGTCAGTGCAAGACGAGTGTTTTCAAAAATTCTACCCTTAAACTTCAAAGCCACCATTTTAAATAAACAGCACCAATCCATGAATCCAAAATTAATCTAATCTTTTATAGCAATGATATCTCATTGCTGACAGCTAAGTGGTTATTTAGGCTGGCAGCATTGTCTGAAAGGTTAAATCCTAGTTTTAGGTATTGGTTTTCTAATTCTAATTATCTTTAGTTCCGATCTGTTCACTTTCTTACTTTTGATTTAGTCTCATACAAGAATCTACTTTATATGAAGCAGGAGTGTAACTATTGGCAAAAGATTATTGGGCAATTAATTAACACCCCCCCCATGCCTTGACTCCTACAGAAGTCCCACCCTTAAGACTTAAGTCTGTTCAAAACAGTTTCTTCAAGTTAGTCATTATTTTATTCCAAATTCTTTTGCAATGGTCATGTATTTTGGATACCCAGTCTAACGTGCTTTAAGTCCCATGTTTGTGCCAGTGCCTTGTGCTGGCTGCAGTACAAGGTGAAATGCTAGTTCCATGAAAAACATTGGGAATTCTGCTGCCAACATCTTTAACGTCAGGATTCTGCTCAAGTCCTGTCACGCTGCTGCTGTTCGACTTACCATTCTGCATCACACCGTCTTGTGCTTCAGGGGTGTTGTCAGGCTGGTCTGGCTGATGGGGATTGCTATCAGCGTGTTCTTCAGTCTCTTCCTGCTCAGGTTTGGGACTGCTGTGCCCAGCAGCATCTGCTGCTCTTCCCTCCCCAGCATCTTCATCCTCATCAGAGGGAGCCAGGAAGTGCAGCTTTAGGCCAGTGAAGTTGGAAAGCAGTAAAAACAATGCCTCAGAGCGTAAGAACTGCAGAAATTTCTTCAGGATGTCAGGGAGGCTGTCTTCCTCTGCTGTCTCATAGAGTCTGAAAGACAGCAGAGGTATCAGCAGTGGAGAACCAACAAGGACCACGTCCATGGGAGCAGCATCAACCAGTGCAGCCTCATGGCAGTTCCTGTTTGGCCTCATCAGTAGGTGCAGGACGCTGTCATTCCCCACCTTTTATTGGCAGGCCCCCGGCTGCTCCACTGGATGTCTTTGCTCTCCAAAGCTTCACACAGTAGTCGGTATTTCTCTTTCTAGGAGAGGAAGATAGTGCAGAAACTTTAACATTTGGCTCCCAGGTCTCCCTTGGTGTGCTTAGCAGCAGTCATTGTCTACTCTCAGATAAGGCACTATTGTTTGAGGCACCTAAGGACTGCTGAATTGAGGGGCATAGCCTGGCTGGGCATCATGTCTTTTCAATGCCAGTGACCAAGAGGTATCAAATGCTACTTGATTGTCTGCTGAGTGAGAATGGAGTTTCACTGAGATATGGATGCCCAGTAAACCAGAGGTAAATCAGCCTTGAGAGGCAAAGCCTTTCAAGTAAGACAAAACCATTACGTGTCACTTGTTTCACACACAGGTCGAGTTCCCCAAGTCCTGTGAGAGCTTGAGGGATAGGGAAGGACACTCTGGTCACCACAAGGCTAGGAAGCAGCAAGGATGACGTGTTTCCATCCTTCTGCTTTGCTTCTTGTAGGAAACAATGTTGAAGCAAAGTGTTTGATTTTTGGTGAGTCCCTATGCAGCAGTGTACAGGCAGGCAGAGGGGATCCACCCATAGAATCACAGAATGGTTGAGGTTGGAAGGGACTTCTGGAGATCACTTGGTCCATTCCCCTTTAGGGAGTGAAACTAGAAGGTGTTTTAGTTGATGGCCAAACAAGCAAGGCCTTTCCCTACCTGCATGACATGTGGTACCTACCAGCCCTGTGACCTGTTCTGGCAGACCACACCAGATTGAAACACTGGGCTCACCTTAAGAAAATCTTTCAGGAGACTTTCTGATCGCTCCTCAAATTCCTCTTGGATTTGAGCTTGGGAGTCCATGTCCAAATAAACTGGATTGATCCACTCGTACAAGATTTCATGCTGGAAGGGAAACAGATTTGAATGCTGAATTTGCAAAAGTAAAAAATATTTCCCAATTCCCCCTTACCCAGCTGGCCACAGGGCTGGACTCCTCCCCACATGCACTCCATTCCTTTTTTTTTTTTTTTTTTTTTTAATTGCACCATGAGTATTTGCTGCATTCTCTGCACTACTGTAGGTATGCAAAATGTACAGAGTCAAGAAAGATACACAAGAAAAAAAAACAGCTACGGATTTATGGACAGGAAACAAAAAACAGAATGGGGTAAGTTAAAGATTAAAGCATCCCCAAGCATCAACACATCCTGTAAGAGATATTCCAGGGACATTAAAGAAATAGAAATGCAGATAAGCAGATGTAAGCTTGTTACTCACATCATAGGGGATGTGTGGGCTCCTGGGCAAAGAAGCTTCCATGTGGCGTGCAGGTCTGACTATCGACGGGCCGTGAAACCAGCCGCTGACTGACAAGCGGCACTTCTCCTCAGACAGAACTTCTGACACCTGGAACAACCGTTGAGCAGCACGTTACTGTTTAGACTACAAAACATTTAAGGAGCAGCTGTAACAAGCACCACACAGACTCATCATAGGAGATGGACCTGACTCTGGAGAGCCTAATGCATACACAGAGAAGTTAGACAAGGGCTAGACCAGGCTGGGTTATTCTTGGCTCACAGAAAGAGGGCTTAAAGCAAACTTTGATGCTCAAGTCCATTGCAGATCTCCAGAATCCCTGTTGAACAATTTCACATTCCAGGGTGCTGTACTGTAATGGCAGTGTGAAGAGAAAGCCATCCCCTTATGACTGGTTGCAAGCCACAAACTGTGAATTTTTGAACAGCACATACAAACTTTGTGGGTTTTGTTTGTTTGTTTTCTTTTTTAGAACAGTCTGATGGAACAGGAAGAAGAAACACAGTCTGTTCCAAAAACATTTTGGCTCTTACTGATTGTTACAGAGCTGTAGTGGCCCTTTCCTTGCATGACTTAGAGGTGTTCTAGGTTATTTGGAATGGCTACTGAATCCTAAATCACTTGGGAAATGGAAACCTGCCTGCCATTAGAAGCTCATGGATCTGCTCTGCTCAGCAAACACCCACAGCTTTATTTGTTATCTCCCAAAGAAGCGTACACTATGAGTCCAAAACCTGAAGATCTATTAGGAAGTACTGACTAAATGCTCTTTGCCCAATGTCTGAGAGGGCTTTAAGGCTGGCATGTGCTGTGAAGGTTTCGTATCAGTCTGACCCTTACCCAGTCCTCTAATGGTAATTCCCAGGCACTGTGCTTTACTGACGAAAGGGTCAAAGAAACGATTCAGTGCTTCAGCTCCAGGCACAACCAGTGAGGTCCAGATCTGGGAGGCTTTGATTCACAGCACTCCCAGTTAAGCTTAATGCTTATTTTAAAAATAAGTTTGTTACTTAAGCTATGTTTATTGCCTGTGTTAACAGTATCAGAGACAGTGCACGGGACCCTGAATAGCGCTAATGCGTGGGATTAAGTTTAGGTCAGTAGGAGGCAGTCACAAGGTTAAGTGGAACATGGATTTTTATGACAAGATTAAATCACTACCTGAAAAGAATTAGGGCAGTGACCAAATAGATGTTTCTGTTAATTAATTGTAAGACATAAATAACAGAAAAGTAAAACCCTAAGCAGTCTAGGTGAGGACATGCCTGACCTACATCACTGATGTTCTTCCTCTCCAACCTTCTGCTCTTTGGCCCTGTTTGTTAGAGTCCGTGGTATTCTCAAGTACACAGGAGTTTCAGATTTCAGCCAGGTGTTTGTATCACACGGTTCCAGAGATTATTCATCCTGTTTCCAGCCATCTTCCTGATAAGTGCCACGAAGCGCTACTTAACCATATCAGCATTTCTACTGTAGGGTACTGCACTACGTCTACATTACCGAGTGGGTAAAGCCACATCTGCATAGTGCCCTGTTGGCAAGGTGATGTGCCGAGGAGCTCTGCTAGAGCAAAGTCACGGCATCCACATGAAAAATGTGAGCTAGTTTAAAACAAGCAAACAAACAAAAATCTCTCCTCGCCACAGCCAAATCCACGGCAGTGGCTTGCCAGGAGAGCAACACAAAATAGAAAAGGCAATTTTTCTTCCCCCAAGATGATGAAGCTAGACTGACAGTTTAAGCTGGCTTTGTCAGTTCTTGTCCTCCTTGAAGTCCTGCCTTTAACACACAGCACTTAGCATGAGGATCCGTTCTACCCACACTCATTCTCCCTTTCCCTTCTCCCTCCCAATCAGGATTGCAATAACATGCAGAATGAATAACCACAACAATGAGAATCAAAAAGCGAGCAAAAGACAGCTCCTTGCCTGGTGGAAAGAGACTGGAGACACTTCAAAGAAAACCAGCGTGTTCCACGAAGGCACTAATGACTTGATGATTTGCTGTGGCTGAAAGTGTTCTGCGGAGGAAGAAAACATACTCTGGTTAAGATATGAACTGGAACTCACTAGAAACTGCCATTTCTCTCTGACTTCATGACTTTGCGACTGGCAAGACACCTGGGTATAAAGGACGGAGCTCAGAACAAGGGCTTGGTGAGGAATCAGTGGACTTCTGTTGCTGGAAAGGGAAGTTATCTCCATCACTTTAGGGTTCCAAGCACAGCTTCTGGCATCACTTCCATCCTGCCTCCACTCCTGGCCCTTGATAAAAAATGGAAAAAAAGGATTCCCCTCTTCATTACCTTCTCCTGTTCCTCTGCTGCACCCATTAGCATTGTCTGCAAAGCCTGCTACAGCCTGTCTCTAACGTGCAAATTTTACCCGTACATCAGCTTCTCTGGACAAAGGAGAAACTCTTTATCTTCCTTGTACTATCTGAGGAGAGAGTTCCTACAAGGGGTGCATAAGCTTCATCTTTTTCAGCCACCTGAGGCTGAGCTCCGAGTTCTTACCATCTGTGCTGTACAGGTCCAGTGTTCCACCGTCGCTTTTCTCCCAGGGTGGCACGAGGTACAGGATGAAAGCAATTCTCCGACCTTCCAGCTCATCATCGTGGCACAGCAAGACATCTGCAATTACACACGTTTTGCTGCAGAAGCGCCTTTCCAGTACACGCATGATTCATTCCAGTGGCTGCTTCCCAGCTTTGTCCCCGCAAGGGTACAACAAGAAAAAACACGCCCTTTCCAAGAACTGCGTTTTCCCTCGTCAGCATCACCAGCCCAAGATTTGCAAGATTAACCTCTGTAGGACTGCACTACAATTGGCGGATTAGCCCACTGTGAAGGTACGGGCAGTTATAACTCGTCATCCACCCCTCCATGGCTGTCACTGGGGACAGTGGACAGAGATTCCTGACTTAATGATGCAAGCTCTGACTCCTAAATACAGAATTGCCCTTTGAGTAGCTTTGTTGGTGGAGTAGAGGGGAGGGGGAGCCCTAGGGAACAGAAAATCTGGACCAACAATTGGTTGTGCAAAAGGCTTTTAAAAAAGTAGAGCTCACAGCAGTAAAAATTTTCCCCTTCCTACAGTGATTTTTCATGACTAAAAGGGTAGGTGCAGTTGTAACCTGGACTCATTTTAGCATCAAACTTCACAAACTCAACTGCAGCATTTGGAAGCTGAACACATCACCCTTTTGCACGGAAGCAAAACAAGGCTGAACGCAGGCTAAACATCTCTGAAAAGGCGGGACCTTGCAACAGCACTGGGCCCAGTTAAAGCCGTCAGCAATGGAACTACAGCAACAGTTTTTCCATCATTTGTACTTCATTTTCTGAGACTTTGATTTGCTGCTGATAGCTTCTAGGACCCCCTGGAACTAGAAAGGGGTTGGGGTGGGCTATGTAATTACGTATTCTGTAGACATTTTCTTTCCTACACACCCACAGAAGCTTTAGGGAAAGGATAGCTTATAAACTGACCAGTATATTCATATTTAGCACAGGAGATATCAATAGTTGGCTCCAGCTCAATCTGGGTCACAGCAGAAAGCCACTCTCGGAATTCTTCACACAGAGCATGCCTGAGAAGACAAGCACAAGGTAAGCATCCTCTCATGTTATAAAGCACGTCACCATAGCCTAAACTAATTTATTACCTCCCTTCCAACTATTTAAACAGTTAAAGGTGCCATTAATGCTGGTGACAGTGTATTCCTGTAGAACCACACAGGAGCTGGCTGGGAAAACAGCCCAGCGCTCACAGCATTGCCAACGCTAACCAGCAGCGAGTGTGAAATTGGTTGTAAAGGGGACAGCCAAGCCTTTCAGAAGTGACAGATACACAAGGGCTGACTCAGATCGCACCACTCAGAGGAAAACAGTTAACCGACCTTAGGGCCACAACCTACATAAAGCAGCTTCGGCTCTTCAGGGCCGGCTTCTGGCCTGAGCACGGGGGCAGAAGGCGGCGGAGCCCCGCCTGGCCCACCCCGCTGCCCTCGCCTTCCCAGGGGAGCCAGCCAGGGCTTCTCCCCTCCCCGAGCGGGCGCACCCGGGCCTGGCAAAGCCCCGAGCCGGCGCTTTACCTCAGCGCGGCGACGTGGGGCTCCGGCCTTCCCCCCAGCTCCTCCGACTGCGGCGGCCCATGGAAGAGAAGAAGGGACGGGGGTTGGGGTTAGGGCGGCGCGGCGCGGCCCGGCCCGGCCCGGCCCGGCCCGGCGCCCACCTGCCGCAGCGAGAGGAGGTCGTTCCGCCGCCCGCGGAAGCCGAGGCCCAGCAGCTCGTCGCGCAGCGCCTCCGCGAAGGCCGGGCCCGCCAGGAAGCCGGGGATGACGCCGTGCCGGAACGGGGCCGGCTCCACCGCCGCCGCCTCTGAAAGGGAAACGCCGCCGGTGAGGGGAGGAGGGGGCCCGCCGCCGCCGCCCAGGCCGGGCCGGGGGAAAGGGGGCTGTACCGTGGCGGAGCGGCTCCCCGCGGCGCCAGGCCGCCGCCGCCCGCTCCCGCAGCGCCGCGTCCCTGAGGGCGGCGCAGAGCTCGGCGGGCGCCTCCCGCTTCCCGCGCTTCTTCCCCGCCGGCAGCGCCGCGGCCCCGCGCCGCTTGGCGGCCATGGCGCTCCCCTCTGAGGGCCCCGCCGGACTACAGCTCCCGGCGGGTACCGCGCCGCCCGCCGGGCCAATCGGATCACGCCGGGGGCGGAGCCGCGTCCCGCTGGCCAATGAGGACGGGGGAAGGGCGGAGCGCGGCGCCCAAATGCCAGTGAGAGGGCGGCTGTCCTGCCCTACGTGGAGAGGCTGAGGGAGGCAGAGTGGCTCCTCTCTATGGTCGTGCCGGAAGTGCGGCGGGAGGTTCCGGTGAGGCGGCGCGCGGAGGTTAATGGCGGACGCGGTTCCCGCCGCTGAGCACTGAGCGCTGCCTCGCCGCCTCCCGCCGCGCCGCCATGTCCGTGGTGCCGCCCAACCGCTCGCAGACCGGCTGGCCCCGCGGGGTGAACCAGTTCGGGAACAAGTACATCCAGCAGACGAAGCCGCTCACGCTGGAGAGGACCATCAACCTGTGAGCGCCGCCTCGGGCCTGCCCGGGCCCGGGCCCTTCCCCGCCGCGCCCCGCCCCGTCCCGCTAACGAGCCCTTCACCGCTCCGCCAGCAGCCCCGGGGCCGCCCTCGGGCAGCCCGCGGGCGGTTTTCCCGCAGCAGCCGCCGCGCAAGGGCCGCCCGGCCCGGCCGGGGTCCCGGTCCTCCGGCGGCTGAGGGGAGAGCGGCGGGAGAGCCCGGTTGCCGACGAGGGTCTGCCCTCCCCCCGCCCCCCCCCCGCAAGGGCGTGCTGTTAAGCTGTGAAACGCCACACTGTACGGTGTTGTGGGCACCGAAAGCTTCCCAGCCATCGGGGGCATGTGCAGCATTTAGTATATATGCTTTAGTATACGGGAGCAGCCTCCGACTCGGGAAGTGTGAACCCCAGGTAGCAGAGTCAGGGGGTGTTCAGACGCGGTGAACATCATGTACTCATGCACACACTCTCCGGGTGTGCTCTTTCACAGGCATCTGCCTTTGGTGGCAGAGAGAGGAATGGGCTATTGGCCTGGGTGGGATGTGGGCTCGCCCTGCGCAGTCAGTGGGATGTGGCTAGGTGTGCCTGGTGTTTGCTGGTCATCTGGTGCAGGTGTTTGAATTTAAATTCAGAGTGGCTGCTACCAGAGAAAACTTTACTTCTGTCATAGATACAAGCTATTTGCTAATAAATACTTACTTAGTTTATATGAGAAGCCATATACTTTAGCTTCTTCCAGTAAACTCTGATGGATGTATTCTTTGCTAAGTACATCCATCAAGTTGTAGAAACAGCAAATGTTAACTGTAACAGCTGATATTCAGTTTTAGCTATTAATCACAGACTCGGGTATTTTTTTTGGTATAGCTGAGCTTATTCACAGTTAGTCTTGTGGAAGTTCAAATATGAACTTCAGAGATTGGAATATTTTTATAGTGTTTCTGAAGAAAAGACTCATCAGAAAGCTGTGTTACCACCATAATTTTTTTTTAAAGTATAGGTTAAGGGTTTTGATGTACAGACTAATGTACTCACATTAGTATAGTATGAATTAGTGTAGTAGATTATTAATAAAGCTATCTGTGTATCTAAAAATGGAAATTATTCTAAGCTGTAAGTGAAGGGGAGGGGGGGAGCTTGCTAATAAATGTATCTGCCGTTAGGACACTGGTTGTTTTGTCTCACTTGTGTACATGAGAAAGGGCTCTAACGACTGCCAGTGGCTTGTGATTTCTCCGCTATAAAAAATGGGGGGGGGGGGGGGAGGGGGAATTTGATGGTGGGAAGAGTTTGATATGATTAAGTATTGGAGTATATCAAACTCAAGTTTGATATGATTAAGTATTGGAGAAAGAATACATGACAAGATCTCTCTCAGGGAAAGCATCCCCCATGAAATCAGTCATTTATTCCATTAATTCAGTTGCTGTATGCCACAAGTCAATCAAACCACGGTGATAACTCGTAACTGCCCAGAACCCATTTTCCTCTCACTTTTTGACTTAGCCTGATGATCCTGTCTTCCCTTGAGGCCTCGTGCTGTCAGATCTCTGTGTTGCTTGGATTTTGTTGTACAGTAACATTTTCCTGTTGCCCTCTGTGCTCTCTAGGACTGACTGATTTCTTGCCTAAGCTATCCTTTCTTTTCTGACTCTTCTCAGTCCCTCTTATCTGGAGAAATCTCCTGAGTTTCCACTATGCTGTCACTAGAGGAGGCAGAGGTCCAGCACCTGGCCCAACAGAGTGATCTGCTTGAACTCTTGATCTTACCGGCCCTGCACTTATCGACACTCAGCATTTCTCCTCTTCTGTGATCCAGATCTCTGATTTCCCACTTCAAAACAAAACCACTTCTAACAGTTTAGTTCTCAGACTCTTCATTACTTCTGCAGAAAAAAAACCCCGCTGTCCTGTGCAGCTTCCATCCTTCCCAGCAGAGCTTCTCTCCTGTCCCTTTCCCAGCTCCTCTCAGAGCCTCAGCTGCCTTTTCTCTGCAATGTGGAGATCAAAGAGGGTGGCTGTTGACTAACAGTTGCTGCTGGTTCTTCTGGGCTTCTTTCCTTCTTTTGAATCAGCACCACGCTAGCGTGTCAACCAGCAGGACTTTCCGCACTTGTGTGTGTCATAGCGCAGATCTTGCGAGAGGGGCCCCATAAGTCACAAACAAGAACTTCTAGAGTAGTGCTATGAATGAGTTACCCTTCCACCAAGCACAGAAGGTTCTGCCTCAGGGTGGATGCTGGGTCATAGTGATTTAAATTTACATTTCTTATTATATTGTAACATATTTTCTTCCCCTTACAGGTATCCTCTGACAAATTACACATTTGGTACAAAGGAACCCCTGTATGAGAAGGACAGTTCTGTGGCAGCTCGGTTTCAGCGCATGAGGGAAGAGTTTGACAAGATTGGCATGAGGCGGACAGTGGAAGGGGTTCTGATTGTACATGAGCACAGGCTGCCCCACGTGCTGTTACTGCAGCTGGGTACAACCTTTTTCAAGCTGTAAGTGTCTGTTCCTTGAATGTAACTTTTAGTTTAACTTCATTGTCACAGACCACTAAACACATGGGCTAGAGGTTAAAGTGTGGTTGACTGATAGATGTTTTGAGTGCGATTCATTTCTTGCAAAGACTTAATCTGGGAAAACTTTTTTGAATAGTGGGGTTTTCATCTAAAATGTATTTGTCTGACTCTGCTCATGAGTGCGGTGACGGTTTTGAACCGACTGGAAATCTTAGTTACGGTGCATCACTGTGGTAAAATCCTGTTTAAAACTCATTATCAGTAGTTAGTGTTTTGTTCTTACATTATAAATGCTGTTGTGCTTAAACATTCTTATGCTATGGCTGCAAAAATGGTAAAGTGGAGCTCAAGAAATAAACCCTAGTAAATGCAGAATGGTATCTGTTTGCAAACTACTGGGTGAGCTGGGGACAGCAAGAAGGGTAGGCATCTGAATTTGAGAAAATTGGTTCAGCTCATCTCATAGTTATCACTGCTGGAGTGAAATTTTAGTGTTTGGATCATATGGTCGTAGTGATGGTGGTGGTGCTTGTTGTCTTTTTTAAACTGGGTGGGCTTGACTTGTCTCAAGTTATCCTGCTTGTGTTCTTGCTGTTATGTTTTTAACATTTACGTTGTTTGTTCTCCATTTTGTGTGTGTGTCTGTGAAATCTAATTTTATATCCAGGTTCTCCTTTGACATCTTGATTTGGGGGATGTTTGTGGACAAAATAGGCTAGACTCTAAAAGTTTTGCAAAACTCTGTAATGATGAAAATGTGTTTTTAGTTTTCTTCGTTAACCTTGCATCAAATGCAGGATGGTTCCCCCACATGAGTTTTATTTTCTGCTTTCTGTGTGCTTCAGTGAGTGCTGTTTTTGAGATAAGAACAAATACGGTTGGTATTTACAACTCTTTGTTCAACCTCTGGTGCTTTTATATTATTGCTAAAACTTTACATTTTAAGTGTCCCAGTTACCGTGTATATTGTTATACTTTGTCCTGCTGAAGTTAGTGTTTTATATAATAGTTATTTTTTTAAGGGACATACAGTAGCCATTCTAGTCACGATTTTGGTGAAAGCTATCCTCCTGTCTTCAAATTCAGCGAAGTTAGATTTGGAACTTCTGACTTAAGGGCCTTGGGTGAATTTGTAACTCCCTGCCTGGAAGCACATCCGAACTTACGTGTGAAAGTTGTTACATGCAATAAAACATAACTTTAGCTTTCATCATTGATTATTTTAACAGACCTGGTGGTGAACTCAATCCAGGAGAAGATGAGGTAGAAGGGCTCAAACGCTTAATGACAGAGGTCTGTTTTATTTTGTTGTGTTGCTATACTGGAATGTTGGATTATTTTAGAGTTGACAGAATAAGCCAAAGCATTACAGTAGTCTCCTTATCGCTTCTGTTATTTTGATGCTTTTGTGATGTTCTCAGGTAGTTAACAAATAAAGCAGTAAGTTTTCATTAATCCGCATCATGAGAGTGCGACAGAGTGGTCTAGTGGCTGACCCCCGACCTGCTGCTCAAGTCCTGTCTTCATTTGCAGCTTTGCTTTTTGGCTGGCTTCAGGCGAGTGAGCGTGCAGATGGGCAATAAAATATGTTGCGGAGCAGAAGTGACAAGGACTTGGTTTTGAGAGAGTCCTCCCAATGCACCAATTAACCTTCCATGCTCTCCAAGTAACCTAAATTAATTCTGTCAGGTAGCGTAACAATGCATTTCATTCTTCCCATTGGTCTGACGGAACTCAGTTCAGCTGAATACAGCATGGAATTTGAAATGCTCTCGAAAGTGTCCTTGTCCTGTCAGGTGAGGCTTTTACTAAAAAATGTCATTTTATACAAAAATACTCTAAAAAGCTATTCAGAGCTGTTCCAGAGCAGTTCTGGACTGCATCAGACCCTTGTTACAGCAAGTCTTCATGCTTCCAGTGTATGTTTTCTAAAGAAATTGACTTGGGGTAGTTAGAGCTTTGACTGTAACTGGATTTTTGGTAGATACTGGGTCGTCAGGATGGTGTTCAGCAAGACTGGGTGATTGATGACTGCATTGGTAACTGGTGGAGACCGAACTTTGAACCTCCACAGGTGAGTACTCACGTTGACTTCATCCTCTTCAGTCAAGTACTGATTGTTCTTCCAAAAGCCTTCAACCTACCAGTTGGGCTTTTTGAGTACCTGCTGCATGAGCAAAATTAGTTTTTCTGGTTTTTACCTATTTCATCTCCTTTTTGTGGCTGAGGAGAAACTACATACTTCTGGAAACTCCCCTCTCCCTCCTCACACCTGTCCTGATGGATGAGAAACCACTGGATGTAATAGCTTCCGGTCCTGTGCTGAGCCAGACACACCATGTAAATTCCTGTTTTAGCCACAATGGAGACTCTTGCACTGCTGCATATGGAACAGAGGCCCTGTGAATAAAATAGTCTCGCTACCTTATTTCTAAATGCTTTAATACTGAAAATACTTGCTCAGTTTGCTGTTACGCATTTCTGTCTTGTTGGGTTGTTTTAACTGCTCATGAGTACTGGTGCGTCTTTGGATCCTGTCAATAGTTGTGACAACAGCAGCATTCCTTTCTGAGTACTTTCTTATAAAAGTGGTTTTCATTATTTGATGCCATGAAAGAACAATATATGACACGTTGAAAGCTTGCACAGCACTTGATGATTTATAAAGTAGCACTTAAGATTGCACAATATTTTCAAAGCTCTGTACAACCAATTTTTATTGTTTTTTCTTCCAGTATCCCTATATCCCAGCTCATATTACAAAACCAAAAGAGCACAAAAAGCTTTTCTTGGTCCAGCTTCAAGAAAAGGGTAAGTGTTTGTTTGCAACAAAGGCTTGTATTTATAACAATGTCTAAATGCTTGGAAATGCAAGGAAATGTGGTAGCAAGTTTGTGTTCATATGCTTGCAGTTGTTCATAGTTGATCACTACAAAAGTTAAATGCCGATATCAGTTTTGAAGGCAGGTGATCCTTCGAACATGAGTTCCTAGTAAATGCTCATTCCTGCTCCTGCATCAGTATATGTACAGCACATGACCCCCGTATTTAACTAGAAAAGGAATAAACCTACTCTAGTACTGTAGTGCTATATGCAGTGATCTTGTTTTGAGGTGGGGGCGGCGGCGGCGATACCTTGGCTGAATGCGTGGTGGTTTTTCTTAATCAACTTGTATTTGTTTTTAGCTTTGTTTGCAGTCCCAAAAAATTACAAGCTGGTCGCTGCACCATTGTTTGAGCTCTATGACAATGCACCAGGATATGGACCCATTATTTCCAGCCTTCCTCAACTTTTGAGCAGGTATATTATGATTTATTTGTATTATAGTTCTTGGGAACACATTTGCTGTGGGACACCAGAGCAAGGCTAGGCACTACAGAGCCAGCTGTGAAAAGGTTGCAGCTATCCCAAAGAGCTCAGAATCTACCTCAGACAAGATGCGATGGACAATTTAGAGGCACCAATTGCAACTCGCTAGCACCGAAGTCCTATCTAGCAGTTGTAGCAAAGGAAGTTGTGAAAGACAGTGGGGATGCAGCTGTGCACAGGCTAAGGAACAGCTTCTTGCAAGCGTTAGGCCCGTGTGAGAGTAAAAGCCAAGATGCGTGTTTGAGGCACTGAATTAGGTGTGCATGCTATCACAGCTTTGTGCTGATTAAATGCGGTGGGTTTTTTTTTTTAGACTCTGTGTAGTAGAGTTCATAACGTGGTGTTTTTATAACACAAATATCTGTAGGGAGAGCTGTATTTTTTCCTTCCTTTTCCCAATGTACACGCTCTTCGGCTTTTTTACCTGAAAATGGCTTGTACTTCAGGTCTCCAGAGCTCACTAGTCTTACTGGTTTCTGTTACTTCAGCAAATGTTCAGGAATGCCAGGCATCCCACGGCCTGTCAGCTGTTCCTCAGGGAAATAGTTCTGTCATCCACCTACTTTGATGAAAAACGTCTGTTAGCAGAATGTCAGCACTGGTATTGCCCATGACAGGCTTGTGTCGTGCTGCGTTTTTTTTCCTCTGTGTAGCCCCAGTTTTGGCAGTTGTAGTCATGGGGGCTCCCCCTGTTCTAAAGACAGCAGATACTTTCTCCCGAGTACCAGCAAAACACTGGCTATTATGCGGCCAAATGCCAGTTTGGTACCAGTGCAACAGACGCATCCGAAGGACGGACATCTGGAAGTTGAGAAGGATGCTTGCTTTCCCTGCGTGAATGCCGTTTGTTGGGAAACGTGGCTGAAAAGAATTAGCTGTTCTGTTGAGTATGTCCATCTGTTACCCTTGGAGCGTACGAAGTTGGCCCCTGATAGCAGAAATGCTGTGAAATAGTTGCTGGTGGGGGTACATAACTCTCACTGGTATTTTCATATCTATGAAGCTCTCCTTAAGAGATGAAATGTTGATAATTAGTTCTTCTGCAACCTTAAGAGACTGTTGTGCAATGCTAGTGTAGAATTGGCTGTTAAAAGTGATGCTTCCTGCTGTACTATAAAGCTGTCTTAGTAGAAAATTCACTTTTGTTCTGTCAGATGAAGGCTTATCAAGAGCAGAAACAAAACATTTGCTTATTCATTCCAAAATGTCACTTAAATAAAAAGAATGAAAATCCCTCACTTGGTGCAATCCTTTTAATTTTAGGTTCAACTTTATTTACAACTGAATTCCCGTGTACCTGAAGAGTCTGATAGAAGAAGCCGTCTCTGTGAGCACAGCTTTAAAATGTAGAGAAAAGAATACGTGTGATGCAAGGATTTTTTTTATGTCATTCTTTTCCTGAAGGCCACTAAACTTTCTATTGTATGAATAGAGAAGTGAATCTCAACTGTTTAGGTAGTGGGATGGCAATGTGATATCAGTGTTTTAATCACTTTTCATTGTAATACTCACCAAATTTTTTTTGTACAACATTAAACAAAATGGTTAAGATTCTGTTTGTCTTGGGTTTGGTTTTTTTTTTTTGTTATGCTTTAGTTGCTTCCTACTTTTAGGTACGTATTTTAAACTTTATTACTTTCCTTCAGGAATAAAGAAGATCTTGGAAACAAGAGGATGCTCTGATCTGCATCCCTGAGCAGGGAATTAGTCTGAGGGAGAAATTAAACAGTATAAGTAGGTGCAATATAACCTTGAGTCCTAACTTAGAGAACAAAATTGCTGTTTTGAGGGAGTATGCGTACTTAAAGGCAAGCGTAGCCTTTGTTCAAAGCTTCTCAGAACTAATCTGGAAGCATTACTGTTTGTACAGGGCTTGGAGGAGATGTATTTTCTCCCTCTGTGTCCATTAAGAAAATTAACAACCCAACAAATTCTGTTGGACTGGCCTGAGATCCAGTTAAAATATGGAAGTAAAATTCATTTTGTATACTTTCTATAGCTACGGGACTGAATTTGGGTCATGTTTAAATGCTTTGCTAATGCCATGTGCACGTGGTTCCGTGTTATGCCGAGCTGTTGCAGTAGATCAGTGTGCTGTGTCATCTTGCAAGGAATACTCTTACTTCTGCTTCCTGACCTCGACATTTCAATCTCTTGCAGGTAGTAAATATCAACCTTTATAGGTTGGGTTTTTTTTTAGATGCTTGGCTAAACATCAGTTCCGGTGGATGTGTCCCTTCCTAATGCCTTTAGCTTTCCATAGTTTTGCTTAACTCTTTAAAAGACTCATTTCCAAATTCTGCCTCTGACCAGAATATGCACTCATCCTCATTTATGAAGGTGGTGTTGGAGAGCGTGGGCTGCCAAGAGAACTGACACTTGCCAAGGTGCTCGGCTCTGTTGCCAATCGTGCTGGTGAGCTATGTGCAGAACAATTGCCACAGCTTGATGCTTCAGTCCCGTTGGAGCTGTGCGGTATGGGATTGATACTGGAAAAAATACTGGAAAATGTAATGGTAGGGCTGTTGCTTTGGTCCCGTGGCCTGGACATACGGTTAGCAAAATGTGTGGTTTCTTAGGCAACTGCTGGGGGGAGAACAAAGCTAGCAGGGGCGTGTGGAGCAGAGCCGTTCCTGCGCGGGGAAGTGAGGGAAGGAGGAGGTTTGGGAGTCGGACGCTACAAGAGGAACAAGCAGCAGAGCACTGCTGTCAGGGCCTGGCATTTAACAGCATCCCTCATCTTCCTCGCCGCATGCTGGGCTGAGAGTCAGGCTAATTTTTGTTCCAAGCCACCGGTGAGAGAGCGCTGCGAGCGCGGTACCGGCGCTCTGCTTTCTGCCGTGACTCCGTGCCTGTAGGTCTCGGGCTACCGAAGGAGAGCCCCTCTGCTTTCCCGCAACCCCCCAAGCTTCGGCTGGGCGGAGGCTGCCCCGGAGCGGGCAGGCTGCCGGGGTGCGGAGCCTCTCCCCCGGCGCCGCAGGGCGGCGGGGCCCGCCGCTTCCCGCAGCGCCGCCCCGGCCGTGACTCAGCGGGCTGGGGAGCGGCCCGTGGCGGGGCGGGCGATCGCGGGCCTCGGAGCCGGGGCGGGGGGTTTGGGCCCGTTCCCTCCCCCGGCCTCCAGCGGGGGCGGCCCGGCCCGGCCCCGGGGAGGAGCGGCGGCGGGGCGGGCGCTAGGCCGCAGGAGCCGGGGGAGCGCGGCGGGCCGGGGCCGGGGCCGAGGCGGCGGCGAGGGCTCCGCGATGCCGCTGCTGTTCCTGGAGCGCTTCCCCTGGCCCAGCCTCCGCACCTACACGGCGCTCAGCGCCCTGGCCCTGCTGGGCACCGGCCTCAGCGCCTACCGCGCCCTCAGCCAGGCCCCCGGCGGCGCCCAGCCGGACGGCGGGGCGGCGGGCACGGAGCCGGCCGAGCCCCCGCGCCGCGGCGGGCCGCGGGCCCTGGACGTCGCCTACTACCTGCTCTCCGACAGCCTCTGCGTCTGGGTGAGCCCTGGGCGGCCGGGCCGGGGCGGGCGGCGGGGCCTGCGGGCCCGGCCGGGCGGGTGGCGGCTGAGCCCGGCGGAGCGGCGCGGCGCGGCGGGCCCCGCGGCCTGCGACCGGGAGGGAGCCGGCGGCGGCCGGCGCGGCCTCTGCCGGCACCTCCCCGCGGCTGGCGGGGAGAAGGTGGGCTCGGGAGGGGAGTCTCGTTATTGTCGTTTGAAAGCTGCTCCCGGAATGAAGAGGGGGCTCCCGGCGGGCTGGGCGGGGAACGGCGGCTCGGCGGGCGGGTGGGCTGCCCCAGCCGCCTCCCTTCCTTCCCCGGCCGGGGTGCTGGGGCTGCGGTACAGCCGAGGGCCCTGAAGGTCCGGCCTGGGGCTTGTGCTTGCCCCGGCGCGTCCCCCGCTCGCCACGGGGGGTGCGGGGAAGCGTTTGGGAGCGCTTCGCGGCGGTGCCCGGCGGGCGCCTGTAAGAGACCGCCAGGTGCTCCAGCCCCAGCTTTGCCGCCTTCTTTCTTTTAAAGTAACGTTTAAAGTCACGCAGGCAAGAGGAAGCGTTCTCACCATTTAAGAAAAAAATGAAAAGACTTTTCTGTAGCTCCTGAAACCCAAACCTGGCAATGGTATGTGAACTTGACTCAGGAATTTCTGTAGCTGAAATAAAGGCTCCAGAAGGGGATATCAAAAACCTAGCTGAGCTGTTGCTGTTGAACTTTCATGTGTCTGTCAGTCAGAGGTGGTATTAATTGGACATCTGCTTTACAACGTGCGTGCTTGACTGAGGCACTGCTTTTTGAATATACCGAGCCCATGGAGCCTGTTGAAACTTGGTCTCAGGACCTTAAATTAAGAGCCCTGGAAAAGTTTACGGTATGTCCTTTAGAAATGACAGGGTGAGGCTGCTTCATCACCCCCCCCCCCCCCCGCCTTTTTAGTGTTCTGCGTAGGTCAAAAGTTAATTACAAGTGTCTTTGTCAAATGTGAGAAGCAGTTTTCCCAGGCCCATGTATTCTGCTCCTTGCTGCTTTGCTTTAAAGCAGTTTCCCAAGAAGAATTTATGCAGTATTGTTACAGAAGGGGGGGGGGGGGTGTTATTCTGTATGTTTCGAGACAATGTCTGAACCTTGTTCCTGTAACAACAGATTCAAACTCGAGTTTTCTCATCTGCCGTATGTTAAACAAAACAGGCATCTCGGTGGTCTGTAAGTTTTGTCCCCGTGTTCCTTGGTGCTAAGATTTGCTAATCTATATAAAACAGTTTATCCTGAAGAGGTAGGTTGGTTTGTTGGATATACTAGTGTATCAAACCGGCCATGTTAGTATTTCTAGAAAAAAGTTAAGTGACTTATCAGCTACTGTACGTGTCTTGGAAGAGGCCAGGCTTAAATTTCACCAAAAAAAAAAAGGCAGCTAAAACCATTCTGTGAACAATGGTAGGTTTTGTTAGACTCGTTCTTTGCCTTTCTCTCTCTCTCTTTCTAAATAGAGCAAAAGTATTTGTCGCTGACTGCTTTATTTCCTTCCAGGTACTAGTGAACACTGCCTGCTGTTTTCTGATGTTGGTTGCTAAGCTAATCCAGTGTATGGTGTTCGGCCCTCTTCGTGTCAGTGAGAGGCAGGTAAGACAGCCATTTGTTGCCCTGGATATCTGTGGTGGTTCATAATTTCTTGCTGTATGACTGGTGTGGTTTTCCATATGGAATAGCTTGAAAGTACACAAGAAGAGTAAATTTTAGAACAACTTAAGTCTTACCATTACACTTCTCGCCTTTGAAAATGCTGTCCGATAAAACTGTATAGAAGACAGTCTGCCCAGGAAGCCCTTCACGGTTAGCTAGGATACCTACAGTCACAAGCTTCCAGTTTATTTCTGAAGGGAACTTTCCTTTTTCATTGATACTATTGTATTTTATAAGCCTACGGTCAACTTGAAAATCCTGCTTCCTTAATGAACTTTGTCAGATTTCTTACAAGTGCACCCTCATTTCAGAATATTTATAAAGTGTTTTTCTTTATTAAGTTGGCATTTGGCAGCATTTCTCCATTGCCTTTTGTTGTTAGTTATCAGCGCTGGCAGTCTGAGTTCCCTCTTGTACCTTGTTTTGTGCCTTGACTGCTGGAGAAGCGCTTTCCATCCTCAGACACTGCGTGGATGGTTTACCTGCCCTCAGGTTTAAGAGGGAACCAGGCAGGCATATGCCCAAAGAAAGGAGGTAAGCAGGGCTGAAAACTCAAGCTGTTTAGTCCTGCTCTTGGGCTAGGTGAGAATGTTTTTAAAAGCTCAGCAAGAGAGCTGTTAAAGCCCAGGCTTTTTAAAAACAGGATCCTGCAGAAGATAAAAGCAGCAGCAGTGGTTTGAATAGTATCTGTATATTTTTTTTTTTAAAAAAGAAAGGCAAATGCTTAAGTTGCTCTGTGTAAATGCAGTAGCAGTGGTTTGAAGTGTGTTTTTATATTTTTTAAAAAAGTGTGTAAATGCAGTTCTTTAGGAAAGATGAGGATTTGTGACATGCAGAACTGAGGCACGTACAGTTTCATTAATAGCCATGGATCTCTCAAAGCCTATTGTATTTGTGATTCACACCCCGCAGAGCCTCTGGGTGAAGTGTATTAAAAACAAGGCACTCTCAAACTGCATTGGGCCAGATTTTCTTTCCAGTCCGTGTTGGCTATAAGGATGTGGAATTTTAACCAGTGATAATTTCCAGGATGTTCTCTACCCTCTTAAAAACTGAAGTGAAAAGCAGTAATAGCGTGGATCCATGTGCGTTTGGAGAGTGGGAGTATGCTTCAGTTCTCATGTAAAGGAAAGCTGGTTATTAATATTGGTGAGCCAAAAATGTTAGCATTATGAAGGAATTCTGGGCCTGTCTTAACTAAACTCCTGGTGATTTCATCGTGTTCTTTAACAAAACATTTTATTTCATATTTTTTTTTTATCCCCAACAAGCTGGCTTGCTATCTGCTACTTGAGACCATCATATTGTTTCTTTCATACTGCATGTGTGTGGGAATAATTTTTTTTCATTGCTCATCCATCTCATTCTCCACTGTAGGCATTGTGCTTTTTAAGGGCAGACTTTGTCATCTTTTCTTAATCATCTCTACTTTTTGACAGGTTTTTGGAAGCAAGGTGCTAGGCTGTTTGGGCGTCTTGTCTAACTAACCATGGCAGTTCTAGCAAAGAGTACACGTAGCTGTCCTGCATGGGCATGGAGAATCAAACCGAGACCAAACTTGGTTTGCGCTAAGCGCTTTTTTAGAAGTACAGCAGGAAACTACATTGTGCGCTGCGTTGCACAGTTATGCTGCAGTGGTACAAAAGACTAGATAGACACTAAGGACCGCTAATATTTCTAACATGTTTTTGATTCAGTAGGGTAACAAATACTATTCAAGATGTGTATGGAGCAGGCTTTTGCTAACATATTGTCACATTTCTACTTCCATCTTTCTTTCTTTCTTTCTCTTTTTCCCCTCCTTCTCTCCCCTGCATGTGGATTGTCAGTGCTTTCGCTACAGTAACCAAATGTCTTCCTTTACAGCATCTCAAGGATAAATTCTGGAATTTCATTTTCTACAAGTTCATCTTCATCTTTGGTGTGCTGAATGTTCAGACAGTGGAAGAAGTGGTGATGTGGTGCCTCTGGTTCTCTGGACTTGTGTTTCTTCATCTTATGGTTCAGCTCTGCAAGGACCGCTTTGAATATGTAAGTTTTGATTAAGGCCTGCCTTGTGGGACATGCAAATTCTGTTTCTGGTTCGGGCACTGGCTCATGATAGTTTACAAACAGATCTTTTAGACCTTTTCCTCACCCTATGATGCTGAACACGTGCACCTCCCAGGAGCTTCAAATACTTGCTTTAAAGTGCAATGTCAGTCTTACTCCTTTGGTTTTCCCATCAGACAAATGGAGCTGAAGATACTTATTTTCTTTGATAAATTGCTCCTTATATGTGCCCTGTAATTATTCCTACATAACCCCGTGAGATGTCTTCATAGCTCTCCTTAGTGAAGAAATGTTGACAACAGAATGTCCCTTAGATGGGTGTCCTTTGATATTCGTCCGTAAAGCCTGTTTCTGCCGATTTTGTGCTCAGGTTTCAAGCTCGTTTACATCTACCAAATGTCGACTGCCAATGTCTTTGCAATATACAGTACAACTTTCTCCACAAGCTATATCCCAGTTTCTGTTAATACCAGGAGTAAATTCAGTAGAGATGCAGAAATTGAAGGCTAGGCAAGGAAGAAGGAACTGGCATTTGGACAGTAAATCCTGCCCTTTAAACATCTATAATGGACATGCATTTTCCTCAGCTCCTCTGTCCTGGAATAAAAGTTTGAACTAAACTGAGTCCATGAATTTCCTTTTGGTAGCTCTGTGCTTTGCAATATTTTTTTTTATTAATATCCAGTAAGGCTTGTTAATTCTCAAGTAGCTAAGCACTAAGCTTGAAACTAGATTGGTTGGGGTTAGGAAAACTGAGACAGAAGTGAACAAGGCAGTCATCTGGTATTTTTAGTGTGGTTCAGAAAGCTGTAAAAGAACAAAGCTCATGTGGGAAGAAATCCTTATTATATTCCTTCTGCATTCAAAGCATGTATCGTAATTCTTTACTTGGACAAATGGTACTTGTGTGATCTGCATTGCAAACTCAGGGGGATGTGGAACTGAACCAGATATAAACAAGGAAGAAAGAACGAATATAAAAACAAAACATGGGAGTCAACTTCATCAGTCAGACCAGAGTAAAGCTTTGGGCCGCTCCTTCTTTCCTTGTCCTGTTCTTCCCATTTGTGCCCTGAAAATAAGGGGATGGACCACCTAAATACTTTGCCTCTTGGGTTGTCTTTGATTTAGGCAGCCTAGGTGTACCCTACTGTTAAGGTAGTTTAGAGAATTAATATACTATATATGCTATTGAATAAGACAACTGTTTTCAGTAGACTCTGTCCAGCAGTCTCTAGCTGCAAGTTAAATTTTTTGGGGAGATGTCATTTTCTTCTGGAAGAAAGAGACATTGGAAGAACTAGAGACTGGAAGATAAAGCTGGACAAATTCAGATCAGCTGTAAGGTTAAAAATGGGCAGAACAATTATCCTCATTGCTCAAAGACTGTATATTAAGGTTGGGTGTCTTTCTAAAACGCATGTTCATCCTAGGGAGATGCCATGGATTTGATGCAGAAACTACCATATGAGAAAGTGTCTGTGGTTTTCTGGCACAGGTGATCTAAACGTTAGATCAAATAATTGTAATGATCCCTGCTGGCTTTAAAAGCCTGGTGAATGTAAATGACAGCGAGATGAACGAGACTTTGGGATGGTGTGTGGTTTTAGCTTTATTCTGCGTCATTTATTACCATGTTGCGTGGTTGAAGTCGTGTAATTGGTTTTATCCTAGAAAGCAAAAGATTTTCCTGAATGAGGACTTGTTTGATGAGGTGACTATAGAAGGCAGGGTGGATGAAGTACTCCTTTAAACCTGTTATGTATTTACGTATTTGTGTTGCAGCTTTCCTTTTCTCCTACCACACCCATGAGCAGCCACATCAGAGTCCTGACCCTGCTCATAGCCATGCTCCTGTCCTGCTGTGGATTAGCAGTCATCTGTGGTATTATTGGCTACACTCACGGCATGCACACGTTGGCTTTCATGGCAGCAGAGGTGAGACTTCCTTCATACATGTCCTGGTTTCTGCTTTGCTTTTCACCCCTCACTTGGGGGTATCTTGGCACACGGTGGGTTTTCTTTTAGTTTCCCACAAGGAAGAAACTCCGAAGACACAAACAATCCCTCCCCTGTTTTAGAGTAGTTGCCAGATCTGCATGCTTTCTCTCTTTAGCGTTTAAGCCTGCAAAAACATCTTTGTCTGAAGAGGAGAATGAGAGGATAAATCCGTGAGATGATGCTGAAATCAAATGGCAGTCTCTGAAAAAATAATGGTTGTGCTTGATGAGCGTTGCAAAAAGGGTTAGTTGAAATGGCTGCTAGAGAGAGGGAGAGAGTGTATATAAAAGTGTAATGTGCACCTCAGCCTGTTTCTTTGAGGTTGTATTTTCTATTTCATTCCTCCCAAAACGGAATGAGACTAACATCCTTTCCTTAAGGCATACTCATGGGTTTTGCTTATGTTTGTGCAAAGAGATGCATCTCAGCTGAGAGGAGCAACTCATGTTTGTGCACTCCTGAACCCATTGCCGTGTGGAGTAAACATCAGTATGTCTGTGGAGTGAACATCAGTATGTTTTTGATGTTATAGCGGGTTGTTGCGCTCTGCCTGAGGAAGTGATAATCTTAAACAAAGGGGAGGTAACCAGTAAAATTGCAAGTAAGTCATGTTAGCACATCCTTAGTTCAGATAACAAGTAGCATGTATGGTTTATTTTTCTTCTCCTATCTTGAATTCATACTTGGAGTCAGTCTTGAGGAAAGAAAACAGTCAGCTGATAGTAGGAGAATATGATGCTGGTCACAGCACTGTTCAGTTATTTAATATGTCAGTTTACTTTTCCCTAAATACGAGAATATGCAAGGCCAGATTTGTAATTACACAGTGGAAGGGTATTGAAGATCTGTCAGTGTCTCTAATAGGTGGGGTGTCGGTGGTGTTGTGTCTCTTATCTTGGCTTGGCAGAAGGATGTATCAGCCTCGTACCAGTGTGGGGTAGGTTTATCAGGGAGTGTTACAGTGCCAAAGTGTTTCCTCGTTAGTGCTGCACCATGTGGTGGTGTACGTGTTTTGGGTTGCAGGATGGGGCTCAGCTATTCATTTCAGTGGGAGCTGTTCTTTCTGCTTATTAACAAAGGAGTGGCTCAGCCAGCATACGTGTACGGTCCTCAGCCAAGCCACGGATCCACGCAGCCTGCTGTGCTGCTGGTGGACAGCAGAGGAGGTTTGTGGGGAGCTGTTGTGGTGGGTGCGTGGCGGTGGATTGTTGCATGCTGAAGCCAGTTCTGCTTCCATTATCACTGCACTTTGCTTGGTTTTCATCAAAATTCATTCTTCGTTAATCTAGGTGATTCTTACTGTAATACCATTGATATGGCATATAGCCACCATAGAAGCGATGATATACAATGTTATATAGCAGTTAACATCATACAATTTAATTTATTGGCTATTCTCACCCAAAATCAAATCCCCTTGAGGTACACATTGGACTTCCCCATCCTGCCGCATTACCCACCAAGAACACCCCGGTCCTTGAGCAAAAGCAATCCCACAGATGGGTTTGCCTTTGCCCGAGGCAGGAATAACCCAGACTGTCTTCCCCAGCATATTTTTTAGGTGCATTACAGGGACTTTATCCCCCTCCACAGTACATAAAAGTTTTGACTGGGCAGGGCCAGCTCAGTTGGCAGATCCTCTAGTGTTGACTCACCAGGTGGCTTTTGCTAAATGTGTATCCCAATGTTTGAATGTCCCACCACCCATTGCTCTCAGTGTAGTCTTTAACAGTCCATTGTATTGTTTGATTTTCCCAGGGGCTGGTGCATGATAGGGGATGTGATATACCCACTCAATGCCATGCTCTTTGGCCCAGGTGTCTCTGAGATTGTTTCAGAGATGAGTCCTGTTGTCTGACTCGGTTCTTTCTGGGGTGCCATGTTGCCATAGGACTTGCTTTTCAAGGCCCAGGATAGTGCATGAACTGTCTCCTGTTTAATTTGTTCAAAGGCTTGTCATTGCTCAGAGCCCCACTTGAAATCGTTCTTCCGAGTCACTTGAAATACCCTCTCCTGAGGTAGTCTATGCAAGGATGCACGGGGCCTCTGGACCAGGCACAATGGGGTGCTTTTGCCAGTTATTCCCAGTTAGACTCACTTCAGCCTCCAATACAGTCAGCTGTTGGGATCCTCCTGTCACTCCAGAAATACAGATGGGTTCTGCCCCTTTATAGCTCGATGGCATTAGGGTACACTGTGCACCGGTGTCCACTAGAACTTTATAATCCTGTGGGGCTGATGTGCCAGGCCATCGAATCCACACAGTCCAGTAAACCTGGTTGTCCCTTTCCTCCACCTGGCTGGAGGCAAGGCCCCTCTAGTCCTGGTCATAGTATTTGTTACTCACTTCTTGTAAATATGAGTCAGGAGTCCCTTTGTTAAGATCAGAAGTGAGATCAGCTCATCTACTCTGGCTGGGGAGCTGCCCACTAGAAACTGGAGCAGCAGTTTTCCTGGAAGAACCCCCATTTGGGATTGTTTTGCCTTGCAACTCACGTACCAGTGTCTCTAGGGTCGAGGCAGATTTTCCATCCCACTTCCTCATGTCCTCTCCATGGTCACGCAGGTAAAACCATAGGGTGCCTCGTGGTGTGTACTTTCTGTATCCTCTCTTGAGCAGAGGGATGCTTACTCCTAATAGCTGAGATACTGGTCCGTACAGGTGGGGAGTAGGGCATATCCTCTTTGAGTTGCTGGAACTCCCAGGACAGTTTCTCTACAGCTGAGAGGAGGGAGGAAGAAACATTTTTTTCGTATTGCTGGAGTTGGCCAGCCAGTTCATCCACCGTTGGTTCCTCTCCATCTTTCCAGGTCAGTATTGCCAATGAGTTGGCATACCATGATGGTACAGACTTCTGTACAAACTTCCACCATGTGGGTTGTGTGCGCTGGACTTCGTCTGGATCTTTGGATAACTGCTTGTTGTCCAGGTCACTATAAATCACCTCCAGCACGGCTAATTCCCTCAGGTACTGGATACCTCTCTCCATGGTGGTCTGCTTGCCTGGGTGACATATAACATCTTCCTTGGAGGGATACCTTTCCTTCACACCTGACAGGAGTTGCCTCCAGAGGCTGAGGTCTTCTGCCCCTTTTCCAATCGCTTTGTCAATGCTCCCTTCCCTAGAAAGGGATCCCAGATGCTTGGCTTCCCTACCCTCTAATTCCAGGCTACTGGCCCTGTTATCCCAGCATTGGAGCAGCCAGGTGACAATGTGCTTGCCTGGATCATGGCCGAAATCTTTTCACGTCTCGCAGCTCACTCAGGGATAGGGATCAGGTGGTTACCATCTCGTTTACGGGTTCTGCCTCTTTGTCCTCCTCTTCTTGTGATGGCCTTGTTTTTCTATCTTCCCTTACTAAATGAGCTGACTTCTGCTTCCAAGATTTCTTCTTGTGTATAGGGATGACTGATACTGGCACGGGTTGGTTCTTGGGTTCAGCTGCAGTGCCTGTCGCGGGGGTTGGAGTCACTGCAGTGCCTGTCGTTTGGTCATCAGATCCAGAGACCTTCTATTCCCCTTGACGGTACTGAACAGTGTTGAACAGAGCTCGGTAGGTGTGGGCCTGCCCCAGCACGTTGCAGTGATTTGTGTCTCTCTGGAATTGCCAGGGTGACAGCATATGGGTAAGAATCAGGGGGAAGGCCAACAAGGCAGATACCACGGTGGGAGTCTGTTACAGAGCACCCAAGCAGGATGAAGAGGCAGACGAAGTATTCTATAAGCAGCTGGGAGAAGTCTCACAGTCGCTAGCCCTTGTTCTCATGGGGGACTTCAACTTACCAGATGCCTGCTGGGAACACAGTACAGCAGAGAGGAAACAGTGCAGGAGGTTCCTGGAGTGTGTGGAAGAGAACTGCCTGACACAGCTGGCGAGGGAGCCAGCTAGGGAAGGCACCCGCTGGACCTCTTGTTTGTGAGCAGAGAAGGCCTGGTGGGCGATGTGATGGTTGGAGGCCGTCTTGGGCATAGCGATCACAAAATGATAGTTTTCAATTCTTGGAGGAGGAGGGGGGTCAGCAGAACTGCTACCTTGGACTTCTGGAGCGCAGACTTTGGCCTGTTTGAGGGGCCTGGTTGGCAGAGTCCCTTGGGAGCAGTCCTGAAGGGCAAAGGAGTCCAGGAAGGCTGGACATTCTTCAAGAAGGAAATCTTAAAGGCACAGGAGCAGGCTGTTCCCAAGTGCCAAAAGACGAGCCGGTGGGGGAGAAGACCGGCCTGGCTGAACAGAGAGCTTTGGCTGGAACTCAGGAATAGAAGGAGAGTTTATGACCTTTGGAAGAAGGGGCAGGCAACTCAGGAGGACTGCAAGGATGTCGTGAGGTTATGCAGGGGGAGGATTAGAAGGGCCAAAGCCCAGCTGGAACTTAAACTGGCTACTGCCATAGAAGACAACAAAAAATGTTTCTACAAATGCATTAGCAACAGAAGGAGAGCTAAGGAGAATATTCATCCTTTACTGGATGTGGAGGGAAACATAGTGACAGAGGACAAGGAAAAGGCTGAGGTACTTAGCGCCTTCTTTGCCTCAGTCTTTAATAGTCAGAGCAGTTGTTCTCGGGGTACCCAGCCCCCTGAGCTGGAGCACAGGGACAGGGAGCAGAATGAAGCCCCCGTAATCCAAGGGGAAATGGTTAGCGACCTGCTACACCACTTAGACATGCACAAGTCTATGGGGCTGGATGGGATCCACCCAAGGGTACTGAGGGAGCTGGCAGAGGTGCTGGCTAACTGGGGAGGTCTCAGTTGACTGGAGGTTAGCAAATGTGACGCCCATCTACAAGAAGGGTCGGAAGGAGGATCCGGGAAACTACAGGCCTGTCAGCCTGACCTCGGTGCCAGGGAAGATTATGGAGCAGATCATCCCGAGTGCCGTCATGTGGCACATATGGGACAACCAGGGGATCAGGCCCAGGCAGCATGGGTTTATGAAAGGCAGGTCCTGTTTGACTAACCTGATCTCCTTCTATGACAAGGTGACCCGCTTAGTGGATGAGGGAAAGGCCGTGGATGTTGTCTGCCTGGACTTCAGTAAAGCCTTTGACACCGTTTCCCACAACATTCTCCTGGAGAAACTGGCTGCTCATGGCTTGGACGAGTATACTCTTCGCTGGGTAAAAAACTGGCTGGATGGCCAGGCCCAAAGAGTTGTGGTGAATGGAGTTAAATCCAGTTGGTGGCCGGTCACAAGTGGTGTTCCCCAGGGCTCAGTACTGGGGCCAGTTCTGTTTAATACCTTTATCAGCAATCTGGATGAGGGGATTGAGTGCACCCTCAGTAAGTTTGCAGATGACACCAAGTTGGGTGGGAGTGTCGATCTGCTGGGGGGTAGAAAGGCTCTGCAGAGGGATCTGGACAGGCTGGATCAATGGGCCGGGGCCAACTGTACGAGGTTCAACAAGGCTCAGTGCCAGGTCCTGCACTTGGGTCACAACAACCCCATGCAATGCTACAGGCTTGGGGAAGAGTGGCTGGAGAGCTGCCCAGTGGAAAAGGACCTGGAGGTGTTGGTTGACAGGCAGCTGAGTATGAGCCAGCAGTGTGCCCAGGTGGCCAAGAAGGCCAATGGCATCCTGGCTTCTATCAGGAATAGTGTGGCCAGCAGGACCAGGGAGGTGATAGTGCCCCTGTACTCGGCACTGCTGAGGCGGCACCTCGAGTACTGTGTTCAGTTTTGGGCCCCTCACTTCAAGAAGGACATTGAGGTGCTGGAGCGAGGCTGGCGAAGGGTCTAGAGCCCCAGTCTTATGAGGAGCAGCTGAGGGAGCTGGGGTTGTTTAGCCTGGAGAAGAGGAGGCTGAGGGGAGACCTTATTGCTCTCTACAACTACCTGAAAGGAGGCTGTAGCGAGGTGGGGGTTGGTCTCTTCTCCCAAGTAACAAGCAATAGGACGAGAGAAAATGGCCTCAAGTTGCACCAGGGCAGATTTAGGCTGGATATTAGGAAAAACTTCTTCCCTGAAAGGGTAGTCAGGCACTGGAACAGGCTGCCCAGGGAAGTGATTGAATCTCCATCCCTGGAGATATTTAAAAGACATGTAGATGTAGTGCTTAGGGACATGGTTTAGTGGTGGACTTGGCAGTGCTAGATTAACGGTTGGACTCAATGATCTTAAAGGTCTTTTCCAACCTAAATGGTTCTATGATTCTGTATCTTTTCCAAATACTTTACTAGTTTTTCAGGGTTCTGTACTTGTTCAGGGGTGAAGTTCCAAAACACTGGAGGTGCCCACTGTCCTAGGCACTTGCCCATGCTATCCCACACACCCTGCCACTCATAACTACCCAGCCTCAGGGTAGATCTCTGGTTGGTATTCTTAAATAGTTGTTTAACTTTAAACAAGACCTGAAACACATTCAGGGGAGCAGGAGCAACAGGAACATGCTGGTTTGAACATCCCAAGGATATTAAAAATTCTCAAGAGCTACTGTAACTAGCGTGGAGGAGAAGGGGAAGGTGAAGGAAGGTATCTCCCCCGTAAATTGGCTCTCTGAGGAGAAAAGGTAAATAATGTAATTATGAATAGTTTCCGAGAGATGGCTTCTGAAGTATGAAGATGATGGTAGTGCTGAGTACAAATACGAGATTTGTCTCACAACCAGCCATTTTATCATATCATAAGCCAGTGTTACAAAGTACAGCAAAATGATAACCTTGACCCAGCTCCCACAGATGATAAACAGCACAGCAGGGAACACATATTGCAAGTAAGGTGTTCCGTAACACAACCCTGAGAACAGGCACAACTTTGAGAGCAAATTAATCAACATTGTGACCAGCAACTATCAAACTAATATAATGACTGTTTATAACAAATTTGTTCTAATGTGCTCTGGTCAGATTTGTCGTTATCTCAACCTGTCGAGCCCCACCTTGGGCGCCAAAAGGACTGTCGTGGTTTAACCTGGCAGGCAGCTAAACACCGCACAGCCACTTGCTCACTGCCTCCCCCCTGCAGTGGGATGGGGAGAGAATCGGGAGGGGGAAGTAAGATTCGAGGGTTGAGATAAAGACAGTTTAATAGGACAGAAAAGGAAGGGAAATAATAACAACAACAATAACAATAATAATAATAATAATAATAATACACAAAATAAGTGATGCACAATGCTGCTCACCACCCACCGACCAATGCCCAGCCAGTTCCCGAGCAGCAGCCAGCTTTCCCCTAGTTTATATGCTGAGCATGATGTTACATGGTGTGTAATATCCCTTTGGCCAGTCTGGGTCAGCTCTCCTGGCTGTGCTTCCTCCCAGCTTCTTGTGCATCTCCAGCCTTCTCAGTCAGCAGAGCATGAGAAGCTGAAAAGTCCTTGATTTAGTGTAAGCGCTACTTAGCAACAACTAAACCAGCAGTGTGTTATCAACATTATTCTCATCCTAAATCCAAAACACAGCACTATACCAGCTACTAGGAAGAAAATTAACTCTATCCCAGCTGGAACCAGGACAGGAACGTAAAGGAAAAGGTCTCCTACCCTTACATGCAGCAGCTGGTGTTTGAGGACGTTCCTGAACTGAACGTCCATGGACTCTGAAAAGTTGTCTGATCGTTTATTGAACTCATTTATACTTTGGCCTCTGCAATATCCAAAGGCAACAAATTCCACATTTAACTCGGCTTTGTGTACACAAAAGAGCTCTTTTAGTTGTTCCAAATCTCCTGTCTGATAATGTCCCTGGCTATCATCTAATACATTTATGCTGAAAAACTACAAAGAGTCATTCCATGTTTATTCCTGTTCACACCATTTGTTATTTTAGAGACCTTTCTCGTGCTCCCCTTCTGACTTTTCTTCCAAGCAAAAGAATTCTCATTTGTTTAGTCTTTCCTCATATGAGATTGTCTAATATCTTGCCCTTTCCTCAACCTTTTAAATATGCCTTATATGGGTTGGGTGACCATAAGTAGTTTCCTTGACTTTAATACCCAGCACTCGTGCAAGTGGCATAAAACGTTTAGGTTTCTTTCTGTACAGGTACTAGCAGTGACACCTCGTGGCAGTCCTCAAGCTCTCAGCAAAAAGCATTAAACCTTGCAGACTAAAATGTTTTCCTGGTGGTGGTTTGTGTGATGCTGTTTGAAAGGGACCCTGCCAAGTGTATTCCATTAGTGTGCATTTAATTACATTAAGTTACATTAAGCTATTCATCTCTCCTCTGACTTTGCAAACATTGATTTAGCTTGATGCCTCAGGGTTTTCAATAAAGCAATATGGATGTTTTTCTCGGGTTTTAGTTAGGCTTCCCTTTGTTCTGTGTTGTTTGTCAGCATTTTCTTTCCCGCAAAGGGTGGATGTGAAATGTGCAAATGCCCAGAGAAAGTTGAATAAGGACAGTCTGTATTTTTGAGTAAACATTAAGGTTTTTTGCCTTAAATGTATGGTATTTGAGAATTATAGTTTAGCAAGTAATGTACAGTCTATCTTTGCACCTTTTTTGTTGTAAGAAGGAATTGCTCCATTCTTATAGCAGTCGTCCTCTGATACTGTTTCATACATCTCAGTTGAGCAATATTCAAATCTTAGAATTGTACCTTGGAGATAATAGTATGTTTTCCTGTATGTGTGTTCTTATGCTGCATCCATTATTTTAGGGTTTGAGTGCCTTCCAGTCGTGTGCTAACCTACGTGACTAGTATCTGCCAGTATCGCGGAGTCCCTGGGGGATAAGTGTGCGTGTAGTGGAGCAGAGCGAGAGCCCTTGAGGCACGGGTACTGAAAATGCCCTGCTGTACATTTAGAACCTCAGGTTACGGAGTTGTGTAACTTGTGATGCAATGTTGTACTTTCTGCGAAGTATTTCTTGTGTCAGAACGTTGAAATGCATTTCTGGAAACAGTGGAGGAAACAGAGACCAGTGCCTTGACCAAATCTACACTAGCTCATCCTTCTAATTTTGACGCTCTTGCTGCCTCAGCACTAACCAGTGTAAATCATGTCTTGGCAACGTTAACTTCTTAAAAGTTGCGAAGATTAGACTCTTCAGATTTCTACCTGACAGATGTCTTCCTTATTGGAGACTTTATGCCATATGTACTGGTTTTGACACAGATTTGTGCTCAGTGGCATATCCATCCAGCAGCTCAGGTAATCATTCTCTTTCACCACTTGCATGGTTAGAGTTTGGATGTATTTACTTTTCCTCTGTGGTCTGCCCAAAGTTTCTCTAGCCAAAAACCTCGTGTGAACAAGGTGTAGTCTCTTTCTGGTACCCACGTGTGGGGTAACAGGAGACAGAAGAGGGTCTCATAATGTGCCTTGCAGGAGCAGCTAGTGTGCTAATTTAACTTTTTTATGAAAGATGTTTGTGATGAGAACAGAACACCATGCTAGATGACTTGCTGTTACCTTCTTGACTTTTTTTGTGTTATTTCAATGATGTGTGCATCTTATCCTGAAGCCCTTATTTGGATAAAAGATTCCACTGGTGTTTAAATAGTCACAGGAACATTGATTTTAAAGCCAACTAGTAAACAGTTGGCAGATATGTTAGATATTACTAAGGGTTAAATATGCCTCAAAGCATTTTAAGAATGCTTCTTACAAATGGAAAAAAATATTCAAACCAACTGTGTTATTGCTATATTGGGAAGTTAGTGGTTTTGATAGTTCTTCTGTACTGTTTTTAATAGTCATGCTGAAGGCATGCCATCAGACCAGTCTTACGGAAATGGTTTCAGTTGCTCATTATAAATCCCCTGCGTCAGTTGGCCCCTGCTGAGGACAGGGTAGCGTGGGCAGTCTCTGAAGGGGGTTCATCCTGTCCCATTTTCTTTCACTGGGAGGGTACAGCGAAGGGACAGGGCACTGTGGGCCTGACAGGTTAGAGGGAGGTGATGGGGCCACATTTCTTAGATGATAAGAGCCCATGGAAATGTGGTTAGGTATTCTGGAAACAGACCTTTCTGGTGACTTGTCTTTACACTTCGGATCTGCTTATGCTTTCTGATATACTAATTTTTTTTTCCTCTGTACTTAGCCTAGAGAGATAAGTATGATTAAAGAGAGAAGTTACTTTTGCAGTGTTCACATCTCAGCAAAGGGGAAAAATTATTTCAAAATGTTTCCATGGTTCTTCCTCAAATTCCTGCTACAATTTGGTTCTTCGGATTTTTCTGGAGCAGTGGGATGAGGAATGGTGTGCTACCTTCACCTGAAGGGATTGTGGTCTCAATACTCACTGAGTGATAAGAATCAAAAAAGATAATATGTCCTATGTAGTGGGGGCAAAAGCGAGACTTAACAACAGTGATGCTAGTGGCTGTTCCATGAGCATTGTGTGTTTGAGAACAATTTCTTCCATATTTATGTATAAGCTTCATGTTTGTCACAGGTATGTTGTGCACACAGTCATCTGTAGTGACTGTCGGTTCACAGGAACTTGTTAAGCTGCAATAAATGCATTTTGTGTTATAGCCCTTTAGCTCCTCCCTCAGTACCGCTGTCCCTGCCAGAATGTTGTTGACATACCTTTTTTTATTTTTCCCCTCTTTTGCAGTCCCTGCTTGTGACAGTCAGAACTGCTCATGTAATTTTACGGTGAGTACCTTATGTTTTGCAGGATGGTTGTTCAAGAAGGTAATGCATATAGCATGTTGATTTAAGGGGGGTATGTAATTACCTTGTTGAACTGCAAATGCACGTTTGGAGATGGGCAAAGGTGGTTAACTTTAGCCTGTACTATTTTTAAGCATGAATTCTGCAATGCGTGGATGGCTTTAGTGGGTGCTAATAGCTTGAGGCATGGACTAAAATGGATTGATGCTGCTGTATGAGGGTTGATCTATGCTCCTTAATATCATCTTCCTGGGTTTCCTTTAAGATGTCCATCTCTAGAACTTTCCCTTTGAAAAAGTAGCATGCGTGTGTATCTGTAATGCACATGTGTATGCATATGTAGGACATGACGTGTAGCACAGAACCTCTTTGTCCAGGTCACTGTTGACTATTCAGGTCTGTCACCAAGCTGTAATGCCTTACCCGAGAAACACCTCACATGCTGAAAAATGGGGGCCTGTAGTTACTACAGTCCCAAGACTGGCTTTTGGTACATGCAGGAGTTTTTAGGAAATGCTACACCTTCTCTGTCAGCTGGTGGTATCTGTAATGCCAGTGTGGGCTAAGCATTGATTGCTTTTTGCCTTTTTAAAATGTTGCTGTTTGAAACCAGTAACATTAAAAAAAAGTCCCCCAGGAAAGCACAGAGTGTGGGCACTGGGCTTAGGAAGGGCAAAGAATCCATATCCAGAAGTTGTTTGAAAAATGGATAAAATAGTTTGAATGCTAGAGATGCTATTTAACAGAAAAGATAGAATAATGTTAATTTCCCTGCTCTTGCAGATACGTAATTCATCTCTGGGATCTCAACCATGAAGGAACGTGGGAGGGCAAAGGCACTTACGTCTACTACACAGATTTTGTCATGGAGCTAACGTTGCTTTCACTGGACTTGATGCATCATATTCATATGCTGGTATGAAATACTGGACATAATGTTGAGCAAATAGAATTGCCTTAAAATAAAGGGTACTGGGTATACATATTTTATGTATTTTTTTGCTTTGCTTATTTTAGGAACCAAATATTACAGAGAAGTTTTTTAAATAGAGAGGAAAATGTAGTGTGGGAGGTTCTGGCATTCTTTCCTCCTGAGTAACTGGAGTCCTCAGAAATAACTTTGTTATGGAGTATTAACTACTGTGTAATTATCTGTTTAATAGGTGTTTAATTAGCTTGTTATTGAATAATATCAGACTGAATTATTTTCATTGGCAGCAGGGGACATTAAGCTGAACAAGACTGAATACAGTTTATCTGTATTATAAATGCTGTGCTGCTTAAGTTGTGTCTGAAGATGTAATGCGTAGTAATACCTGTGAACATGTGTGGTTAGTCTGAATGGTGTCAACAGAAGAAAAATTCTTCAGTGCTGGTTTCTTGATTTCTTTTTCTCTTAAGACCTGATGCAGTTTCTTGTGGCAGCTTCTTGTTTCCCATAGCGTTTGTTTCTAATCACTGTTCTGGTTTTTTTCCAAAGCTGTTTGGCAATATCTGGTTGTCAATGGCAAGCCTGGTGATTTTTATGCAGCTGCGTTACCTGTTTCACGAGGTTCAACGAAGAATTCGGCGGCACAAGAACTACCTGCGTGTGGTTGGAAACATGGAAGCTAGGTGAGCCTCTTATTTGCTCTGGGATCTTGATGTGGATCTTGGAGAGAGGATCCTGATGAAGAAGTTGGGATTCTTTTGTGTTCCTTTGATACACGATGCCATGGTGTAAGCTGAAGGGATGCAATCTTGCAAATCTGGCTCTTAAGTCTTTACATTTAGAGTATGTTTTTACCCGTTTTATTTGTTACTAGGGACACCCTTTCTGGTTTTAACAGATATGTAGGATTGACTTTTCTAAAAGCAGTATTACTGGTAACATATTACTGGCAACAAGTGAACTCCCCTGTCCAGTATTTCTTCTCCTGTATTCTCTTGTATACTACCCTGCTGGGGTGACATAAGCTCTGCAGAGCTCTGCCTGTTTCGGTTGTCAAATATTGGCTTTGGCTGTGATAGAAATAAATGCTTTTAATTTCATTAGGCCATACTATTCAGTTACTGCCTGAAATGAACAAAATATTAATTAAAACCTGCTCAGCTTTAAGTATGTATTTATTAAACCTGAAGCCAACTCTAAACAGACTTTGTACTTGTAGTCGAGCTGAAAGCACCTTGAGATTACTTTAGTCCATCCTCCTGTACTGAGGCAATTTAGAGAAATCGAGAGGCCTGCTAAAACCTAGTATTGTGCCAGATACTACTGCATCTCTGATCCAATGTTTTCATAACTCAGCTATGTCCTTAATAATTTTAAGAGCAACAGGGAGTTTTACTCTTTCTGTACATTGCTGGACCAGTTTCATTGTGGACTTCAGTGGGTTTGATTAGCTCTGATGCCTGCTGCTGTAGTCCAGATGGAGAAGACTGACCTCTCTAGAAATTCCCAAGGTTTTCTTTGTGAAAAGTCATTTAATGGGTGTAATATCAGGTTAAGAGCTGCATAATAAAGTTTTTCTTTTCAGTAAGGTGCAACTGCTAAACCCCTTTAAGCTGCTCACAAAGCTGTTTGAGTTGCAAGTGTCTCAGACTTCTTGTCTGAGCGACTTGATGTGTTTTTGTCATTCTCATTGTTCTGGAAGCTTCTTCCTGAAGCTGCCAATGGCAGCGAGCTCCCTGCATTTGTGTAGTTGTTTTTCAGGTATATTCCACACCAGCAGTGCTGTGAAATGTTGTTGTACCACATCTCTATTGTCTGTGTTTGGGTACTATGTAGTAGGTGCTTGCATGGCGCTGTAGTTTAAAAAAAGAAAAAAAAGAAAAAAAAATCAAAGACAAATGGAGATTGGCAAAATCTGAGGCCAAATTTAGTCAGGCCGTAAATGCTTATGGTCCCAAGAAGACATTTTAATGGGTACAGCTATTAAAACTCATTTAGAAAAATGACATAAGCCAAATCCATACAGGTTATAATTTGAGGTTTTCAACCTAATGATCACTTCTTGGAAGATACTAAGTGAAAGCTTTTTGAACCTAGGATGGATGCAGAGATGTGCAAAAAAAATGTGCCTGTAAGAAGGCATGGGAGGGACGTGTGTGTGTGTGTGTCATCTTTTGCAGCGTGAGTTGGAGTTATGGAAAAAATAGCAAACCTGCTGGCATGCCTCTCCCAAGGAAAAGTTAACGTGGAGGATAAGGTTTCCTCAGTGTGGGATTCTCTAGACAGAAGGCCATGCTGAGCTGGTGTAATCATTACTTCTGTCTCTTTCTTCCTTGTAGGTTTGCAGTTGCAACACCAGAGGAGCTAGCAGTCAATAATGATGACTGTGCCATTTGCTGGGACTCCATGCAGTCCGCACGTAAACTCCCTTGCGGCCATCTCTTCCACAAGTACGTTTCTGAGGCTGGAGGGGGCTCACCCGACTGTAGAAAGGGAGGGATATATGGGCATGTCTGAAAGTTACAGCAGGATGAGAAGTAACGCTCTGTCAGCAAAGCTGTGAACACTTACTGCCTGGGTCATCTTGGTCTGCTTCTCCTAACAAAGTACAAGTCGTGCTCACTTCAGTCATTTTCATGTTTGAGTTGTTTCACCTAGTGCATTCTTTTTTCCCCCAAACTAAGAGTATGCATCTTGTCAACTAATGGGTAGATACTGTTGAGTTATGGTATCTCAATTGCAGGTCTGTACCCTGCCTTGCTGTGTAACTGCTTGGTAAAGCACACTCTTTTCCCCCTTACTTTATCCTATGCATCACGTCTTCCATGAGGGTGTGCTGATTTTCAGGTGAGGAAGAAAAATTGGAGTTAGATCCTTAAGTACCTTTCAGATATCAGCTTTGAAGAGAAAACAGGGAATATTTTCGTATAGTGCATCCTTGCATGGTGATGAGTCCCCCAGGACAGTTGTGGAGGCCAGGTTTGATTATGTGATTTCATGGGGGGTTGAGTCCATCAGGGCTGTAAAAGAAGTTAATGAAATTAGCTGAAGAGGTCCCCAAGCAGCTGGTAGTTGGAACTGGGAGGCTCTTGGCCAAAGGCTCTCTACGTACTGTTTCTTACACTCACTCAGTAGTGAATAGTAGCAGATGCTTGTGGAGACAGTGTGCTGAGCTAGATGCGATTTTTCTTACATCTTCTGTAGCAGTGCTTACATTTTTGTGCTTGTGCTTAAAAATAAAAGGAGATACGGGGGTTGAATCAGGAGTTTCTGAAGTGCCATGTGATTAACATGCTTGGTCAGTTAAATTGTCCCTGTGGTGTCATATAAGCAAGTTACTTTCTGCAAATAGCTTTTTACTTTTCTGGTAACTGTCAAGCCAGAGGTTATAATCTGTGTGCTAATTTGTTGTCATTTATGACAAACCTTGCCATAAATATTTATCTGTGTTCCAAGAAGTGTCTAATGAGATAATGTGCCTCCGTAGCAGAAACTCCTCTTCCAATGCTACTGAATTGTATGAATATTTAATCACCTACTGAGCACTTGAGAAGCCCAGGGTCTTCTCTTCAGAAAGTTGTTTTCTCTGTATCTAAAAGGATCCTTTTGCATTTTTTTCTGAAGCTAAGTTACACTTCCCTCCTTGGTGCATTTAGGGAGGGAACATGTTACAGTGGATGACTTACGCTTGCATATAGAACCAGATGTAATTAATAACCCTATTTACAACCTAAGAATGGTTTCTCTCCTCATAAAAGCGTGGTGATTTTGCCAACAGAACAAACATTGTGTCAATTCTCAGTTACATGGGGGTTTTTTTCATAGCCATTTATTTGGCGTAGAAGAGAAGATGGCAGGGAAGATTCACATTGCCGAGGTCAACTCTCTGCCTAAATATTAAGGAATTTTAATGGGAGTAGGTGTCTGAATCTTTTAGGCTCTGTTGAAACTCTCTACCTTTTAAGAAGCAGTCAATTTCAGAAGAGTTGCTCTGAAATGTTGCTGACCTTGACCTGTTGTTAGTCATCCTTCTACTGAGGTGCTGTAGGTGACTGAGCCCTGCTGCCTGCGCGGTAGAAAACGGGTACAACCCCGGCTGGCTTGCTGCAAGCCTTTAGGGCTTGGTGCTGGTGCAGGCTGAAAGGAGTCTGTGTCTGTTCCAGCATCTGAGGGGTTGAGCCGTCGAGGAGCAGGAGCGTGATGGTAGCTTGTGTCACTCTGGGTGTTCCATAAGTGACCTTCTGAGTACAACTGTAGCAGAGGTTTGAGCTTGCTGTGTGCAGGGTGTTTTTGCTGTGCTAATGGAGATGAAGTTGGACAGCATCAGCAGCGCTAACGTGCTGGCTGTGCTGATGACCAAGGTGGTGGAAGATGGTGGATTTTTGTTGCAGTGCTTTGGTACTTTCTGCGAAACCCATCACTGTGATTTCTGAACACCTCATATTCCTCCATTTAAATATGATGGAAAGCACTTCGGCAATATGTCTATACGCTACAGCTTCAGGAATTGTGCAGAGTGCTTGCATCCTTGACTTTGCTATAATCCTGCAATTAGGACTTTTTCCTTGCTCTGTCAGCCCAAACCTGTGATCTGTGCCTTTACTCCATTTGCAAATACACAATTTGGGAAACAAGTTTATTTGACTTTTTTGTATGTCTCTACCTTTCTAAAGTGTTTTGGGAGCTTCTGCTGGGAAAAAAAACCACCCTGCAAGCGTGAAGTATGTGTTGTAGTATTGAGATGTGTTCAGTTCTGTGAAATTCAGTTCTTCCATACTGAAAATTAGGCTTAACGTGCCAATAAATACGCAACTGGGTCATATCAGTCTGAATCAAAAAGTAGGCGCAGCTCTGAGTGTTTAAACCTGCATTTCAAACACTTCTCACTTTCTGCAAGACAGCAAATGTTCAGAATTAAGTAAACATTGTAACGGCACGGCACTGGTTAGTATTAATAAATCTGTTTAGAGAGTTCCCAGAGAGGTGCTCACTTTGGTGGTGATTTGGGTATTGATATTTTTGAAAAGATAGTTGAAAAACTTTGGAGGTGGCCATTGCCACATCACACTGGCAGAATCGCTATGAAAATGTGTCGATATACTTTAGATATTTGTCCAGTTGGTTTTTGTCCTTTTTCAGTTGGGGATGGTGAGAGAAGAGAAATGCTTTGTTTCCCCTTCCAGGCAAAACTTGCTTGTTCTGAGCTAGAGGGACAACAAACTTGGAGAGTGTTTTAAGTTTGTGATAAATCTGCATGCTTGTTTATAAAAAGTGAACACTTGAGTATTTTCAGCTGAACGAAAGAAGAACCCTATGCCAGAGTCATCAGGAGCTCATCAAGCATAGCTCACAAATTATCTCTGAGCAGTGCATGTGCGTTTGTTGATGTTCTGTACAGAATATGCTACAGCTGCTTGAGGAACTCGTGATACTGATGTCTCGGAAAAATGCTGCAAGCTCACCATAATATTACTGTTTTCCTGTCAGCTCATGCCTGCGGTCCTGGCTGGAACAAGACACATCTTGCCCCACCTGCAGAATGTCTCTTAATATCACTGACAGCCATCATGTGCGGGAGGATCACCAAAGGGAAAATCTGGATGAGAATCTGGTCCCCGTGGCAGTAGCAGAAGGCAGACCACACTTGAACCAGCACAATCACTTCTTCCACTTTGACGGTGAGCTAAGCAGATTTGACATCTGATACTGTTGCCCATATAAACGAAGGGAACAGCCTTATGTAAAAGGGAATTCTGTCCATGTTTCAATTGAAATTTAAGCTGTGCCTCTACTTGCGTTTGTTTCTTACAGTTCTTTTGCAAGAGCTCAGATGAGTGTCTCTGAGGTTGTCCAGAGCTACAGAGATTTCTTGAAAGATTTTGTACAAGTGCTCCCTTTTCCTTGATTTGTTGTGGTTAGCAGCTCTGATGCTGGCATTTATTCATTGTGTGCCATGTTGACCAACAGAATGGGAAATTCATGTGTCTTATTTTGTTACCAGGTGGCTGGTTAATCAGTGACAGTCAAAGAGGAAAAAAACCTATGTGGTGCAGGCTAAAAGCTGATCTTTCCCCCATCCCTAGCTAATGTGAAGTTGTCAAAAGTCCATTTGCCACTCAAGTTGCAAGAAACTTGCAATGCTTGGTTAGGTGCAGAAGTCTGCAGAAGCTTATTCTTAGAAGGAATCATGTAACCGGAACAGTTTTACATGTTGGTTTTTGGTTTGTTTTTTTTTTTTTTTTTCCCAGTGGTGTGTTACAAGTATTCGCAAAGCAGATGTGATTTCAGACTATGATGAGTTCTGTGTATGCAGACAAACTTGTTCTGAAAGAGACAATTTCTGTTGCTTATCTTCCGGATTTTTTTTTTTTATAGTTCTGGTATCGGTGTGTGCTTGTTTTCCACAGTTTCCCAGGTTTTTGATGGCAGTCTTGTTCCTTCTCAGTAGGTTTCACTAGCACAAATACTCAGCTTTGGGCTCTGTCCTTGTGGAGCTCCCATGATGTAGCTGAGATGCTGCAAACTTGCATAGTGACCCATTCTTCATCTGTGCTGGTTTTGCAATCTTTGGAGATTGTGGGAGGAGAATAATGGGCAGAGAAGGGTCAGACATTTCTAGGTACACTGAGACTGGCTGATAACTTCTTGCATGGCTCCCACTTTTGGGGTGCTTTACGTCTCCAAAGGGCATTTATATTTAGAATACCACTCTGGTTTTTGATAGCTGTCCTCCCCAGTGCTCTCCTGTGGCTTGGAGACCTGCAAAACTACTGTGGAGACAGGAGAAGTGGCATAGAGCAAACCCTGTGTTTATTTAAATGGAAACGCAGAAGGAGCAGGGAGCCAGCCATGTGCCCTACTCTGTTGAGCCTCAGCACGCAGTTGCAGCAGTGACTTTGTTTGGTTACACTGTGTCCCTTTGTAGTAATATTTTCTCAGTGATGCCAGCCACTTATAGCCGACCCATTTTGGGACCAGATTCAGCCTGTTTAGAAGCTGGCCTGTTTTTAGTAAAATTGCTGGAGTTATTAATGTATTCCAGAACTGAATTCGGCTCTGGATTATTTTTATTTTCCCTTTAATGGGAACATTAAAACAAGAAACCAAGGATGTGTTGTTTTCTTGATCCTCTTCTGGCCCTCAGATTGTTAAGCTGCTATGACAGTGTGTTTGAAGAGAGTATCAGCAGTTACTGATGCACTCCAGCCATCTCCGTGTTTGGGAGACCTTAGGGATGGATTGCACTGCAGAACTCCCCATATGTACCTTGTGGAAATATAAAGACTTATGTTAAATACATGTAGAAGTACTTTGCCTGCTGAGAACCTCATATTCTTGCTTGACTTTCTTGGTGATTTTTTTATTCTTAGGCTCTCGAATTGCCAGCTGGCTGCCCAGTTTTTCTGTAGAAGTGATGCATACTACAAACATCCTCGGTATCGCACAAGCCAGCAACTCCCAGCTTAATGCTATGGTAAGACTGCTTTAATAGTTTGCACCTCAGCCTTCCTATTTGTGTTGTGGGGGGAAAAGAGGTCCATGTAGATGGAGAAGGAAGTCAAAACAGTGTTTAGATGCCACATGAAAGCTATTTTTTTGAGTGAGAGAAGTTTTATTCTAGTGAAGTTAGGGCTATATGTTGGTTCAAATGTGCAAACATAAAATAATGGGTCTGGAGGTAGGTAAATGAGGGAGAAAAATTACATGTACTTTCTGTGTAGATAGGCCCACATTTTCTCGGCTTGCTTAGTGCAGCTTCTTTAGCTTTTTTTCAGTACTTATCTTCACTCACAACTTGCAGTAGCAAAGGGTGTGAGTTTGTAAGCAGAGAATTTAGCTGTTGGTCAAGTGGTAACTGATCAAACCCATTCTATAGCTTTTGATTTTTTTAGTATTTATTTTGTAATAGCACTAAGCTCCAAGGTAGCTGTTTCTGTTTGAGCGTCTAGTCAGTGTGAGATGGGGCTCTCTGTAGCACAGTCAACTCTTGCTGATTCATGATGATGATAGGAGTGTTGAGGATGAAATCCCAGGTGTGTCGACTTCATACATAAACACTCTAATGTAGTACAAAAAGAGAAGGATATGGCCTCATGAAACACACTTAGTTAATTTAGTTTGTGAAGTGCTGTATCCTTTGAGTTCTTAAAGCTACTGCGTGCTATAGCATGTTAATAAATGTTCAGTGAAGTATCTCCTGAAAGTGATGAAATTTTCTGAATGTGAGATCTCTCCCATAGCCTTCACTACTGTTTAAGCCTCAACCGGATACGGCCACAATTTCAGGGGGTTTGAGGCAGGGCGGGCAGGGAGCAGTAGGGTGTTGGCAGATGATTTACTAGTTAAATATACAGGAACTCTACATCTAAGGTCAGTTTAGTTTTTCTTTTACTGGACACAGTGACACAAATGGGCTTTTGTTAAGGATGATTAATGATTTCTTAACATTGTGTATTATTAAAAGTACAGTAGCGACTTATATTAAAATGCCTACTTTAATGGAAAGGGCCGGATTAGCAAACTATTAGTGTGTTACACATTTTTAATAGAAAATAAGTGAAATTCTGCTTTGTGTTAATGAATAAAAACCAAGGGAAGTATGTTGAGGGAAAGGCCAGAGGCTGAAGTGCTAAATCAGTTGTGTTGATCACAGGTTAGTAGAATGGACAGTTGGGTTTGCTGTAGCTGCTTGTGTTTGAACTCACTGTCAGCTGGTGCATAGCTTCTGCTTTGCTCTCAAAACTCCTTCCACCCTTCTTCTCTTATTGTTGTTGTTGTCATTCCTTTCCCCCTCCCCCATAACTTTCAGCATTAGTTAAAATATAGATTTTAAGATTTAATGAAGTCTGGCTGTTGGACTGTAAAAGCATATTATTTGTCTGCCCTCTTACTTTTATCTATTTAATTTGCATATTATTTGAGTAACTTGAAATTCAATAATAACACTTCCCTGACAACTCAGTTTAATTTACTTGAACTTTCAGACCCTATTAAACTGGTTTGTAGGCAGGTGGCCGGAGAGGGTAGCTTATTAAAACTTATTCCACTTGTCCTTACCAGTACCATTTCGGAACCCATCTGGGACAATGAAAAATGAATTTTTTTTTCAGTGTTGATCTAACTTTCAGTCACTCATGTGAATTTTGTATAGATCTTTATTAAAAAGGCTGTCATAAAAAGAGGGTTGGGAAGCTTTTGAAGCCTTTGTTCATCTACAAGCACTGTTCAGGAACCTAAATTTTCAGGACCACGTGGTGTCTCCATAGGAGTTGCAGTTTTGCTGTTGGCTTCAATGGAGTCAAAATATTGCCCTGTAAGTCAATGCCAGCATGGGTTTTCTTTCTCTTGTTTTTCTTTCTGCGTGTGGGTTATCATATCATAAACAGCATCTTCGAGCTGTTCATTTTTTTTATCTCTTTCTGTTGAGATACTCACCAGCTAACTTTCATGTACTGCTGATACTGACTGTATAAACCTTGTTTTATCCAGGCCCATCAGATTCAGGAGATGTTCCCTCAGGTTCCTTATCATTTAGTTCTACAGGATCTGCAGCTAACCCGTTCTGTAGAGATCACCACTGACAACATCTTAGAAGGGCGCATCCAGGTACCCTTCCCCACACAGGTAAGTCATAAGACTGTGCACCTAAAATGCCTGATTTTCTTACTTACCACAGAACTGAGCCTGTTAATAATGAGTGAGGGGAATGAGGTAAGTTGAAACACTGGTGAATCCAGCTTAGCGTAATGCAATATGATTCTTCAGATTTTACCTATATGAAGATGCTGCAGTTGGAAGCACCAAACCAGTTTTGGAATGTTATAGTGTATGTTATATCTCCATGTTGCAACATCTGACTCAATTGGAGTGTCTCACAGCGGTGTGTGGTTGAGGTATACGCATCTGTTCCTTGCTGTGGCCCTTAGAAGGCCTTTTAATGTATTAGGATGGGTCTCAGTGTGCTTTAGCATTATCCATTTGTGATACAGGGTATTTTCTTTATGAAGGGAAGTTGGAGTCTATCACCCATGCCCTATAGCTTGCCTCTTATTGATGTGATTGGACTGCAAGATGCATGAAGTGCTTGCCTATAGAATCTCAAATGCGTTATATAGTGCCAAATTCTAGCAAAAAAACCTCAGGATTTGTCTTTTCTTTGTTTAAATCTCTGTAAATGCAGTATATTCAGTCATGTACCAAAAATATATTGAAAATGTCCTAGCTAGACTGGAGACAAATATTTGCTCAGTTAAAGCAGCTCTTCTTGGTTGCTGTCGTGCAGAACCTTTAGAACATTTCCAGTTGATTTCTCTGCTGACAGATAATTGAATTGTACCACTTAGGAAGGTTTTCTGCAAAGAAAGTAGTCAGCAAAATGATGCCTTGTTCTTAATTAGTGATAGCAGATTTCAGTAAAGCAGTCTGGGGACAATGTTTCTGTTAATAAGAATATTGAATTCTGGTTCTGTACACATCAGATAGTTCTGTTATCTGAAGTCTGCATGTGGGGAAGCAGAGAGAATTCTCTTTCAACACAGTGCATTTTGTTTATTGCTAACTTATCTGTTTCTAAATTGAACATAACACATGATGTTGCAGAGGGCAGAGTTGAATGTGTTCAAAGAACTCGGTTTTGTTTTGCCTTTTCACACACTGTATTAAACCCATGATGTTTGCATTTCAGCGTGCAGATAGCATGAGACCTGCATTGAACAGTTCTGTGGAACGGCACAGTACTGATCAGGAGGATACTGAAACTGTCACCCAGGTAATTTGGCATAAAAATGGGCAAAAAGCGCAATTAGAAGCTGCATGGACAGATAAGTGCATTTGGTTCCGTACCAGGTCAGGTTGGTGGCAGCCCTTCCTTGCATTTCGCACCAAAACCAACACTGTCAGACAACTGAATAATTATCTGTGTGCTTTTGTTTTTCCTCCTTGAAGGAAAGTGCTCTCCAGTGACACAAAGAACAGAAAAAGATCGTGTCTCTGTTCGTGTCTGGTCAGGTCTGTGCCCATCTGTGGAATATGAAGAGCAGGATGCTTTGCTCTTCCCCTTCCTCTTCCCCTTCCCATTCTGTACGTCTCCAGACACTTGCTTTAAAATGAGTAGTATTTCTCTTCTGGGTATAAGAATTCTTTTGTGTTCTGGAGGAAGCACTTGGACACATGCGGAGCTTTGGTGTGAATGGAGTGGGATACAAACAGGACCAAGAGATAACAGCTCTTTTACATATAAAGCACAATAATGGGGTTTGCTGTTCTTCACTAAGGGCTTTATTAATCAGCATGTGCTAGCTAAAATGTGGCAGAAAGGAAAAAAATTAGCCTGCGAGTAGAATAAGCTCTCATTCCGCTTTTGTTTTCCCTGACTGTAGTAGCAAAATCGTGAGGGTTTCTGTTTTATTAACCTCCCTTTGCGCTGGCTTAGAGAGTGAATTTGTGAGGTGTGTGACTTTTTGCCTCCACAGCCTTTAATAACCTAAATAGCCAACCTGTTACTCACCTGAAGTTGAACTGTGCAGTTCCCTCATTAGCAGGTAGCAAGACAGAAGGAGCTTTGATTTGGTTTGATACTGCAGGTGAGGCTGAAGAAGAGGTGGTGGGGATTGGTGCAGGTGTTTGATAAGAGCCTGGGGTAGGAGGTGCAGAACTGCAGGAATGAAAATCTTCATCTGGGTCTGGCAACTCTTTAGTAACTTTTTAATGTGAAGGTTTTGATTCCTGTTACTCATTTTCCCTGTTCTTTATGAGTAAAACCTCTCTTTCTACAAATGGTATCTAACTAGTTTTCCTTAGCTTGGTACTGGCTTCAAATCCCGCTTTGAATGATTGTGTTGCTGTTCGCCTACCTTCCTTCCTGCCCGGTGCTGCCTGTGTCTCTGCCCTTCCTTCTACAGAACTTGAGAAACCTGAGTGCTCGTTGGGCACGTGCTCTCTGGTAGTGGCATCTGCTTGCTTTGAATTACAGCTAAGCACAAGGATGCGTTTTAGTTGGAGTGAATGGCGGTTTGGGTGGAGACTGTGGTTTTGTTTTGTAGAATAGCAGTGATAGCCTGGAGATACCTGAACAGTTGCGAATTTCCCACAGCTGAGTGCGGCTGCTGGTGGCTGTGTGTGCGGGATGAACTGGTGGCCTCTGTGCAGGTTTTCCTGGATGGGGATTTACTGTGCCAAATGGGATTCACAGGCAAAAGCTGAAGTGGGAGACTGAGACTGCCATGCACCGAGAAAAACATGCTGCTGGGTAGTGTTGTGGAAGCTCCAGTTGCTGTTCTCCTCCTCCTGCCTCGTAAATGCTTTGTGCATTTAGTATTAACTTAGGCTAGCTTCAAACGAGCTGATCGCCCTTGTTACATAGCCACAGAGATCTACCTAGGAGTCAAGCTTGCTTGCCTCCTTGCTATCGGTAGTATCTCTGTTGTGGAGAGAAGGCTTGGGAGCCTAGGGGCATCCTTCCTCTAGGAAACTCCCGTCACTTTTGTGTCTCTTTGATTTTGATTTCAGTTTTTAACTGAGTACCTGGTGTATTGTAGATGTTCTCTTTCTTCTTGCCAGAAGAATATGTTGCTGTAGCAAGAGTCAAACTCTTGTCTGTGATCTTGATCTTGATCTTAAGATAGAGATAATGACTGCTTTCCCCGCACCCCCAAATGTAGCTTATGGTTTTGGGGTGTCAGTGCTGACATAATGTAAGGGTAGTTTAGAGGCATCTCTGAGCACCATCGTGGTATAAATCATGTTAAAGGTTTGTGAGATAATGCTCTAAACATTGACTGCTTCTAACAGTCCTGGCCTGCACACTTAGCAAGGTGCCGTGCACATACTTTTCTCCAGTTGTGCATTGAAATGCTAATGCTTCCAGCATTGTGCACAATGCTCGACAGGCTCGCTCTCCATCCCTATGGTATTTGCCCTCCCTCTCCTCTTTTCTGACTCTGCTGTTACTCCCTAGAAGAACAGATCCCAGAGCAGCGATAGCTACTTTCTGCAAGCTTGTATTTTCATGTGCTAAAAATGTATTTAAAGATTATCCTTTAAATTTCTTTGTGTGTTTGTTTATCTGTTTCTGTAATCCTGGGTGGCGATTGGGTAGGACTGCTCAGACCTAACCAGTAAGCTGTTGTTAAAAAGCTGAAGTTTGCCTGGTGCAGCTCTTGCCTCCCACCCTTGAGAATCCAGTTTATTGTCATTGCTTAAGTACTTGGTGACTCTGCTTAGAGAAACTTCTGAGGCATCCCATGGCTTTCATGAAACTAACTCTTTTTCTCTAGGAGCCTGAAGGAGGAGTAGTTTCTATAGAGTACAGGTTTCTGCATCTGAGATCTGCTGTCATACTGAGGCTTGTCATAACCTTTACTCCAATTAGTTTTGATATTTTTGTCTGTAAAACCTCCTCAGTAACCACTTTTGTGTTCAGATAGAAGAACAGGCTCTGGGTATTGATTTTTGCATCTTTGTAACGTTACCAGAAAAAAAGCTTAGGTGAGCTAGCTTGCGTCTTCTGATACAAATGGCCCAGGGGAAAGGAAAAAAGGATCTTGTCTGAACATCAACCATAATGAGTGTCCTCCTCACGGCTTTACCCAGCAGAGCTTCCCTTTTCCGTGTCCACCTGTGTGGTAATGGGAGGCAGCAGTCGCGTTGCTCCGTACTTGTTCTGGGTCTGCCGAGGTCGTCTTGGCCTTGGGTAAAATCCATGAGATTGTTCTCTGGAGCCTCGCTTCCTCCTCTCGGATGTGGCATTGCTTTGAGGCAGTCCAACAGTACCCCATCGCGTTACCCCAATGCATTAGCGCGTGTGATACAGGGAGCCCTTCCCTGGCACGCTGGAATTTAAGATTTTGCTAAATAGGCTGAAGATGTCCTTGTGTTTGAGGTTGCAGTGTTCGTACTGCTCTGGCTTGTGCCCTGGCATTCCTGCTCGGTTCACCTAGTTGATGGGAAGTGACATTTGTCTTGATTTTTGCTCTCTGAAGGCGTTGCATCGGGGAGATGGCGTTACCGGTACATCTCTAGGGCTTTGGAATGACTCAGCTTGTTTTGCACATCAGCTGCTGAAACCTGTGCGTTGCACACTGTAATGCTGCTAAGTCCAGGCTGCTGGGACTTGGGCAGCGATCCCCCTGCGGTGCCGGCGTCACCGGCTGCCGAGGCTCCTGCGGTGGGTATGCCAAAGGCCCAAAACTGAGCGGTAGAAGCTGACTTGGCTAATACCTCTCTGATGCATCCTACTTGGAGTAATCCTCTGGGATACCAAATGATGGCTAAACCCTTAAGCCTTTCATTGAGGTGATTTGTTTCTTGACGCTACCACGCTTAGTAACATCTTGCTTTTCCATCACAGAGCTGATCTGATCGTATATGACAGGATGTGATTGGGATAGGCTGTTTCACCTACGCTAGTTCACCAGCGTCATCATTCATCAGCTCAATTTTCACGTTAGCGTTGTCGGCCAGCTGTCAAGGGTGAAGAGGTGCTATGTGCGGGGCTGCCAGCTTCTTTTATTGACATGCCGTGCTTGAGACAGTTGCCAGCCTTGCTGCGGCAGCCCGAATACATGATAATTTGGGTGCTGCAGAACCCGGTGAACCGAAGCCTCATAAATTCCCTTCTCAAGCATACATCCTATTTATTTATCCAAAATACATTTGCTACTCTTTCCTCAGCGTATGGATTTCAGCTTTCTAAACTCTTTACTGTTGCATTGCTTGTCAAGTCAGCTGCAAAATCTATTTCAAATGTCCCATTTTCATAGAGCATTAATTATGAGTAATTAATGTTTGAGATTACTTTCAAACATGGCATAAAAGATACAACATTTTGAAATAGCTTTGTGCTGTATTTTGGCTGGGGTTTTCAAAGGAGCCCAAGGGAATTGGGTACAGCAGGTGAGAGTCTAGTTTCTTCCAATGCCTCAGAAAATGACAGTTCTTTGTAGCTTGTTGATTTGATGCAAAGAAGCCCTGTTAGCAAAGACTTATGACTTTTTTTCCTTTTCTCTTAGACTGAGAGAGTGCCACTTGAACTCAACTCAAGACTGGAAGAAATGGTGGAATTCAGTGAAATGGAAGCAGAGCCTAGTGAAGCAGAAGATTTTGAGGCCAGGGGAAGCCGCTTTTCAAAGTCAGCTGATGAAAGACAGCGTATGTTGGTTCAGCGGAAGGAGGACTTGTTGCAGCAAGCTCGAAAGTATGTTCCTTCCTAAAACTCCAGCCTGGCCACTTGGTTATAGTCCTGCAGAATGGGTTTCAAATGGATTATGACCACTGAGAGCCTGGGTTGATGGAGAAAGTAGTAAGAGGAATGAATACATCTGCTACAGCAGGCTCAGGATGCTGTTTAAGACAACCGTTGCTGGTAAACCCAACTCTGAAATAGCGTCATGTGTCCCAACATGTACACAGCTTCCTAAGTAGTTGTTCCAAAGCTCTTTGAAATCAGAGGATGATTTCTCCAGCTTCAGTGGGCTTTAGTTTGAGCCTGTAAGTGAGAACGCATTACTTGTGTTGAGTCTTCTAGTCATCTTTAGCTTGTCTCCTGGCATAGGTGTAAGCCTACGCTGCGTGTGCTGTTACAGCTGAAATTACTGTCAGGCACCACTCTTGCCAAATACAGAGCGAGCGTCTTAAGCACGATGCAGCGTAGAGTTGACAGATGACCACTTACCTAAAGCACACCAGAGGAGCTCATGACCCTGTCACGGCAAGTCAACGCCGCTTGAAGAGAGAGTGATGAACTTTGTTTCTTTTAGCCCAACTAGTAATAAGTGTCATAGGTAGAATTCAACTTTTTTCACATGCGTTCCAGTCATGTTGGTGAACTTTACTAGCATCCACTTGCCGATTAAAAAGAAAAGGAAAAGTGCTGTAGTGGTGTAGAGCAAACTCTTTAGCATTTGTAACAAATGTTGTCCCTTCCTTTGTATGGCAGGGAGACTACTGAAAGGATCTACAGCTACAGGGAGCTGTGTGTCCTTTGGTGTTATCAGGCTACCTACGCTCTTTTTTTTCACACTGAAATGCCTTCATATAAATAACTGGGGGTATGACACCTTTTAAGAGTTTGTCTATAATGACGCTTTCTTGTAGAATAATTTTTCCTTTATGTTTGAAAAATGTCATTTAGGGAGACAAAGCATTTTTGACTTACTGGTTCCCTTCCTGTGTTGAACAGCTGTGGAATTGCAAAGTACTGTATTTTGTCACTAAGTGTAAAAATTAATTGGGATGTTAACTCTGGCAGCTGCTTCCTTGTATTTTTGCCTTACCTTACACTTTGCAGCCCCAGTGCCCCTTCTGTCAAAGGCTTGCTCATCATCAGGGAGTGACTTCTTGTGGTGGACGCTGCCAGCATCTTACAAGTGGCGGAATAACAGGGACAGAGATTCAGTGACGGACCTGCAGTCTCTGAATTGCTCTGAGTTAAGAGTAGAGCCCCCGCCTTTAGGACTGGCTCCCTCCCACAAGGATCTTGCACAAAAACTAAGAGCTGCTGCCAATTCTGCAAAGTATCATAGGTTATACGGGCTTTGTTTTTTTGCGTACGTAGCTTGTGTGCGCTTTTATCGAGGTATTTTCCTGCTTTCAGTGTGCCCTGCACTCTCCCTTACTTCATGGATGTACCAGTGAAGTATTTTCCAGAGCCAAAATGAGGGAGGCTCTGCTCATCCACCTTTTCCTTTTTCCTCTTGCAGGCGTTACTTAAACAAAACCTCCGATGAGGAGCTGACCACAGAGAAGCCCTCTCCTCCGCCTGAGGGAGCATCCGCCGATCCCGTCACCCTGCGTCGCAGGACACTCGCTGCCGCCGCTGAACGGAGACTTCAGATGCAGCAAAACTCTTAGCGCTCGTTGCCTCTCCTTCCTCCTCCTCGTGAGCAATGTTGAATAAATAAATTAAATATGAAAAAAAACCCTGCGCTTTCTATACCAGCAGGAAAGTGTCTCTTCAGAGTTCAGCTAGCTGTGCTGCCGAGTGAGCTGGCTGCCTCTCTGCTGTATAAAGCATGTGGTCTAATAATGTTTGGACAGCTGACAAATTAACCTTTTTTGTAATATTTTCTATGTGACATTGATCCCCTCCACAAACAAAAGGCAATTTCTAAAGCACGGGCATGATTTCTGCAGCTAGCGTGAGGTATTAGGCTGACTGCACAGCAGAGGCTGGGGAAAGCGTGTTCCGAATTAGCAACTGTGGGTGCAGGTCGCGGAGGGCACTGGCACGTTCAGCTCGAGATCAGGGAGGGTTACTCCAAGAGGGAAGAAGGCTTAGAAATTTGCAGCAAACCCTGCGTTAGATGAGCAGGCGCCTGCTCTTCAGTCCCTGTTCGCGTCGACAGTGAAGGGTGTTGCGTAGGCCAGCCTGAAAGGCTGGGGTAGCATCGCTGGAAAGTCAGTTCTCAGACTGGATGGAAGTTGTCTAGCTACATAACGCAGAAAAAAATGAAATCATGAATTGTGCAGCGAAGCGCTGATTCACATCGGTTCCAGCAGCATAAAACAGTTTGTTTACCATTGCTGGGCTCTCCTGCACTGGCAGACGTCTGGCTCTGTTCACTCCCGAGGGCCACGTTCCTTTCCTTTGCCTTTTATGGCCAGAAACAAGTGAGAGACTGAGGGGAATCAAGTGAAGAAGAGGGGGCGTAAGGCGAGGTTGCAGCCCCTGCAGTTCAGTGTTACCATAAGCCAAGGGAGTTCGATAGAAAAACCTGCCTGTTCTGGACTCCAGAGCAACACAGATGGGACTTCGTGGACGTAGCTCCGATATCTTGCTTTTTATTTCATTTTTTAACCCTGCAACTTCACCGTGAGTTTATTCAGAAAGACTGGAGGAATGGGGGCAGCTGGACCTTACGCTGGCTGCAGCCCAACCTGCTAACCTCTGATTTTTCTAAAGAACTTTTGACACGAGATCCACTTGGAGCCGCCGATGCTAGCTTGCGTAGTTGAATTTTACATGGCAGTGACTTAATTTTTAAACTACTGAAGAGTGAGTTCTGGTATCGCTGTCCTTTAGAAGGAGCTCAGTATTATCTAGAATTGTTGGTAACTTTTTTTACTGTTGGTTTTTAGGACATTTGAAGGTGAATTTAATGAGAGGAGTTGCATCGATGTTTAGGTGAAAATAATTTATTTCAGTAAAACTCTTTGGGAAGCCTTACCTTGCAATGCTATTAGTAAACTTCAAAGAATTTTTTTGAGATCTTTTGTTTTGCTCAGAGCACAGCTGTTTTGGTTTTATTGTTAAAAAAAAAAACAAAACAAAAACAAAAAATAAAATCTTGGTCAGTGTTGGAAATTGTTTGGAAATGTCTGTAGTGTGACTTCTCATGTTCCTGGTGCGCGTTCGGTTTGTAAATGTAACAACAGCTGCACTTGGGTCCGCCTTTGGTTCTCCCTTTCTATCGCGATGAAAGGCAGCACAGCCGCCTAACGCTGGGTTTATGAACGTTTTCCCAGGCCTTGGACTGCAGAGCAGTAATTGCTGCTGGAATTCAGTCATGCGGCGAAGATGGAAATGGAAGAGAAATAGCGTCTCGAGGGACTGTAAAAATGAAGTGGGGTTTTGAACTGTCTGGCAGCAGACGGAAGGGATGAGAGCTATTGTACGTGTGAACAGTACAGAGTTTGGGTCTTTATCAAGCCACTGAGTGGATGCACCTCTGGGAGTGCAGATGGGAGAGGAGAAGACAGCACAGAAATCCTTCTCGGGGCTCCCGGTTTCCGTGAGTTCCTCCTCCTCGCTGCATTTCTGGGAGGTTTTGGAATCATAGAACCAGAGAATTTTTTAGGTTGGAAAAGACCTTTAGGGTCATCAAGTCCGTTTTGTACCTGATGATGCATTTTGTACATGATGATGCAAAATGACCCCAGCATCATCTCATCAGAGGGGATGCCTGCAGCCAGGACAGGTTTTGACCTAGCTTTGGGATTGGCCTCGCCTTGGGCTTGCAAGATCTCCACCACCCTGGTGTGCCCTCCCGCAGCCTGCCCGCCTGCCCGGGGCGGGAGAGCTCTGCCCTGGAGAGGGGTCCCCGCAGGCAGGGAGCCCCTGGTGCACCTTGGCCCCCCCAAATTTCACCACTACAAAAAAAAAAAAATTTCAATCCCCAGTTTCTTACATTCCTGCTGGCCTGGAACGGTACTGGTAAAGCAGCTCTTCTTGGCCACCAGCCCTCTCTCTGCATGCTGAGAGACCCTGCTGTGGAGTCAGTCCTTCGCCCAGCAGCGGATCGGTGAGGAAGGAGAAGATGCCGTGAGCCTGTCCTGCCCAAACCCCTCTTGCCCAAGAGCCTGGGATTGCTCAGGCTGCAGCGGAGAGGGGTAAAGGGGCTGCCCGCCTTGCGTGCCTGGAGGGAGGCTCCTGGAACTAAACCAAGGAGGGGTGGGGATGTTTCAGAGACTCTTGGGCTATTCTTTCTGGACTTCTCTCCTCCTCTTGTTGGATTCCTGACCTTTTCCCGGCAGTTCTTCCCTTTGCTCCCTCGGGAGCGGGCCGTGGCCAGCCGCTGGATGGCATCCTTGCCTGCGGCACCGTTGCAAAATGACCTATTCAGCGATGAAAGGCTGGTTTGTGCAGAGGAGCACATGGACCAGTGGTGGCCTCTTGGCTGGCTCCGCTTCCCTGGAAAGGGAGGTCATCCGAGGAGAAGCCTGATTGACTTCCCCAGTGCCAACCCGAGCTGCTTCTGGATCGCTGTAAACAGCAGGAACCTCGAAGAAACCACGTTGGTCAGGGGATGCTGCTGCGTGACGGAGCAGCTTTGCTAACCGGCCTTCCCTTGCGCGGGCTGGGTGCGTGTGACGGGCGGTGGGCGGCCCGGCGTAAAGCTGAGGCAGGGGGTCCCGGCTGTCGGGGTGACCTTCCCTGCGGCTCCTTCCCCCGCTTTGCTGATGGGCCGTGTGGTCCCGCGGGGTCTGGAAACGTTTCTGTGGCTCGGGAGGGGATGGCGAGCGCCGTGCTGAGAAACCAGCCCGGTCCCAGGCTGTGCCAGCGCTGCGCCAAGGGGCAGCCGGCTCCCGAGCGTCCCGCCTGCGATCACGGTGCCCGACGCCGGCGTGCGCAGGAGCCGGGGGACCTGGGACGAAGGAGAATGCGAAAAAACCCCGAATTGCAATAAAAACCCCCAAACTGTGAGAAAAACCCAAATTGTAGGGGAAAAAAACCACCAAACAAACACCGAAGTGCTCCTGCAGCAGGAGAAAATCTCAGCTTCCTTGGAGAACCTCCCTCTATAGCTTAGGGGGAAAACTCACATGTTGTGGGGTTTCTGATGTTGCCACAAAATGAAGGACTCACCCCGATGACAATCTCTGCGTTCCCAAAAGAAATAAAAATATTTTTTCCTTGCCTGGGGGGGATTTTTGCTCCCGGTGATGTTCTGAAGCAACCTGAGCCATCTGGAAGGGCTTCCACGCACCTCCTCCCCAAGATTCACACCCAGTTCTTAGCTCAGCCCCTCCTGCCTGTGCTACCAGCAGCAAAGCCCCCTCAATGGGATTTTTTTTTTTTTTTTAGCATTTTTCTCTTTCTCCTTCAGCAGGAGGCAGGCAGGCGCGGGGGAAAGAAGCAGGCGGAGGCGCAGGAGGGGAGAGCCCGGGGTACAGACAAACATTCTCTTTATTGAGCTACACATGAATTTTTCCATTAGTCAGAGAAAGAGATTGGCAGTGTGTAATATATCACAGAAACCTCACTGATTGGTAATAGAAAGGCTTAGAAAGACCTGGCGCTTTATATATATATATATAATATTTTTATTTTTTTTTTAGTTTCCTCTTTATTTATTCATTTTCTTTTAAACAGGTGTGACTGCTCTTCTTCAGCAAAGGTAATTCGTAAAAGTGAAACCGTGAAGACGTCTGATTACTAATCAAAGTAGAAATGACGAAGGATTGGTCATGAAAACAGTGGCTTCAATGTAAACACTACATTCGATTTTTGTTTTTTTTTTTTTTTAATTATTTTTTGTGGTTTTGTGTGTGTTTTTTAAAATTTTTAAATTATTTTAGTTCTTGCTTTTTTTAAGTTTGTTTTTAAATTTTTTTTCTTTTTTTTCCTTTTTTTTTTTTTTCAGCACAAACATCCCCACATGAGAGAGAAAAAACACCATTCACTAAAAGGGAGAGAGGACTGGGGCGGGGGGAAGGAGGGAGAAAAAAGCAGCACAAAAAAGCATTCACTGGAAAGAGTTAAAAATGAATAAAAACCAAACAAAAAAAAACCTAAACAAAGAAAAAAAAAATAAAATAAAAAATATATATATGTATAACCCTCCCCGATGCCCCCGATCGGCCCCGCAGGAGGGGTGAGGGGAGGAAGCCTGTCCGGCGTGGCCGAGCTGTGCTTTTGGAGATGGACTTGGAGAGCGAGCAGCGACTCGGAGCAAGGAGTTGTTAAACCAGGAGGGAGTGAAAATGGGGGAACCCCCCCCCCCCGGCTCCTGGCTAGTGAGGGCTTTGGCCTAAAGCGGGGTGGGAATTCAAAAAAATCTAACCCAGAAAACCCCAAGCCCCGGAGAGGGAGCGTTAGGAGGATGCTCCCACTGCAGCCTTCCTCCCAACACAGCGAGGATGGGAAATGGGAAAAGAGTTTGTTGTTGCTGTTGTTGTTTCCCTTTTTAGCTACGACACATGGCCAGGGAGGAGTTGTCAACTTTTTTCCCCTACATTTTTAAAAAAAAAAAAAAAAAAAAAAAAGTGGGTTTTAGTTTCTCGAGGCAGCGGCTCGCCCGGGCTGGGGGCAGTGGCAGGGCTGGGGTCAGGCGGGGGCAGCCTGGCCTTCCCTATGCTGGAAATAAAAATAATTAATAATAACAACAACAACAACAACTGAAAAAGCCAACCCACAGTAATTAATAACAATAATAATTAAAAAATAAAACCCCATGGTCAAATAACTCATGGGGGGAGAAGCTCCCTCCTGCACAAGAGCACCGGCACGGCCACGGCGGAGGCGCGGGCAGGATCCGGCCCCGCTTTCACCATGGGGCGACCCAGGGAGATGCCCCTGTGCCCCTCTGGCCCCGGCCGGGTACCAGCGCCCCGCGGGGGGACGCCCCGGAGGCCGCTGGGGTGGCGGGGCCGGGCAGAGCCCCCAGCCCCAGGGGTCCCCCCCAGGCTGTGACACTGGGACGGTGCGAGGGAGGGCTGGAGCCGGCCAGGGGAACGGGGTCTGCCCACAGCTCCTTCAGACAAACTAAAAAGGTGGGTACGGATTTTTTTTTTTATATATATATATACGTATATATATAATTTTTCCTTATGCCTTTTTATTTACCAACTTGCATGATTATGATTACGGATCTTTTTTTTTCTCTCCTTCAATCTGTTTTTTTCGTTTTGTTTTGCCTTTTTTTTTTTTTTCCGCGCGCGCATGTGTGTGTGTGTCTGTGTGTGGTTGCGTTGGGATTTTTTTTATTTTTTATTTTTTTGTTTCTTTTCTCTCCTGGCGCCGGGACCTCCACCAAAGAAGTCGCTTTGCGCCGCAGGGGTCAGTACAAGCCGCAGCCCCGCAGGTTGTTGGCAATGATGATGTCGGTGACGGCGTCAAATACCACCTGGATGTTGTTCGTGTCTGTGGCACACGTCATGTGGCAGTAAATCTCCTTGTTGGGGGAGCGGTTTTTGCTTTCGAATTGTGCTTGGATGTAGGCAGCCGCGTCCTCGTAGGTGTTGGGACCTGTGGGCAGAGGCGGGGGGGACAGAGCGGGGGGCGTCAGGGCCGCGGGCCACCACCCTCCCACCACACACCCGGGCCCTCGCCGCTTGCAAACTGCTTTATTTCTAAAGAAACCAGGCAAAACCTATTTAATTTCCATTTTTTTTCCCCAATTCACCCCTCAGCAGGATCTATTTACCCCTTTTCCCCATCCATCTCCCTCCTCCCCCCCCCTTACACTTTTCCACCCCATTCTGCCCCATTTCCCCCCTCTTTTCCCCCAATCGCAGAGCACCTAGGCTCTGTTGGAGCCTTCTGCCTCCCCAGGTGTTGCCGCTTTGCCCTCTCCGCCTGCTCCCCTTTTTCCCCCAGGGAAGGGCAGCAGCCCCCAGCTGCGCCCAGCTGTGCCGTGCCAGAGGGATGCTCCTCCCGGCGTTGCTGCTGCCCTGGCATCGCTGGTGAGTCCCCATGGCGCATCCCGCAGCGCCCACCCCAAGGGAGCACAGGTGGGGGGGAGAAAGGCTAGGGGGCTTGGTGGCCCCCCGGCCAGGCAGGCGGGGGGAGGGAGGGAGGGAGGGAGGGATGGCTGGGAGGGTTGGTGGCCACTCCAGTGTCACCCATGGGTGCTGGCTGTGTCCCCTTAGTGGGGCTGAGCCTCCCTGTGTGCCGTCAGGCTGGGCGGGAGGTCTCACCCTGGGCCCTGGGATGAGCAAGGGGGATGCAGTGGGGCAGGAGCCCCTCGGAGAGGCACCGTCGCCCACTCCCTCAATGGACCAGGGGAGTTCAGCTTTTGTAAGGCGGGCTGGAGAGGGGCCAGATGTTTGAGCCAAAAAATGTGCATTATTGCATTAAGCTGCTTACAGCAGTGAGAGTGGCTGCGCCTGGCCCCTCGCGGGAAGCCACAAAGCCTGAATTACGCCCCTGAAATCGCCTTTACAAGAGCTGCTATTATCTGGAGATTTATTTTCCTTTTCCAGCTTGCTGGTTCCCCTCCTTCCCAATGCGGCGGGTGGCCGAAGGAGAGAGGAGGTGGCCTGGTGCCACCAGGCTGTCCCTTTCCCCAGGGTAGCTGGGATGTGCCGTACAACTCCACGCAGGGTAGTTTGGGATGTCCCATCAGGTGTCTGGGAAAAAAGTACTGCTGCTTTTGTGATGGAGAAGCCTAAAAGCCGCTGGTGGAAATGCTGGTGCGCTTATGCCGTAGGGGAATGGGTGCCGTCTCGATGGGGCACCCCCTTGTCCCCAGGGTCCGGTGTCCAAGGTGGGTGTGTTCTGGGCAAAATAATTCAGAGATGTTCAAGTATCTGTAGGAGATGCTGGAGCCTCTGAATTGGAACTGATTTTTTTCTTTCCCTTAGAAAATTCAGAATGGACATCTAGTCTTACCCCATTTTCTTGGGTTTTGTTCTTTTCCCCAAGCCACGTTGGTTTCACTTAAAAAATGTGTGAGTCTCTTGTGGTTTCACAGATTTCTGCTGTAAAGGGGCTCTTTCCTTCCCCAACTGTACCCTGCACAAAGGCACTCCTGGGAGGATGCAAACGGGAGATGCAGCTTGGAGGACGGTGTGTCCTGGCTTCGCCAGCCGGAGCTTCTCAGGAGCCATCAGCAAACAGGATGGCTCAAGTGGCGGGCGGCCGGCTCTCACCAAGGCTTCTCCTTTCCACAGCTCCCTGTGGCCAGACTCATTAAAGCTTGTCTCCATTCATCTTGACCATCTTGACCATCTCTCTGTCCCGTCGGCCGGTCACGCACCTTTGCCGCAAGAACTGACCGCGCGCAGGACGCGACCCCACCCCAAGAGCAAGGTGATGGAGCTGCACCGCGGCTCTCAAAGGTGGGCAGCGCTTCTGCCCCCCCATAAAGGCAACCCGTCCCCTCCGTCCCCCTGCCCGCCTCTGGGGTGAGACGCAGCCCCCAGCCCCGCCGGCGCGGTGGCAGGCGTCACGCCGGGCTGCACTGCATCAGCCCCGGCACGTACCTGTGTATTCAGGGAAGCAGATGGTCAGAGGCGATTTCTTGATCTTCTCGGCAAATAGGTCTTTCTTGTTGAGGAAGAGAATGATGGAGGTATCGATGAAGAATTTGTTGTTACAGATGGAGTCGAAGAGCATGAGAGATTCGTGCATGCGGTTCTGCAATGGGGAGCGTGGAGGGAGGAGAGGGGAGAGAGAAAGGCAAAGAGAAAGAAAGAGTTAGAGGAGAAGAGAACATTTTTCTGAATTGAAATGCTTAGAAAGCAAAAAATCTCTAAAATTAGACAGCGGTAAACGTGAGATGGTTACAAAGGTGGAGGAAACAGGGTGTTGCTCTCATCCCAGGCTGGAGGATGCCGCTGATCCTCCACTGCCTCCCGGCAGAACCTCTCTGCTGGCTGCTCTAGCAGGGCTGACACCTGAAGCTTCAAGGAAGAGCAGAAGAAAACCCTCATTTGCTCATCACCTGCATAAACTGAGGAGCTGGAAAAGGGGACTGCAGCTTTCTGGTCTTGCCTGAATCTTTTCTGGGGCTGGGCACCCCGAAGCATCGCTTGCAGAGCCAAAATAAAGGATGGACAGTGGGTGCCAGCCAGCAGCCGGGATGCACTGGGCACAGGGACTGGGACGGAGGGAGTTTTGGCCATCTCAGGGTGGTCCTGTGGACCTGCCTGGAAGGGTACTTGTGCCAAGCAGCGGTAGTATCATGGCAAGACTGGTGCTGAGGGATTGCCCCGAGGCTGGGGCAGGTCCTGTCCCAGCCGGGACCTTGTGCCCCTGGAAGAGCCTTCAGCCCGTCTTTGAAAATGCCACGGTGGTGGCTGGGTCGCTGCTATGAAGTCCCAGTGCTGCCTCACGGAGGAAAGCGATGCAGGTGCCTCTGCCAGCCCACCTCGCAGCTCTCCTGAGCGCGCCAGCTTGCAGGCTGCTCCAGGGAGGCTTTAAGCGTGGAAGAGTTTTAGTAGGAGCATAAATAGAGGCAAATCTCTAAAAGCTCTAATTTTTTAAAAAATAATTGTCCTTTCACATGTGGAAAAAAGCCATATAAATCTGTTTTTCCCCATGCTACAGAAGTTATCAGAAAGGAGCAGAGAGCGGACAGGACAGGAGAAGGAGGAGGTGAGGCTGTCCTGCGCCGAATCAGCAGTCGCAGGGCACCATCACGCAGAGTATTGTAGTGCTTCGCTCGAGCGGCTGCGGGCTGTCTGTGCGGGCAGGCGCCTGCACTCGCTGTTAGTGTGAAGGTGCCGCTGGACAGGACAGATACGGCTCTCTAGGAGCTCTCAAAAAATTTTCTCCATCATTAACTTGCTCTTAAACAGAAAGCCGTTCCCTGCTGCTCCGCTGACAACTTTGGGAGACCTTTTAAGCAGCCCGTGCACCTCTTTCATTACTGATACCCACCTAGTTGACTATTTGAACTTGCAAAACTTCTGGTTCAAAACCAGGGCTCAGTGAAGTCCAAAGCTGCTGGCCCCGCCATGCCCCTCTCTGCAAGCCCCTCTTGGGGCCGAGCCCCGGCTCTGCTGCCTGCCGCTTGCACAGAGACATCCAGCTATTTGGAAAAGCCTTGCGTGACGCTGAGAGCCGCAGAGACGCGCTCCGGGCAGCAAGGGTGCTCGGCAGCCGGTGGGGAAACCCTCCTGCAGCAAATATCCCCCCAGAGCCCCTTCTTTTGGAGGCGCAGCAAGGGGGGGCTTTGGACTTGCTGAAGATTTGCGAGGACACACGTGTTTCCTAATGAAATGATGACCCAATTACACATTTTGGAGTTTTCCATGAATGTTTTATTAGTGAGTCATTTTATTAGCTACACTTCAACTGTAGCTTTTGCATGCAAAATTTAGCAGATGTCTGATTTCATCTTGAAAGGCTTTGCGATTACACTCTTGGTTCCTTGACAAAGAGTAGCTAGGGATGCCAAGCAGTTGCTTTCCAAAGCTTCAGGACTTCACTGGATCCTTATCTTTTTTAAAAAAAATAAGCCTTATTCATGGGGAAAACAGAAACCGCCACAAAAGGATGTGGCTCTTCTTGACTTGTAGCTGTTGCAAAAATGCTGGCTCTTGAGATTTTCATGGCAAGTAGCTGGGTGGTTTTTTTTCCTTGTTGTCCCATATGAGTATTATATTTAAATAAAGGACTGATGGTGGTGGTGGAGGAGCAGCTGAAACAAAGCGCATGCCCAGGGGTATGAAAATGCCAAGCGCAAGGAGAATAACCCTGGTGACTTCTGAGCCCTGGACACCCATGCAGGCATCCTGGAGGAAATTTTTAAAAATCCCAAATACAAATATACAAAGAAAAATCCTTTCCCTCTCAGTCGTTAGCTTTTCTCAGAGCTGGCCTGTAATTCTGTCTGAGCTGCAGGATGGGACGTATGGGGATACGTGTCCGAGGACAGGTCCAGCTGAAGTTACATCACTGGAAATCGGTGAAGTCAACAGGAATAATGGTTAATTTTCCTTTGCTGAGGTTTATGGAAAATTTTCTCTTGGTTTCTTCAAGTTCTTTGCTTCTATTTCATGCCTCAAATAATGGAAGATCTTTGGTTTAAACATAAAAGAACAAACTGGCCCAAGCGCTACTTTAAAGGGAGGGAGGGGTGCTCCAAGTACCGTGTTACTGCACAGAGGAAAAAGCAGCGTTTACTGAATCAAAGCAGAAACGGCTCTTTTGGCTCTCTGCTCCCAAGGCGTAAGGAGACGGCGGAAAAGAAATACAAAGCTTGCTACTTGTAATAGATTTGCAACCAAAGTATTGGAGGAAGCAATGGGGCCGCAGGGACACTGCCCCGCCAATGCCTGTGCGAAGCATCGCCACCGATGGCTGCCTAAAGGACAGACGGACGCCAGTGCGGCATCTGGCAGCGCTGGAGGAAAAGCATGGATGGTCTGACATAGATACATGGGGGCAAGGGACTTCAGGTGGGGAAGAGTAATTTACAGAAACCAAGGAGCAAACAGAAACCATGATAAAGTTCTATTTAAAAACAAAGGAAAAAAATCCCCACCAAATACTTACATAAAATTAAATACCTTTTGGTTATATCCCTTTCAGATTCGTTATCTCCAGGTGAATGAGGCTGTGGCAGATGACTGACACCGCAGGCACGTGTCGTACGCGTGTGTGCACGGAGCAGATGTAGGGTAAATAACGAGCTTGAGAAGCGGGACGCGCTCAAGGGAGACACAATAAAAACCCTCTCACACTAGAAAAGAGCTGGCACTTTATTAACATTTTGTAACTAATAAATACATTACCGACAGCCAATAAATTATTACAATAACTAATGCTCTATTAAACCAATGGACAGTCACTCTTCGTACAAAATTACAGTTAATACAGTTTGGGCCATCAAACATGCAGGAGAACCAATTCAGCGAGAAACCAGCAAAAGGAAAATCGTGGTGGCCTCCGGCGATCCTTCGGGAACACATGTGGTGGGGAGCAGGGAGCCCAGAGGCAGGGTGATGGTCACTGTTCCCTTGTCGAGCTGAAGGGAGGAAAGGGAGAGGGGGCGGGGAATAGGGCTGAGGATGTTAAATTAGGGACTGGGCTATTTAACGGGACAATGGCTGGTCTTTAAACAACCGTATTTACTTGCCCAGGGCCACTGGGTTGCTCCAGCACTGGAAAAGCTGGTGAGACTCAGGCAATGCTGAAAATCGTGTTGATACCCGCTGTGATCTCCTCTCCCCACCTGGAGCAGGGGGTTTAGACCTGGAGCTGCTTGCCTGTGCTACACGACAGCCAGGGCTTGGCCTCGACATTAATTTTCAAGACACTGGGTGGGAGAGGGACTGGGGCAGCAAGCATCGGGCCAGCTCCCAGCCTTCCACCTCCTCCCCAGGTCTCTCCTCCCCATCCCTGCTGCACCCAGTGCCTTCGGAGAACTGAGCTGCTTTCTCTGGGAGATGGAGATGTTTCTGCCCTGTCCCCAACCCGGCTCCCTCCCCTTTCCTTCCACCATGGGGTGCCAGCCGGGAGGCTTTGGTCCTCCTGCTCTTATTAACACATCAGCGTTTAAGGGTGGTACTTGCTCATGTTCACTAGCTAGCCTTCGCAGCACAAATAAGAGCTCACAGGCTGCTGGTTCGGACATGAGTGGTCCTGTGAGAAGTCCCTTTCCATAGCCACGTTCTCAGCGTAACATCTTATATAGGTCATGTACCTATATCTGTCAGCATCAATTATCTCGTGTCATTGCAGGAGCTCAGAAATGATAACGGACGCTCAAGTCTCAGGGCACTTTGGGAGAGTGTTTCTGTCTGCTCTTTCCTCTGTGGAGGCGGAGGCAAGACCGTGGTCTGCTCCTTTGTGCCACCCGCACCACGTCTCTGCTTTCTCGGTTGTGTGCTAGGGGTGCAAGCGTGTGATGGGTTTGGGTGGTTCAGGGTGATGCTCAGTAGCACCATCCCTATTGACCTTGACGCTTCCAGCGTTGGATCGTTAACGAGTGTTTTAGTCTCCTTGCAAATGGTTGTGGAGTTTTTGGTCATAAGCCTGAAGACAAACCTGGCCCATGACAAAGACACAAACACACTAGTACTAAGCTTCTCTAATCGACTTGACAAATGGTCAGCCTTGTTCCCAGGAACTCAACAACAAATGTCTCCCTGGCTCCAGGAGATTTTTTGGCCACAAAATACTTGGACACATCGCACAGGCTACGGTGCAGGGTTGGTCCCTTTTACAGCATCAGCTGCACCATCCCCCGTGGGGGATGTCTGCCACCCCAGCTGAACCCCACGCCTTGTCGAGCTGCACAGCGAGGGGCTGCCCGATGTTCCCGCAGCAGCCACTGGGCACACCGGGATGTTTTGGCAAAAGGACATCATCTATGTACCATCCTGACCTCTTGGAGATTGCATTCCTGGCCTGAGAACAAAGTCTGTTCCCTTGCAGGCAAGCACTGGGCTCATGCCACAACAGGTTAAAACCACCAGATACATTTTAATGTACATCACAGTATAGACTGCTCTCATTAATACTTTTAGTGTCCTGTAAAACAAAATCACATCTACTGAGGAGGCACGGTAGCCTCCTCCTGAGGGCGCTCTCCCCTCCATGGAGGGACAGGCTGGCCAGACATCCAGGAAAGCTGGCTGAAGGCAAGAAGCTAATTCTCATACAAAACTCCTGAGAGAGATTTAGTTGGAAGAATTTCTGGGAGGGCGGTGGTGGGAAGCTGATTGACCCCTCGCTAGACCTGGCTGGGGCCCTGCGGGAGGGCAGGGGCAGCAGGGACAGTTCGGGGCTAGCAGACGGAGGGGCCAGATGGCCTCGCCAAGTGGTCCCGCTGCCCTGCCGCTCAGCGGGGCTCCTCTGGCCGTATGTAAAAACAGGAGTATGAATTCTATTTGCTAAAGAAAAAAAATGGCCTTTGAAGTATATGTGGCTGTATTTTAATGTGTGCTTTCCCGGTGTGTATTTATTGCTAGTTCTCCTAACGAGCCCAGCTACTGCATCCTCCCAAGGAGCATGGTGCTCTTGGGTGCAGCTTAACCTTGCAGCCTCATCTACCGGTTCATTCCAAGGCTTTCCTTCTACAGGGTTCTCTATTTCATCAAAATTGTGGTTTAAATAAAGGAGCTATGCGCATTTGTTTTTGTCTCACAGCTCCACACACCTGACCCTCTCATTGCCGATGGAGCAAATGAGGGGGCTTCCTTCTTTCTTTTTGCTGCTGTCTGAAGCTCATTGAGATTTGCTAACGCTGCTTTCAACATGACGCCCCTCGGATGCTGCTGCTGGACAAGTGACCCGAGTCATTAAAAACCTCCTGCATCCCAAAAAGGGCATCCTTTGCAAATTCCCACATTGGCTTTGAAGGGCAGCAGGGTGTACACATAGCTGTTTCAATTCTGTGAATCACTGTGCTTTTAAAATACGTCCCCCATGCCCCAGTATGATTTCTGTTGCATCTCTACCAGTTGCAACATCGCTGCTATGTAGTGACTGCAAATTCAACACAACCTGGGGCCTCTGAGGGTCTGGATTCGGACTGTTGCAATTGCAAAGCACAAGGGGCTATTAAGAAGAGGGCTTTTGAAAGCAGGGGATGCATTTCAAGGTCGTCTTTCTAGGCAATTGCTGCAAGGATTGCTGGTGTTTAGAAAAAGCACAGGGCAAAAGATTGCCTGCAGAAGGCACATCTGTCAGAAAAGGCTTGGGAGGATGCAGAAAGCCAGCAGTGAGTAATGCTTTGGCAGGCATTCTGGAGACAAAAATCTATACAAGGCCATCAAGCGGGAGAAATAGTAGTGTTTAACACTGGAAGCATTTCATCTTCCAAATGCCGTTTCCAGCCTTTGTCAGTGAATCCTCACGACACTCGTGTGAGGGAGGGAATGTCAGCAGCAGCAGCTGAAATGAAGCTTTAGACATACAATATGCCAAAGAAAATGAAAGAAAAGGCTCCATCTTGTCAACATTTCCTCCTCTTTTTTTCCCTTTTCTCCCTGTGGAGCACCAGCCGTTGATCATCACCAACGAGCCAGGGAACCAAACGGAGCTGCGGAGGGGCTGGGGCAGGAGGGTTTGGACCTCCCAGCCAGCACAGCCGGGTGCGGTTGCCTGAATCCAGCCTGGAGCGTGGCACAAGTGCACCAAGCTGGCACCGGTGACTTGGCTGCATTTGGTAGTTTGGGGTTGCATTAATTTAAATTGCCTTTACCAAAATATTCCTGTGTGCTTTATGCTGGGAACTCCTGAAGCCTTGACTTGGTGCTGCCTTCACTGGGAACAGCTTCTGTTACTTACTTGCTCGGATAAAATGTCACCCGCAGCAAGGGGTGGGAACAGAAAATCTCCAAACTTCTAGTGCTGCTGATCAAATCCTTCTGAAACAGCTTAATTAAGACCTGCCTTGCTGCCAGTACAAATCATGTGCGCACCACTGCACACAACTCTGGTGCTTCACTGCAGGTCTAGTCATTACGTACACTTTACGTACCAAATGTAATCGACATTCAGCTTTTCAGCCTGTACTTTGACACTCAACGTGCATTTGAACACTAGGTGTTACTGGTGGGACTTGGTCACCTGCATGGGACAAGCTCCAGGAGCATTCCCTGTCCCTCTGCATCCCGCCAGCTAATTCCCTGCCCGCTCTGTGGCAGAAGCACCATCCCATTGCCATCATGCATTGTCTTGAAAAGCAAAGCGAGGGACTAGACTAATTCAATGACCTCAGAGAGCAGCCCAGCTTTCACCTGGAGTAAAATGACCTCTGAGATCAGCAGAGGGTAGGCAAGCAGAAAGTTTGGCTTGGGGTCGAGGGGAAATTCGGCAGGAGTGGATCCGAGTCCTGCATATTTCTTTTTCACATCACCTACTTATGCTCTGAATTCCTCTTCCTGCAAAAACAAACAGGTTGGTTGCATTTTACTGTCATTCCCTTGGCTTTAGTATCCAGGGATTAGAGCTCAACACGCACATAAATCTTTTCGGGGTCAGGGCATGTGGCTGGTCCCTTCCAAGGAACCAGAAAACTGGGCAGGTTTTCCCTGAAAATCCTTCCCACTGAAAATCCTTTCTTTGAAAATCCTTCCCATTGACTCCAAAAATCCTAAGCTAAACCAAATACAATTAAATGCACAGGCCTTGTGGTCAGTGTTCCTTTGGTTTACGGTTGTACAGCAGAGAGTGCCAGCATTAAATGGAGCTGGGAGGGGGGCTGGGACCCAGGAAAGCAAGGCACGTGGGTGGGATGTGGCATGAGGAGCAGAGAGGGGGGCTCCTGGCTTTGCTGGACGGCCAGCTCTTTGTGGGAGCTGATGCCGCCAGAGGTATTTTAAGGCTGAGATGGTGAAGAGAAAGGTGGGTACTCCCTTGGGCCAGAGCAGCGGAGGCAGAGACCTGGCGTTATTGCTGTTAGTGTCCTGCAGAGCAGCAGTGGGTCTTCACTGTACAATACTAAACACAGTTTCATAATTTAATGCTATCTAGGGGGTTACTGACACAGCTGCCAACCAAGCTGGGCTGTGAGCTGGTTAGATGGGCGAAAGCCACCTTGTTCTCTTCCGCAGGCCTCCCCTGCTTGCCCTGTGGTGCTCCCGCTCGCATCCCTGGCTGGGGTTTTGTCATGGATGTCCCATAAATGCTGTCCCAGCCGAGCGCAACCTCCGACGGGGACTCTCCTCCGCCTCCCAGGTGCCCTTCTCTTCCTGTCCTCCCTGCTGCCTCAACCTGCCTCATCTCCCTTCTGCAACTTCTGTCCCAAACCGCGCGCCCCAAACCTCCCCTGCCGATCCTCTCTGTCCCCTGCCACCATACCTGCTGCTTTCCCTGCCTCCCCTTGCCTTTGGGCTGTGCTGCTTTGGGCTGCACTGCTTTGGGCTGCTCTCACACCATCTCTCCTAGATGGGCACAGCGACAAAAGAGATATTATGCCTCTCAGACATGGCACTGGAGAAAACTCAGACCTCCTGAGACCTGAAAGACACCCCTAGCCTGGGCTCCCAAGAGAGGACAGCTGAACTTGTGGCTGGCCTGGAAAGACTCACATTTTCCAGGATTATGGACTTTTCAGAGAGGCAGAGAAGAGGCAGGGATCAGGGTTGCCTACCTGCCCCCAGCTGCCATGCCGAGTGGGACCTCAGAGGTGGCTGTCTCACTCAAGACACCAAACAAGCTTTCGGGGTGGACTTCTAAGGGTCCCTCCATGCTCCCAGAGGTGACACCCCACCTCTCACACTCCCCTCTGCCTTCACCCCAACGGCACCCAGAGCTCTTGGTGATGGCAGACGGACGGCCACATGTACCCCAGCCCAGCCGTGTTTGTTTTCCCCACATTTTGCTGTGCTGGGTGCTACCCTTGCCGTTCCCATACCTCTCCCCCTGCCCTTCCTTCCTTCCCTCTCTTCCTTGCACTTTTCCTTCCTACTCCATCGCTTGGCTCAAGTCAGCTCCCTGAGCCTTCCCTTGCCGCTACATGGCCAGTATAAACCATCCCTCTCGCTTTACATACTGGTAAAGAGATGCCCTGACTGGAGACACTGAACCTGGAGCTGTCTCTCCTGGACGTCCAGGCAGGAGATGACACAGGCAAGCTACCTGCTTCTGCTCAGTTGAGGGGGCTCAAGAGTGCCAGGTCGGGCTTCTCAAGGGTATTTAGATGCCCGAGGTGTGATAAAAAGCCACGAGGCTCCTGCACGCCCTGCTGTCACCCAAGCATGGTGAGCTTTCCCAAAGCACCTCTCTGCATTTCAGGTACTTGAAGGTCAAACCCTGCCTACAAGAAGCCAGGGCTAAATATTTTTGGTGCACGCCAGCGTTTCAGGGCTGACGTTTAGAAAGAGACACTGCGTGTTTGCAGGAGCATCGGTTGTGCTGAAATCACTTAGGCTGGGAGGTGCTTTGGGAAAGGTCGCTGGGTACCCAGGCTGGCATCCTCGCCAGGATGCCCCCGTCTGCAGGGTCCCCGTCAGCATGCCATCCCCGGGGCATCCTTGCTGCCTACGCTCCGGGGGTCCAAGCCCAGCTGCCACCGCCCTGCTCAACCCAGCAGCTCCGTGGCATCCAGCAAAGTGCCTCAGAAACAGGTTACTGAAACCACTAGACGTATTTTAACATTAATTTTGAAAAACTTGAGGTAAAACTGTTACCGGTAACGAACGCTTTTAGACAAGGCTTAGTAGGTTTTGTTACTGTGTCCTTCTTACTCAGGCACCAGCAGAACTCAATATGGCTGTTTTACTTGTTCAAATAGCTGTCTGGAAAAAGGGAGAATATACAAATCCAAGCTGCGGCGGCTGCTTTCAACACAGACCCCTCCGGCTTTGGGGTAGGAACTGGAGCCATAAGGTACCCTCAAAATGATCAAGTTGTATCTAGCACTTCCCAAAGGAGTAGTGCTTTAAAAAAAAGATAAATAACCAGGAGAATTAAAAATATCCCTTTTCCCTAAAGGAAAAAAAAAGTTTCGGTTCCAAACTACACTGTTGCTGACCAGTATTTTAAGGCTTTGATTTTTTCTTTTTTTAAAACTGAAGTATTTTTGTCTTTTGGCAGTTGAAATGCACTTTGTGGGAAACGTGTGAGCTCCCTCTACAGCACTGTGAATTGGAACGGAGGAGTAGAACGAGGCAGCAAGGGAATGAACCCAAAATAAACCAAAATAAAATAAAATGGGGCTGGGGAAAGCAGAACTTGCTGCAAAGTTTTCTGGGCCAGGAGGAGGGATTTACATATTTCTTCCTCATCATCTTCTGAGGAGGAAAAAAAAAAGAAAGAGAGGACCTGCCCGTGGGACTGGAGGATGCTCCCGGTGGGCGTGAGGAGAGGAGGGGAGGACAGGGCTTTAGTAGAGTCCGCATCCCCGCAGGTTGTTGGCGATGATGACATCCGTGACGGCGTCAAAGACGAACTGGATGTTGTTGGTGTCGGTGGCGCAGGTGATGTGCGTGTAGATCTCCTTGTTGGGGGACTTGTTCTTGCTCTCGTACTGAGCCTGGATGTAAGCCACTGCCTCCGTGAAAGAGTTGGGGCCTATAAGAGAGCCAAGACGAAAGGAAAAAGAGTGGATTAAAGCAAGCCCATAACCCTAAATCCGTAGGGTGCCTGCAAGTGCCCCATTGTAGAGACATGGGGACCTCGTACAAGGCTGCTGCAACCTAGCCGCCCCATCTCCATCTCAGGGACTGGCACTATTACCAGCCAGGATTGCTGCAAGGGAGGAGATGCTCTCCGACTGTCAGCTCAGCTGTATTTTTATTCTGAGTTGCTGTTTATAGTCCACAGAGATGACATGGATGAGGGAACTGAGTGTGAAACAGGCTATGATGGGAAAACCAGAAGAAATTCCACATAATGCTGACAGAAAAGAGAAAAAAGCTGCCAGGAATGTGGTAAGTGTTTGACCTGGTGCAAAGGCTTAGCTTTTTTCCTTTTTTAGATTTTTTTGATTAAAGTTTCAGCTTTTGATGGAAAAGAGGAGCTAAAATGTCCATGAATTGAGGGCAGTATTGGTAACCGTGCCCTCCTTTCCCTGAATCACAAAGAGAAAAGGACATGAAAAGATCCAGCCTCTGTTACAGGAGCAAAGTGGAGTTTTCTCAAACAAAATACAAAAAAGCTAATACAAAATGTCCCTCTTTTTGAGAAATCAGGATCGCAGCACCCTCTGCTAGAGCTGTGGCCAAAATTGCGCCATGAGGAGTTTCTTGTTTTGATGCATAGAGATGTCTGTGCCAAACCTTATTAACCATCAGGTTTTGTGTCAAAAAAGCTTAAGAGCAGTCATGCAAAAGAGCAGATCCTTTCTCATCTGGCCAGCCTTGACATTGCTCACATGCACAGCTCCACTCGGGCACCTGCTTAGGTCTGATAAACTCCGTTTCTCTGGCTGGCCTGGAGTGCAGCCCTCCAGCACTGCTGCGTACTGTCGGGTGCCAGTGTCTCCCAAGCCTGGGAGGGCTCGACGTTGGTAACACTGCTAATGCTCTTGGATCCTTCTCTCTCCATGATGCTTTACTGATGGGAAATGTTGTTATCTGCTAGAGAGAAGCTTACTTGGGCTTGAGATTTGATGTGGTTGAAGGCAGCTGATCTGCAAAATCACTTGCACTTACAGGTACATGCATTGCTAGGTGAAGACACAAGCTCATGAAGACCATGAGACTTGAGAATATGTTGAAGACAAGCAAAATGTTTGCTGGGAGCAGGTTCTTGCGTGAAGACCTGTGTAAATAATTTGGGAACAGTTCCACATGCTGTGCACCACCAGGAGGGTATTTTATGAAAGGGAAGTCAGTTGTTCAAAGGCATGAGGATTTAGATGCCGGATTCCTTCTGGGAGAGCAGGGAATCACTAATGCCAGCTTGGTTTAAAACATGCCCTGGATTCTGCTGCTGCTTTGCTAAGTATTGTGGATTAGTTAAAAGCATGAGTGAGTTAAGAGGATGGAAACAGTCAGTGCTCTAGCATAGGGCAAGTAAATTTGTGGATGCACAGTCTTCTAATAATTCTCTGTCAACAGAACTAATGGACATCAGAAACTTCATTTTATTAAAAGCATTTTGTGGAACCTACTTGTGATGTTGAAAGCTTGTTTGATTTATAGACTTTCATCAAATAATTCTTTTTAACTCCAGGGCAACTTTCTAATAATGCTGCTTTTTCACAGGGCCACAAGGGCTTATCCTCCGAGCCATGGTCAGCAAAGCAGGGGCGAGCAAGACTAAGTGTGTGCTTGGGTCTAAAGTCTGGGCTTAACATTAGCACAAGCTAACGTCCAACTTTTAACGGCATTGCTGAATGCCTTGGGGTGAGGTGTTCTTCACCTCTGATTCAGATCAGATCAGATCACTGTTGGATCAGTGGAAGGACTTTCAGCCTTCAGACTTCCAGCCGTCTCCAATGGCATAAGAGAGACAAGAGGCCTGTGGAGAGTCCCTGGCATTGTGATAACTTCCAGCTGCCAGAACAGCACCTCGAAGGAATTTAGAGCGTCTTTGGGGTATTCTGAGATTTGGGGAGGACTGGTTTTGTTCACTTGGGGCTGAAGTGCTCCAGAAACAAGCTGTATTTGTTCTCCTCTGCATAGTCAGCTGAGAGCTTAGCTACGTGTGTATGAGGGTCTGCCTCCCCCACCGAACTCCTCTCTTGGGCTGGGATAGCTTGGGAAGGAAAAGTTGTAGCTAACCAACATTCCTTCTTGTTCTAGTCTCTCTGCCATCAGAGTGGGGTTACTGGGAGTCTTCAGTGAAGATCCACAAAACCAGGTCCACAAAACGCAATCAGGAAGGAGTGAAAGGTGCAGGTTTGCTTCATGGAGAAAAGGGAAAAGGGAGGGCATGATAAAAATCTTCTGGTATATAGAGGATGGTGATGAGCTGCTTTACAAGCCATCCAAGAGATGGCAAGCAACAATCTAATTTGCAACCAGAAAAATTTGGGGTTGGCATTATTGTGCTTCCCATAGTAAAGACTGTGAAATTTCCATTATTAGATCTTTTCAGACAAACATATCAGACATATGTTGGTTCTGTCTGGACCAAGCAGATGAGTAGATGGCTGAAATGTGTTGGTAGTGACAAACATCCAAACCTTCCCTGGAGAGGGAGCCTGCAGATGTTCTTCTGAATTCAGATGGAGTCGTTCAGCTCCATGGTCATAGACCATTCAGCCCAAAGCAGCAATGATGGATCGCTTTTGCCTATTCACAGTGAAAAATCAAGTGCTCAGAGATAGGAAGCTCTGGTTAATAATTGGTTGGCCTGCCCAGAAATGTGACACTCTTGGTACTGCCGGTTCACAACTACGCTTCCTGACAAAGAGATCTGCTTCTCTGTCTGTCGGCTTGATTCATCTGGATGTCTCCGGTGAGCTTAAATAATTCATGACGATAAAAGTTTATTTTTATGCTGTCTCGGAATGGTAATGAGGGTTTGTGGAAGCTGGCGAGATGCAGCGGGAAGCGGCAGGGTGCAGCTGCAGCCTTTGCATGGGTGATGTGTTCTCATCATTAGCAGGTCAGATGCCAGGCATCCAGCACAAGCAAAGGCTTCTTGCATGCTGCCCTGTTGCAGAGCCTCTGTTCTGATCTCCAAGTATCGCTAAGTCCTCCTTCTCCCCAGCCAAGCTCAGGGCATGGCTTGCTGTGGCTCTTCTCTGCACTATGGGTTAAGAGGTGTGGGTGGCCAGTGCATGAGAAAATCAAGCGCCTTGTTTCCTATTTGCATTTGACTGGAAGCATTTCCATCTCCAGATGCTTGATGTCAGCGAGCCTGAGAGTGAAACTGGGGACCTCCTAAACTAACATGAAAAAAATTTACAGCTGGAGCTGAGGCAGCCAAGCTGTGGGGCCTGCTGTCTGCACACTGGAGGGCTGATCCTGCAGCCCCTCGGTGCCCAGCAGTGGGGTAGAGGCCAGGAACTGCAGAGGGGTCCTCGTTGTGGCCAGCGAGGACCCACAAGTGAATGTGATGGGTTATGAAACCGCAAAACTGGACTCCAGCTGAGGACAGCCTAACAAACCCCATGTGCTGGTCTCCCAGAGACCAGTTACCCATTTGTAATGGTTAAGCTCACTGCGTCTTTCTGAGAGCCCTGCAAGAGGGTTCATGTTCCTGAGCAATGCTGGGAACCAGGGCAGGGGTTTAGGGAGTGTGCTGCCGGCCTGCTACCTGCCTGCAGGTGTTGGCTTGGCATCGAAACTGCCCATGGGGCAGAGATCAAACACCCTGCTTAGTGGTGCTGGCCCTTTGCCGGTAAAGAACTTGGGTTTAAGTCATCCTCATGCTTTAGGTGGACCAGTAAATACAGTGGGGGTGATCCTATGGCATATATTGAAATAGAACTTGCAGGGAAGCGTATGGGAGCTCTAGCTACGCATCTTTCATTGCCTGCGATACACCACAGTATCAGCCTGGATGGGAAACGTTCCGTGATCCCTTTGCTATGCATTCCTGTACAGCCAGCTTTCTCATTACCTGTATACTCAGGAAAGCAGATAGTCAGTGGAGATTTCTTAATTTTCTCCTCAAATATGTCCTTCTTGTTTAGAAAGAGGATGATAGATGTATCTGTGAACCATTTGTTGTTGCAGATGCTGTCAAAAAGCTTCAGTGATTCGTGCATGCGGTTCTGCAACAGAAAGGAGAGATCACATCAGGCCAAAGACAGCGACTGAGGGACGTTCAACATGTAGGGAAATCTAAAACAACTAAATTAAGGAGGAAAACAACAAAAAAAAAGCTACGATATACATAATAAATTTATGTATACATACAGCTGAACATTTACATACACAGATGCAATCCCTATAACACTTGACATACAGTTAGTAACTTAAGGGCATTTAACTATACAGAGCTGTTTTGATTTTGCATAGCATTTAATTTACAGGATCCCAGCTCATAGAAATCATCATGCACCATGCATGGATGGGGAGTTACTTTTGCCCTTTGATCAGATTTATGTGTCGGTGTAGCTCATGCAGATCTTCTAAAAAGTTTTCATTATTTTTTTTAAACTTTTTTTTTTTTACTTTCTCGAGTGTGTGTGGCACACAACTGGTTGGATACATTAACCAAGGACTGGTAGATCCTTGAATTAATCTAGAGTTGGAAGCAGACATCAAGGTGACATAATTTTGGAAATGACCTTGCCGTGACCTTTGCCTGGTTTTGTTATTTTGTTTAGTGGTGTTGTCTCTTGCTGGGCTTTTAATTTTTTAAATTTTTTTATTTAGTTCTCTTGGAAGATGGCTCAACAGAAAGTGTCTGGCAGAGAGGAAAAAAAAGTGATAAAGGAAGAGGAAATAGTATAAAAAGGAAGAACGTAACGAAGGGCATCTAAGAACAACCAGACTAGAAGTCAGGCAGCTACCGCTGATGTTAGCTCATGCCTCTAGAAGAACATTAGCTACTTGCCAGCAGAAGAGCCATACGTTCAAATGCACGCACGGTGAGAAGTCAGCGTTTTGGTTATAGGTCATGCAAAAAAAGACACAGGAAAGGAGAGAGATAGGAATGAAAAAAACAGACCAGTTAGAGAGTTGCAAAGTCTGCCACATGGTTTTATGGTGGTGGAAAGAGCTCACGGCAAAGTCAACCAAGTGTCATGTTCCCTGCTGCTTTCAACTCTCAACTCATTTTTTCTTTTGTTTTTTTTTTCTCGGTTCAAGAGAAGCTTCATACCTGCCAAATTTGGTTGGTCTCTCAAATGCTCATTTTTTGGCCTTTGTTTGGCTAGATAAGTCAGACGGACGAGGAAAAGCTGTGAAGGTGCTGAGGCTGGCGATGTTTGGCGCGCGAGGCCGACGCCGGAGTGCGCACGCCGGTCGCGTGGCCATCTCTCAGCCGGGAGCCGGGTAGCGGAGAGAGCAGGCGCGGTGAGGACGAAGCACACCCAAGAGTCAGGGGGTTATCAAAGGCAAAGCATGGTACAGACCAGACCGGCTCCTCGGCTTTTCCCAGAGGCATCTCCTTGGGACAGCACTCCCCAAACCCGCTAGTGCACATACGAGACTGGTTACAGCGGCCGCAGGAGATACGCTAGAGAGAACAGGGCTGCACGGTCTCGTTGCTGGAGGGTTTTTTGGGGTGGGTGCAGCATGTATCCCCCCAGATTTGGAAATTCAGAGTGGTGCAAGAGACAGCCGGGGGCTTTCACCCCTCTCCTGCTCTGGTTCACGCCTGCGCTGGCAGCATAATTGAGCCCAGTGCTTTATTGATTAACGCTTTCCTTTTCATTGATATACTTTAGCTGATGCTGAATGTTTTATTTAGACAAAAGTGGCTCTATGGATGAAGGAAACATCCGATCCGACCCAGAGTGAAACAGGATGCACACGATTTGCTGTACCATATACCACACGCTTTGCTACCAGACTCGACATGACCGAGCAACTCCGCACCGTGCATTGTACCAACACACGGGGAAGACACGATCCTGTACAAATGTAAAAATGCATTTACTTATTGGGTCTCAGTTGCAAGACATTCACTTAACTGGATCATCCCATGTCTGTGTACTGTTTTTTGCTAACCCAGTTTGTACTGGCTGGTGTGGGAGCCCCAGAGCAAAGCTCCTCTTTGCTACTTGTGGTGTCAAAATTGTAACCATGTAGAAACCTACAAAGGTTTTGTACAGGAAATCCTTGGCTACCCAAAGCCTTTGGGAGGAGAGAAGAAAGCGGAGGGCAGTCAGGGGAACAGAAATCAAATATAATTAACTCTTTTTTTAAAGAAAGGTCCCTCACAGAACATTTTTAATGACATTTTTATCACCCTTGCTGATGTAAAATAAAAGCATGGAGAAACATGTGAACGCTGCTCGTGGGTTAAACCAATACCTCATCTGCCGCAGCCACCAGCCTGGAAGTCACCGTACTTACCGTGCTGCACCTCGCCAGCCCCATATCACGCCGCGCGGCCCCGGCGGGGAGCAGCGGTGTGCAACCGTGCCTCGTGGCATGGGAAGCACAGTGGGTGACATCGGATTTGGTTAAGACATAGAAGCTGAGGACTTCTCCTGAGCTGGGCTTCGCCGTTAGGTGAAGCTGACTTTCCTACAGTAGCAAGACTACCTAAGGATCCTACAGAAATCCTTCTGCTTCGCTTATATGGTTTGATTAATTTGCATCAACACCTGTTAGGAAATGCGAGTATTTTCCCAAGAAACAGTGACTCTTAGCATCTAGTTGTAAACCAGAATATACACACAGCACAAACCAATACATCTCTGTAGAAAATGAGAGTTACCATAAAAATCCTCTATTCCTTTCAAATTCCAGAAACAGGTTTTGAAGCTTCCTAGGGCTGCCTGACCTGGCTTTCTGGTCTCTACATGTTGCTTCTCCCGCCAGCTCTGCCGGTTAGCTGAGTAAATATAATCACTGCTCTGCCCACTCCTCCTTATTTACCTGGGAAAGGTTCTGGTCTTAAAATCCACCTTTTCCTTCCCCATCACTAAAGAGAAGACAACATTACTCAAAAGCAAGGAACCACTTTCCATGCATGGCAGAGGTGCAGAGCAATATCCCAGTGAGCAGGTATGGATGCTCCTGTTGCCGTACCTTGGTGCCATGTGGGAAATGCTGTTGCATTCCAGGAGGGCTCCCGGGAGCCCACACATGGACACAAGCTGTCCCAGTGCCAGCCAACATCGGGAATGCCTTGCTGCCTCCCTTCCCTTTCCTTTCCTTTCCTTTCCTTTCCCTTCCCTTCCCAACTGTCATTAATTTAATAGATGTTTGTAGACCTCCAAGGGCTCAGACAGGCCTTGGCTGAGAGGCAAGGATGGGGAGGCAGTCTTCAGGTATCACATGTAAAAAGACAACCTGCTGCTAAAGGAGGAGTGAGAAGTTAAGGCCCCCAAATAATCCCCCTCCTACCAGTAAATCCACAGTGAAAGACCCTTTTAAGTCCCTTAAAGCTTCCCCAGGGCCCCTCTCAGGAGCACCCGTGCTGCTGTGATGGGGCAGATGTGCCTGCTCTGCTAGGAGATATTAAAGATCACAACTCTCATACTTTTATACGAAGTGATATAAAATACTCCACCTGCTTTTGGACCCATTGTGCTGCTTTTTCCTACTTTATGTTGGGTCTATCATTAAGGGAAGGGCTCTTGAAACATTGGCTTCTTAATGTCACTTCCTATTTCAAAATCAGTATTTTAAATCCTTACGCCTGCAAATGCTTTACACCCCAAGAAGGAAAGCAGCCCCACCAGCCACGTTACAGAGGAATAACCATTCGCCCATACAAATTAAAAGCCCAGTTAACTTTTCCTGAGCAGGACAAGAGACAGAATTGGTTATGGCTGAGTTCAGATGTCATTGCACAACCATGTTCCCATCGCTGATGGGAAGGGCAAGCAGCTTTCTATCGAGTGTCAGGGAGAAAGCATGAGGCGGTCAAGACTCTGCCCAGGCAGAAACACACCCATAAACCCCATCTTTTTTTGACCAGAGCATGGGAGGAGACCTGGTTATTTCTGCAACACACAGTCAATTCAATCTTTTTTGTTTACCTTGGTGATTAAGTGCTAACTGTCATGCGAACTATAAGGACACTGAAGGTTATCCTAAGCACAGAAACTCCATATTCCCCCTCCTGCTTATATTTCCTAAGATGCCAAGCCACTTCCACTTGCTTTGTCACTCCTAAGGCAATTTCTGAGCGCTGCAATTCAATTTTCCTTGCCCAATGACAGCAGAGAGAGCACGCTAACCAGGTCATGCAATGAAATATGAACCAAGAGGCCAACACTAATGCACACCAAGGGTCACCAGCACAGCGCCTTCAACCCATCCCATGCTCAGCAATGGGGACACGAACAATACTTGCATGCCTTGGCTAGATATGGATGACCTAAATATCTTAGTTTCAGAGGCAGCAACATGCAGCATGAACATCTCCCTCTCTTGCCATGACAGCTTTGAATTTGCGAGGCAAAAACCAAAGAGGATAGTCTCGTTTCCCACAACAGGTCCCATGCCATTGCTGTCTTTTTAAAAATTCCATTAGGAATTCCATTTAGAAGGAACAGTGCAAATCTACCTTTGTTAATAATCTTCTCCAGTTTTACTGATTAATATGACTGCTGTCCCTCTCTCCTCCCAGATTACAGATCTGAGGCTTTCCTTCCTGTAACCTCAGCTTATGAAACATAAAGACAAGTCACAAATGAGACAAAATAGCCTCATTATGCAAAGCCATAATCCATGGAGTTGTTCAGTCAGTTAAAGCAGGATGTTCCCACTGTGTACTAATATGACAGAGAGCCCTGCAACTCCTTGTGATGGACTCGGTGAAGGCAGATGCAGAGGCAGGTGGGATACCTTGGAGACAGTGTCTTGTGAGTTGGATGGGCTGGGCAGAAGGTGTAATTTTGCCTTGTGAGCTCTAGCTGTGGGCTGTGGCTGGCAACAACGGCACTGGTGAAGGCACTGCTTGAATTTCCCTGTAGGTTTGCTCCTCTCCCCTGGGAGCCGGGCATGCAGGGAAGCAGTTAAGATCTGCCAACAGCAGCGTAAAAAGATGTTTGGGGCAATGGGAGAGGCTGGATTCAATAGCACCAGGGGTTTCTAAGCAAAGTGTGGTCTTTATGGGTGTATGGGCCTAGAAATCACAGATGCAGAAAGTCTTCTTTATTTTATTTATGTCTTTCTGATCTGGACATAGAGAAGTACTTGCTTTCCTTGACTCCCACTGCGTTGCTCTTTGTGGCAGGGAATTGGAGAGAAAATATATCCCTTATAAAAGACTACCTGGTCTTCAGGAGTGATGGCTTCGCACACAATAGCCCTTTTTCAGCTGCTGCAGGAGGATGGGTGCTCAGTGTTTTAAAACAAAGAAAGCAATAAACCACAAAAAGACTTTACAAGTGTAGATCTGTGCTTTAAGGGCAGGGACAGGTCAGGGGGGATTTCACCCAGCCTTGTTTAACCAGCTCTTTGCTTAGTCTCATTTGAAAGGATTCACAGTAAACCTGTTGTTCGTGAGCTTTTTTCAGTGAGACAAGCTGACCCTACAACTACCCTGGTCCCAATGCCCTGGTGCTAACCAAGCTTAACAAGGTGAGCCCCTGCTCTGCATTAGGCTGACTTTATTTGAACTGCAGTTTCATCCGCCTGAAGTATGGTTTGACTTAGAGAAGTGCAAAAAGACCCTGTGAAATCCTGTGATTATTGTCAACAGGGCACTGAGCACATGAGGAAAAGCTGTTCTCTCCTTGCACTGGCTTTGTAAGCATTTTTTTGGGCACCTGAGATGCAGTAAGGCTCTTTCCCTCTCATGGCTCCATGCCAGAAATGAAAGCTCTACAAGTCTTTTCATATTCACAGAGACATCTGTACAGCCCCCAAACCTTCAGTGGCTTAATACAGCTGGAAGTGCCTGGACTGTAGTAAGCATCTCTATAGAAAATGAAGATGGAGGAGCAGCATCCAGCTTACTCTCTCAGCTGCCTCCTCTTTGTGTTTTCTAAGTGAGAAGCAATAAAAGCTGATTTACGTCATTAAAGCCAGCAGATGTGACGGATGCAGACAGACGGCAAATCAGCTGACTGAAGAGATGCTGCTTTTACTGCTGGGTTTTTGGAGAGGAACCATGTTAGCAGGGAGGAGACCAAGTGCTTGAGGGTTCAGCTGGGAGAGAACCGAGTCTGTGGGTGCCGCATTTTCCACCTGCCATTTGTGCCAGGGGTATAATAGGGCAGACAAGGTCTGACACCGTCATTTTTTCCTATTTGCATTGACCTCACTCAGGGTTGTTTATTTGGGTTAGGCGGGGGCGTCCTGCAGGCACGGTGGTAGCGATGCTGAATCCTTTCCCCGTTTACGCCGAATGTGTAAATGAACAGCAGCTGCCTCTGCCCTCCTGTTGCTCAGCATCCCCAGAAATGCTTTGTGAAAAGGGAGTGAAATAGCAAGCAAATGTCAGCGCTGTGCCAGAGCACAGCTCCAACTTTGCTCCTGTGTCCAGAAAGCAGGAGCAAAGTTGGAGCTGCTCAAATCCCATTTTCTGCAGCGCGGCGCATCAGGGGGGAGGCTGAGCTGGCACCCTGCTCGTCACTGGGGCGGTACTGGGTGATGGACAGTCACTGGCAGAGCTCAGCATCCCCAGGAGAGATGCTGTAACTTCCATCTCAGAGGAGCTGAGTTAAGGCTGACATTTAAAAAATGGCATTGGCATTCAAGCCCTTCCATTTTGTGCTCCATGGCTTTGAATCACAGGCTCTGGCTTCTGTAGACTGGTGCCCAAAGGTGACCTGTATTAAAGGCTGCCTTTGGCTTCGCGGTTTGGGTGTAACAGCCCAAGTTATACCTACAGAGCACCTTGCCCTCTGCTCAGATCACAGCTTTGCTCCCTGCGCACTGGGTCTGCCCTGTCCCTGAGTATTCTCCTTTATCTCCTGGGTGTGTTTCCCCCGCCCAGCTGCAGAGCTCTATGGCATTGAGCTAATGGCTGGGTTTTTCAAATAACGTCAGGAGATTTTGGTTCCTTCCCAGTAAATCCTACAGGACTGAGCATCCTTGAGCATATCAGGGCCAGGGTCAGAGGGAGGTGACAACTGAGGATTACAAATGAGCAGACATGAGAGGCTGTAGGGTGTCTCAGTCACTCTGGAGGGACATAGTCATGATGTTAATACCACCCTGAATTCTGGCATCAATACAACCCAAACAACCAGGTGACTTCATCAAACAGTTTGCCAGAGCTCATAAACCTGTCTGAGAAGAGGCTAAAAACCACAGCCCCACCCTTTTTGGGATGAGACAACTGATATCTAACAGCAGTCTTTCCCTCGATTCCTTCCTCATCAACAGCTTTCTGCAAGCCTATCATCTTTACCAGCAGGAGAATAAAGACCCTCAGAGAGACAGAGCTGGCAGGAGTGAGCCCTCCATGCTGCCGCAGACTGGGCACAGATGAAATCATTACCAAAGACTGAGTATGGCCTCCAATTCCTTTTCATTAGATAAATGCAACTGGGTGCTTGCTGCAATTGTCATTAGTCCCAAAAGCATGCATCCCCAACACACTGAATGAACGGCCAGAAGACAGTAATGAGTCTTCTTGCTTCCTTTCTGTGTATTTAATTCACTTGTATTAATTGCACTCTAATACCAAGGAGCACACAGCTTCTCACTAGCGTTATTTCCAGATGGTATTTTGAGCCTAATGTCACAGTGGGAAGTCATAAAAGCTCTCCTAGAGCAAATTACCTGAGGAATCAAACAGTTCCAGTCTCACTCAGGAAAATGAATTTCTGTAGCCTGAAGAAATAGCTTATACTCCTAGCCCGAGCCTGCCTTGGGTGTGTATGGCCGACCTGCACCTCTGCACCATGGCATGACTGCTTCCTTACATTTGTTTTAAAAGCCCACCTAGCTCTATCTCCTCTTTCTGGATATAGGGCCCCGTTAACACGTTTTGAAAACACACAGGTCAGCTAGAAAGGACAAATAAAACACTGCGACTTTACCAGTGCAAGGCAGCATTACCTGGGTGTGCAGGACTTGATTTTGAAGAGTGCGAAGGAGGACAAATCTCCCCAGGATTTCAGAGTCAAGGGAGAGTGACTGACAAAAGCACATTACTGTAGCACCTCAGTGAGCATTCGGCGATCTCTGAGCACTTGCTGGCTATGCAGTATCCCATAAAGAAGTGTCGGGGCCTCCAAGACCCGGTTAGACTCACCGTGGTTTCATCTTCATGGAGCACCTGGTCGTAGCCACTCAGCGCGACGCAGAAAATGATCGCTGTGACATCCTCAAAGCAGTGAATCCACTTCTTGCGTTCTGACCGCTGGCCCCCGACATCGAAGAGCCTATGGCACAGAGAGGACCATCAGCACCTGCTCTTTCTTATGTTATGAGGAAACTTCAGCATTCTTGCCGTTTTCTGACCATATGGTCCCTGGAAGGCTCCAAACAGAAAGCAACAGGTCTTTCACCACTGGCTTGGTCTTCTCCTGCAGAGCCTGGAGCCGAGGAGGACCAGGAGGAGCAGTTACAGCTAGGGATGTGGGGATCTGTGGGAGAGCCTCAGCAGTGTGCTGGGTCCCTGCAGAAGTGGAGACCGCACACTCTTGGGTTTTATATGCTCTACATAATTTCATGTGTGGCTTTCTGTCTTCATGCTCTCTTCTCTCTACTGGCTGGCATCATGAGGGTCAATACATAGCATTAACCACACGTGAGTGACCCACTTTAGAGAAAAGATTTGGCCAAATATTTTTACATTTATGAGCTTGATCAGACTTGGGGCCAATCTCATATTGTACCTCCCAACAAAGTGGTGTTGTTTGGGTTAGAGGAAAGTATCGTGAGCTCCTATCTTAAAGGCAGTGATTTTCAAGACAAGATTGCCAAACATTCCATATTGCTGACCCCCCCAAAATGCTGTGTCCTCTGCAGTGGGAGTCATCTGTGCATTAACCAGCAGTTTAACAATTTCTCCTTTGGGAACTATGGGGAAACACTGTGAGAAACAGATGCCCTGAAAATTTACTGTGCAGTTTTAGACTAACCTGAAGTGGAGGTTTTTGAATGTGAAGTGGGTTTCTACAATGCCAGTTGTTTTGACCCTGGTTCGGAGGATGTCCTGCTCCGTAGGCTGGTAGTCTGCAGCTCCGATTCGATCTAAGCTGTCTAGGTAGCTAAGAGAAGAAGGGAAAAGAAAAAGAAAACAGATAAGAATAAGACACATTAATCTTTGCCCATCTCAGATGAATCCTTCAGCTTCCTATTAATCTTTTTCAAACTCATTTTTCATGGCTGACTGTATTGTAGTTAAAGGAAAAAAAAATCCTACTCTGAGGAAAAAGAAACGTTAACAAACCCCACTAACCGAAGCATAAAATCTGATAGTGAACTGAAAGCAGGAAATTAAGTGTACATGTGTTGTGAGCCCTGATTGCAATCTGTGAAAATACACAGTGTTAATATTACTTGCTATTTTTATTCCCTGAGGGACGAAGGTCCCAATCAGTCCATTGTGCTGGATGCTATATACACACATGCTTTTCTGTAAGGGTTTATTCAGGTAAGAGGTTGGAGCATATAGGTCTCGCTCCCAGAACAGACAGGTCAAGTCACCTTTGGGAGATGCCTCTGTCTCTGCTGGGAAAGGAGGGAGATGGGGCAGCTTGCTCCGACGAGATGCTTTGCTTTCAGTCAGCTCAAATGAAGGGAGATGAATCTGCCCGAGTGAGTCACTGCTTCGGTTTGAAATCCAGCACAGGGCTGGCACTGCAGGAGATGCAGCGCTGGGACAAAATCCAGGGGCCTGCTTAGGTGGTGATAATCTGGGAGTATAAATCAGGGTTTTCTGGGGGTAGAGGAGAGATTTAGCTTTCTAAAATACTTGGATAGTTTTAAAACATTTACCCTTATTCTGCTCTAGGCTTAACATCTATGAACACAGGCAATGCCTCCATGGGCTGAAACTTTGGGTAGGAAGTCCTGTCTTTTGGCGTGAAATGTTTTTGTAGAGGAACCCAACAGCTGCCCACATATGACCACAATCCATTTTTTCATCCACATTCAAGACAATTTTTCAAAACAAATCAGCCCAACTAAATATAATTTATAAAGAAAAGAGGAATTTGGATTACAATTTAATATGAATTATAAACACAGAACTGCACCACACAGTAAAATCTTTCTCACCGCCATTGAGCTGCACGCAGACACTCCAGTTCCTCTTAAAGGGTGTTCGCTCTGCATTACGGGGCCTACATGCCTACCTCTAGCCCCAGGAGCATCAATCTAATGCACATGAGATACTTTCAATATATTGTGACTATAATAAAGCAGGTCTGTGCACGAGCAGTGGTCTTGCCCTTCAATCTCTGTGCTTGTGGCAGCCTGGGTATCACCCAACGAGGCAGTGGGGCAGGAGGTGACATGCCGGGGGCAGGATGGGAGGGGACCCGTTCAGGTGTTAGCCAGAGGATGGCAGCTGTGCCCAATGCAGCTTGCAGAGAATAAAGAGTAGCCAGAGGAGCTGTGCAGTTGTAGGGAAGGAAAAGACTTTGTTGCCTCTGGTGAGTATGAGTTTATGGGTGAGTGCAAGAAGGTATGAGCTGGAACCATTCACATGAGATAGCCATGATGTCTAAGCTTGACCTTCTCTTTCTGTTTAGCAAAATGCATTTTTTTTTTAACATAGAGTGTGGATTTAGTCCTGATGAGTAACCCAATCACACCGACTTGGTAGTGAGCACACATCCCCCTGTGCCTTGCCAAAGCACATCCCGCTTGGCCTGAATGCGCCGCCCTGTCCTGCCGCTGGAGATGCTTTCCCTGCTGCATGAGAAAGCAGGAAAAGGCTTTCCGTTCGTGTCCTGGAGGGAGTGCTCTGAGCCAGGCCCCCGGAGCAGGACGCCAACTGCGCTAGGGCCGTGCACTCTGCTACCCGAGAAAACTCATTGCCACTGGCTTTCATGCCTACCCGGCTAGCCTGGAAAAACAAACAGACAACCAAACTCTACGCTAAGGTGAAAAACAAACCTCACTCCACTCGCATCACTTATTTTGGCTACCCATCATTTTTATCATTCATTTTTGTTAAAGAATTGCAAGAATCACGTCACCCAGAGAAAAGTATATAAGCTAAGCAGGCTTATTTTTATTGTGCCCTTTTTCAAGCATTTAAAGCCATTGTGGTTTTGTGACAGATGCTCCCTTAATAGCCTTATGATGGGCCCTGGATGGATGAATGGGGCTTCACTTGAAATCAGATCCTCTGCTGTGACGGCTGAAGCCACGATCACTCATCTATTCACAACTGGTGTCAACTCCTGTTATTTAAGAGACAGCTGCATTTCTTCACATGTCCCTGCAGACCGAGGCAGCTCTGCAGTGCTGTTATTCAGAGACCCAGGCTCTCCTCTGTCCTCAGGAACAAAATATTTCAAGGTGATGGTAAAAAGTGGAGGTGTAAGAAAGCGAAGGATTTTCTTTCCTTCTTGCAGCTCTTGGCAGTACCCTGAAGACCTTTATCACTTCCTCCATCTTAATTTTCTGTATTTTCCTATGATTCAACTCTCTTCAATTTAACGTTCCCTATTAATTATTCTTGCCTTTGAGATCCTCCTTTAATGCTGGGAGTGCAGCAAATGAAGAAGTCTACCGCAAACTGGCCAAAGGACTCAGCATCACAGCAGCACAGTGGCAGAGGAGTTTGTCACTGTAAGTAGTGCATTCAATGTGCGATGATTTGCTTGTGAACAGCAGCATTCTTTAAACCCCAGGCAGCGTCCTGGGACTTCAGGGGGTTCTCACTCTCACTACCGGTGTGCACAGCCTACGGCTCTTCCACGCGGCACTCCCCTTGGCTGCCCGACAGCGAATTAGCTCCAGTTTTGATTTGATCCTGGATCCAACCTGGCTCTGAGGTTTGCAAAGCCTCACCTCCCTTTGCATCCTTGTCCGTGGTGGTGATGCAGCCTCGTATGTCTGGCTCCACCCAAGTTACTCTGGGGGATCAGAGGTTTGGGGGAGCTGATGCAGCCTGCCAGCCTCTCGAGGGGGCAGGATGATAGTGATAGAGGGAGGAGAGCCGAGCAGGATCCATCCCATTCACCCTCTCCACCCTGACAGCATCTGGCTTCCAATCCCAGCTGGGATATCTCCATAGGAACCTCGACTGGGGGGTCTAGCATCTCTCTGGGTGAGGGCACTGCTTCCCAGTGCTTAACTGGTGCTGTGACAGAGGACTACTCAGTATCCCCAATACTCAGCCTGTCCTGGCTTCAGGTGAGCTGAGCTCCATGAGTCCAGTGCCTTGGGGTCACTCCCACGCTAATGCATCCAGCCCAGCAGCTGGGCACCCCAGCTCCGACACCTGCTTGCCAACATACCCTTTGCCTTTTCTATTAACTCCCCTCTTCATCTCTTCCCTCATCTCTAGTCTTTTCCATCATTCTCCCTGTGTTTCCCAGTTACTTAAATTCTTTCATTTGCCTCGGTCTGCTTTTCATCTGTTCCTGGTAGTCTCGATGAGGGTCAGCCATCAATTTTTATGAAGGTATACAACATTTTCAGTGCTGGTTTTGAAGCTGCATTCCAAAACTGTTTACTCCTCTGGCTTCTCTCCCCTGGAATTTCTCCCATCTCAAGCTGCAGCAGATATTTTTGAACCCCGGGCTTGGCCGCAGCTGAGCTGGGCCCCATCGGTGTGTGCACCCCATGAAGCTCAGCCGCAGGACCGTGCCGTGGCACGGCTGCCATGCTAACATCCAGCTGCAGGAATGGGAAGCTCAGGCAGGCTGCTGTTTGGATGTGGAGCTGATTTTAGCTGCTGCTTGTTCTTCTTGGTTCCTGCTGGAGGTATCTCTGAGGCTTCACCGGAGTGCTGGCGCTCCCTGCCCGTGCTGCTTGGAAGGACCTGCTGGTCTGCTGGGTGCGAGCCTGAGCTGGCAGAGGGTGGGATGTGTTGGGGGCATCACCTCTTTGGGAACAGGGAAACCCAGGTGGGGTCAAATTGCTACACATGGTGCTGGATGACAGCACTCCTGGTATGCCCTCTGAACCACAGATCTAAAGGCCAAACTGTTGCTGGAGATAATTAGTTGTCGCAGCCAACAGGCTCGATGACACATAATCCCCTCAGAAGCTGGCATCTGTTTAACCAGCAGAAATGAGAGCACTTTGCAGGCCGTGGCGCGAGCACTCGGCTCTCCCCCTTCCGCGTCATCTTTGTTGCATAGTGCTGGCATCAGAGCTCTTTCCACTTCCCAGCTCCGGGGTTTGCACGCTGGAGTGGAAGGATATCTGAAATGACACATCAGCTTTTATTTGCGGCCTGCCTTGCCCAGGGCTTGCAGGGGTTAAAAAAAGCTGAAGAAAGGTTAGAAGGTTTTTGAGTACATGAGTAACCCTCTAGCATTTATACTCCTGAGCCGAGTAGCTCCATTACTGCTTATATCTTTTATCTTAAATGCTTTGTTTTGAAGCAGATTGCAGGTTTCTGAGTCACTCGGTTTATCAGGCTCAGGGAGGTGAAGCCCGACTATATTACTCTGCTAGAAGCAAAATGCACCAGAAATGCCATTTCCCAAATACAGGGAGAGGAGCTCATCAAACTGAGGCTACAAAAGGCAGGCACTTTATAAGGACTAGCTGATATTAAATATCTCCACACAGTAATATCGAAAATAAGGAGTAAATATAGTTTCTTGCACCTTCATTTGCTGTTTCCAACAGCATGTGGTAGCAGCACCATTGATATTGGAGACACTGCATGCAGAAAGGACAGTTGTCCGTGTTATCCCATGGGAACAGACCGGTGGCAGCAGCCTACGTGCAGCACGTGGATGGGGACCCCTCGCCAGGCACTCTGCCACCACGGGAACCTTCTCCCAGGGTGGTACTGCCTATGCCAAAGGCTCCGCTCGCCGCCTTCTTGGATGAAGAAGTGTAGCTGAGGTCGCTGGCTGTGGTCAGAGCTGGATACCTGTGGGAAGGCTTACACAGATGTACATTCACATCTGTTGAGGTTAATGGCAATAAAATGGTTAAACGTCTGTTGGGTTTTTCTTGCCTCAAAGGTGACATCTTGGCAGTCTTTTTGCAGGCAGCATCCAGCTCGCACTGTGCACACCTGAGGTGTTCACACTGCGCCGAGGCCGAGCTCATGTCCTCAGTGCTCGAGAAGGGGCAGTGCAGTGGCAGCTGCAGCTTGGGTCTTGGTCTGGGGTGGGTTTGCAGACAGGGGAGCAGGAACTTCAGGAGAGCAAGCCTGGAGACAGCAGCATCTTCCCAGCTGCTTCTCTGTCCTGCCGGTCCTGGCCTCTGTCCATGTCTCCTCCATGAAAGGAAGGCTGTGCGTGGGATACCCCAGCCTCGTTTTGTTGGCTTGAGTTGTATTTGATTGAAAAAGCAGATCCCCATTTGTCAATAGACGCAGCTGAGTCACTGCTGGGTTATTTCCTACTCTGTGTACAGAGGCGCTGGAGGGTCAGCTCCAACCTCATCATCTGGCAAATGCTGAGTTTTTAATCAAGGTTGTCATGAGCAGGAGTCATCTCATCTAACTCTAGATGCTTATGTGAAGGTGTCTCCATCTGAGTGCTCCGTCATAGTTCATGGATGGAAATGAGCATTTCTAACGTCTATTATCTGTATCTGACCTTAGCTTGTACCCTAACTTCTTCCTTTTTTTCACTGATGAACAAATAGCTCGATGTATATTTAGCATTAAACCCATTTAATATTTAATGACTGTAGAGTAAGGATTCATAGGATAAGCACTGGGCTTAGGGAGTGTCAGTAGTGACTCTACAACAGCAGAGTAAACTCTCATAGTGTCTTCCACCAGAAGAGAAAAACCGTGTGGGTGCTGCTTCCCGAAGGTGTGATATGGCTCGGTATGGCTTCCCAGGGCAGCCGGTGCTGGGCAAACACCCGGAGGCTGTGGCACTGCAGCGTTTTTCCTGCAGACACCATGCCTAGCCATATCTACTGTATTATTTTAGGGGAAGGGGGGGAAAAAAACCCCAGCCCACTCTCAGAGCCCAGCACTCATCCAGCACACACAGCGGTGATGCAACACGTGTCTTAAATAATCATCAGTTATGAAAGACTTGAAACGTAGCCAAGCAGTGCCATCATGTCCCTTCAGAAATCAATCCCACCTAAGGGTAGGGACCATGACGTGCACACGCGTGCGCAGAGCCCTCATGTCCTCCTAACGAAAACCAGAAGGCATTACGAGCTGTTCCTCGGGCACTTCCAGGTGGGTTATGGCAGGCAGGAGGAAGAGACCTTAGGGGATAAGTAATTCAGCTAAGAGGGCAAGAGCATTGTCTGGCGTTTTGTGAGCCCAGCCCAGAGAAGGAAGGTCTTGGGAATTCACTCCTGGACTTTAAACAACACGTGTTTGTGTTTCTGGCTGTGTTACCCACTTGGCCAGTCCTGCCTCAATGGGAATCACATGAATTACATGGCAGGCTCTGCTGTCCCGCCGCTGCTCCCAATGATAAATCTCATCTCACGTCCAACCAGATGAGATACCAGCATGGACACTCACCAGCTTCCCTCCCTCAACTCCAACCAGCAACAAGCCACTTCTGGTGCCTGCTTCTTGCAGGCTGCTAACAGCAGGAGTGATGGTCATCAGGCCCAGAGAATGCTGGGGTTATTTTCCTGAATAAACTCTGCTGGATGCTATGAGTTTTCATTACTCTCCCCTGGGAAACGAGGAGGATGGTCTCTGCTATTAAAGGATGGTGCCAGACCTTGACAAGAGGGATGCTACATTGCGATGCATGTTTTTTGCCCTGCACTGAAGCAGGACCCCACTGCTGGTCAGGACCACAGGCTGTTTGCTCAGACCTTGCTGAGTGCAAGTGAGAGATGCATCCGTGAAAAAGGAAGAGGAGTCATGCAGCAGGCTGTACAGAGCTTGTACATCAAGATCAACTTGACAAGTTGATATTAATACTAATGATAGGCAGGAGGAATGAACAAAAGCAGGTTGGAGTTTAGCTGTCCTAGTTAGACTTGCAGTTTTCCAAGGCATGACTGGATCCAGAATAATTTTTAGCATCACATGTGGATGAGCAGAATCACTAAATAGCAACTGTATAACAAAGGTACTTCAGGACATAAAGGGTCTCCAGGCGTAAGCTGCTGGCTGGCTTTGCTCACGGGTGGCGGTTTGGTCAGCAATATATCACGGTCTTGTTACTGCTGGAATAAAAGGACATTGTGGTACAGTTTGAGTTTGTGATCAGAGAGCTCTGGATGGGGGAGAGGTGGGCTTTGGAGGAAAAGCCAATGCTAACAACCTACTCAGAAACGGTTTTGGAGCGGCCCTGGGAAAGCAGATGTGGGCTCATCTTTCTGCAATGAAATTTGAAAATTGGACAGTATGTAAGAGGGGATGATAAAGATTTTTTTTACATATTGGAGCCCTTACAAAAGAGAAAAGCTATTTGTCTGGATCAGGTCAATGACCCACCTAGCCTAACTAGTGTCCAAGAGCAGACATTGAGAGGAGAGTATGAATACAGGGCAAGTATGCAATACTCAGACAGTCTTCCCAGCCTCCAATACTTCATATGGATAACAGAGTTTCAAAGAAAAGGGTGATATCTTTACATTTACTACCCCTCAATGATTTTTCTTCCAGAAATTTGTCTAGGTGCTTTTTGAAGCAATGTAAACTTCTAACAGCCACATCTGCAGCAAGGAATTTCCCAGCTCAGCTACCCTGTCTATGAAAAACTGCTTCTTTCTGGTTTTTAAACTGCCATGTCAGAGTTTAACTTTGTTAATTACTGTATGGGAACAGCTGTCTTCTCTCTCCTCTCTATTCCCCACTTGTTTCTCTGTAGAGATCTCCATAGACCTCCACACATCCCCTGGGGATCATCTCTGCTCTGCTCCCAAGACATTCCTGCATGGCAGCTCTTTGGAGCCTTTCATCACACCAGGAAGGGGTTTTCCTGATCTCCTGGATCCTATCCAAGACGGGGAAAGGAGGGAGCCACAACTGCCTTGTTCTATACGTAACTGTCTGCTTTATGGCCACTTAATACAATGCTACTTGGAGAACGAGACAGTTTAATGCCAGCCCTCTTGGAGCTGCTGCATGGGCAGATCTGGTGAACATGGTTTGCTAGCGGTGGTGCGATCTCTTTTAGAAGTATCCTCATCTGGGCAATACCGCTGTTTATATAAAGCCTCTGTGATTTAAAGCATCATTTAGCACAGAGCTGCTGACCACAGGGCACCGTCGCCTTTGTTTTCATAAGAAAAAGATTTTTACAGGGGCTGGATGGATCTTTCCAGCAGCGCTACGTAAATCCGAGCCCGCCGGGATGACGCATGGCTCAGGCTGTGCAAGGTCTCCTCTCCCAGTGGCCCTGCACGCAGGTGTCCTCCGCACGCCAGGGCAGACGCAGGCACTAATCGAACTCCAGCTGAAGCAGAGGAAGGCTCAACAGCTCCAGTCTAGCTCTTGCTTTATGTAAGCCTCTGCTTCCTTCTGATGACCAGCTCTGAAGGACAGTAGCTGAGCTGAAGCAGGGATGAGGTGTGGTGGGACTCAGCACCCTGGAAGTGAGCAGGATCTATGCCTAAACCTTTACACAACAGAGTAAGTGGGTTTGATGCCTTTTTTTTTTTTTTACTCCAGGACTGCTGTTATAAACCTGCTGACAGCGGAGCTGATGGCTGTAAAAAAAAAAAAAGAAGAAAGAAAAGAAAGAAAATGAGGGGCTAAAAATAAGCCGTGGGGAGTTTGGGATAATGAAGGGCTTAGGGCTTGCTCTGGGAAGGAGCCCTGATCAGAGGACACAGCCTCCGTGCTGCAGCGGGGCACCCGGCACATCTGCAGGAGTGGCTGGCTCACCTGCGTGGCACTCGGTGGCTCAGCCCGAACAGAGGAGAGACATCGACAAACCCAGCCCACCGTGGCCGAGTCCCCCCAGTGAGCATGTCGACAAAAGCACGAAGGCTTGCTCGCCCCAGCGTTCCTTACATCTCACGACGGCTGATTCGATTTGGCCCCAAGGCGATCGCGTGAGCTAGTTACTCCAACTCTGGAAAGCAGACAGCTGTGACTGCAGATGAAACCAGTCCTGTGGACTTTAACCTTTTGATCAGCCACCGGCCAGGGAGATTCATCAGGGTGTGCACAAAGGCCCAGGACACCTATTTACACACTTGTGGCAGTAACGGAAGTAGCATTAACATCTCATTTTCTAAGCTGGAAGGAAAAAAATAGATATAGCTACAGTGTTTTTGTAGTGCTAGGTGTCTGTCTGCAGCAGGGATAGCACTGGTGAGGGATTTAGATCTAATGCTACAAAGGAAAGCATTGGTTAATGAGATCTGTGCTCTCATACCAAGTAGATAGAGGATGCCCATAGCTGGATGACGGCGCAATTACGAAGAGTGGGGTGGGTCTGTTGGGAGCTGACTTCAATTAGAGGCCTCATTTATACACTCACCGTGCTGAGGAAGATGGGTTGCTGGTGATGGAGTGGGAATCATGTTTCTGGATCTTCTCATCTGTCTGTTTCCCTGACCTATTAGCAAGCTATAAGGATTTCTGCTTTCAAATCCCATTTAAGCACCCCTGCCAGAAACCGTGGGTACCAAAATCAGCCAATGCTCTGCCGTGGACAGATATGACCCACAGCTAGCAAGAGCAAAACCTGGAAATTTTACCCTTGGCTGCACACTAAAAATGTCTTAGTTATCCCAGACATAGGCGGATCTCTTGGGCGTGTAAAATCTGTGCTATGCAAATGGGCTTTCTGGTCCTTCTCAGCGGCTGTCAGGCTGAGGCTCCTCCGAGAACGGCTTTGCTTGTGATATTGCAGTATTTTGGTTTCAGTCCAGGCCGGATCCAGAAACAGAGACACGTAAGGGAAAATTCATGGAGTTTCTCATCCCTTTAGAAGACATTCAGCCGAATAATTGTTAGGAGGAGACTTATTTGCTGTGTATCAAAATAGCTCGATGGTTCCCACCGGGGAAGGCTGTCACCTGAGCCAGGCTGGTTTGGCAAGACATCCTGCTGACCACCCACTTTTCCTTTCTCCCTCTCTTATGGGCATGAGCAACTTCAGAGAGGTCTGTAATTGTAGCCTACTGTCACCAGACAACCACCCCTGGAAGGTTAGGCTCCTGCAATCCACCTAATAGCAGTCTGGGTTGCTCCCAGGTCTCTGCAGGGGTGGGCTGATCCCTGTGTTCAGCTGAAGATGCATCAGAGATGTGTGTGTGATAAAATCAACTCGGGGTACTCTGTACAGGACAGCCTGGCCTCAGAGCTGGTGTGGCTTTGTGGGAGATGAGCTGAGGACACCACCTCCACGACATGTTCCTCCACGAGGGCTGGGGACAGCTACTGTCTCTGCACTTGAGGTTGTGCAGAGATTTTCCCGTGTGTCCTGGGGACACATCCCTGCCAGAAGTGGCCTCTGTTGTCTGCCCATGGACCTGCCAGTGACCACATCTCTTGGGAGCGAGCCGTGGGCCAAGGTGCTGCGGTAAGTCAGGTGGGTAGACCAGGAGTCCCTGCCTGCTTGGTGGGAGAAGTTTGAACTGACCCAGGAGCACTTCATTTCCAGTGGGAGGATGGAGCTGGCCCAGAGCAGTGTTAGGTCTGGAAAACATCAGGAGTTCTTCCAGGCAACGTGGACTTTATTGCCAATAAATGCTTTTGCTGAGCTTCCTCTTGGCCACAGAAGGGGAGGAGAGCATCTCGAGCAGATGGCTGGTTAGCACAAGCATCGCTCTTGCCCAGCCCATGTTTCTGTGCTCTCTGCTGCTGGAGCACCTCAACTCTTGCTAAGCATGATTGATGTGTCCCCCCAACATCCCACCAGAGTGGGGAAATGTTATTAATCACACTTGCTTTAGGAGGAATATAAGCATTAAGGGGATAGATGACTCACCTGAGGACATGACAGGAAGTTCGTGGTGGCATTTGGGAAGTCAGTTTGGGGACCCTAAATCACAGTCAGGAGCTTTAACCACAAGACCTTCCTGTACTGAGTTTTACAACCCTTAAGCAATATTCTTCCATGCTTTTAAGAGGGATTTTGCCCATGTAGGGGCAGATACGATAAGGCTGGTAGAAATTTGGTGGCCTATTACAAGAAAGAAATATATTCCATCCATAAAAAGCAGCCTATAAAATGGTGTTACAATTGATGATTAAATTGTAAGTTAACCCAAGAATTTGAATAGAGATAAATAAATGCTTTCTTTTTTTTTGGTGAACAAAGAAGGCTGAAAATGGATGTTGTCATGTACTTTTCTGCTCCATCCAATATAATTTCATGCATTCCTATATGGATTTTGATGAGTTCTACAGATCAATGCCGCTGCATTTAAACACAAGCTAAGCAGTAATTACAGATGCATGCAAGATTTATTCATCTGGTGGCACTGCACCAGCTGATGGAAGGATCAGCCATATCCAATCAATGTTTGAAGCCTCTCAAAATAAAGAGCTTCTTGGCTCCCACTGCAAAGTGAAAATAAAAATAACCCCCTGAATCCCAGGAGTGCCCCCTTATGTCCATAAAGGGAAGGCTGCAGGATGGCTCTGGGTCATACCTGCACAGTTGCTCACGCTAAGCCTTGCCTGTGCACACCCATATATGTTGGTTACGTTGGATCTTCTTCACACACTCGCTGCATGACCCACTTGTCCCTAGGGCTGCGGATTGGATTGATGAGATTTAAGGCATAAATGAGGAAAAAAGAGGAGGATGAGCAGCATGGAGAAAGGAGCCAGGGAGCGGGCAGCCAGCGTTCCCCAGGATCATCTCCTGCGTGCCAGAGGGCGTCCAGGCATGGCATGCACGGGCTGTGCAAGCCAGCGTGATGTGCCACGCTGCGGCGCGAAGAGAGCAGCTGGGGGACTGCAGTCGAAACCACAGAGGTGCGTAATGTGGCTCTGTTGTTATGGGAACACGCAGCAGGGGATGCAAGGTAGCATGTTTAAAGGCAGATTTTGGGTTTTGTCCAATTTTTCTTCAGGTTTTCCCTGTTGATGTGGGCTATATGTCCATATAGCAGCTCTCCCCTCCTGTGGAGCAAAGCTGCTTGCTCTCCCCTGTCACTGCGAGGTGCCCTGATGAGCTAGGGAGTCCAACTCTGCAAAACTCTTTGCTGGGACTTCAGAGAAGGTACCAGTGCTAATCCTACACCCAGATTTCTCGTCAAGCTGGTAGAAAGCAGCAACACATCAAGTGGAGTCAGCAGGGTCAAAGCAAAACCTACAGCCCTCTCATGGTACTTCTGTTCTGGGGCAAGGGAAGATAAACAGTGGGATGAACGGACTGAACCAGGCAGACCAGGGGTTTGGGCAGCTCTTTCAGACACTCAGATGGGTGCCTGCACAAAAGTCAGAGAAACCCTTGGTAAGATAAACAGGTCGTGCGGGTGACCTCTGTGCATTTAGCACATTTTCTATTTACTACCAACTATTTTAAGCAGATGCTCTTAAGTCTCCCACAGTGATCGCAGATGTCTGAATGAACCCAGCAGGACTGAGCCTCGCAGCCCTGCCTGTGTGCTCCACTTCAAAGGAAGCTCCACTGGTGCTGGGAAGCACAGGCAAGTGGGAAACCCATCCAGCCCTGCCCAGAGAGCAGGCGTAGGTGGGAAGAGGTTGCCCAGAGGTACGCCCAGGGTGTCCTGCACTGAAAGCTCCCCTCTGTCACCCTCAGGACTGGCACTACCACCACTGCGTGCAGGTAGGACGTGGTCAAGACTTTGGATCATGAGATGAAGCTCTTCATCGTAGGTGGGGAAGAGGCTCCTTAAGGGCAGTACCCTGGGCAGGATACAGGTAGTTGAGCTCCTGGGTAGAAATGTGTAGCCTTTTTTCCTGAGTTTATTTGTAACTTCTATATTTGTGTCATTTCTTTGTTTACGTATTTTTGTTCAATGAGATACTCCTCTGGGGATTACTTAATGCAAAGTTGCTGCTTCCAAAGTTAGTTTAATTTGAGAAAAGATTTTTGCCCGAACTTGGTTACCAATTCCCGGCTCTCAGCAGCTGCTAGCTAGTGTCAGCCTCCTCTTTCTCCTTCTTTCTCCTATTCCTGCCCATTGCAGATTTGGCCTCACTGTTCAGCACGCTCCCTGGTGCAGTGTTTCTCATGTTGGGGATTGCAAGACCATGGAGCTGTTTAACTGAAATTATTTAAACTGACATTAACGCTGCTCGGTAGGATATACTGGCTGGTAGTTTCCTGAACGAGGACTGGGAAATGGTTCTTATGCTATCATCAAACCTTACGTACCAAGAGCAACATCGCGGGATTGGGAAATGCTGATTTATGCCATTAAAAGTGCTGTCAGAGCCTCAGAGCTACAGTGACTGCTTGTGGGGTGTTTCATGGCCTCGGCTTACAATTTTGGAGCACTGAATTTCTTTTGAATGCGTGTGCTCCCAGCAAACCTGCTGCTCAACATAGCCCAGCAGGGAAGGGGTTACAGCGAGGCCAAGTGCATCATAAATCCCCAGCAAGGCCTGGACTAACCGCCAAAACCCGAGCTGACACTTCCTTGGCGTGGCTCCACAGTGCGGTTTGTGCCTGGCTTCTTTCTCCCCTGTATCTCTTCTCTCCCCTCCCAGCAGCGTGGAGAAGGTGCTGCCTAAAATCCAGGCTCAGCACCATTTCTCTTCTTTTTTCCCAATAAATTCAGCCCCAGAAGAGACCTCCAGGGACCTTGGAGGAGGTGCCTTCTCCAGGTACTCAAGCACTTAAATGCTTTAGATGTATAGGAGGTGGGGAACGCATAAGCATGAGGATTTTGGCACAAGGACGGGGTGTTTGCTCTGCTGTACTCCAGCCGCCTTCTGCTGTGAACTCTGCTGTCACCACTGAACTAAGCAGCCCTGCGCGGAGCCTGTGCCCACAAAGCAGAGTGAGTGTGTGCCCGTCCACAACAACTCGCACAGAATTACCCCGAGAGCCTGAGCACGGGCTGCCAGTGGGGTCAGAGGCATGCGGGAAATTAGACGGTTTTCTGATGGGGGCTGGCAAAGTAGGAGTTGTGCGTTTGGATCTGTGTGTTATGCCAGTGGTCTGAAGGCAAGGAACAGATCTGCAGAAGGGGAAATAATAGTTTACAGACAGTCTCCGTGTTGTTTTTACTCTAATAGATAGTCAGCGTAAAAGGTATGGATGAGAGAACTGATACAGACCTAGCACTAGCTCTGTGTGTTGCGGGGAAAAAAAAAAAAGAAAAAAGATAATAACAGGAAAAGGTCAAAAATCTGCCTCAAGTGTATCTGGCTCACTCTGCTGGCTGGGCTCATGCCTGGTTTGTATGGGAGAGTGGCACGCGAGGCAGTAATGCGGCAGCGTCACATTCGGCTGCCTTCAGTTCCCCTGCCCAAATCAATGATTGTCTCATCAGCATGTGTGTTGGGAAAAAACAGGTACGGACCCCTTGTCAGGTCTCCAAGAGAGGGAAGAGGCAGGAAGGCCAGACCTGGCACTGACCCAGCCCCGGAGCCGGCCACAGACGGGCAATGTGTCCCCCTGCCCAGGTCGTGCTGACTTTGCAGAGCCAGAGGCATCGGGCTGGGGAGCAGCCGTGCCTGCCGCTCTCCGCAGGGCCGCTAATGAAACCCCAAGGGAAAGCACAGCCCTTCCTGCCTCCCCGGCCGCGCTGCCTGCAGCCAAACACCCCCGGTGCCAGGTCTCCTCTGAGATGCCCCGCGTACACACCATATGCACAGCACTGGCCATGCCCAAACATGTGCCCGTGCTGCCAAGCCCCGGCCGTGTCTTCCATATTGAGAAAGAAACCTCGTATTTCCCCCTTTCCCACCTAAAAAGCAGTGGGAAATCAATGGCTGGGGGTTGAATATTGGCTCAGCACTTGGCCTGGATAAGCAAGAAACAAAGTGGTGTTTGCTACAGGGCTAATTAGAGCTATTATATCAATTAGTCTGTGAAATGAACAGTGCCCGGGGCTCTACCAGGCAAATCCCGATTTCGGCAGGACTGTCTTGGCCGAGCGCTGGGACTCTGCTCCCACGGGGCTCGCCTGGACACCCCCCGCCGTGCTCTGCCTGCCTGCCCAGCCCAGCGGGCTCCTGCCTCGCTCTGCGGCTGCCTTTGCTGCTGCCTTTGCACCGCCATGGATGTCAGCATCTCATAAACAGGAGCGTGTTTATTGTCCTCATCAGGAAACTGAGACAAGGAGCTTCAACCTGCTGACCGATGGGCACCACGGGCTCTTGGGGGGCCCAGGGAGCTCTGCCTTCCTACTGGGGGCTGTGCCACCCTCCCTTTGTGGGCACAGCTCCAGGTGCTTCATCTCCATCATTGCCGAGTCCTGTGATTTTATGGCAAGTGTCACAATGTTTGCTACATTCCTTTTTTTTTTCCCTTCATTTTTATTTTCTCTTAAAGCCTCAGCCCCTCAAGGCTGGATATTAGATGGACTATTTGCTTAAGGAAATAAAAAACGACTTTCCAGTTCTCCTGTTCACAGACAAAAGGCTTTAAAGTAGAAGCCAGAGGGCTTAGGAAGCAGCAGATAAAAGCAATTTTCCAATGGTTGTCTTAATATATATTGAAAAACAGGGGCTTTTTAGCCAAGCTCATGATTGGTTTTGGATTTAACTCCTAACCTTAAACACCTGAGCGTGAGGATGCTGCACTGCTCCCCCTCTTCTAGCCAGGGCGGGTGTGTGTGTGTGTCCATGGGCTGGACCCCAAGAGAGGGCAGGGGCGAATGGCAGCGGCTGCCTACCTCCAGCAGTCACTCAAATGCTTTTTGGGCTCTCTTGCGTCGTGGGGCCTGATGAATCGCACCTCCCCAGCACAGCACATTCCCCAAGCAGGGGCAGGACAAGGGATGCGGTGATTGATGGAGGAATCACACCTCCTGTGGTCAGGGGAGGGGAGCATCACGCTGAGAAACCTGGGGCAGGGAAAGGCTGGTGGGCATGAAAACGTGAAGGAGGGGGAAAGAGAGATAACTGCATCCTGAGTGCATGGAGCTGATCTGCCCTGCCCGGCAGTGCTCGTCCCACTCCAGCCCAGGGGTGAACACCCCCTCCTGAGCTGTTCATCCCATGGCCGGTGGCAGGCAGCTCTGTCCGAGAGCTCCCGACGTGCTGCCGTGCGCTCCCCGGACCGCAGCAAAGTCCCTTTGCAACTTTTCCTCCCAAACCAGGATGATTTCTGGGATAGGACCCGTGGGGGGCAGGGGGATGATCATCTCCCCGTCACACCATTGCCACTGGTGCCTGCTGACCCGTGTGGAAGATGGCTTGCTCCATCCCGTTGCCCAGCTACAAAGAAATTCCCACATTCCTGCCATTCTTTGCCATTTAAGGATTTCAAATGGACAGCAAATACGTCGGGAAACCATGCGCCAGCACTGCGCTCACCTCCCAGCGTCGCAGACAGTGCCAGACCTGACGCCAGTCGTGTGAAGAAGAGCCACGGCACGGTGGTCTCCTGACAGCTTTGCCTGCAGACACACTGCAGAACCACGAGGCTGAGAGCAGCCGTCCGGTCCCCACCTGGCCACATGCGTTGCGAGGGGAGAGGGCTCACAGCCCCTGGTGACCGATGAGCTGGATGCCGACTAGCTGGCATAAAGCAGGAACTACCCACGCAGAGGGACATCTGCCTTGCTAGAGCTACCCGATTCCCTAAGGAGCTTCATACAGCAATAGGATGCCCCGAGAGCCTTGTTGGTAGGAGACACCCCATCTCCTGCCCTCACCCTATATGAGTGATGCTGTTTGTCTTGCAGGGCAGGCTGTGACGGTGGAGCTGGGGGCACGTGGTACGTCAAACTGCAAGGTGCAGAAAGGGAGAGGGAAGCTTTGGCTCCCTGGCTCTCCAGGAGAGGAGGAGCAGGGGTGCGGGTTCCCAGGAGAGCCTGGACTCCCCAGCTGTGGAACTGCATCCCAGTGCTGCCGTCCCCCGGCATGGGAAGGAGGTTAGGGTGAAAGATGGGAGACCGCAGTGATGGGTGAGCTGCAGGGCATGAGCGCTGCTTGCTGAAAGGCAGAGCTGGTGGGAGTGGGGGGTCTGTGGACAGCAGTAGGGGTAGCAGTGAAAAAACAAACTGAAGGGAACAAAAAAAAAACCCAACCCACCCCCAACCCTTGGTGGCAGCCTGCCAGCTCCAGCTGGGTTTGTAAGGACATTTCAGCCTACAAACACACAAATATTCAGCCAAAAAAGTCAAATCTTTCTGCACTGAATCCATCACCCACAGCCCTTTGCAAGGCAGGAAGAAATTCCTGTTGGGTCTGTCAGTCGGCGATGAGAACAGATTATCTGGGGTTCAAGACTGCAGTTCAGCAGGTTTCCTTGGGGGTGAATGCCCTGTGCTGTGTTTATTGGTAGTGCTGGCTGCTCCTCATCTCTAAGCAAAATGTGGAAAGAGAAGAGATTGTTCCCAAATTCTGGCAGTGTCCACTCCTCCAGGCAGCGTGGACTACGGCCTGGCTCCTACCCTTCCGGGTGGGAGCTTTGCCAAAAGTGGGACAGCCCTGATTGGTATCACGGGTTATTAAATAGCAATTTATTTAGTCAAGATGTCAAGATTTTACTAATCCTCAGGCCAAAGACAACATTGTCACGATGCGACGTGGCAATGAAAAATGGCAGGGAGGTAGCAGGTGCTGCTAATTCTTTGTCCCTGAGGAACAAACTACCTACGTAACCTACCTGCTCCTCCTTGCAGTGCAGTCTGTGTTATCTCCTGGGTCTCTTCAGACAGATCTTAGAGAGATTTTTTTGGGGGTAAAGGAGGATTAGGAGGGGGGGAAGTGACAACACTGTGCACCAGTTTTTGCCTGCAAGATCCATATCTAAAGAGGCGCTGAGATTTTAGTGGAGCTGGCTGCAGAATTTGCTATTTCAGATGGAAAGGCAGTGAGCAAAGTGTCAGAGCTCTGGTTCAGCTGGTGAATGTTTTCCGGGATGTTCCCACATCGCTGGGTGCTGCCACAAGCTCCACTTTAAAGCTCAGCTCTGTAGCTTCTTTTCTTCATGGAAGAAGTTAAGTGGGGGGGTGATGGCATCTCAGATACCTTCACACAGACCGAGAGGGGATATAGTCCTTCAGAAACCAGGTGTTCACAAAGGACAGGACCTCCTGCTTTTCCTTCTCCTTCATTTTCTTTAGAGTTTACATGAGCTCCAGCCAGGAAATGTCTTTTGAGACTGTTCCCCCTTTCCCCGATGACTTGCATGTGTGGCTTGGAAAGGGTAAAGGGACGAGCCTGGCTGTGGGACTAAGCTTCTGAGTGGCTTCTCCTCCGTGGAGAGGCTGTGGCCTAGGAGAGTGCCGATCTGGTGGAGCTCTCCTCTGCGCTGGTGTCTGAGAGGGGCCAAGCAGGGTGGGCATTATAACAAGTGGCAATGTCTTATGATGGAGCTGTGTTATGCAGAGTCCTGCAGACCTCTGCTCCCCCTGCTTGTGAGTGAGTTTTTGGGTGAGGAAGCTCAGTCCTCATGCTCTCCTGGACATGTTTGGTGGGATGGGAAGGTGAGCATTGCTTAACACCCACCTTGAAGATACCGTGATGTCATCTCCACCCTGCTTTGGGCCAACACAGGCAGCCCCTGGAGAGATTGCACCCAGTTTTGGTGACACTGAGTCTCCAGGTGGATGAAGACTGGTGAGATGCTGGAAAACATCCAGCTGATTTCAAAGACAACATCTTTCCTGTTGTGCCCTTCCTCCAGCTCACACTCAGCCCTAGGTGTAGCTACATCACGATAGCGATTCCTTAATTTATGAGGATAATAAAAAAGCCTGAGACCTCTACCAAGCCCTGGTAGAATCTACCAGGCTGATGCTCAGCCTGCCCCTGTGTCCCCCACCTCACACTTACCATAAACAGCCCTACTCCAGACCCGGCACCAGCAGACGTCGCAGAGCTGCTCCTCCCTGGAAATCTATTTGCATCTCATTTGTGGGAACTGAGCAAGGCTGGTGATTCCAGTCAACCAGCTCTGGCCTTTATGAGCTGTTTTGTTTTGTTTATTGTAGGGGGAACTTAATTATTCAAAGCTGGAGGGCATATTTACTTGCAGGGGTAAATTAAACCATAAATTCAGACAAATGTATCTACATCTCCACTTGTGATGTATTTTCCCTTTCTGCTTTATTGGTGCTTGGGCTCCAAGACACAAAGGTGGGTTGTTCAATAAATAGTGCAACGCAAGTCATCCCAATTAATTGGATTGTTCCATTTATGCTGCTACTCCCTCCAATTAAATACAAAGGAGCGCAAGTGACAGGCACGAGTAAGACAGGCACGCAGAAAATCATATTCTAATGCAAAAAGCTGTGATGAGAAAATGGAATCTACGTACCCGACACGAATATTAATGCAAAACCTTGACCTATAATTTTTCTTTCTTCAGTCTGAGAGAGAGCGAGCAACAATTGCAGCTCATTAAAATGAACCATGTCCTGACAGTCGTGCATACGTCCCGCAAGTCCTGTGGTCTAAACATTTGCCTTGCTGGTGAAGCCCATGGGACTTGTGGGACGTGGGCATTATCATAGAGCTGCATGGTCCTGCATGGCTAGGAATAGGAGACTGCAGCCAACCCTGAAGACTCCTCACTTTTAAACCCAGTGTCATAAGAGAAAGAGCAAGGTGAAAAAAACAAGACAAATCCAGAAGTGCTGGTTTGGATTGGATCTCTGGAGTTCACCTGGACCATCCCCCTGTTCAAAGCAGGGCCAACTTCAAAGTTAAATTCAGTTTGAAAGTTAGCTCAGGTGGCTCAGTGTTGAGTATTTCCAAGAACGGAGATTATACAGCCTCTCTGGGCAGCCTGTTCCAATGCTGCCTTGTCGGGGCTCAGTCTGGAAGCCGTTCACCACATCACAACAACATCTGGCTCTACTTTCTTAACAGTTTTCTTGATGCAAAGTGTGCGTTGGCATGTGAGATGCAATAAGTATCAGGAGGGAAGGGGGAAGGTGATACCATCATGCCAAGACAATTCTTTTGCAAGGAGAAGCGATCAGAAAACAGTCCCACACGAGATAGGGTGAGAAGGAAGGCACTGCGGTATTTTATTCTGAGTTTGGTGCCACTTTTCTATAAGGCACTGCCAGAGGAGTTCTTGAAGATGGAGCAACCAAAGTGTGGTCCAGTTTGGGCTTGGTGTTTGGCACAGACTTGAGATGTCAAGGCTGTGGTTAGCTATGGTAGAGCAGCAGACACAATTGCATCTCTCTTTCTCCACTGAGCAGTGAGGTCTGTATCCCTCTCTGGAGGCGTCTCTCCCTCCCTTTGCTCCCTACAGAGAGAGCCAAAGGCAACAAGCTTCCTAGCCCTGACACCTCTGATATGTGTGAAGATGGATGGGTTGAATGCAGGCCTAAAATATTTTACATTTTCACGGTAGTTTCACAGCCCTGGCATTATCAAATGATCTTTCAATGTACTTGGAAGCAGAAGGAGAATAACTTGAGATGGATTCTGGCTTTTTTGTGTCTGTGTACTTGCAAACTGTCTCTGCCTACACATCTTGCAGGGCCTGTGCCTGTTTGGATATGCACACGGAAAACCGGTGCTCGTGTGGATGCTCCGTCTGCTCCATTCCCCCCCTAAAGTTTGGAGGCTGTTCAAAGCAGATCCCCGTCCCTGGGTGGCTAAGATCAAACTTGCCCTATGCACTGTACTCTACTGACCAGGCTAGTTAGGAACTCGAGGCTAGGAAACACAAGACAATTTTAAAATCTGAACAAAAGTAGGAGATTAAGGAAACCAGCTGGAAACCTCTATTTTGCTGATTTTGAAAGCAAAATGTGGGTCACAGATGTGCTTCCACAGACAGAAACTGGCTAGAGAAGAAAAAGACATCAGCAGTGCCCAGACTCTTTGATGATCAGAGGTAGATTTAGCTCCTAGGCATGGAGACAAGAAAGGAAGAGGAGATGAAGTAGGAATAAAAACATAATCAAGAGATTAGGAATGTGGAACTCAACCCACCCATAAATTTGCCTTAGGGAACGATGAAAAAATGCAATAACGAAAAAAGATGAAACCAACTGCTACATCTTACTCTCTTCCCTTCTCTTCCTGTCCTTATGGTTTTACTTTTTGCTGTCCAAGACACAGGAGGCCCATTACAGAGCCTCCCCTTTTCCTCGGTCATGTTTTTCTTTGCAAAAGTGCTGTTTTCTACTGTTCCTTCACAGTAGCTATGAAATCCTTGCTAAGGACAGGCTGATTTTAGAGCCTATAAGAAACAAAGCTTTGCAGGGAAGTCCACACCGTTAGGCAGGCATGCATGAGAGAGTAGAAAGCAATGCACTCCTGCCCATCTTTGATAGGAGAGAAGAGCTAGTACTCACTTCTTGCTTAGGCTAATACAAAATATTAAATCTGTTTTCAGTGAAATTATTGATAGACTAATAAGAGCCATGCTGCTAGCTCTTGCAGGCTGATTAGCCTGTGACTTGGTCTCCCAGGGGCTGTAACAGAAGGCCTGTTGCTCAAGCCATTTAAAAAAAACTCAAGGTAAAGCACTGGAAGAGCAATGTAGGACAACAGCTGCATTAACTTGGAGAAGTCTGAGTGATGGTTCCTTAGAAACAGCCAGGCAATGAAGGGGGTTTTCTGAAAAGCATTCAGGACATTCAGCAGGTGGTTTCTGGGGCAAAGGGACGTGCCTGGACCACTCCTGAAGGTCCCACCTGTGCCACGACAGGACCTGGTTGCTTGGTGCCTTCGGACTTTGTGATGTACGCTGAGCTGCCGTGGAGCACGATCTCTGACTCCTGCAGCAAAATTCCCTCCTCCCAGCAAAACACCAGTCCCTACGGCTTAACACCAAGAGAAGCCTGAAATAAGAGCGATGCTAGTCCAGCTCACTGCCCATCACTGTTTTTCAAACTTTGGGGAACTTCAGATTCAGTTCTTGTCTGGAATTTATTTTTCTCAGCCCTAATGAAAGCACATTTTGTAGTTGCTAGTGTCTTAAATCCGATATCAGTGTCAATAAAGATAAGCCCTTTCCTGGGGGACGGGGGGGAGTAGAAAACTGTCTCAAATCTTTCACTCATGCAGAAGAAAACAACCCCAAAGCATTGAAGGATTAAATGAAAAATATGCCTCTTTTCACTGGGAGTCCACTGGGCGTGAATAAGTGCCAACTGAACTCTCACTTGCATCACCATCTGGTGTGATGGCACCAGGGCCTAGAGGTGCAGCAGAACGCGTTCAGTGCCCTGCCCTGTGACAGCATCTCTGCTCCTGGTGACAGAACCACCAGAGGCTCCTCAACGGCAGCAGGTCCGTAAATGCGAAGGACTTAATCTTCAGCTTCACCATCTGACCTACCCCAGCGAAAACAAGTGTCCAGCCACAGCACGATTCACAGTGTGGCCAGGGAGAGAGGCAGCACAGCCCTCCCCTGGCAAGGAGGATCGTGCATCCTCCTCCGGATGCAAAAGATTTTGTTAAAGACACCGAAATTAATTTTGCTGGGCTGCAACCACACGTTGTTATTGCTGTGAATACCACAGCACAGAGCCTCTTCAGCTGATGTCTAGAAACTGCTTGTGGTTTCAGAGCTCTTGCTGATGAATTGCCCAGCAGCTGGTCACATTGGGAGGGCTATGCTTATTATTTTCAACTGCTATCTTGCATGGAAGGAAAATCAAAATACTTTCCTCAAGGTAATTGGCTCTAAAACAATTGAAGAATTTTCCACAAGGTTGTAATGCAATTAGGACTGGCATTTTATATAATTTATATCTCTCAAGATATGTTTATGCCATCAGACCCTTCTTTTGTGAAGAAAAAAAAAAATTGCTGGCAGGAGAAGGCTGATTTTGCTATTATAGGCAATGAAATATAAATTAAACATGGACGTCCACCTAGTAGTGATTAAAAGGCAGCATAATGTCAGCATCATCACTGAGATGTAGTCGCTCGTGGTGAGAAATGGTAGGGTAGGATGCTGTGACACCAACCACACATCTGCAGGTTTCCCATTTGGTTTTTGGTCAATGCCAACTGATGTGTCATCACTCGCCTTCTGCTGCAGCACCACAAGAGCAGAAATAATCCTGCGCTCCCTAACTGCCCTGCCAGCTTGGATGGGAGGAGCTGGTGCAGGCTGGGGACGATCAGGCCCATCACACAGAACAAAACCATCAGCCGTGCTAGCGCTTTGGTTCGTGTTTTGACAGATATCCAGGAAAACCCAAAGCAGAGGTGCCAGCCAATCCAAACACGCAATAACAACTCCAGAAGTGCATGAGTCAGCTGGTGAACTTGTTGACACAGGATATTGTGAAAGCCAAAAGCATGGATGTAGCATTCCCCTGCCACCATTTGGGGAAGCCTCTATTTCCCTGACTACCAAAAGGTGCAAGGGTATAACCAGGGAAATGCTTGTTCCTTATGCTTATACTTAACCACGTTTTACTGACCACTGCCCAAGACACAGTACAGGGCCAGGGGACATTTTGCCTGACTGCAACAGCTGCTGTGATTGAAATTATGGGATGAAAAACTTCAGCCTCCTTGCGTAGGTGGAGGCAAAAAAATTGGATGAATTATCATTAGAAATGGATCTGAACTGAAACTGGGGAGGCACTCAATGTTTCTTCAGAGCCAGAGCAGCCATTTAATGGGTAGATGTCCTGTCCGTATGATGAGATGAACCAAAGCCATGGATTCAGACAATCGCCACCAAAAAAATCTGGATGTGGTCCCTAATGGTAGAGATGCCACTGACTGTATTATAACGTGCAATGCCACTGTAAAAGCAAGACCATCCCTTACTCTTGGTTGTAATCCATCTGCCTATCAGTACAGTGTATGACTATCAGAAAAGCAAACCCAAGAGCTGTACTGCTGTACAAAGCAGGTCGTCACACCCTTCTGTTATCTATCAGACAAATGAAGAAGCCATCAGCCATATCCACAGGTTGGTCTGCCTCTGCTCACTAGATCCACATTTGTAGAAATCTACCTTGAGCCGTTTGGGAGCAGTTTGGGAACCAGGCCTCAGGGTCACGGACCTGAACCCAGACTGGCCAGAGGGGCTATGAATGTCCTGCCTGATCCTTTCTGCCTTGCAGCAGCCTGTGACACAACATGCATCCCAGTCTGTAAGCAGAGCCATGTTCAGGTCCACTGCTATGAGGTCATTAACTTTAGTTAAAACTTTAACAAGCCCAAATGCAGCTTCCTAACACAGAAGACTACGGACAGGGATACTCACTATTGGGCCGAGTCGTTAAGTTGATATTCCCGGGACCGGTTGAAGCATTCTTGAATCCCAGAATCTGCCCAGAGTCTCATCATAGCTGACAGCAGCTCTGGAGAGAAGGGCTCTGTGTCCTCCATCCGACTTACGACATCGCAGACCATCTTGGCATCAGCCTGTAGAGGAAAGAAACAAGAAGTCACATAGATGCTCAAGGCAGAACTGGGAGGCAGAGATTTCAGAAACAGTTCACCAAACTGTAAGGAGTAAAGAGGCTGAGTTTCTTGGGATGTGGCTTTAGGATCCACACCATATGATCCAGCAGAAAGGGCAAAAGGAGGATGGAGCAAGGAAAGAGGTTGTTTGTGCAATCCCACCTCATGTCAACAAATATTTCTATTCAGCAGACAAACCAGTTGGCACTGTGTATGTGGGGAGCTTCTTGAGAACAGAAGGAAATTCATACATGTACAAGTATATTTTAAATTGTTAGTGAAGTGATGCATATCTTGCTTGCAACGACACCTGCTTTAACCGAGTGTGTAACCTTGCTGAAGTAGGGGCTGTTTGTATCAGAAAGCACAGCAGAAAGGCTCCAGAAACAATTTTTTTCAGGTGCTGGTTTATTGCTTTTCCTGAATTCTTGTTCTTTGCTATGAGCCCCTGCTACAGGGGCTAATTCATGTTAACACAGACCACCTTGGCTGGCTGTCGTGCTTTGTGACTCAGAGGGAGAGGAATCTCCCGCGGTTAGGGAGTATGGCAGTGAGGGCAGGGCCAGCTGGCCATTTTCAGATGGAATCTTTTTTGGTGAGAAAAATGTGATTCACTGGAACAGCAACTTTTCCTGGAGGATAGTGTTCTGACACAACTCAGGTCCGGAAGATGTCTCAGATTTAGCATGGGAACGTCTAGACAGACTTGGAATAGCTGAGTTCAGCCCTACTGTAATAGTCCACAGTGGCTGATGCTTCACTCATTTGCAAAGCAGGACACCCAAATCCATGACCCCCCTCTGCTTGCTTTGTAGTAAGTGGATCTCCCACACACCCCCCCCCAGACTCCTGAACCCCAGGGGTGTTGGCTAATCTGCAGAGTTTCTCTTTCATTGCTTTGAAAATTTTGGAAAAGTCTCGTATTTCTACCAGCTGAAACAAAACAAATTATTATTGCTGTAATTAATTGGAAAAGAGGAGCTCTTATTCCTTATGTGTGCTTACAGAAAACTAGTGAAGACAACCTCCTTGTTTTATTACCTTTTCTCTTGTCTGCTAGATTAAACCCATTCTTGGACAGACACAGGTGGAAGTCTTCGCCTTCCAGGGTGTTTGGTCTAAGTCAGCAAACGCTGACCAGAAACATGAGTCTTGCAAAGGGGAGTGCAGGCAGTGCCCATGCTCTGCTGTCACTGTCCCATGGACAAACACCCCCTGTCCATCACAGTGACGCGTCTCATGAGCACAAAGCCACCCGCAGCTGGGCGTGCAGCTCCTGGCGAGCGCACACATCGCCTGCTGAAGGAGCTCCTACATCCTTCCTGGCTACAACAGGCTCTGTCCTGTTCCTCTGCCCTGCCAGGTGCTGCTGATGCTCCTGGCTGATGCTCAGATTTCGCAGCTATGATGGGAACAGCCCAACTGCTGAATGTGTGGCTCTCCTTGGGTACCACCTGAGCACTGGGGACAGGGTCTTACAGGTTTTGTGGCAAAGCAAGCAGATTATTTCTTAGGTCATGGGTACAGTTAGAAGTGGAGAAGAGCCAATGTTGAAGAGCACCACAACAACCTAATTGCATGGGTGGGAACAACAAGGTGTATGACATGGCCTGCATGGCCAGGATCAAAACTCCTCTGCAGCCTCTCTTTATTGAATACTGAAATCGCTGAAAAATGGCAGGGCACCAAGGCACTAAGACTGGAGACTGAAGCTGCCCAAGATTTCAACACTCAGAGAAAGAGCCTCAAGTTCCCTGAACATCCAGTCTTTATGGGCTGAAGAAGTCTCAGTACTGTACAGAGACGCCACCTCATAAAACTTAATGGGGTGGAGTCTCTATGCTTTGAAGACTTTATGAACACAAAGTCTTTCTCGCAGAATACTTAACTTCATATTTTAGTGCCCAGGAATCCTCCCAGCCCTCTGTACAGACTCTGCTCATTTCGGAGAAACAGTATTGGTGACTCACACCTCAAAGCCAAGACAAAGGAAGAACCTTGAAGAGTTTAGTTAATTTCAAAAGCTTGTTTTCTGCCCCGGAGTGCTTTGTGAGCTCAGTGAATATCCATAAATCATCAGTATGGTTTGCCTGCCCTGCTGGAGCCGTAATTCTGCTCTTTTCACAGACTCTAAATAACAGAAAACCTGCTAATGGCCAGTCTGCTTGGGGCTGCAGCCTGGTGTGGCCCCGTTACTTGTGCATGGGTGGTGCAGAAAAAGCATTCATGCTTTCAGTCAGATAGGGAGGAGGTCTTTCGTATATTATCTTGACTACTCGGGGGGGATTATAGGTGTAAGTCACAGATCTGTCCATCTGTCTGTGATGGCAAAGCACATTTGAAGCTCTCCAGCTGTTACGGGCAGGGTCTGGGCTTCTTCTGAGCTTTGTGGATTTAACTGCAGGTTGCTTTCTGCAAAGCATCAGAGGGAACGGCACGGTCATCACGTTTTCTGTGCTGGGAAATAGCTGCCTCACCTTTTCCACTACTGAGACTTGGGGCAGTCCCCTGTGATTTAAGACCCAATGCAAGAGGGTTTGAGCAGAAGATGTGGATGAATGGTGATGACAGGGCAGAATGGCAGTGACCAGTGACAGGCATCTCTGGCTGTGGATATCAGGTCTGCTTGGGCCAGAAGCGGGGCTGAGCTCATAGGGCAGCGGATTATTTTGGTACATGCTCCTCTGCAGTCACTGCAGGTCCCTTTTGGGGATGGGAGGGGTTGCCCTCCCGCAGTGCGGGCAGCTGCCTGCTGGGCAGAACGAGAGTCGACAGGCTGGAGCAGGGGAACAGCTTGTAGGAAAGTTTATTGCTCCTGCTGAATGGTAATAAAAATATTCCAGACTTAGTTTTATTTTGCAGAGTGAACCATTGAACTCTCAATTTTATAGACCCAGAAAAAGCAGGTGAAATGAGTATTTTTAAAAATACTCCTCCCCCCTGCCAGGGATGAAGCCCCTCTGTCAAGGAGCATGGGGCCGTCCAGGAGTTCAGGCATTTGTTAGATGATTTAATGAGCAATTAAGGATCCAAGAAGAGAAGATACCCCTTTTTTTTTTTCACTCTCCAGGCTGCATCTCAAGCTGGGAATGACATTAAAATCTCCAGCCCCCCCTGGGCCCAGCAGGTAGATTTTTAAATACTGTCTGATTGACTTTTTCCTTCCCGCCTCCCCTGGGTCTGGCGCTCCCGCTTTTCCCGAGGTGAGAGGAGCCGAGCCTCCTGCCACGCTCTGCCTCTGTACTGAAGCCAGCAATTAAATAAAGCAAAACAAACCAGACCAACCAGCCCCTCTACCCCCCCGCCTTGCAGTTCCCATCCAACGGGGTTTTCATTAATGAATATCACGGTGGTATTTCAGCTACCTCGGGAGCTAAAAATAGGCAGCGCTCTGCCCCTGGGATTGCTGGAGGTAGCCACAAAACAGTGCAGGGCTGCTTCTTCCACTGCTGCCTCTGCCTTTCCCCAGCTGCTCTGTCTCCTGTCCCCTCGGTACAAGCTGACTGGGAGGAGGGCAAGGACCTGGGCTGGTCTCCTTCAGGCTGGCTCTTATCTGGTAGGAGCATCCCAGCCCATACCTGCAGCTTTCCCATGCGTCCCGCTGTCACTTCCCAATGGCTTGCATTTTCCATGGCGGATCAAACTCTAACCCCTGAGCTGATTACCTTTGGGTTGTTTGTTACTGAGAGCGGGATTTGTTCAGCTCTGTGTCAGTCTTGAATGCTGAATGTGTCCACCTACAGCAGGAGAATTGGAGCTGGCTGGCTGGGCTTGGCTTGGGGAAAGAGCTGAGCTCAGAAACCCTGGGATGGTAAATTATACATGCAGGCTTTAGCCATTAAGCTAAAAGACCAAATAACCCTTTGTTAAAGAAAAAACCTCCACACCAGTTGGGGAATGGAGTGGGCTCTGTCGGGCCAGGGCAGAGTGGGGTTTTATATGACACTGAAATTCATAAGCAGATATGAACAAGAAGCTTGTAAACTTAGCGGGAAGTCAGCGTATTTCCTTTCTGACCCTGGGTTGTGTGTCTACCTTTGCACCAGACACATGGTATAAATCCAGTTCATAAGGGCATCTGTTTTCTCACTAACCTGGACATAACGGCAGTTATTTAATTGTCTCCCATATGTCACTGTCACCAAGCACACAGGCTGTGCTCAGCAAGCAAACTTGTGACTTTGCTTGCAACAGCCACATAGCCCAATTAATTTGTTACCTTGCTGGAAGGGAGAGGGGCTCTTCCTAGCAGCCTGGCATTACTCGCAGTCACATTTCTCTCTGCGAACTAGTTATTTTTCATCATGCACATATAGATCACCCCTAATTATTTGTTCCTCACCACAAGCCATGATCTGTGCCCGCAAAGGTACCAGCAGAGCTGCTCCTGCCCTGCCTGCCATAGAGTTGCACTGGAGTGGGACTTGGCTCCCTGTCTCTCTGACCATCCCAGGATAAAATCTGGCTCTGATCCTTTGAAGTTGCCTGGACAGTAACTAAGGGACTTTTTTTCTTTCTTCAAAAAGGAATAGCTTTCTGGAAGGGGACAATTCAAAGGAAAGGCAAAGCCTTATGTGAAGCTATGTGGTACAAACCTGCTAACCCCTATAGAGCTGCACTGACTTACATCCACAGGAGAGCTGACCCAGTGTGTCATATTGTACCGTGCTTTCCTTTTGGTGAACTAAACCCCAGTAAATACCATTTTTGCTGTTATTTACTCTGATTAATCATTCTTGTCACTCAGCCTATCTCAAAGGTTAACACTGGAGCAATTTCCTTTGGTGGCTGGTTGTACTCAAGCTGCATCTCAGAACATTTCAGAAAATCCATGCGGTGTGGGGGAAAAGACAAGCACTGCATTTTGCTGGTAGTGCAAGACAAATCAGAGGCACAGTACTAGTCATCAGCAAGCCAATCTTGTATAACCTAGTGCATAGCCGAAAAGAGTAGTGGTCATCACCAGCCAGGAACCTGGGGGGAAACTGATGTCTTGAAAGCATCCAGCATTCACAAAGGATGGCCCTGGAGGGGGACCTTCTTGGGGGACCCAGATCCTGACCTCAGTGCAGAGTGGTATGTGCCTTTGCTACTTCAGTGAGAAACAAGGTCCCATAACTTGGGGGCAGAACATGGCTCATAAACTGAAAACCTCCTCCTCCTCTTCCTCCTCCTCCTTAGAGAGCATCTGAGAAATCTGGACCCTGCTTCACAGCTGAAGTGTGGCTGCATCACAGCAAAAGCTGGTTATTTTCACTTGCAGCCTGAATGAATTCTGGAAACAAAGCAGAGCTGGTGAATACGCCTCTTCCAGAGACATCCAGGGCCCAGCTCCAAGTCCATAGGAGTTTTTGTAGACGCTGAATAAATAGCTACATGTATGACTCTCCCCCTCACTCATCCTTTCTTTCTCACACATCTGTGTTTCAGAGCTGACCTCTCAATCTGTGGAAATCTGTCTGGCATGAAGCAGCTGCTGTGCATCGCAGCAGAGACAACCTTCTCCCTTCCTCCTCCTCTCTTCCATCCACCTTCAGAACATTTAACCGAGGCCTCCCACCTCTGCTTGGCATTTGGCTTGCTGGGCATGCAATCTGAGAGACCCTGGAAGGTGCTGAGCTAGTAAAAAACTATCCAGTGACTTACTCAAATCTATCCCTTTAGAGAACAACACGAGGTGGGCACCCAAACTACATCCCTTCTGTCTGCACTCGTTAGTCAGCGGCGGATCTGGAAAGCTCCTGACATAGATCCCAGTGGTCTGGGAAAGAGGGGTTTATGCCGATACAAAGCTCAGCATAGTGCTCTCTAGCAATCTGCATCACACAGCAAAGCTAAGCCTAACAAATTAAGTTGAGATGGCTGGCTTTCCACAGCGTCACGCTAGCCATCTTCTACTCTGCTTGTGTAAAAGAGCTCACAAAAAGGTTGGTTGACTTGGGCACAACGCCAAAGGGCTGCTGTCTGTCTGTGGCAGACAGACTATTTTGTACAGAAAACATAACCCGACGGCCACAGTGACGTGCAGATCTCTCCTCCCAAGGTTGTGCTGTCTGGCTAGCAATTAGTAAAGCCCTGGTTTTCATACCCTTCTGGAGCCAAGATGGTCCCATCACCTCTGTCTTGGCCAAACAACTTCTGTGTGTCTGGTACTTGGTCTAGGATCTCTATCCTGAAACCTTGTTACTGCTGCTTCCTATTTGGGGAAACGTTGAGCAGGACTGATATTATAGATTATTACCGCTCTAAAGCAGGCAAATTGCTTTGTGTTTGGTACTACTTTTATTCCTACCCATTCTGTATAATGCTGCAGCTGAGCAAATAAAATTTGCTAACTTTTATGTGGGTATAGACTTCTTTTCCCCTCCTGCAACACACATACAACGATATTCCCTGTTGGCCTGGACTACTGACTATCTGGCAATCTAGGGACTGGATAATGTATGGACTAGACTAAGACCTTGGGCTGCCAGTTGGCCACCACCATTGTAAGAGTTCCTACAGCCCTACGTCCTGTAGGAAACAGTGCTTCACTCACCAGAGAGGTGGAAAAAAAACCCCACCACCTACCAACACAGAACTCAACCTGAAAGAAGGATGCCACTGAAGGGCAAGTCATTTCTCAAATTTGCTTTGTTCTAGGAAATTGTAGGGTCCTCCCTCGTTCTTGAGGAGCTCAGAAGAGCTCCTGAGCTGGGCGAGACAAACACGGTAGATAGCTGACGTGATTTTTCTGAGCAAGGAAGGGAAAGCCAGAAAGCATGTGTTAAATGGTCTCAAAATAGGTCCTGACCCACTAGCTGCAGTGGAAGGTGAGAAAACACCACTGTCTGTCCCAGTCACTTCTAATTCTGGAAGCTGGCATCCCTGAGAGACAGAGAACCACTGCAAACTCCACCAGCATCCCTCCGAGGGCAGGATGCTTTGATGGGTCCTCTGTCCTACAAGCACCGAGCAAAAGGGCTGGGTATGGGACGTGCAAGCCCAAACATCATCCCTTGCTGATGACTTTCAGGCTGTGCAGGCACAGACAGCGCTGCCCACCAGGGAGGGGATGAGAGAGAGAGTCACAGATGGGGGACATTAGCCGCATGGCTTCATGCTCTGCAGGGAAGTGCTTTGCCGCGGTGCTGAGGAGGAGGCTGGAAACACATAAAGATGAGAAGACAAAATCCTTGCAGCCTACTGCCCTTCTCCTGTCTGTAAAATCCTCTCTGCTGGGTACAAGTCCATAAACTGTAATGGCACTGGCAGGTTTGTGTTGCAGTAGACAGCGCGGAAATGCCTGATATCCCACAGTGGGAGAGCAGGTGGGGAAGCTGCATCAGCTCTGGGCATTTGTAAAATAAATGGCTATTTTACATTCATTGCAAAGCGGGAGGCTGAGGATGAGCTGAGTGGGAGTGATGGCGATTCCCCGGGAACCCTCTCTGGGTTTGGGAATTCCCAATGGCTTTAGCCTGCACATCTTCCACTCTTCAAATGTCTTTAAGATTTTCCACCCCAACGTCCCTCTGGGCGACTGCATAAGGGTGGCAGGGCAAAGGGGATGCATTTCGTTCCAAGCTTTCCCACCACAACAGGGGAAACGGGCTTTGTCTTTGGAACAGAAAGGGAAACCAGCCCCTACGGTGGGAGTATTCCCAGGACAAAGCTGGATTTTTTTTAACATCTCTGGCTAAATGCCGCTCGTGTATGATGATTTATAGGGCAGCGACTTCCTGCTGGGAAGCCGTGCAGTGCTGGAACCTAATAATTAGTTTAATGCTCAGAGCTTGATGCTGAACAGTGGGTGCTAATCTCCACTCTACAATTAATCTAGCAGATTTATCAGTGCCTTGTACGATGAAGGACTAAGTCTCTGGGTTACAGTCATCTGTCCCTGAAGAAAGCGACAGTGTTTCAGTCAGAAAGAGCCTTGTTTCATTTTATGGTCTTATTTTGCCTGGTGATCTGTGTTGAAGATATATACTTAAAGGACAAGGTGGAGAGGAAAAATCCCCCCACCCCACCCCAATCATGCTAAATTTCAGCTCCCTGTTGCCTCTTCTCTGTAACCCACAATTGGGATATCTGGGCAGGAATTTCTTACTGCTCTCCACTGAAACAGCTACAGCAGTCGGTGGGTTTGGTGTCCATACCCAAGCCTTCTGCCTGACAGGGTGTCTCAACGTTATTTCTTTCATTGCTGGTGTGAGAGCAGGTACCACAGCAGCCAAATAATACTTGGCGACAGAACCGAAAAATTAGGTGGTGTGAAAAATCAGCTTGGATCAAACATGGTCCCCTGCATTCTTTTGTGGACCCAAAATCCTCCGAAAAATCTCATTTTGCATCCAGCTAAAGCACTTGCCTTGAGCCCTACTAAATATTTTGGTTTGTTTCAAGTTATTTGAGGGCTCAGTTTTATTATTTTAAATGTAGGTCAATTTGCAAACATAAATTTTGTTTCCAAATGAAAAGTTGGAAAAATGAATGAAAACAAAACGCTTTGGCCTTTCAGGAATCCAAAATCCTTTTGAAAAATCCTCCAAATTTTCACATAATTTCCTCTTGGCCATGACTACCTGTAGATTTTGACCAGATTTTACAAATGTTTTTGGTTTCTTTTAGACTGTGTTTTTTAGCAAATTCGTCAAACATTTCTGTCCAGGTCTAGTAATAAGTACGACCACAATTTTCTTATCAGGAGTCCTTCATTCACTGCTTATTTGTTGTTTTAATTTGGACTCTAATCACCTCAAATTTTCTGGTTTTCAGTCCTGTACTCTTTCACCACATGTCTTACAAGATGACCACTGCTGAGTGCAGACGAAGGGGTTTTCCTTAGGTTTGATTTGGACTTTACAGGAGCAAAATGAGGTATGGCAACTCTGACACCTACACCGCCAGGATACAGGTACTCAGGGCAAGAGGACATGCTGGCACCGCGGTTTAAGAGCTGTCCCAGCAATTGGCTAAATATTAACTAACAGGGCATCGCATCAGGCAGCGAGGGCATTTTGGGAACTGAGTTTCTTCTGCAAACTTAAGCAAGTTTCCCTTATTTGTTTAAAGAAGTACTCTGGGAAGAGGGACCTCAGAAAAGATGGCAGTGCTTTACCCAGCTTTCTCTATTGCACATTGATATTTTCTGGGGAACCTCTGTAAAAAGAGACGATGGAAGTGTGCAAATGGAAGTGTGCAAACCTGCAGTCGTTTTAGGATTGTCACTGGAAGCAGTTCCCAATGCAGATACTCAAGAAAGCTGCCTGAGTAATGCATATGCTAACTGCACTGGTTTGATAAGTTTTTGCTTTTTGGTCTGTGGCTGCACACAACCAGCGATGGAGCCACAGGGTGACCCCGGAGGCCTCTGTGGTCTCAAGAAGTGTCATATTAACGTTGTGAAGGGGGTGGGCTGAAAGGAGAGGTGATTCATTGAGTGGATGGTTAGCAAAATTTTGCCCGTGACTTGTTATTACTACAACCTTCGTTTAGCTTCCCTCCCTCTTAATTTCCAGCTGCCTGTGAACTCTCCTCTGCAGGGAGGACCAGGAATTCTAAGACTTGGGGTGGAGGAGCATTTGGCCGAGGTCCTGCTGGGCATAGAAGCTACATATGATGGGGCTGAGGTTGAGAAGTGGCTCTTCGAGGTGTCTGTGGCTGCCTAGAAGGAGCCCCAGAGTTCAGAGTGGACGAAAGACAAATTTGTTGCTAAATCTCTCCCATGCTGCTGTATCTCCAACAAAATCAAGACTCAGGTGCTTGTAACAGGCTTGGAGGAGCTCTTCCTTTGATCAGTGGGGATTACAGAGACTAACCCCCAGCGAGTTCCTCCTTACCAGAGCTGAGGCACTTCACACACTAACAGATTTGCTTATGTATTGTTTCAGGTTGCTGCAGAGAAAAATTGTCCTGTATTTTCCTTACAACAGCATCAAGAAAGCTCCCCAACCCTTTGGTGGGGTGAGGATGGGAGGAGGACGGAGAAGACGGAAAGCGAGAGAGGAGGAAGGTGAAGGAGGGGGAATTGATGGGTTGGGTATGAGCACTGCCATTCTAGGGGAAGCTGTTCTTGGGGCTATTAACAGGAACTTTCTTTTATTAACTGCTCTTTTCAGAGAGAGTGGATAAATGGGACCTCAGGTCCAGCATTAGATGACAGGATAGTCCGTAAAATAAGAGTCTGGCAGAGAAATATCTTTATAATGGCTTAACAAGGATAGGCAGAAATAGGCTGGGGGCCCAGAAGAAATCTTTGATGCTGTTGTGTGTATTTATTATTTATTCTTCTGGCACAAATATAACATCAAAGAATGTCAAAAACAAAAAGCCCATAACCTGCTGTAGCTGGATTAGTCCTACATCTCTGTAACCATGGCATCATGTAGTATTGACAAGGAAAATCAGCAACAATGGGAAAAAAAGCACCCGGCATTTATGACACTTGCGAGGATGAGGTAGACTTCCTTGCTCCGGTGAGGATGCACCAGAAGGGATAAGAAAAATCTGTGAGCATCTTGCTAGCCTGGGCATCTGTGAATGTCAGCTATGATGGAAAATGCCATAAGACAGCAAAGTCGCTCCCTTGTGTGTAATCCTATGTGATACGTATGGGGAATACAGGGTGGATCCCACCCTAAAACATTTTGCTGCCATTGCAGAGCACCTCGAGCGCCACAAAATGGTGGGGATGGCACCAGCGCGTGTCTGTAGTCAGGAAGGGAAATAGCTGCAACATCTCAAGCACCATGACGTAACCTCTCCGTGGCTGCGACCTGGTGGTGTGCACCTCTGCAGGTGTGACGCCGCCAGTCCTCGCCTGCTGTCTCTCAGGCCCATCCTATTTCAATGCTTTCCTTCCTTCCCCTCTGCTGCTCCCCCTCTCTGTGCCAGCCTCCCTGGCTCTCCAAGTCACGCAGCCGCTGCAGCTGGAAGCCCTCCCTCGTCGTAGTACAGAGCAAAGGACCGTGTTGACATGAGTAACAAGGCATAGGCTTAATATGAAACTGATTTTTTTTTTTGAAAATAATGTATATTAACTTTTTTCTGGAATGCTTTTGCTGGCTTGGAAATATTTCAAGTACCAGCAGGGGATTAGGGAGCTTCTTTTAATCAGCTTTTGTTTTGTTTCTTTTTTTACATCTTTGCAGAAGGAGTATAAGCCTACTCCGAAATGTTCTCCACGGAGGAATTGGGATTTGGCAGTGTCATGTAGTGATGCCTCTGGATAAGGGGAAATGAGAACAGTGCAGCCTCTCACCACCTCCCAAAGCCCCCTTGCAGAAGGGGTCAGACCTCTCCTGCAGACAGATTTGGGGCAGGAGGAGCCGGCGTGCTCCAGCTGCCCAGCCGGGAGCAAAGCTCAGGCTGGGGGGTCTGTTTATGCTGCCCCCGACTTGCCCTGTGGCACAGAGCAGAACTGCTGATAAAACCTCAGAGCAGAGATTTTCACAGTTGTTTAACAGGTCTGGAAATCTGATTTCCTCTAAAATAAATAAGCAGACTGGGCCTATAGCCACCATGTACATCTCGGCAGTGGCGTGCACAGTGGTCCCTCCATGGCGTGGTTGGTTGGTTGGGAAGTGAGAAAGCCCAACAAACCCGAATGTCTGCCATTCTTAGTTCCTCTTTTCTTTCTCTTCTCTGTTACTTCTGCTTTTTCTCTCCATGGTGCTACTGCGGCTCTGCCTGCCTGCCTGCCTGCAGCCATCCCCAGCCCCAGGAACAGCCCTGCGTGCGCAGCACTCTCTGGAGATGCCATTTCTCTTGCAGGCGTTTGGCCTGTGGTGCATTGCAAAAAAATATCCCCGGCGGAGTGAGCGATGCCAGTAAGATGCTTGCCTTCCCTCCACCTCCCAGGGCTACTTTCTGCCTTGGCTATGAGTCTGCTGCATCTTTGTGTGGTTAATAAAAATAACCTAAAAGTACTCAGGAGCAGACAGAGCAATCCCAGAGACTCCAAACATCTAAGGGGCTTTGTTTCCAAGGCAACATCTTGTCTCCTAGCTGCAAAAGGCCACGGGAATGAAGGCAGCCTATGGAAAATGAATAGCTCAACGACAACAACAACAAAAAAATCTGCTGGGGAGCGTATCAGGGAGGGAGGGGTGTTCGCAGGGGGGCCAGGAAAAAGCAAAGCTGAGCAAGCCAGGACTAGCTGCATGGAGCATGCAAAGGGACAGGGTGCAATTTATCTCATGAGAAGCACAGTCCTGCCCCCATTGAAATGCATAGCACCACTTCGACCGACTTAATGGGAGCAGGGGAGCTTGCACAAATCAGCTATTCTTTTCTTTTCCCCCTTTTTTAAGCTACAGTGTTTGAAGATTCGAGCTAGTTAAAAATAATCCATTGTCCAAGGCAGAGCCTTCCTGGGTCCCAGGAGCTTTTCAGCCAGGGCTGCAGCACTCTATTGATTTCAACCACCCCAGGTTCCCACTGCCAGAGCTGCCTCCTCCCCTCCACACCCCAGGGCAGTGAAGCGGGAGGTGCCAGAGCACGGGAGCATCCCTCCGGCTCTTCTCATTAAGAAAAAACATGTTTTCACCCATTTTTTAAGGTTTCCAGACCTGTGCAGTATGTGAATATCTGTGTGCAAGCCAAGCTGCAGAATCAGTTTTTTCACTATGGCTGCAAGGATGGTTTTGCCTTTCCAGCTAGCTGCCTGGATAGCAGACTTGAGGCTTCAGGCACAGGGAAAGCAAAGACTGCCCGCCATGTCCCACCGGTGACACCTGTGGCCCCTGTTCGACAGCACCCTGCCTTGAAGAGGGTAGGCGGGTAGGTCTGTGGCTCCACCATGGTGCTAACATGCACGTTGCCCTTACGCAAGTCCTTGCCGCAGTAAAATGCTCCCGAGATCATTTATGGGATTGATATCAGACTGGGAGGGGAGAGGTTCCCCAGCACCAGTGAGATGCTTGCCTGCAGATGCCCTGCTCTTGCTTTTCCTTTCCCTCGCGTCTCACAGGAACGCCTAAGAGCTTGGCATGCCAAGTGAGCTGATGGAGCTTCTCCTCCATGTCCCAGGAGGCGGCATGGATGCCCTGGGAATGTGACAGGCGTTGGGTCAGGAGCTCCTCCGGAGCTGGCTCCCAGCACCTCGGCAGCACGACCGACACGGAGCTCTGCCATGCCAGGAGTGGGCTCCCGGCATGGGGAGGGGAGGAGGAGGGAGCCCGGGCATTTCCCTGGAGTGGCCAGAAGGGACGGAGGACATCGGTGTATGCTGGTGCTGGTCTCTGCCCTGGGCTGGAGCCAGCCTCAGGCTCGCACCTCTCCCTCTCCTTTTCCTCAGAGACTCTTTGGGATGATGAACAACTCAGCCATTGATGTCCTGCCTGACGTTAAAACATTTTATTTAACTAATGTCTTTCCTTTGCACCTTCTCTCAATCAATACCATGTAAGCAAGAGGTTTGCAGGAGAGCTGCTGGGAAATGCTCCCCTCACACTATTTTTTTGCACCCTCTGCTGAGGGCAGAGCAAACCCATCCACACGGATGGATGACTGCTATTTATTATTCATCTTGGTATGCTCCTCAGAGCTCTATCTGAGCAAGTTTTGAGATAAAGATGTTTGCTTCTCACTCCCCCTCCTTGAAATGGTTTTAATTTAGCTTAACTCCAGGGAATTCCTCCCAAATTGCCATGGCAGAGCAAGGCTGGAATTTGGCCCCCTGTGCCATGCTGTAGGCCCCGAGATGGAGGGCTGCCTCTGCCTCCAGCCACGTGAAGTCTGCCTGCAGGGAAGTACAGCAGGCCTGGCTGCTGTCACCACATCTTCCCCACACGGAGCCCAAGCCTGACTGGGCATGCGACGGGCAGCGCCGGTTTGTCACCCTCCCTTGACTCGTGAGAAGACGCTGCCCGAGTGAAGAGGCAGCCTGCCCGTGGTTGCCGGCTGCAGGGCGGAGGGCAGGGAGGTGGGCAGGGAGGCACGGTCTGTTGGAAAAGCTGGGGACCACCAGGCTATGTGTCACTCTGCTCCGGCTCTTCCCAGGGGGCGGCAAGCCCGGATGACTGTGAGCTCCCGGGGCTTGGGGATGGACCGGCAGGGACGAGACTGGGTTTTAAGAATCAGGAAAGCGTGGGACTTGGATGTTTGCATCAAAACCAGTACAGTACCCTCTTGCCGCCAGTTCTTCCTTCTTACCCATACACACCGAGCGTATCTCATGCTTGATAATTTTCTGCCCTAAACTCCTTTGCGGTGTTCCTGAATCACCTTCCACCACTGTAACTTTCATCCTTACGTGGCTGAACTTCACTTCTACATGAAATGATTTCCACAGACACATCAAGTTTTCACTTGCAAATACTCTTTCAAAGCGCTCAGCCCCACTTCAACATGACATATACTGTGTGGCTTGTGCCACCCTCTGTACAACTGGCTCTCAAAATAGTTCATAATATTAATACAGGGGTTGGGATTTTCCAAAGCACTTGGTATTGACCTAACCTGATTCACACCGGGCTTGGCTGTAGATTGTTATCAACGGGGAACAATGAATGTTGCTGAAAATCCCATCGCTTGGACTTAACAATAGAAGAAATAGACTTTATAGGATGCATTATCATTGGCTTGTTAAAAATTCTCACCTAGACGTCTTTAAAAATGTATCTACTCAGGTCATTAATGGCATCTGCATGGACAGTCTTGTCATTATGTCTGAATGAATAAATAGTATTGATTTATACTATAATAAATTTACAGAATAAATTAGAGCTAAAATACAGCCAGCTGGATGACCAGCTACCTCTTCAGAATATTTGCTGGGTCATTTCTCGTTGTTTTAGTTTTTCAAGAGGCACGAACAGGAGACAATACAGCTGTTACCCTTGGTCCTAACACAATCAGGTGTCGAGCACCCATTGAGCAGTCTGGGGCACTCCAACCCCTTCCTGAAAACCTGCCTGCCCCTTAATTTTCTGTGCCACCCTTCTGCTTCAGATGGCTTAGTTCACTTGCTCGCTCTCAACAGACACACACACACAGGCTGGCTTCCAGACCCACAGCCCAGGGACAGACAACACAGGCTCACATCTCCTCCGCAGATAAAAATTGTCAAGCTTTCAACTTCCCTTTGAGCTGCTATCTTCAGAGTAATAGGTCAAGCTGGAAATGCATTTCCAGCCCATGTTTGCCTACCAGAAGAAAGCTCTCCATCACTCTTTGCTGCTCCTTGCGAGCCACAGCGTTCAGTAATGAGACCATTGATGGAGCAGTGGTATGTTCTTTTGTCCCTGCCAAAACCCTGCTCCCTCCTATTCAGCTCAACAAGATGCGAAGCCCTGGTGCTGCCAAGCGTCCTTTCAGCTGCCAAAGGAAAAGGAGCTAATCAAACGAATAAAGGAGCCCCGGTGCCAGGCTCCATTCCCAGCTCAAAGCCTGCGGATACAACACCCACCGGCTGGACCGGTCAGCTCCAAGCAGCTCCTGCTCTGCCCATCCCAGGGCGAGAGCCATGGGCTCCGCCGTTCCCGGTCTGCATTACTGCTGCCTCAGTTAGCCCACGTCAGAAAGCTGCCGCATTGATCCTTCTCAAGGCACACGATGGCCTGTACTCGTTAGTCCTTTATTTTTTTTTTTTTTAAATTCCTTTCCGCAATGCCAGCTTCCTATCTCTCCCCTCCTTATTTCCCACACCGAGGAGAAAAGCCTCACGCTGTGCCTTTCACATCCCCTGGGCCCATCAGCGGGCAGCACGTTTGAAGTCATCTTTTTTGCCTCTGTTTCAAACTCTGCTTGGTCAGAAATGAGAGGAGACTGTTGGTTTTCAGTATAAATATTTCAAGCATCATATGGGCCACTCTCCCGTAACGCTGCTCACCCAGCGATGCTCGTGTTACCAGCTGGGCAGCGGGTGTAAATCGGCATCGCTGCGCTGGCTCTGCTGCTACTCTGCACCGATTTATACCAGATGAGGATGGGGTTTGGTTTTGGCTGCATCCTGATCTGCTTCTCCAGGACGTTCTTCCATCTCTTCATTTTTAGCACTGACATTAAGTATTTAGAGCATAAAATGACTAATTTCCCTCTCTGCAGCCGCTACGTTTTGAGGCCATTTGGGAATTGCTGAAGTTATTTGCCACCTACAACCCAGTGAGTTTAACAAAGAGATCGTACATTTCCGTACTGCTTCAGATCCCAAATAACTTTGTGCAAAGTACGTATTTACCACGGAGCCACCACCATGCAAATGGCTGGGAGGCAGCTGCCGCTGGGGTTAAATGCAAGGGCTATTGAACAGCCTGGTTACCATGTGTAACAGTTTAGACAGGAGGTGAAAAGGTTGCTTTGCCAAGTGAATAACATCAAGTTATCTGTTTCAGCTGGAGCTGCTCCAGTGCTTTTGGCATTTCTAGAGCTCACGGACACTGCAAAGAATATTTAAGGAGGCAAAAAGTAATTTGTACACTCTGGAGGTCGGCCACGGCTCCACTGTAAATGCCTCTCTGCTCTCATAAAAAAGTGCCATGGGCCTTTCCTTCAAAGGTCGCAGGCGCTCAGCTGTTCGGGGTTGTATCTCTCCTGCCAGCACTGGGCCCCTCTCACCGAAGGGAAAAGTAGGCCAGCCCCGAGGTGGGGAAGGATGCTCAGCAGCCCTGCATCCCTCCTCTGACGCTCTCCTTCCTCGCTGGAAAGACTGCCTGAGCGATCTGTCCTTGCACACACTGATCCTGGCTTGGCCCAAGCCGCTGGAAGAGAGGGCAGCCCTCAGCACTGCCGTTTCAAATGACACCAGGCTGGTGGTGTAGCTGACGCACTGGCTTGCCAGCACTCACGTGCCATGGAGCGGGAGAGCACGGCTGAGCTGGGGGGCAGTGCAGCGCTCCCCTGGCCCCAGACACAGCAAATACACACGGGCTGGTCGTTGTCAGCAACTGCGTTGGTGCCGTATTGCAGAGGAGTCAGCACAGCCGCTCCTGCCGGACCTTTTGCTCATGCTGAACCCACTCTCATGGTTACCTGATATCAAACCTGCAAGTGCTGAGTGCTGTGTCTTCGGTGATCGTGTCCCGCCGTGATGTGGAGATGGCACAAGAGCTTTCCAGCAGCTCTGCTCCCAGCCCTGACATGGGAGGTAAAGTGGGGACATGCCACTTGTGGGCCCATGTTCCCCTCCATCACAGCCCATCATCCCTGCACTGCAGCAGGGCACCACGCCGCCTGTGTTTTGGCTCATTCTTTAGTTCCATGCAAAGCTCTTCTGCTCTCTGGCCGGACTAGGAATCGTCTGGCTGCATCTGTAGCTAATGCTCTGCTGAAGCCCTGAGAGGCGAGTCTGTCTCCTTCCTCTAGACCCCTCAGCCAAAGGGGTCATGGTCTACAGCAGGCAATGTTGTGTCAACCTGATTTCTGTTTATTGTCATGGGTCTGGTGAATCTTGCCTTCAAAATCCATCTGCAAGCCTTGCATGTTGCTGGGATAGGGATAACAAACTCCTAAGGCACCGCATTCTGCAGCAAGTATCCTGGGGCTGCGATGTCAGGTGCGGGTCCCCTTCTCTGCCTGACTTCTGTGCACTGGACCAAACTTTGCTTCCTCCATGGGAGTGCCAATTCCCCTCTCCTCACCCTTAGTCATGCTACTTTCATCTGCCTATCCATCCCCAAAACAGAGTTTGTGTGATATCGCAACCCACCCTCACTGCACCTCAGCAAGTTTTTTTCCTCTTATTTCCTCTTCATTTCTGTGATGAGCCACACAAAACCCCCTCCAACATATTAGGGGCTTGTGAAACAAGTGAAAAAAGCCCATGCATAACCTACACCACCAAACTCTCCACCCCACCCCACCAGGCCTGCCTGATGGTCTAGTAATTTAATAAGCTTCTCCATCTTAATGTTAACTGTCCTCATCCCCCAGCTGGGGTAATGAACACTGGCAGGATTTTTCTGTGTTCGTAAATATTTCCCTGCTGCTGTGAAGAGGCTGTTTTTCCCTCTCTCCACATCGGATGAAGATGGCTGCTCTGCCAGCTCGCCATGTAAATTTAATAGCATTCCAAAACCTCTGTCCTACATAAATATGAAAGTATTTCATCCGAGAGGAACCTGTTATTGAAGGAGCTGTGTTGCTGAATTATTCAGAAGGTTATTGTTTGAAGTACTCACAGTCAACAGTGTCTTGGCTATTACAGCTCAAAAAAGGGGAGGGAGGGTGGAGGAAAAAAATAAGTGGGGATCATGGAAACCTCTTTAAATGAAGGAGCTTATGTGCCGAGATCAACAAGGTATAAACAGGGCACTGCCAACCAGCAGGTCTGGCCCCAGGAGGACGGGCCAGCTGCAAGCAGCTCTACAAATTATTCACTGGCAATTGCTTTCTTGCCGCTGCCCTGACTTATTTACACTCCAAAAGATTTCTGAAGTGTGTTTATTTAAGAAAGATGAATCCAGAGGCTCTGGAAGGGGAGAGAAGCTTTCCAAAGGAACCCACCCCCCCGACACAATTCGTTTCACTCATTAACCCCTCCGTGCGAGGAAGCAGTGGGAGAGCCCTAAGTGCTTATGCATTATGTGTTAGTGCACCACGTCACGAAGTTCCGATTTGATGGAGGCTGAAGGTTAAAAGGCATTCCTGTGCTTTCCCTTACTCCTCGGTGTCACGCTGGAAGATGAAGCAATGTTGTGGGGGTGGGGAAAATTGGGGGAATGACAGATCCTGTGCCCAGACACTGATTGCCACAGTGCAAATGGAAAGAGCGTCACGGTTCCTGAAGGATGTGTGTTCCCCTGACGTTAACGTCTCTTACCAAATTCAAACATTTCAGTCCCCCTTTAGTAAATTCCCTAAACAGTTTTGTGTCATCCGTACATGAAAGCACCCAAATCCTCATCTTCAAGCCTGTTAAGAAACGTAGTTCTGCATACTGCAAGGACTCAGAGAAGGCACAAGGTCCAAAGAAAGACCTTGCACAGGCACTGCACCTTCTTACTGAGCTTGTAAACCAGCAGCTGATAGAGCTCTGAGTTTCTAAGCTGTTTTCAGTCATTTAATTGATGATGCAACTGTATATATCTGCATCTCTGTCCTTTACTCTTCACTGATTCATCTGTTCCCCAAGCAAATGTTTAAAATGAATTTGCTTTTTTTACACCTGCAAGTTGCAGAAGCAAATGAACTGCCTGCGCAACTGTTGCATTTTAAGATGTCAGTCCGATCTTTGGGAGGGCATAATTAGGCAGATGTTTATCTGCCCATAATGAGTTGAATTCATGCTACAGTTAGCTATAAGGGATAAACCTTCATAACCTGTAAAAGTGTCTTTTAGGTGCATGTGCCTCACAACCAGTAGCCCTCACCTGCATTTCAGAGACACCCACAATGGACACCGTTCTAGCTCTGGTGCAAGGCATCTAAGATTGATGCCTGGAGCAGCCGGGGTCTCTTGGGTTACCACAGGATGACAATGCCGTATCATTTTGCTGTTGATCCAACTCCAGATAAGAAGTGATTATATTCCTGTTGCTTTGCTCCTCCACGTGATGCTGTTCAGCACCTTGTAACACTGAAGGGTTAGGACCCCATCTTGTCTCCACTTAAGTTCAGCTGCATGTATAATTAATGTGAAGCGCTCACTCCCAGTGCTGCCACTGGAAAGGCACCTTTGGCACCACCTGGCCCGGCCACGCTCTGGCACTAGAGCAGCACGTATTCATTTTTACGATGAGTGAAATCTGTCTTTCACTGCTCAGTGTTCAGAGTTTTGATTTTTGGCAAGGGGCTTTCACATTCAGATACTCCTCATGCGTTGCAACATGGCAAAGCTATTAAAAACACAATTTAATTTTGGCCTCGTTGCTGATCAGTCCAGTGGGAATTCTCACTTAATCAAACTTTAATGTTTTCCTTGTAAATTTCAGAAAAATCAGTAATTGGTCTGATAATTGAATTTTCAGATCATGTATCAAAGGAATAATGCCATGCATGGGATAAGCAGCAGGCTGCCTCTGGAAGCCCAAACATCTGAAATGGAAAATTCTGCAAAATTTAGATAAAGATTTGAATATACTGCTGGAGAGCTAAGAATAGACCATATTATTTATATCGTCAAAGGAAGCGGCTGAAATCACAGAGATCTTCAGAGAGTAAAGATGCTCAGACAGTTAGGCACAGGAATCGTGTTCATGGAGCTGAAGTGGAAAGCTACTGATGTCTCAGCATAGGCACGCTGCTCCCAGCGGGCCCCATGGACCAGACGGCATTTCATGCAGAAGAGAAATGCCAGGCTTTTCCCTCCTGGAAGACACACTCAGGGTATCTTCCAAGTACCCAAGTAGGGAGTGGGGAGTAACTCGCCCATTGCAGAGATGTCTTGTGCCCCACCGGCTGCGTCTCCACTGCGCTGAAGTCCCTGTGTGCTGTATTTGTCCCATGTCTCCGACAGAGAGCTTTATTTCAGAGATTCATTAGTGTTTTCCCATTAAGTTATTCTCCAGGTCCAGTCCTTCTTAGAAGTTGATTTCTGACTAGATCAGAGAATAAAACGAAAAGAGCTAGTGGGAAAAATTCAAAACATCCTTTTAATTAAAAATAAAATAAAATAAGAGGCCTCATAACCATAACAGATGACTGTGTTTCTCTGAAGTTCACATGACTTTAAGAACTGTGCCCCTCTCTCCTGGGACCATGACAGCAACACTCAGTTTTTCCCTCACTTCGGATGCTTTCAAGCTCAGAAGCGTTTCCAGAAGTACAATAAATGCCTGCTTTCAGTCCTTGTTTAATTTTTCTCTCTTTCTTCCCAAGTATGTTTCTTGTCTCTTCACTGACACTTTCCACCTTCCCCTCTTGTTCCCCATCTCTCTAATTCAAGGTGAACATCTCCAACCCTGAAAAGTATACAGTTGGAGGGGTCCTGTTTCCTCTCTTTCACAGCTTGCAACTCCAGTGGCTTTGGTGAAATGGCTCCTGTTTATGCTAACATACAAGAGAGGAGACTCAGAGATGATGAGCCTGCTCCTCTGCTCCTCCTGTGCCTGTGTGATACCTTCTTCCATCAAGTTAAGGCAACAGGAGTGTGTGAGATAAAGGTTGGAGCGTGCCCATCCGCAGGACTAGGAGACAGATGCTTGGTAGGAAGCATGCCTGCAGCCCGCTCAGAGAGGCTCAGGTGCCAGATGAAGGATCTGCTTTCCTGGGAGGAACAAGCAGCGCCAACCACAAACTGCGGCCAGGACTCTCCCCTGCAGAGGAGGGGAGCAGGGGCTGTTTTCACACTACCTACCATGGGTGCCTGGCTAAGGTGCCACCAGCCTCTTCAAGGAACTGTAGTCAACACTTGCAAAGAAGGTGATCACTCATCGATCTCATCCATTTGGGTGCAGAGGGAGAGATGATGTTCATGCTAATTCAGGCTTCTTTTTTTCTTTTTTGACACTAGATGTCTATTTGGCTTTGCCAATCCCGTGTCCGTCAGAGCCAGCTTTTTTTTTTTTTTCCTTTGTGCCATGACAAGAAGTTACACTGGTTCTTGCAAAACAAATGTGCCAACAGATTTTGGCAGGTAGTTTTCTCTATGCCATGTTTAGATAGTATTAAGTTCTCTCACTTAAGCAGTATCAAATGTTTACATTAGAGTAATGATAAAATATCCTCTTTTAATTTTTTCCTTTAATTTTAATTTTCCTCTCACTTCCACTTATCAGCTAAGCATTGCTATTGCTATGTAGCAAAAATTAAGATATTCAAATTGTTCTGTTCAGCTTTTCACTGTCAAGAATTCCAGCAGAACCACTTTCCCTGAAAATCGTGGGATTTTGAGGAAGCTGCACTTTTAGACAAAAATAAAATTTCCAGGGAAATAAACAAAATTGGATAGAGTGCATGAGCTGGCATTAGCTCAGCTTCTTCCATCTAGGGGAAGGGGAGTTGTTTTTAAATTCGTTCACTTGGACATGCAGGAAAAAATGGCTCTGAGTTGTTTTGATGATTAAAACATCCAAAAACACCAGTTTCCTGTCCATTGTTCAGAGCGTGTTCATGTCAGACAGCAAGAAGAAGGAAAGTTTATCCTTGAACAGTGACAGAAGACCATGAAACCAGCTCCCTCCAGCTGCAAGTGCCACTTGCCACTGCTGGGCTTGGTGGTCATTCCCACTCCATGCACAACCACTACATCAAGGTTAAAGGCTTACAGAGATTGTGGACACATTCATCTGCAGACCCATAAACCTGCAGGTAACTGCTTCTGCTAAGAAGCCCAGAAATTTTGTGCTAAATGATCCATCAGGCAGCTTTTGCTGATAGCATGCATTTAAGTAGCAACTAGTATCTCGGGTACTCTTGCCCTGATGGTGAAGAACCAAGCGTAGCACCTGTGTGGTTTTGCTGTGGGGACAGGGAGCAATCCCCGGCTTCATCCTTTGGTATTGCAACGGTGATGCCACCTAGCACATCACTGGAAAGAAAACATGTTCCCCTTTCCTCATGCTTTCTCTATCTATCTACTGCATTTCAAGCGTGGGATGGGCAAAATGAAAAGACTCTATAGTGGTTTAACAGTCCACAGCATCCTCAAAGTGGGAGAGCCACGGTGCAGGGCCAGGAGAGTTCTTGGGCTGCTCAGGTCCCCTGGCCACTGTTGGTATCAGGTGTTGTGGGAGGGAAGGGGTGGTTGTGTAGCTCTGAGACATACGTGGGGTGACAGCGGGGTTGGCAGCCCCTTCTTCTCGAAAGTGCTGATGGAAATCTAGCCTGAGAGGAAGTTTCAAAAGGTAGGTGAAAGCTACGGAGGAATAGGTGGTTTGGAGGCAATGACGAAGAATTGGTGGAGAGAAAGGGTGCTCCCAACAGCACATTACTTTCCAGAGTGATATGTGTAACATCGCACCCCGGGCAGCATCAGGGATGTATCTGTACCCAGAGCCATCTCTTCCCCCATGCAGTTCACACAGCAACCATGCTTTTCCAAGAAAATGTCAGGGGAACATACTGCTGTGATGGCCCAAGTTGCATTCATTCCTCATACATTCCTGGGGAGCGTGATAAAGATAAACTCCCCTAAGTTACTGGGTAGCGCATGCACAGGGGTGCACTACTGGGTGCATCTCCACAGGGCACACACGCACAGGAACAAAGGCTGCCTGAGCCTCATGCAAATACATGCCTTGCATAAAAACAAAGCATCAAACCCACTTTCCAGCACCCTGCAGGTTTATTGGAAGGAATAGCAGTGGGAAAGGCAGGTGAACAGGGGTTAACAAACCCAACAGATATTTCCTGTACCAGCACAAGCAAGTTGGACAGAGAGGGTGGGATTTAGGAATCACATCTGTGGGTGAGCACACATCAGTCAGGCAGGCTGGGGAGCAGCCCCTGTGCTAGCCTCTGCCTAAAGATGCTCTTTCAAATATTTTGGGCCCAGCCTTATTGGGGAACTCTTCTTCAGGTGATTACATAGCCAGTACTACTCATCTGCTAATGATGGTTAGCAGAGCCACATAAATGGAGAGAGCGGTGCACCAGAAGGGGTTTTTGCTCTGGGGGACTGAGGAGTGCAGGGTGTTGGAGAGCTGAGTAGATACAGGGGAAAGCTCAGGGTACACGCCTCTCTTGCTTTCTCAGATAACTCAAGGGCTCTAGTTACTCGAGAAGATAAGTCATGTTCAAATGTAGCAATTAGGGCTTCTGTCAGAACATCCATACTCTGCTTTAAGGGGCTTCTGACAAGCAATAATAGGAGATTAGCAGAGTACAGAGGGGCTCTGAAGCTCCTGACAGCAGTTATTTTCTTTAAGGTGGAGCTGTTGATAGGCAACCAAGTTCAAAGTTGGAGGGATACAGCCGATGTCTTCTCTCTTTCCCGTCACCATCATCCTTCTCTTCTAACCCTTTTAGACTATATGTATGCAACAGATCCTTCAAAATAGTCACCTCTCTAAATCTGGAGAGGAAAAAATGCCAATTTTGTAAGGGTTACCCAAGCTATCTGCCCCAGTCAATTCTGCCTGCAACTTGACTGCTCTTCTCCAGCCAGCTGTGTGTCTGGAGGCAACTTTGTGCCCTCTCCCAAAGCAGAGTGGGACCCAGATCATGGCTTTGAGAGTAAGAAACTAAGTCTTAGACACTTTTCTTTGGAAGAGAAATAATCTCTATCACCTTCACAATAAAGGCTTTTCTGGGCTCTGGCTCAACTGCTTGGGTGTTGCAGCAATGTAGGAGGTACTTCTGGTTTTAGGGTTCCTGTAACTGAGAGCAGTCAGGAGCTCAGATGGGGAGGAGAGGGAAATCCGAGAAGTGTGAAATCTAAGCCCTAGTATTGCTTTTTTAAACGTTCCTAAAGAAGAGGAAAATGGCAAACTGCACCGTAAACTGGAGGCTGGACCCTTTGGAACTCCTCAGACTTTGACTTCTGAACACCTTTTATTTCTCTTGGCATCTAGTTTTTGCTCTTAGTTAGACTATTCAGATCTTGCTTTGTGTACGTGCAATTTCACTGCTCACCTTCTGGAAATGCAAAGCTGTCTTGCCAGCCTAAGGCTGTTCAGCAACCCACTGGCCAGACCTAGCCAAAAACCCCTCCATCACCCATGATGGTGCCCAAGAGTGCCAATTGTTAAGTGCTACAGGGAGTGTGCAAGAAACAGCAAACTTTGAACTCTACCATGCCCTAACTTAAGGCGTTGTTACAGGCTGAAAGCCCTCTTTATCTCACTTAAGCTTAATTGCACAAAACACTAAAAGCTTCCACCCTCGCACAGTGGCAGCTCTGGCACTGATTGATTCAAACCCTAAGTGCTTCCCAGCCCCTCCAGCGATACGGAGGATGGTGGATTTGGATCCAGGTATCAGGAGCTCCCAGATGGCAAACCATAAAAGCCTGTAACTTTTAAAGTCTGCTAGGCTGCTCTGTTTCTAATGCCTGTGTATCAACGCTGCGAGGCTTGAAGACTTGTTGGTACTGAGTCACTGGGAGGCAGAACTTGGTCTGAAACCTACTGGGAAAATTCACAGCTCCAAACGGACCTGACCCTATGGCTCAGGGAATGGTGTGTGTAAGCACTATATAAAATTTCACTTTAAGGTCAAGTTCAAAACCAGAAGATTTCAGCATTGTGAAAATGACTTGAAAGAGTTTAGAGAAGTAACGAGAAGTAGAGACATAAGTAAAAGACACCTGACATCTTCAAAGGCAGGAGAATCTCAGGATGTGGCAATTGAATGGGCAAATATTGCAACAGCCTCAGATGCTCAGAGACCTTCCCATCCAGTATCAGGCAGATGAGTGTGAAAATGTTAGCAGTGACCCTGTAGACCACCATTACAGAGTGCTCCATGAGAGACTATTTACATGGACAGAAAGTCTCAAGGTCTTTCAAACCTGGCTTCAAGTTCCCAAGCAAAGTATAGCAAAGACAAAAGGGGAAGGGTAAAAATTGTGAGGTGTGGAGGACGAAAGGCAGAAAGAAGGATACAAACAAGACAAACCAGAGTCGAGTACTGTCTCACTTCTGAGTCCTCTTTGGTGCGAGGAACATACTCTGTTGGAGTTTTTCTCTCCCTGCCAGCCTGGCATAAGCCCAAATTAAAACTAGAGTATATTTTTCGCACAGTTTTTTTCCCCCGATCCCATCCCATTACTGGTATCAGCCATGGGTAGCTAATATAATCAAGAGACTAAGCACTAGAATGAAGCTTGAAGTAAAGATCAGGCAAGCAAAGCTTATGGGAGGTGGGAATGGCCACTGGATACTTGGACAGCTTGACATGATAGGGAAGAAGAAGACTGAGAAACCTAGAAGAGAAGCTATAGGGCAGCAAGGGGAAAGAAATGGCAAAGGAGGTTTATTGTCTGCTTGTACACAGGCATAGCATTAGGCGAAAACACAGAATTTGAGATTGCATACCTCACTATTGGTTATGGGTCAGGCTGTCACCTCATGTTAGATCATCTTACTCAATGTACAAAAGCTCTCACTGGGTAACTTCTCCTCAAATGCTCAATCTCTCCTTCTATCAGTTTTTGCTACAACAGTAGCTTTCTGCATGAGCAGAAGTTGATATTTATGATTATTCTTGCAAATGCCAAAGTTCCCCAAGAATCAAAATAGACCCACATTTACCTGACAAGTATACTATTTTAAAATCTTTTGCAGGGGAAAAAAATCCATGGTTAGGCAAAAGTATACATAAATAGCAGTCGGCTTGGCGTCATTATCACAGATACGAAAAACATTTGGGGACCTCTTTTATGTGCTGAATATTTCATTCAGTCCTGCAGTGCAGTGACTCCCTAAACCTTTAGTGAGCTGAGCTCTGCTTTTGAGGCTCTAATTTGCTGTTGCCATGACATTGTTAATGTCTGAATTGCTTTTTTTAACCACTCTCCTCCTTTTTTCAGTCTCTTGCAGAGGCATTCTGAAATAGTGGGCACGAGCTGATCTTGTGGAACAGCCGGCGTGTCCTCAAAAATAACAGAAGAGTGTTCGTTTTTACAAGCTGGATGGCTGATACCGTCCTGATGGATGGATGATTACAATCCTGATGGATGATAGCTTTTTAACTGGAGAAACCACAATGAACTTATCTGACCCAGCTGAGATAATTTTGGCTTTGGTGGGGGGCAGTGAGGGGTGGGGGTCTATTTCATCTGCTAGGTTTTTTAAACAGTGACATTCAGGGAAAACATTATTAAATAACAAAAAAATTCATTGTTCTCTTATGCTTAATTGGGCTTCCAGAGTGAGTAGAGTGTACAGAATAATATCAAATTGCTCGGCAGCGAGTTTATTAACATACTTGCTTCCTAGATCCAACTGAGAATGGAGAAATCTCCGTCAAGGTCAACCTTAGCAGAACAGCATTGCTTCCTTAGGAAGCGCTTTTTGCAGGAGATGTACTTCCTTTAATGGGATAATACCTTCCAATCACCTGGCCTCTTAATAATACAGCAGCCTTTACTGTTCAGGGGTTCAAAGAGGATGTTTTTAGTTGTTCTGAAGAACAGATCATCTAGGCTCACCTTCCCTGGGCTTTGACTCTTCCCTCTGATCAGCCTATCTGGATGTGCACATCCCACAGCATGTCTCCTCCGAGACTTGCACCGCAGCAAACTCTCCCGTTATCACCTGTAACTGCAGCTACACCAGGCTGACAAACACCCCTTCGCCAGCATAGGCAAGGAGATGGAGCCCAGTCTGTCTCTGCCACTTTCTTGAGGGGCAGATCTCAAGTGCCTTCTGAGCCCAAACCTGAAGTGATTCATCTGAAGTCCCCTGCTGTCAGCTTCTCCCAGCAAATGCATTCAATACTAGTCCTAGTCCCTGTCCCAGCACAAGCCTGAGCCAGACTCCAAAGGTATTTTGATACTGGTATTTTTGCCTTTGGGATATGTCTTCTGGTTACCAAGGCTAGAGAAGTGGAAGATGTTTAACAAGTGTCGAAACTTTAAAAAAAGCAGCAAGCTTGACAGAACGAACAGCATGTTCTCTACAGGCACCATCAGGATCGTAGGTGAGACTTCAGCAGCTGTCACGATGCAGAGGTACCGCTGCCTTTCCTGCAGGCGAGAAGGTGATTACAGCACTCGGAGAGCTGGCCTTGGCTGTCGGACTTGGACCTCGCTGGCACCCAGGAAGGGGCTGACACTGGCAGATCCCTTGCTTGTCAGCTGTCTTGCATTGTACTGCAATGGGATTCTGTAGTGAAGTCTCTTCATGGCACTGGTTTTAATTCTGACATATGAAGCAGAGACTGAGATCAACTGCTCCCAAACACTCACTATTACAGGATAGACTGGGATAGATTAAGGGAACTTAATGTCCTGGCCAGATGTAGCTGGAGTCTTTTCAGTTCGATCTCTGCTGGGGTGCTGCTGGGTTCCACCCTGGGCGATTTAGTGGGCAAGGACTCCTCTCTTACTAGGGCTTTCTCAAGCCAATGATATAATTCCCATTCAACGGGAAGAAGAATGGGTCCACAAGTGTTAGGTCTTTTGGGACCATACAGAGTGCAAAGCACTATTTAAAGCTTAATAACCCCATAATGGCTTTGAATATTTCCTTGCTTCAGTCTCAGTTTTTATGGGTATATCTGAAAATAAATAGTGCTCTTGGAATGCACTAACAGTGACATCTGAGTATTTCCAGGAACCTACACTATAAAAATGTCTGCCCACCACCGAAAGAAAGAGATCGACATTTCAGATAACAAACAAATGCCTTTGATTTTCTCTCTGTGCCAAGGAACACTGATATTGTCTCCGTCTCCTGGGTGTTCTTCAATGCGCCTCATTAGGACATTATGAAATGTTGCTCTATTTGTTCTGTTGTAAAACAGCAAAACAAGCCTTGGGGCCAGGTTGACTTCAACGGAGCTGGATGTGCACAGGCTGCGGATCTGACCTCTGCACTGGGATGCTTATGCCTGGCGTGGCCGGAGCAGGGAGGGATGGGGGAAGAGGCGGGAGAGGGAGAGACGATCCCCTGGCAACTTCTCACTGTTTTCTTCTCTTCCAACAGCTCAGCTAAGGAAGGCCCTAACCTAGGGCTGCTACTCTCTTTAATATAGAAGCTTGGCAAGACCAATTCTGCTGTGTTAACACACATCTGCAGGATTTCAAAGGTTTTGGTCTTTAAGATAGAGGTGGAGGCAAAGGCATATATAGAACACTTTTAGAAACTGCTGTTTTTCCCAAGTTGGAGCTCTTAAGCTAAAGAGATAGCTGAGAACAGCTCCTTGAAAATACCACATGGACTCTACAGTCTTACTATGTTTTTTCACTCTATGAATATCAGGGAAATGTGTTTCGTTCTTTTTTTTTTTTAATAAACACTTGCAAAGAGCATACCAGAACATCAAGGTTAAAACATGCATTGGAAAACTTTCTACAGCTAATTTTGCCAGTGCATTTAGCAAATCTTTGCTGTTCACGCCTACTAAGGAGTCTCCTAATGAGTCAAAGTGGGTATCCGATCTGCACGAACAACGTGAGCAGTTGTACGCACATACTCACTTATAATAACATACAGAATCAGCCCACACCTCTTCTGCTATTGCACATGCTAGTGTGAAATGGGTAATGTCTAATCCTACCCTTTGCTAATCCAGTCATGTTTGCTTAACCACATTAGACCAGTTACTCCCAAGATCTTTCCCTCTTTCAAGTTCAAGTGGCGAAGGCCCATTTCCATTTTTAGAGATTTGAATGCTAGCCACAAACTTAGATGCAGATTGCTCTGGAGATCTACCAAATATGGGCTCTTGAAAATTCAGTCCTTTTGGAAAGGTCAGAAGTGACTGGGATTGCAAAATCTTCTCTAGCCTGGCAAGCTTCCTCCGAGTTGCCATGCTTTAGGCTAACTGACCGCTGACTTTGGACAAAGCTTTAACAGTGTCTTTTAGTCCTAGGTTTTCAGACGTCATCATGGATGTTGCCATGTGAGCTCACATCAGCTTTATGTGCAAATCAAAGCAGCACATAATTGCTGGTTTCAAAACCTTGTTGAGTTTGCCCTGCATGATATAGTTAATACAGAACTTTAAAATACTGTGATTGAGCAAATTAGAGTGGCATGAAATAGGATTGTAGTTACAACATCTAATTAGAAAGCACTGTGAATTATACACTTTTTATAATATATAAGCTGGTTATAAATAGGACAGCTGGAAAGACCAACAAAAAGTTGCGTCATGAAATCTGGTGATGCAAGAGTATTACAGGATCAGCTCTTCCACCAGAAACCAGAGCACTTTAAGGTCTTCCTGCCTCAAACCCTGGACGGCTGTTTCCCAGGACAGCAAAGATTAGTTTCTCTGGTTCCACAAGCAAGAATTAAGTCTTTCAGCTTATGTTTTCTTCTCAGCATAGACTAAAGGGGTCATTGACAGCATTTTTAAAGTTTTTGGTTGAAGATGAGCTGCCTTCACTGAGAGATCATCTCCCAGCCTACTTCACTTGTATCAGCCTAGCAGATAGGGTTGCTGATACAGAGGGTTCCTGGACCAGATCTCTGTTCATAACGGGCATGGCTCTGCCACCTGCTTGAGGACTTTCCTTCTGGGGCAAATGGAGATGGCGGTAGCAGCAAGACCTTATTGTGTGGGCTGCAGAAGCTTAGCACAGCCTGCAAAGATATCTGCCTTCCTCCACCTACATGTGGACGTAGGAACGACTTTGCTGAGATAGGTATCTCAGGGCCTGGCCTGATGTAGGAAGAAGGCAGGATGGCTCCTTCGGCGACATGATGGCAACGTGCAGACGCAGAGGAACAGTCCCCTTCCCCTCTGGCACTGCTTTCTGTTTGCTGGAGGAGTCCACCTCCTGAATGAACGCCCTGAGAGCCACTGTGCTCCCATCTCAGTGCCCTGGGGGCATTTCTGTGAGACACACTGACTTGGTTTGACATTTAATAAACTGCTTTGTTTTTAATTTTGTTTCTTACTTGCCAATTGAAGTGCCCTGTTGCCATGGCAACAGAAGGACATCAATAAAAGCATGGGAAGAGCAGGGTTGTGTTACCCCCCAGGAACTCAGGTGGCAAAAACATCAGAGCCTCATCTGCCCCTTCTGTGCAGAGTGGCTCTGTCAGTCTGTCTGTCCATGCCATCAGGGCTGCAGGGCCTTTCTGTTTTGACTTGGTATGAGAGAGAGAAAACATACAGGCAGGACTGCCAGGGTTTCTTCCTTGACATCTCACCTTTGGGGGTGGAAAAGGAAGCTTAACTCCAGATAAATAGTCTTGGGCAGTGTATACAGAACGAACGGCTTCTGGCTTCTGCCCTTGCTTTCAGGGTGCTGTTGACCAGGAGGTGTGTGCTCAGGGTATGTTGGCAGTGAGCGCAATGGCACAGCTGTCTCTCCGCAGAGGGGCACTGCGGCATCTTTTAGCCCAGGGATGAAGGCCTGGTGGTGACGATGGTCCACGTGAGCCATCTGCCCTCTCGGGTTGCTCTCTGCCACGTTGTGTGTTGTATCTGCGGAGGCAGAGCCTGCTCTTGGAGACAAGCCATTCCCAGCGATAACGGATGGGACAGCTTTAGCCCTGTTTATTTCAGCCTGTCCCAGTCAAAAGCTCAACTTGTGGATGAAAGGAATAGCTATTCACAGAGCTAGGAGAGTACATGCAGATCTGACCTTCAGAACAACCTTTTACAATTACAGAGATGCTACTTTTATCACTCCACTACTTGATATCCTATTTAGCATTCAACTAGAACCTACTACCCCTTTCTTTCCTGTAAGAGCTGGAAACAACCATTTGAGAAGCTTTGCTGGTGGTCCTGCCTGTGAAATTGGATCTCCTTTCCTTCTGCACATCAAGTGCTTTATTTCTGACTGCTTCTAGAATACGTCTATCCAGATTTAGGTGCTAGGCACTGCTTCAGACGCCCTTGATTTATAGCTGTAATTTTATGTGTGTGCACCAAGGTGCTGGTAGTTCAGCTAACTGTTTCACACAATGTCCTGATGTTCAAACCCAGTATTATGGTAACACACAATAGAGACCAAGGGCTGGGTCTCTGTGGCTTTGGAAGAATTTAATCTCTCAGAGCTAACACCTTTACCGCAAGCATTAATGGGCACTTTTCTTTAGCAGCCTCCTCTTCCAGGCCAACTGAGAGGAAACAGAAATTAAGTCGGTGTCTCCCTGTGGTGTGCCTGGACTTGGGCTGCCATTTGCAGAGGGTGCTTGAGTGAAGCTCACCCAAATCCTGACACTCGCCTTGGAAGGAAGCACCGATACTTCCCCCAGCTCCTGCCCCAGAGGAGAGGAGCTATCTCGTTCAGTGGGGAAGAAATAGAGCAAAGTCAGCATCGCCCCTGATCACCTGAGATCATCTCAGTCTTTGGCCTGTGGATGATCACCCCTCTGCTATAACAGCCAAGTTCAGTGCTGGTGAGCGGGATAGGGACAAATGGTTCACTGGAAACAGTCCTGGCACTATTAAACCTGCTTCACGGTGTTAAGTGTAGCAATCTGATCAGTAACTCCTGGTCTGAACAAGGAACTGCATAATCAGTATGAAGGGAAATCTGATTTTTCTGGCTCGAGGAACTTCCTGGACTAATTCTTCCTGATCTCAGACGACACACTACAGCTTCTTACAGAAAAGGGCTTATAACTGCACGGTGTGCGGGTGCTGCCTGATGCGTATAACAGGGTTTGTAAGGGCTGCTGGGGAGAACATCTGCTTACATCTGGAATTTAACTCACAGAAAGCTGATGCTTTGCGGTGGACTCAGCCTCTGAGCTCAGTTCTCTTCCTAAAGGGTCACTGAAGACCCACTAGCACTGGAACTAATTCCTGGCAATCTCTTGGAGGATTTCAAGGCCAAGTCAGATAAGGATAGCATGGAGCGACAGGCTTCCCCTCCCCATCAGCCCTTGCTGTTTATTTGCTACCCACTCTCTCTTTGCAAAGTTGATGGCAAAGGAGAAAGGGACATGGCACAATAGCCTGTCCACTCCCTCAATCCTTTGTGCTCTTGGATTGGCCCAGAGAAATGAAGCTGAAAATGCATGGTGACAAGAAGCATGACCCCAGAACTGGGGTCTCGCTTGCCCGGGATTTTAGGGGACAGATGATTAGTGGTGGAAAGGCAGCTCAGAGCCGCTGCCTGTGTGGATTACTATTAGCAGCTGTGTTCTCATCATCTTTCTTCTTCTTCCAAATAAATGTATCAGCTGATCATGCTTTCTGATTTGAAATGTGCTGGGCGTGGCTCGCTCCTTGGCTTTTCCATGCAGTGGTGCCCAGGGAAGGACCATTGGAGATGTCTACATGCAGCGGCGCGGCTGGCTTGGGGTTGCAGGCTGCTGGGGACGAGTGCGGCAACTGCCTGAACAGGGTCAGGCTTTGCACCCTACAGCTCCTTCAGGAATGGGAAGAGGGGAGCCAGAAAAGGGGTGTCTGCCCAAGAGGTGGCTTTTAAGGGGATTGGATTAAGGTAAAATGTCTGTGCATACAGCCGATGACTGTGAAATAAGTACAGGTGTAGTCTGGGTCCAGCTCCTCTTGGTTTCTGAAACCTCATAGCCTGAGAGCCTTGATGCTGAAATTGCTGAGAGTCCTCATGCTGGGGGATAGGCTTCCTTCTCCTGGTACACAATTCAGGGCTTTAGGGCTGGGATTGTTTTGTGCGTGTACTTTTTTTTGCTTGGATCACCAACAAGAAATTGTAGATGCTCGTCTCTTAGTCCGCAGCGACATAAAGAGCAGCCGAGCCAAAGGCTCAGCGCTGCAGAGCCTTGCAGGTTGCTACAAATTGTCCCATCACCTTCCCTGAGGTTTTGTTCTTGGAGAGAAAGTTGAGAAAATAAGGATTTTTGCCTACTCACTCGTCACAAGACCAGCTTGAACTTGGCTCATGATCCACTGTAATGCTGAATATGGTCTTTTCAGCCTTGGTCCATCTTTTGCCTCTGGAGTAAATTAAATAAAGGAGTCTGCAATAGTGGCATGCGTACACCAACCAGGACAGCAGATTTAACCCCGTGCCATTTCCCAGGTGAAGGATCTCACCAGTGGAAGTGAGCAAGGGAAGACACGTGTATGCCATGGCAGCTAAGAGAAGCAGAACTTGAACTGGCAAGCAAAAAGCTGTGCACCTTGGGAGGGGTTGCCTGCAATGCGCATCGAGGGAAGCTGTAGTAAAACAAAAGTCTGTTTAAAACTAAGGGACTCGAACAAGGACAGCACAGATATCACTGGTTAGAAACCTCTGCATGCCTCATAAATACGGCAGTGGAACTTGGCAAGAGAAAAGCTTTCCTAAGCTTATAGTACCAATAACAGTAATTAAGGAGAATAAAAGCTGGAAGAAAAATGGATTCAAGACCTTTGGCTAAGGTGCTGGTGAGGTGGTGAGGAAAACTAGCCTAAAATTCCCCCATCTTTGGCATCCATGGAAATGTCACACTGCGCCTCCAGATAGGTTGTGTTGCCAAAACCTGCCCTGCATAAAAGAAAAAAAAGTACACAAATGCCATGACATGTAGAAGGGAGGAATGGAGATGAGACCTGGTTCCCACTTGGAAGAAACTAATTCATAACTTTACAGAACTAACTCAAACTCACTGGATGGTGACTACTGGGATATCTTTCTTCTCAGAAAAATTTTCCTTTGTTGCCTGGAATACCATCTACCAGCACTAAAAGCTCTCATAATTTTAAAGAAAAACTCAATAAAATTGGCAAGCCAAACATTCTGCTGGCCTCAGAAAATGCTCTGTACTTTTCTGCCGCTGCCTCCTGTTGCTTGGCTTTGATCACATGGATGGACAGGCACGGGTGGGAGCTGGGTTGAGCTGCACTCCCAGGGGAGGGAGCACGGCTGTGTCCCGCTGTGCCCTTCCCAAGGAAGGCTTGGCAAGGAGGCTTCCTCCTCTGGAGCACAGCATCTGCTGGCAGGTAGGAGGGAACAGGATGGGAACCTTTTTGCTTCCCAAACTATTACCTGTGAAGACCTATTTTGGAGCTGTAAGTCTGCTTGCATCTTCTCTGGTTAATGGATGCTTGTTTCCTCCGTGCAATATATTCTCCTCGCATTCCTACTTGTAAAATCTCCTAAAATTGGAAGCGATTTCTCTGGAGGACAGTCTTGCTCCTGTTTTGATGTGAGCCTAAGTAACAAGTAACTGGTTGTATGCAACACGTGACCCAACAGCCTAGGTACCCAACCATCCATCTGTAATGTATATCCAGCAAGTAAAATCAGATTAGTAAACGCCCTTCCCACAAAGGAGCAACTGGATCTCAGGGATAGTTCCAAACTGCAGAGAGGTGGGATCACAAGCAGATGACAACCAGATAGCTAACTGGGATGTGTTAAGTCTACTGTGGGACCGTTCCTATGTGTCACTTGATTCTCTATTCCCATGATCTCACTGCAAATCAAGAGTAATTCCCCTCTAATCAATGGAGTTAATCTAGTCTTAAACCAGTCTGCAGAAAAAAGAAGAGTTAATTATAAATAGCCAACCTAGGGGAATTATTTCTTATCAAGGGAAAAGTATTTAGCAACAGTCATGCCATCAACACAGATATAATATGCTGCAAACCAGAAACTCCTACAACCCTGGAAAACGAAGAGAACAGTAGAAAGGAGGAAATTTTTTCAAAACCTGTGGGTGAGATTTTCTTTGGTTTCTGAGTGGGTTTTGACACTCGGGAGGGATGCGCTACGCTGCCTGGAGCGATTCCGGGGAGACATGCCGCAGATGTGGGTCTCTGCCAGGGGAGGATGAGGCATCCTGGGGCCCCCAGTGACTATCTATCAAAACCCTAAACCAGACACAGGATGATTCGCATGACCTGTGCTTTTTTTCCTGTACATTTTCTCTGTCTTTGACCACAAGGCTAAACATTGCCATGGTGCAAAATGATACTGTTCTACTGCAGCTCCTGAGGCTTTGATGTTTCTAATCTTCATCCGAAGCTTCATTTTTTCCTTCCTTTGAACGAGACTCTGGGAACTCCTGCCTGGCCTCCCGCTGTGGCAGTCCTGACCTGGGTGAATGGCATCTTCGGGCTCCTGCTGCCCTGGGTGAGGCTGGTCCCTGCTGCACCAGTAGACATCCTCACGCCCCAGTCAGTAGGTCAAGCTGATGTCAAAGCAGTAATCATAGCTGTTAAGTGAGTTCCCACGCAGTATCTTTAATCAGTTATTACCAATGTACACAATATTGATTAAAAGCCTCAGTAAAACCTGTATTCCGGTAATGAACTCCTCGTGTATGGCAGATCTTCTGCCATCCTCATGACTGATGCAGTACAAGGGACACGCTCGAGGTACCACCGTCTCACTGTGCCTCTGCGTGGGGGAAGGCAGCCGTCCCCGTGGTGGCTGCAAGAGCTCCCTCCCTGTCTGACTTACCCAGGCTCCGAGGAGCAGCCGCTCACTTTGGAGGGACAGGTTTCCCCTTAGGAGGAGCAGGGTGGCGTGGGGCTCAAGCGCAGCGTCAGCACATTTTAATTTCCTCAAGGGCAGTGTATTGGCTGGGAACTTCTGCCTCCTTGCCTCACCAGCTCAGCAAAATTCCTCTTTTGGAAGGATGGAACTTCACAGCCACAGGCCACGAAATGGCTCCTCCACTCCGCTTTGTTCCCCTGTCCAGGCTAATTTCAGTGTGTGAAGGGACTGGGCTGTCAGCGAGGCCTCTGCATGCCTCCCCGCCGGAGCTGACAAGGAAACCTGCTCTGTGCAGAGCCCAAGGCAGCCGAGCACCTGGGTTCAGCTGTGCCCCTGGACCTCGTGCTCTTGCAAGGGCACCTGATGTTGTGTCTCGTGGGGGGGTGAATTGCTTTGGGGTCTGTGGCCAGAGCAGACGGCAGCAGGAGAATATTGTGTCCTCAGTTTATTAGTACCCGGTGTAAACAAGGACCATGTTCCCCTCCCTCCTCTCCCACGTGCCTGGTCACAGCAAGGCAGCTGCCCCAGCTCTCACTCCTCCCTCCCAAGCTGTCCCAAGCCCAGCCTGCCTGTGCTCTTGCTGTTTCGGAGCAAAGCCTGCACTACCCCTCACTGCAATCCCTGAATAAACATCAAATGACAGAGCCAAGGGAGAGGTCCCTTCCCAAGACATTTGTTTTATAGCTTTTTGTGAGTTACCCACCAGAGATCTGTTTAAGGCCAGGGATGCCCTGTATAAATGTTTTCATTTTACATCTGGAGACATTCAAATAATAGGAACATCATAGAAGGCATTTGGAAAACAAATATTTTAAATGGCACTCCTAAAACCAGTGAGTAAGCAGTGTGACTCAGCAGTGCTTCCCAACGCTTCCCAGAAGAGATGGAAATAAATCCACTTAATAACTGACATGTATTTGAAATGTGCTGAGTAGTTTGTAGTTATCTGCAATTGCTGCTGGAAAAGCTGACTTGCAGTCATACCTGAAGACAGCACCCTGCCTGCATCAGGCTGCAGGTAGATGCAACCTGAACTTCAGTCTCAAACATGGTGGTGACTTTCTGGAAGGATTTTAGCAAGTGCCCAATCACCCATATAGTCAGAAACACGTATAAGCATCTTTGAAGCCTCTGCTGTGGTGTGTGTTTAACCTTAGTGCCTCAGTTGCGCAGTACATCAAATAACTAGACGTATTTTTTGTTCTGGCTTACGGGTCTTTCAATCGCTTTATGGACAGAAAGGCTCTAGAGAAGGACAAACAGTATCTGACTGTGTTCATCGACACTAGATGCTACTCAGGGCAAGGCCACTGCTGTCTGCTCTGCAGGGAGCGGCTGTGTTGAGCCCCATCGGATGGGCTGAAATCTGCCTTGGCCGGGCTGTGCTGCCCTCCAGGAAGGGGCAGATGGTGGTATGGAGCCGGCCCTCGCCTGACCTGCATCCCACCCTGGGTCCTGGAGCTGCCACGAAGCCCCTTTGCGGGCAGCGGGGAGGTTTTTACCTTCTCGGGGCTCTGCTCCAGCTGCCCCACCTCTCATTAATTCACTGCTAATGCCACAGTCCCTGGCTGCTTCGCTCCCCCCGTGTGCCGAGTGCTTCCCTGTCACACCACCTCCCTGGCAGCCCTAACTGCAGCTGCATTTGAATAACAAATCTCACAGGGGAAAGCAGGCAGCCCTTCTTCCAAAGGAACAGTTTCTTTTTTTCTTCTTTTCAAACTAAAAATACTCCCTGCATCATCCAAAAAACCAGCATCAAACACATAAAGCTTGTGGAGGAAAAATACATTCCCCCCTCAGTGAAAAGAGAGCTTGCAAGCAAGGACTAACCTCCCTACAGCACAGGGTCTGCATTTTCACAGGTGAACAGGAGTGTTGGACAGTTTTGCAGGAGGTGGGGATCCTTTTCAAGGATCCTTTGGAGGACTAATGTTGTTCATTACTCAGAAATCAAGCCTGAAATGGCAGCTGAAAGCAGAGGCACTACAAAAATAAGGCAGCTCTAAAGATGGATTTGCACCTTAAGTGGTTGTGCTTTCTACCAGCCAGGGAGCAAACAATGCCAGGAGAATTCATCTGACAAGCTTTTCTCCTGGTGGCTAGCTGAAGAGGAAGGCAGTACTCATAATTTAAAAATCACCTTTTGGGTATTTCCTCTTTTCACTGATCCTCCCATACACAAACATCCTCAGGCTTCTCTTATCCCTCCACACTGCTAATGCCCAAAGGGCTGGGTGGCCCTTCAACAGCGGGTTGTCCTGATCTCTTCCAACAGCATGGAGAGAAGAGGGAAAGCACCACGAGCCCAAGCCCATGTCCGGCTGGAATTCCCTTTCCTGGCACCAGTGACCACTGCCTTGTCCTCTCACTGTGTCTCTCTGGGGAGACTCAGGCACCATCTTCTTTAAAGCCCTCTTCAGGTGGTGAAAGATGTGATTAGATTCAATCTGGAACTTGGAGTTGGAGCTAGATGACTACGGTCTCTCTCTTGTCAATGATCCCCTGAGACATCTCTTTCCATCCTCTGTTTTTCTTCAAAAGAAAATTAAAAGGCTAATTTTAATTGATGGCATCTGTTCTGGTCAGTGGTTTTATAGGACAGTTAGCTATAAAGCTAATGTCAGAACTGGGAAGGCGGCATGGACAGCAAGTGTCACCAATCTACAGTGCCTGGCTGACGCCAAACACTCACCAGAGAAACGGATCTGAGTGGCATTTTGAGGTGTGATTCTCATCTGGCTCACTTAGATATGATGCTGAAGTGCATCAAAATATATTTTTTCCCTAGAAATGTGTTTCTTAGGAACAGGTTTCTGACTGAGCAGAGGGACTGGAAGACCAGGTGAACTTCTATCCCACCCTGTCCCCGGACTGCTGCCCATTCACCACCAGCCCACAGCGCCTGGGAGAACCCAAAAAGCAGACCCAGTGTTTACTTTTGAGTGAGGATTAAAGCGTTGCCATGCCAACACAATAGATATCACCCTGAAGCAGGACCAACATGAAAAACATCACGTTGGCACATCAACTGCTCAGTAAGGTGGCACCTTCCAGAGAGCAGCCTTCCACACGACATGCGTTTCCAACCCGCTACGCAACTGCCGCCCACTCTCCCCTGCCTCCTTTCGACTCCATTTCCCACGGCCTTTTTTCACTCTTCAGGAATTTTAACTAAAAATGGGTACATTGGGCCACCCTGGGTAAGTTTTGGGTTTTAGAGCTGTCAGTGATTGATAGCCTTCTGCTGGAAGAAACGTTAGTTGATACTGCCTCTGGGTGCAGCAGTGTCCATGCAACTCAGTCACTTGCCTAGAGCACCCAGCTGTTTCCACTGCTGTTACATCTTCTAGGCTATTTCTATTTGAGTCCCTATTCCTCCCTGTTTCCTCAGGGCTGGTATCATCTTCCTTCTTCACAAACTCGATTTATTCCTTCCCACAAGCACTGTTACATGTTTGCAGAAGACGGGGATTCTGACTGTTATTCATCACCACTACTGCTGCCCTATAAATAGCTGTAACCCATGCGGTGCCAGAGCTAAGGTCGCATTTTAGCCCTAAATGAATTGCCAGTTTTCTATTGTAATTACCTAGGTTGGAAAGGAGGACAGATTGACGAACTTAGCCTAAGTAAAACTCTACATGAAGACTTGGCAACCTCCAATCCTACAACCTGCTTATTTAATTGGGTGGCTCTTCTAGGCCAAATTCTGTCTGCGAGAGCAAGCCATGATGTGTTTATAGCCATGACGCAGGCTTATTTTGTCTCCCTTCTAAATGCTGTCTTTATTAGTAGCATGACTACAGTCAACCAGACACTGGTTCTGGGGCAATCTTTTTTGCTATATGAAGATCATCGTATGTCATTGACTTGATGACCATGACTTCAGCTTCGCAGGACTGCAGAGCCAAGCTGTTCTGTTGCTGCTGCAGCAAAGCAAGGTCTCTCGGGTCCAGACGTGGGTCTCAGCTGACTTGGCTGGGATCAATTTGAGTTTTAGTCTCCCTAAGAGGTAGAGCAAAGTCATGGAAGTAGACTGTTTCAGGCTCTTTTAGTTGGCACAAAAGTGTATCATAAACTGTCTTCACACTCCGCTGTTACTTTACTGTGGTCATTTATTAGGCAAAGATTTTGTATTTTCAGGGGCTCGAGGGATTGGAAGGTGACAAAGGAGGAAAATACATTAGTGGGATGTGGAAGACGGAGCTTTTCATTGGAGAGACTCCAGAATCAACCCAGCAAGGCTGGTGGGTCACGCACCATGCACCATGCAGAGAGAGCTTACTCTGGGATTTCCCTTGTTCTTTGCTGTCTCCCTCTTTCTCCTCCAGCCTCATTTTGCAGCAATGATTCCCAATACATTGGCTATCTCAGCCAGCAACAGCAAGCCTTTCTTGAATGAGCCAACCATCTCCCCGGCAACAAGGCAGGCTGTGAAAATAACAAGTGCTTTCCTGTTTTATGTTTCCCACCTCTCGAGAAATGCCCTGCCTTTTATTTCTCTCCACTGCTCAAAAACATGAATGATGGTAACTGAAATGCACCTCGTGGAGGGACAAAGAGGGAGGTGAGCAAGAAAGATGGCTTTGGTCTTAATGGAAAAGAGTAACAGATCTTTACACCTCAGTGAACGGCAGGCTGAACTATTTGTCCGGCGCTGTTACAGTGATGAACGCAGCCGACCCAGTATAGCAGGAATGGTTATATGCATGTTGTAGCTATTGCATGCAGCAAGCAAGCAGACTTCAGCTGCAGCTGGACATCCAGACAAATGCTGACACCAGGCAAAAACGGGGTGGTTAATGCCCCCCTTATTCCATTTTCCCTTTTCTCCCACTCCATCCTGCTCCTGTACAAAGCAGCCCTAAGTTATGCTTCACTGTGGTGAAGCCCCCATTGCTTACAACAGCAAATCAGCAAGGGTTGGCCGTATCCCCAGTGCAGCAGGAGAAACCCAGGAATCCTGCGTCCATCCCCCAGATCACCCCATTAGCTACTAGTCAGCAAATGGAGGCTTCCTACCAGCATGGCGGTGCCTGACTAACCTCGCCTGCCCTCCGCAAAGTTATTAGCGGCTTTTTTGCATTTCTCAGAGAGCCTGGGTTAGGGACATGCAGTAGGAGCCAGCTGGTCTAAACAAATACCTGCCTGAAATGAAGTAAAATCCACAAATATCTTGAGCTGACAAGTAGAAAAAGCCAGTTACACAGGAGCAGGTCTTACGAAAAAGAGCTCCTCCCACACACTGCTCCCTTCCAGTGCCTGGAAGGCAGCAGGTGACAGCAGCTGCATCCCCTGTCCTGCCACTGCCTTCAGTCTTGCCACTGCCTTCAGCATGTGCGGAGGGGACGGGGCTGGAGGCACCGGGTTTCTGCATGTGGCCCGCTGTTCAGAAGCAAGTTAGATGCAGCTCCAGTGCATGTGGCCCCTTCGCCAGCCGCCTTGGGTGGGCCGTTCAATTACACTAAACAGATTTTTTTTAATATTGCTAGGCAGTATTTTAAAATGTCCTAGGTACATCTTTGTTTAGCTCGCAGCTCAGGAGTTACACGCTTTATACAGCATAAGGTCATGACAGACACATTTTGCTACAAAGCCTGAAAGAAAAAAATTCCCTATCAAAATTTTTTAACACTTTAGCTGTCCCTTTCACAGTTGAAGCAGAGACATTTCCAGACTCCCACTGGGAAAAAAAGTTCAATTTGAAGGTCACTGCCTGCCACCTCCGGACCCCAAGGACCTGTGACCCTGCCCCCTCAGACACTTGTATCTCAGCCACACGACTGATATAGGCATTCTCTGTTGAGTAATTTCTGAACAATTTCGGCCTCTTTCTGTCTGGTTTATGCTAATATGAACACGCTCTACAGCTGTTTTCATACCAGCCTGCACGGAGCGGCATGCTTGCCTGGGCAGGCTCATTGCAGCCTGGGACCACTCCAAGCTGCGGACAGCCCCAGACCCCCCAGCCTGGCTGCAGCTCTGGCATTTTGCTCGAGTGGGATTGTAGGTGCTGCATTTCCAAGCAGCTTCTGAGGTCAGCACTGACCCGCCGAGGAAGAGAATTTACTTTTCTTCTGGATGGGATTTCTGAAGCCGGACTTCAGAACTGGCTCTTCAAATGGAGAGATGAAAATCCGCCACTTCCCTGCCCTTCCTCCTTGATCAGATCCAAACACTTGTACTGACTGCTAGATTCCTGGCTTTAATTCTCCATTTCCCATTTGCTCTGCCTGGGTACACTGAAAGGGAATCTGTGAGCAGCTTGCTTTATTAATACATTTGCAATTTAGAGAACCGTTTAATCCAGAGGGTACACGTTACGGCCTGACTCTTTCCTGCCTGTAATCTCATTATAAAGGTAAGGACTGAGTAGTGCCTTATGGGCCAGCTGGAGGGTCTTCAGTAGCCAGGTGGGACCAAGCCTCTGCCCCTCTTCCTTCATGTAACCCCTTGCTCTTGGCTAGCTGGGGATCCAGACGTAGGGCAGTGATGGCCCTGGAGATGAGGAACACCCACGGATGCCGCTCCTCCCGCAGCTGCCTCCTGTCTCTTCACTGACTGCTCCTTTTTCGCCTGCCCTCTTGCAACATGTAAAGGATTTGTGACTTTGCACTTGCACAGCCTTTCTGGAGTTTCAGACTGATCTTCCGGGCTGTGCGCGGTGACAACGTGCCATGAGCTGGCAGGACGTGCTCCTGCCTACCTGCGATGAAGAATACGAAACAAGGACCCAGGTGCTGCCTGCAGCCCATGAACCTTTTGTAAGCCAGGCACACTTGCAAGAAAACCCACTTCCCTGAACAAGGACCACATATAAAAGTGAAATCCTACGTGCAGACTGTTTTGTTCTTAACCTGGGGACAGCTCCTTATTACCAGAGAGGGTCAGCAAGACCTGGAGCATCTGCTTTTTGTGATTTATTTTGCCTTTTTAGCTTGTATTTCCTAGATTGATCTCACTTTGACTGACAAAAGCTAAGGGGTTTAGTCTGGACTCTTCCCTCAGTCTTTCGCTTCTACTAGACTAAATACTGGAAGTATAATTACGGGCAGAAAAAAAATGAAAACAGTGAAAGAGGATTTGGTTATTTTATCTCAATATCAAAAGCACAAAACACCTCATTCACATTTATTAAGTAGGGGAGGGGTTTTTTTTTTGCTCCGAACATTGTCAGGGTGTTATTTGGAAGGGGTACAGGGGCAGATGCATCTCCAATGAAGTTGGGGTGGGGGAAGCTGTAATAGCCAAGCAGTCCCTGGTGAAAACCTGTCCTGGGCCTGTGCCCCCTCCTTCCCTGCTGCTGAATCAGGCTCGACCAGCCACAGCCCCAGCTCCCCTTCCCGAGTTCTCTTCTCTTGGGGGCTTAAGTGATGAGTAGGGGAAAATCCCCCTCTAAAAGATTTGCATTGGAAACCCTTGGCCGAGGAATGAGTTTTAAAATAGAAAAGCTTTGCTTGAAAAGGGATGAACCATGTAGCATAATACTCAGCAAATCGCCTTTTTAATGGCCTCTGTTTATAGCAGCTGTACATTAATAACAAAAGTGGGGTAGCAGAAGCCATGCACTTCTTTGTAAGATTAAAATAAATACTATTTCATACTAATACCAGCAACTTTCTGTGGAGGTTGACTAAGAGAAAGGAGCAAGTGGAAGACCACAGCCTGAGAGACTTGGTTTCTTTCCCCTCCATCTACTGCTGGATGAAGGAACATTACTCCCATCTGCGAAGGGAGAAGATACTCTGAATCAGCCCTCCCAGACCGTTTGGTTTACAGTGGTTCGTTGCAGGCTTGTCTGTGCATGACACCACTGTAAGACAGGAGTAATTCCTCTAGGACTAAATACCTTCGGGGAAACTATGTTGGGGACAACTTAATCTAACTTGCTTTTTACTTTGCAAGGTGTAACTCAGGATCCTTACTGCCATAAAGCATAAATTGAAACAAGAGTTGTTCACAGTAGACATAAGGAGAAACCTTCTCATCGTGAGGACAGTAAAGCAGTGGACCAGGCTGCTCAAAGAGGCTGTGCAGTCTCCATCCTTGGAGCACTTTGGACCCGACTGGATAAAGCCCCGAGCAACCTGGTTTGACCTCAGAGCTGACCTTGCCTGAGCAGAAGCCTAGATGCCTCCTGAGTTCCTTTCCAGCCCGAGTTATCGTATGATCCTAGGAACATTTGGCATCTATTCCACAGGAATATGAACAGAAGCGACATTTCGTGCAGCCCAGTACTCCATCTCTCATTCCTGGCAGTTCTGATAACAGCTCTCCCCCTCCACACCCCATACTTTGCCAGGCCTGGCACTAAAGCAGTGCTGAGTTTCCCGCCTCAAATTAGGACTTCAGGCATTAAAAAAAGAAAAAAAAAATTTACATTTTAAAGCTGTCTGCTACGGACTATTTATCAGACATGGAGAATGATTTGTTTCTGTTTTCCTGGGCATAGGTTTTTAGCTGAGACAAGATACGTTGCCTTGCTGAGAGCTGAGTCACCGAGTAATCAACAGATTAATGTATTCAGTTTGAAAGCCATCAGCATTAGTTCTCGGCAAGCTCACAAGAAGTCCATTATGGTATCATTTCTACATTTGGGATGGAAATGTCTCCAGGATTTAGAGTTCCTGTGGGAAAAATCCCTAGATGCAAAGAAATCAAAATACCCCTTTGCAATTGGGAGACATAAGGTACCTCTTCATACAGTAACACCACAGCAGGATTTTGGCATCCTTTATAGTGAATGCTTTTGTTATCAACCCTCAGATAAGGAGTTTGGGGTATGCTGTACATCTGTCATTCAATAGTTACCTAAAAATAGTCACGATAAACTCAGCGGCATACAGGACTTTGCCTTTACCAGGTCTTTAATCTGAAATTATTATATTTCCAGTGAAACCAAGTAATTTTACTTCCTCTGGAATGGAAGCATGCAAAAAGGGTGGTCTTGACTTCTCTAGTGCTCTGAGTTTCTCTGTGTGGGCTTGGTCTGAGCCAGAAATGCAAAAAGGAAAGGCAGAGGCTGGCAGGGGCACCTCACAGAGGAGCCACTGTTTAAATATAGGGAGCCGGTTAAAGTAACAACAGAGTATCAACTGTCAAAGGACAGGCTGGCTTAGGTGTGTGGCATGAGAAGGCTGCCAGACATCACATAGTTATTCTGATAAGACACACACTAACAAACACTGCTGCCTAAGACCCTGTCCATATGAACCTCAGGGAAGTAATACATCCTCTTGTTTGCAAGTGAAACTGCTGTTTGGGTACACTTGAATGGGGGATGTGTGAGTAAAAGCCAGTCAAGCGCCCGCAGAAGTCAAGTTAATCCTAAAAGCTTTCCTATATTAGCAGGCTGGTGGAAAGGATTTGAACAGCAGCAAGACTTCTCCCCGAGATGTTTCTTCTTGCAGCCTGTGTTTCCAGCACACGCACAGTAGACAGGACAAGTGTTCCCACTGTTTCCCCAAGTCTGTCAGTACCTCCATCTAGACTGTCCCTAGATAACAAAATTTTTCTTGTACTGGCCTGGCTAGTGCCAGGGCATGAGAGATTGTGGCTGTTGTGACACAGAGGTCCCCAGGGCTGCAATTCCTAGCGTAGGTGTACAAGTAGCATGTCATATACAACTGTGCCTATGCCTCTGTTTGTTGCACAAACTGCATGTGCAATAGGCATACAACGGTGATGTAAATCTTCCCCACTCCCTCCTTTTCCCTCCAAGGTATTCAGACTGTGCCAATGCCTCCTGTTTGTGCTCTGGAGTCTCCAGGTGCTCAGTTCTCCGTACCCAAGCAGTGGTGATTCTAACTTACCCGTCGTTCCTTATCACCGTATTCGATGCCCAAGGTATCCATGGCACGTACAATAGCTGCCAGTGACTGTATAGTGTTGCTGTAGACCACTGGCTTGTACTGCTTCACGTCTTCTCCAGAGAAGCCATCCTCGTGGATAATCCTGAAGAAAATGCAAAGGACAAAAACCTCTTAAGAATGTCATTTCAATGGGGGAGACGTTTAAAAGAGAGCTATGCTCTTTTGAAGAGCACATCTGCTAGCTTGATTCACTTAATTTAGTCAGCATTTCTTTTAAAACCTTTCTGGTTTTTCACCAGTAGTGCGTCTGAGCCTAGTGCCCGGAATTAGCATCCCTTTTGCTCTCTCTCAAGGAGGTTTTGTGCAGGGTCGGCACACACAGTACCTCCCTCCCAACCAAACCATGAACGCTGGAGGCTGGAGCCTGGACAGCCTCATGTTCGCATGCTTACCAGTCACAGGGGGGAGGTTTCCAGGTCCTGTATTATCTTTCCTGTCAAGGTCTATGGAAACGTGTTCAATGCTTCCAATGACCATCAGATCAAATCTTAACCACTGAAACAAGTAGTAGAAAACCCTAGTTCTTGGCTAGTCCTTTTCATCGTAACTCCTGGGGTGCCTTACAGAAGAAACCAGAGTTGAAATACCCGTGCATGCATGGGGGGGACGGGCACGGATAGGCAAAGTCATTTAGTTGTGTAGCACTTAAAGTATTTACAAGCCTACACACCTCCTCCCTCCTTTACCCTCCTTTATAAACAGTGCTGGAAGTTCTTCCAGAAGCAACGTGGGAATGAGACCCACAGTCCTATCAGCCCTGCATGCTGGATGCTCTGTGCGTTAGTCCCTGTTAAACTCTGCAAAAGGAACTATTTGACGGAGTGAGTTCTTGCAGTCCCTTGCTCAGGTCAGAAGACTGACTCCTATAATTTCTTCATCTCTAAGTAACTCAAGAACTAAGCTCGGGTGTGTCTAGAAAACAGCTAGGATTTGTAGAGCTAATTGTGTTTGACAATAATTCTTCCCAGTGAAGACATAAGGTATGATCCTGTCTCTTAAATATTGGCAGAGAGGATGATCTGCTTAGCCAAAACGAAGTCCTTGCTTGCTCATCCTCAGATCTCACTGGACAACAGAGAGTCCTTCAGAAACAGTTCTGGTCACTGATAAAACCTAGCATCCTGTCTATAACAGGATTTTTGTTTCCTTTTTTTCTAAATCAGATACACACAAACCAAGGTCCTGACCATTGCTGGCATCCCCCCGGGGAGAGGGAGCACTAGCAGGGATCATAGTGAGCTTGCAATAGATACAGTGCTGGGATGGTGGTGAGAACAGGGCTGGACGCCAGCCCTGTGTTATTAACAGATGACTACATGAAGAACAAGGCCGACAGAAACATGCTGACAAAGACACAGATCTAGTTCCCGCAATGTGAAGCTCACGGAAAGGTTTTCTAACACCAGCGGCTGACTCTCTGCTCTCCCCACCACAACCTTTGCTCACTCATCACTGAACACTGAGCTCCCGGGAGGAGCTGCTCCAACACCCTCTGAGTCCTGGAAAAATATGACTACAGGCTGAAGACAGGCAGTAGTTCAAATTAATTGGTGTCCAGGAAATTTTTAATCTACTGATCCGAGGAACTGGGCAGGGCCCCCTGCTCAGGCACCCCAGCTCCAGGAAGGGGGAATGGTGCTGGCATGCTGGAAACAGCACGAGGGGCTGCTGGTTTGTCTCGCCTAGGCTGAGAAGAGCACGTGTGGATGAAAACCTTTCTGACTTAGTAAATCCAGACTTGCCAATTTGTCAAAATTTTTCCTGTAGCTAGTTTTGATTTTGATGAAGAGTTATGGGCAATAACAGACCCTGTACTCTGTAGATTTTATTTTGTGTGAATCCAGTGCTTGTGCCAAGGTTTGGTATAGCAGCATTTGAGTAACGGGGAAGGAGCAGGGCCAGCAGAGCTGTGTGTGGATCTCACGGATCATTTACTGTTACTCAGAGAAGTTGCTGAACTTCTGGGAAATGTGTTCTTTGTCAAAAGTTGCAGTCAAACCTAAAGAGTTATGGCTGGCACAAAGCACAAGGATCTGCATCAATCCCCTTTGAATTCAAGAGAGACTGTACATCACCGGTTCCTCCCAGCTATGAGCATGACAGCAAGAAGCTCGGCAGAGCAGGGGTCCTGCAGCAGGTAGGCAAGCGGTTAGCATAAGCATCACCAGAAATTAATTTTTTCTGGTTGGTTGGCTCAGGGTTGGATTTTGGGGCAGAGGGGACTAAATGTTGGTTCTGGGGCAACTAAGAGAAGGAAATGTAAGAGGGGGAGATGAAAGGGGTGAGAGGAGGAACAGGCACAAGGGGCTGTGTAAGGGGCACAAGAGGATGCAGCTGAAATTTGTTTGGTCCAGCTGTCGACCATGCTGGCGGAGATCGGAGTGGTGCCCGCACCTCGGGCTGGCTTTGTTTCTGCCTTTCACTGACGGGCATCAGCTAGGGTCTCGATATGGCAAAAAGAGGGCTGAACAGCTGTAGAGGGAAAGAGGTGGGCTTTGGTCTTCTTCAGAGTTTAAACCATCTCTGGCCTTGCACCATTAAGTTGTTGCCCGACATTTTCACTTCTAAATACTCAGTGTTTCTAAATACTCCAAGCCAGTAAGGACCCTACCAAGTAACAGGGCTCCTTGTGTTGAAGGGGCAGAATTAAGCGATGGAGAATGGTTCTGGTATCCCTCAGCAAACATACTGCTGACTGGGCAACGTGCTGACATCGTTCAAAGCGCAGACATAAAAGCATTACTTTTAAAGGGGGCAGAAAAGAGCGTGGAGAAAAAAAACACCCCAATTGTTCTTCTGTGAAATCTCTCTGGGAAGGCAGCCACAGCAACTGAAAGCAGCGCTGCGGATGCCAGTATTGAAGTTTTGCTGTAGGAAGTACCTACGGATTAATCAATCATGCAGTTAGCACATTACCTGATGTTTGAGCGAGCAAATCCCCACTGACTAGTGCCGTTCCAAAGCCTGCTAGGACACTGTGAACTGGTTTATTGTCCTATATGCTTTTAGCAAATGTTTCTCCTCTTGCTTGCCTTGGCGATCTGACGGCTAAACTCCCGTGGCAGCTTTTTCCATAGTCCTTTAGAATCGTTCATGACGCCACTCACCCATTTGGGATATACCTTTCTTCTTGCCTGCTATTGTGCTTTACTGCCTAGAGGACATCTAAAGCTCCAACAACACTCTTGGGAGGCATATTGTTAGGGAGATGGCTTGAGCTTGTGTGCCGCAGGACACATGAAGCAGTGGGGTTTGGATACTGTAGTGAGCTGTGACCATTAAAAATGAACAGTGTGTAGGAACTAATAGAAGTGAGCAGTGTGTCAAGACTGGGAAGTCTTTAAAGGTTCAGGCAGGGTGGGGTAGTCCTTAAACAACCCGCAATTAATGGGAACAGAGGGTTTTCAGCACTAAAAATGTGAATCCTCTGTTTTCTAAATGGCTTGTATTTTTGCCTGTGTCTGAAATACAAAGGAAACTGCTGCAGGCAGGTTCCTCTTTGCCACACTAGAGCCGGTTCTCTCCAGGGAAAAGGAAGAAAAGAGGATCCCCGGGGGCTGTGGAAGGGGGATACAATGCTGTAATTTTTAAAAGCGATTCTGAGCAATTAAAAAGCCATTTCATTCACCAAGTGACTAATGAAACACCGTGCTCTGAATGGAATGGTGAGAGACAACTGAAGCAACCTGATTGTCTGATGTACCTATTAATGCCTGCTCCCTATCCTTCAGCTGTTAACAGCAAAACCCATATGTTTGCATGTTATGTTGTCATACTCATTTTAGAATGGCATTAGCAGACAGGTATTTGCTGGGGAAAATGGCTCCACTGCAGATCAGATCTTCTGCCATCCCCCAGCAAGTCATTAATCCTGAAGAAGTGCCCAGTGCCTCAGCGATTATTGCTTAATTACAAAATAAATGAAATACTTGGAAACAGGGGGTGCATTCCGCGTAGCAGCTCGCTTTGGCTTCCGTTCAACAAAGCACTTACGTGCCTTCAGCCTTTCACTACAAAACGAATGTATTAAAAAGGCAAAGCCAAAGAGAATTTTGCTCTATGTCCCTGCTGACACGCACTGCCCCAGCGGTTGTGAAACGGCAGCTTTGAACAAAGCACACGACAACTCCAGCGTGGTAGGGCTGGATCTCAGCTGGGGCTGATCCAAGCAAGGAGCCAGTTTCCCTAGGTCACTCCTGGGGGAATACTTGTCCATCTATCCTGAAAACGTCCTGGAGCACAGACTACAATTTCCTCCCCTCCCTGCTCCAGTTCCAGAGAAGCTATTCTGGGGCTTTCCTTCCAGCCTTTCCAACCTAAGCCTGGTTTAGTAACTGCAATGACTCTTCCCTACACCTTCTCCAACTGGGTCCTCCTTCTTGAGGCACAGTGCCCCAGACTAGTCCTTTCTTCTCTAACCTGCCAAGATAATTTTAAGCTGTGAAGCTTATCCTCTGATGTGCTGAAGTACCTATCCCAGCTCCATGTCACTGCCAGGGGTAATTATGTATTTTCGTCTAGGTCACTGATGAAAATTTTGAAGAAAATCAATGCCTGCCAGACCCTGCAGAGTCCTCTGCTCTGCCATGAGCCACCGGTAACTGTATTCTTTGGGAATGAGTTGTGCTACTCATCCATTTTTGTGTAAGAAAGATCTGAAGTAGTTTTATCTAGACTGTTTTTCCAGGTCACTTTATGAAAGTCAAGTGGGATCATGTCAAACCCTTCCCAAAATCTAGATATGGCACCAACTATTCCTCTTCTGCTTCTGACGAGAAATCAAATTAGATTAGTTTAACATTTTTGTATAATCCATGCTGGATGTCACTCATCTCCCTTTTTATCTCCTAGGTGCTTGCAAATTGTTTGATTGATAGTTCAATTCTCTTGAAAGCTTCTAGAAGTTGACTGGTCTATAATTCTTACTCCTCTTTTCTCCCTCTATATTTAGAGATAGACACCATGTTTACATTTTTTTCTGGTACCTCACCTGCCCTCCAAGAGCTCTCAAGGAGAAGTGTTTGTATTTCTGAGATGGCGCCAGCAGGGCCTGCAAGTATGTAGTAAGAAGTTCCTTAAACACGGCTGGTCTGAGGACATTTAATCTTACAAAACTTGCCCTTCTTGTGCCAGAGAGAGAGAGACGGCAGTGCTCAGCAGTGGAGCCTGTTGTGGACAGCCCTGCTCCCCCTCTTCCTTCCAGCGCTCGGTATCCTCCATCCCCTTCACAGCTTTGCATGCAGGTTCTCTTTTCCTGACTGACACAGCCCTGCCTCATGTCCTGCACTTTGTTATCACTCCAAAACCTCAAGCCAATGCCTCTGAAATGTTTCCTGCTAAATTCAGGGAACTTTATCTGGCTTCAAACTGTCCGCATCACTGTAAAAGACATACTTGGAGACTTCCAATTGCCTACCAGAGAAAATAAATCCCATACTGTTTCTGTTTTACCTAAGGTGATTTACTTTCAATCAGAAGGACGTTTCCAGCTGAATGAAGTTTTCCCATATCAATGCACATCCCTAAAATTACAGTGATTTGCTTGAATAAAACCAGGCATGAAATCATCAGGAGATTATTACACTCAAAGTGTATTGCAAGCAAATACCTTGCAAATAAACAGTCCTGTTCCTGTAAGAGCAGTCCTTGCTCCTCACCTTCATCTGGACAAATCAAGGTACTTAAAGGTCACTGCACAGCTTTCGTACAGAGCCTTGTGCCACAGCGATGAGTTTCACCTCTCTGGGCTCTAGGAAGCTGACCTGGTTTTGGCTGGCAGTGGTACCCTGCGTAGCACCCGCAGCTCTGCTTCAGCCTGGATGGTTGTGTGCTCCTCTGCAGCATTTCCATCCACGCCAGGAAAGCTCAGGTCTCCTGAATGCTCTGTCTGTATGGGGAGCTCCTAAAGTCCACATGGACAATGCGCACAGGGAAAACCTCCCAGCTGATGCAAAGAGTGTGAGATGCTACAGGGTGTAAAGTGCTGCTTGCAACTGCAGGAGATCATTTGGGCCATGGCAGAAGGGAGGTGGCGTGAGAGGGACAATTGGCATTTGCCCACCGATGCTCAGGCTGTTGAGACTCCCATTCACATGTACATGTTTAGGGTATAGACTGATCCGAGGCGGGTTTTAAGTGAAGAATTTTGGAATGAACACACATACAAATCTGTTTTTGCTCAGCAAACTTTTCTAACTTTTTTTCTTCCTTCTTCCCCTCTTTTTCTTTCAAAAATAATCCTTTATGTTTCATTTCAGAATCAAGCAGGTTATTCTGGTGAGACTGGGCAGAGCTTGAGGCAAAAGAAAAAAACCTAATATTGAAGAAAACTCTGTAAGCTTTTTTTGCAGATGGGGAAAAATAATAATGCAAAAATCTGACTTTAATATGTAGGGAAGGGAAGGGGTTGATCAAATTTTGATGGAAAATCTTCTGCTAGAGGTAATCAGCTACTTTTAAATTTATATTTATCTTGATATGAGGTCAAAAAGTTTGTTTACAGGAGAGTTATGAAGCTAAATTCCAGTGATTCTCTGCTCACTCATTTAATAGCCTGAAATGCGATTAAAAACTCCTGGATTATGTTAAACTAAATCAACGCAGATGCCCATGACCTTGTGTTTCAAAGACTGCAAAGGCACAGTTCAGACCTCTGTGGCAGGGTGAAAATCTCTCAAAACTCTCATTCTTCTTCCACTCTGGCTGTGCTTGAATGACACGTTGTACATCCTATTCCTGCAAGAAACTCTCTGAGATGGAGATTAAGATGACTGTTTGCCTACATGCCCGCTTTTTTGAAAAGAAAACCAGCTTCCTTATTCAGGGTCATCTAAAAACTGCAAAGAGAGCTCATTTTTAAAAGTATAATTTTTTTCAACCTGGATTTTTAACACCAGTCCAAGAAATACTGATGGAGCCCTGTGACAGACTCCCAGCTGGGGGAAACCTCCTTTCTGGAGAAAATACCTTTGGGTCACTCAGAACTGAATTCTTACCACCAAAGTATTTCTTGCATGCAAAGACGTTATTCTAACTAACCAGCTGGTTCACGTTAAAAAATAAGCAAATCCATCAGGCGATTGAAATGCTGCCAAAATCTACTGCCCTGGCAATGGTCGCGCTTATTCAAATCAATTGCAAAAGTTTCATGGATCTGTACAGGGCACAAACGTCCTTGCTCTTCTAAGGCAGCCAAATTTGTGTCCAATAGCAATGCCTGTAAGTAACTGATGCCTTCATGAGGTCTAGTTAAAGCTAGGCATGTGCTTCTGCACCTTAACTGCTGGCCAAAAAGCTAGAAAATGATGTTATAAGAAACTCTCTTGTGTATACTCAGAATGGATGTTGCTGCCATCTTACTTTTTTGCCTGTGGATGAGCAGCTATTGAGCTAACGATGATGAGCTTCTAGACATGTAGGGGTCAGATAGTGCATCTTCCTGAGAACCTTTGATTTGGTTTGTTTTCAGGTGTATAAAATATATGCAGAATTCTCTTCATTTCCAGTTTAATACAGACCAACACCAGAAACAAGTGCACTAAAGAAAACTCCCAGTGTGGTGCTGTGTCCCTGCAGTCCTGTCGCTTTTTGCAAGCAGCTCTTAGTCTATTATTTTTTAATTGAGTTCTACATCAATGCTTAATTTTGGCTTTGGACTGTCTTGAGGGGTGATCCTCACTTTGGTTGCACGCTGTAGCTGAGAGTAGAGACGATTTCCTGGACTGCATGCTCCGTTCCCTAAGACATATCCTTCATCAGACCGGGGGGGTCTGGGTTGGTTTTTCTACCCTGCATTTGGGATGCACCAATAACTGTTCCCATCTTTGCCCTGTGAGGACTGTTTCAGCAGTTACTTTTTCTAACAGGAAGCAGTGAAGTGAAATACACTGTTTTTAAGTGTGTGTATAAAACAAGTTTAATAGCATAAACAGTCCACTGCATCCTGAACGTAATTAATTACTGTTGATAAATGAAAGATGCCACTACTGATATTTCAAAAGAAGGCAAGGCTGAGCAGGCAGAGCAAATCCAGCTACTGTGCTAGTACTCCACCCAAACTCCATAGGGATGTAATCATCCTTTGAAATTTAACAACACAAAAGTCAGGAAAATGAAGCATCCCGTGGCTTACGCATGAGAATAAGTATTATCCACACTGAGCCTAACTGTGCACCACAGAAGTGGTTTTACCCACCCGAGTCATCCCACTGATAGCTTTGTTCCTACAGAGACCACTGGCCACTGGTCCCCAAAGGAGTCACGGTACCCAGATGCACTGCCCTGCTCCCAAGCGCTAATGATGGTACAAATGAGCACCTCATTTATAGGGAGCCGCTGGTTTCCATGAAGGTCAGGCTGCGTGCTGGCCGGTGGAGGTACGCTGATATACCCATGCTGAGGACCTGACCTCCAGTGGTGGCTCAGTACCAAAACCAAACCTCAGACCCTTCCCTAAAGCACGGAGACAGGGGATGATGGCATAGGGGTGCAGTCAGGGGGAAAAAAAAACATCAGACTTGCTGATACAGAAGCAATACAACAGACTCTCTTTCTTGCTGCCCCAAATCAGTTTTTTATGCTCCCAAAAGCCAAGTCTGCCCAGACGGGAAGCAAAAGGCACAAGCAGGGACGCAGGCAGAGGCTGCCCCAGACCCCCACGTCCCGCACCAAGCAGGGACCGGCGCAGACTGGGGTTTTATGCAATGTTAGGCCACTGGCATAGTTTGGTTTTACTAAAATTTGCAGTTGTGTAACTTTGATAATGTGCCCTCTCCTGGGGCCTTTAATATTAAGATCAAATATTGAATACCCTACATGCACCTAATTAGCTTTAATATGCATCCTGCTCAGCTCAGTAAGAACAGCAAAGAAACACAGTCAAAAACAATTAGATCAGGATTTTTTTCGATTAAAAAAAGACAGCTGGACTACACATATTCCTGCAGCAGCATTTGCATTAGATGAGATTGCATTTTTCTGTGGAAAAAGCCTCGGAGCCAAAAGGGTTTCAAATAGCACCAGTGGAGGCTGACAGCTGCATTCTTCTTTGTGCGTTCCCAAATAATAATTTAGCGAAGGAAAAAGGGTTCCTGCTCCAAGTGACTTATCTTCTGATCCCATGCAATGTGCTACATAGTCAATCTACTTTGTCCATGCTCTGCCTGAGACCAATGAGATCCCCTGGGGAAAAAAATCCACTGGGCCAGTGATGACCCACATGAGAGAATTCTCATTAATTCCTTGGTAATGTTACATAAGGTCATTTTGTTGAATTAAAATTATTGGGATTAATCCTCTTAAATGTTCTCTTAGATGCAAAGGGGGTCCAACTGCAGCTGGATCATCCCACAGCTGGTTCTGGAAAGTCAAAACAGTGTTTTAAAGCCCCGTAATGGTTTTGTTAAATTCATCCCCTGAACAAGGACACAAAGCAGCTTTTTATGGCTTTTTTAGATCACTTACAACTTCTGTAAGCTGTCATTAACTATCATCAAAGCCTGAAAAATGAGGCAAATGGGTTCAATGTCAGTTTTACTGCCCAAACCTAAATAATATTTTTGGTCTCCCATCTGCCTCATCTGAAATGTTTTGATAGCTAGAAGGTGACTTTGCCTTTCAAAACCTTTTCAGATGTTGCTCTCCATAACCAAACACTCTGTGGACAATAGAGGAAGCAAGGGACATACACAGCCTCTTCATCGTCCCGTGCATTTCATCCTCACAATCAAGTACCACCACCAAATCCCTCAGTAAGAATAGAGCAACCTTGTGTGTTTTACCCAGATATTAAGCGTCAGTGCACGACTCTCTCAGGGTTCAAAGCAAGGCTTTGGTAGGATGTAGCCTTCATGTGACAAACCCCAAACTTCCAAAGCTCCCCATTCTACTGAAATCCACTGGGATTCAGAGTTACTTCCCCTGTGTCTAGAGCTGATCTTTGCGCAGTTGACATATTTTTCTGTGTGTCCTAGCTGTACTAGTGCTCATTAGGAATCGTGTGCTGTCATGAAAACACCCAGCTAAAATAAAAAGGTGCTTTAAAGCAGCTTTGCTTTTTTGGGATATCAAATCTAGCAGCAACTGTCTTTCTGAAGCAATAATTGATGTGTTTGATTAGCTCTGGTAGCAGATGGGGTTTTTTTCAGTACTTTTGATGTTTTAACATGCTAAGCTGAGAAGGAATCAATTCTGGAAAGAGCGGTTATGCCATTCCTCGTATCCTGTCCATCCTCCCTGGCATGATTACAGCTCAGGGGCTCCATCTCCGAGCAGTGTGCTTGCCACAAGCCCCTGGGTGTGCTGCCAAGCTGACATTAGCCTCCACTAATCTCAGCTCAGAGATCTTTGAGTCATGGTGTTCCCAGTTCTGCAATGTGCTGCCTTTCCGTTACAGGATATAATCAAGCACCACACCCCACAGATCACAGTCCGAGGGAGAGTATCTGGCTGCTGGGAAAAAATCCCCGAAGACTGCAGTGGATCCTCCATTGATGGAAAATTTTGCAATCAAAATGGGGAGGTCTGGTGCAGATGTGATAAAAGTCCTGGGCAGAGGAACAGCAGTTTGGCCTGTCGGTCCTGCTGCTGCAGGCAGCATCAAACCAAACTTTGCCTTCCTAACTGTGGTATTTCTTGCAGTGGGGCTGAAAAGTTTCTGCTGGCTGTACTTACTGGAGCCTCAGGGAAGGCTCTGCCTACAGCTGAAACGTGGCTCGGAGGGAGCAGAGGTAGACACCTCTCCAAAAAGGAGGTGTGGGTCTGAACTCTTGCAGCCTGGCTGCTCAGGTCTGCTGGCTGCGTTGAGGCTTTCCAAGCTGAAGAGTTTGAGCTGAAACGTGGCAGATACGGTATTTTAGGATTCCGCCTACACTGTTAATAATGTTTCGCAGCAGGAAGGAGGTATGTTGCACTTGTGATTAATTACATGCATTTGGATATATTTAAATCATAACTTCTACACTTGCACTCAGAGAACAGGTTATCTGAAGGGAAGACAAATGCACAGCTTTTCCCTGACACCTGCCACAAGGATTCAGTCAAATAACGTTAACCCTTCAGGGATTCTCAAATGCAGCTTATGTTTAGAAAATACCAGTGGGGGACAAGACCTTGACTGCTCTAACTTGGCACATGCATCCACAGAGAGGTACCTTGTCTGCGGCAACGGGGGAAGGCCCTGCCTCAGCTCCAAGTCTCCTGCCTACAACTGCCCTGAGAAGGACGAAGGAGCAATTTTTGCCCAGTGTTTCCCCAAGCTTTTCAGCCGAGCTATTCCAACACAATATTGTTTGAAAAAGGATTTGAAGACCTCGGGCATCCTCAGTGTCTTGTGGCATTTCCTGGCATGGAGGACACCAAGGGCTCTCCTCTGGGGTCCCGCTGTGTGTCTCTCTGTGCCCCCATCTCACTGAGCTGGGACAGCCAGTCAGTATCTCCCTGTGAGGCTGCTGGGGCACTGGGTGGAACTGGGAGGTAGTGTGCTGCCAAATATTCCCATGCCTGTACTGAGTAGTGGAAGAATACAAACATATACCACAATGAATGCACCCACTGCCAAAAGACCACAAATAATTACTTGTCTTTGCTCTGCAGAGTGAGCTGGGGCTTTGTAACCAGATCCAGGAACCGTCCCGTGACCTCTCGGTGGCAGCAGGAGAGAAGGACGTGGCTCTAACTGGGAGAGTTCCTATACAACCAGCGGACCAAGGACTGGTCACTGACAGAAAGCAGAGGAGCTCCCCTGCGTCCCTGGGTGATGCAGCCAGCCTGACGGGATCCATAGGGTGCCCCTGTCCCCAGGCACACCGAGGGCTAGAGGCAGCCTCTCCCACGCTCGCTGGGTGAGGGACGGGTCCCTGCACTTTCCTAGACCTTCATGTCAGCTTTTGGCACGGCAGCTCCTGCCAGCAGAGAAAGGAGTGATGAAGAATCAAGTGTCTGGGGTACCCTGGCCAGACGCTCTCTTGCATCTGAAAGCCTGGCTTAGAGCCAGGCTGGCACTTAAGTTCTCCTTGCCAGGCCCATATTCTGTTAATGGGAACCCCAGGAGCGCTGCACTACCAAGAAACAACGCGGAGACTGCTGGGAAGCGAGCCTCTCGGGACAGCCGTCAGAGAGCACGCCTGGCACCTCTTCCCCATCATCTTTTGCTATTGCACTGCCTGGTGGCCACCAGACCCTGGCAGAAGCAGCAGGTGCCATGGTGCAAGCAGCTGTCACTGGTGTATGGACTAGTTCTGGTTCAGCAAGCCACCACCAGCTTTCTAGGTAGACACAATAACTGAAAGCAGAACCGCATTTAACATGTGTAAATGTGTTTGCCCATTATGCTGGGAAGCGACCGCTGTGACAAACATCTCAGAAAATGAGTATGTTCCTCCTACTACTTTCATCAGTCTTTGTCATCCCCTATGTCCTCATCTTCAATTGAGAAATTCCTTATTGATTTAATTTGCAAATGCCTATAAGTCTTTCCCAAGAGTATCTGAGAATAAGACACATCGCAGTTCAAAGCAGCTGTCTGAACCATATTATAAAGCAACCAGCAAGATTTGGTAAATCTGCATCACAATAAATTTACTCCATATCTGATCATCAGAGTTTAAGCTTATCTCTAGTATTATTTAACTGCCCCTGGTGTGAAACATTCCTGCCTTCTGGAGAGGTCCGATTGGATTCATAGAGGCTGAGGTTTAATTAGTGTAGACTACTTTGACTCTCCCTTCCCACCCACATAGTGGGTGCACTGCTGGCATTTGGATGATGCAACGTTTTGATGGGCTAGGCTTCATTTTTTCCAGAAAGTATCTAGGAAAGTTTGGACATCTCATTAGTTTCTCAAAGCTTTTGAGTTTTCCAAACAGCATAGACCTTCCCTTTCCTCTCTGGCCTGGCTTCCCTCCCTTTACCTGCAGTCCCATGAACAAGAACAGCCCCCAGCTTTGCTACCACGAGGTCTGGGGAGGCAAGCTGCTGGGGGCACCTCTACCCTTTGGGGGATGATGGTGGGAAGAAAAGAAAACAAACACAAAGATTATTGGGACTTGGGAAACACAGATAAGGGAGGGCTGATTATTATTATTATTATTATTATTATTATTATTATTATTATTATTATTATTATTATTATTACAGCATTTAATAGCACTGCCAGTGTTCCCTTTAAACAGTGATGACTGTAGCTTACTAGTATCTGCATAATAGATTTACAACCTACGGGATATAGGGAAATGTGTGATAAAAAGCAGCACCTAATCTATAAGCAGAGGCAATAGTGCTGAGTAACCTAAGGCAAATAAGTGGCTCATTAACCAATCAATTGATAAAGTTAAATGGAACAACTCACGCTAAATGGCAGGGCTGGGGAAGGCAGGCTGGGCACTTGGGCAGGACTGTCTCTGCTGGGGAACCAGAGTGGAGAGCTGGAACTCACATTTATCCCAACTAATGCCAAAACAAGAGCCTGAGAAAGGGGCAATGGAATGGGGAAGATGGGAAGGAGACTGATGAACCGAGCAAGAATCCCCTGGGAAAAATGTTCTGTGAGCATCTCCAAGGACCAGGTATGACTGGGGCACAGCTGCTCTCTTCCCTTGGTGTCCTGGCCTCTTGGGGACTTCTACAAGGTGGCATGCGGAAACCGCTCCAGCATGCCCTCCAGGGACCAAACCACAGCGCGAGGGAAGTCTTGAAGGTGCAGGCTGTGATGCCCCGAGGGGTTCCCATCCCACACCTCACACCCTGGAGCCTGAGCCACATGGGACCTCAGCGTGGAGGTGCCGTCCCTTTCGGGGGGCGGACGGCAGGCATTATCTACCCAGACACCTCCAGGCCATCCAGGAGCATCTCTCGCAGGCAGAACGAGTTATCTGGTCAGTCTCTGCAGCAGCTCGTGTGACACCACCAAGCTGTTGGCCTGGATGTGTTGTGGCCGCAGCAGCTCCTGCCAGGAAACACGTGGCAGCAGGCAGCCCATGCGCACCTGAGAGTGGTCAGGATTTGGCCCTCTGAAGGGGGGTCCTGGGCCCTGGAGCCCCAGTCTGCCACTGCCAACCCCGGGAACCAGACCCGGCCGTGGGGCTGCTTCATCTGGCTGATGGAAGTGAGATTTCTATGGTTGTTCTTCACTGATACCTCTCACGGACTCCCAAACACTCAGAATATCAGGGCATGATGCAAGATTGTTCCCTTGTCTTCATTTCTAAATCCTCCCTTTAAAAGCTCCCAGGCAATGAGGCTTTCACCTCTTCCCCAGGAGTAATAATCCACAGTATAAGGCATTTCATCATTAGAAATATTTCCTGCTGTCCAGTCAAAATTTATCTACCGATGAACTCAAATACAGCTTCCATAATGTCATTCACGTAGTTATTTTTAGTTCCAGTGTTGCCAGCAGAAACAACAGGCCTGATGTATTCCCCCCCTCCTTAGAATGAGGCTTCTGAAATTATAGATGTGAGTACTAATTGAGTGCCAAGAATGCTACAAACCATTTGAACTGCTACGGAATCTGGTAGCAAACCAACGTGTTTCCACCCCACTTGCACGTGCAGTTATGCTGCTGTCCACTCAAAGCAGGCACATATCCACTGGCAGGATTATTTGTGACCACAGTTGATGTTTGTTGCTAGAAACTATCCCTGGCAAGGAAGCATTTCACATTTTTTACCCAAAAAGAACATTAATCTTAAAGACCTTCCCCTCCCCTTGTTTTTTATTTGTGGTTCTTCAGACATAATAAGACCGAAAGGAGTCCTTCGATTCTTTTGGTTTCTGTGGTGGGGCGATGGACTCATGCCCATGGTTCCTGGACTCTCCAGACCACCTCCCAGCCCCACACTGGGCCAGTCCAGGATGGCTTCCTTGCCAAAGTCATGCAAGCAACTGTGCACAGCTAAGGCTAAATTCTAACACAGCTACAGAGCAACAAAAGGAAAGAGAAGCTTTCTGTTCTCCAGGCATTTAAAAAAATAAGATAAACAGCATTTGCCAGCCCAGGAAGATTATGTGTGGCTTTTGTCTCCCCTGTTTTGGTTTCCTGGGCTAAGCACTCACTCACCCATTCATAGTCACTAATGCCCAAGGCTCAGAGTTGCACTCCCTTGTGTTGATTTCCATGTGTACTTTAGGGTTTCTTTACATACCCAAATCCTCATTATCACTCTAAACCACGGTAAATTACAGGAACAGTGGGCTGATAAAAGTCCTCTCAATTCAAAGCAATAGTGAGCCTATTACCATTGAAAGCACTGGTCCCCAGCTGTAGAAGCATGCAAGAATTGAGTGGGAGAAATAAAAAGAAACTAGCTGTTTAAATAGCTAGGATGGAAAGATGTACCAGTAGTAGCAGAACTGGCACAGATAAATGGGTGCATAAGCAGGAGGCAGGCAGGAGGCAGGCAGACCCTCCAGCCCGGGCTGGTGGGGAACAGCATCCTCTCAGAGGATTATTTCCACCTCAGAACCAACACGATGTCCTCCTGATCATTCAATTCAGACCTCCCTTCTCCCCTCACTAGTAGCTTCCTATCTCAACACACATATTTCTGGCTTATTTTTCTTTCAGTTGCCCCTCATGTCATTATTTTACTCACTCTCCTTTTCTTGGAGTGTGAATATTAATGTCAGTCTTGGCTCAGTGTCACCCCTCACCAACCTGTTCCCTTTGGCCACTGCCTTTGGCAGTTTGGGTCCTTCCTTCGGTCAGTTTGTCCAACCAGAAATTCAGAGCTTCATAAAACCTTGCAAACCTGTGGCAGCAGAAGGAATCACATCACACGGAAAGCAGAAGTGTCCGAGTTCAAATGAAGCCAGTCGGTAGCGCAGCTGTCGGGGGCAACCATGGGCTCGAGCTCCCTGAAATGCCTGCTGGGTGGCGGAAAGACACAATGTACTCGACGCCGAGTCCTTACAACCCAAATTTCCTGGGCCCTGTGCAATTAGCCGTCAGCAGAGGGACTGTTAAGGGCTGGATAGAAACTCTACTGAAATCCGTGAAGGTTTCTATTTTCTTTCCGAAGAGTTGGATCGGGCCCTGGGAATGCATTTGTTTGTTTTTCCCTTGTCATCAGCCTGCCTTTGGCTGAGAGCTATAATCCATTCAGGGAGGACCTGTTTATCTGTGAGAACAGCAGCATTGCTGTGAAGAGGTAAGAGTGGGAGTGTGCTTCAGGCAAAAAAATGCAGATTATAGCCCCACTAGTAACGAATCCAGCAGGAAAAGAAAGAAATGCCGATTGTTCTAATTTTCTGAATAGATTTAATTCCATTTTGTTCCCTGCGAGTCTCCTCGCTGACAATTGTCGGAGTGGAGGGAGGAAAAAAGGGTTCCAAGCAAAACACTTGTCCATGAAGGATGTTATTAAAATGTCCTACTTGAACACTGGCGCTCTGCAGACCAGAGTTGCAGAATATAAGCATTCTCTCTCCCTTAGACGAGCTTTGTCTAAATTCAGAATGTTTGTCAATTTTTTTCCAAAAGCACAATTGCTGCCATCAGAATTAGAGCTGGCTTGACTTGTCCTGCCTGATTTAGCACTCACTTGAACAGGGTGGGTTCAGAAGTTCAACAAGAACTTGAGGGCTGTTGGATTTGCAGCAGGCTTAGAAAATGCTCAGGAAAACAACAGGGGAAAGGAACAGATGGAGAATATATAGAAAATGGGGGTGAAAACCAGAGAGTGGTCAGAGAAATGAAAAAAAACTGTGGTGAGTAAAAATCCACTGAAGAAACATGGTGGCAAAAGTCTCTGACTGGGTGAACTTCCATCATTTGGCTTCAGAGGACTCATGCTCACTCACACCTGCATACAGACCTGGTTCCATTTATTTGCTGAACCTGGCAGTCCTTCAGCAGACAATTTGGCTGCAGATCTGCAGCATGAATGTCAGTCAAGTTTTAGCAGAGAACTTGGCCCTACCATCCTCCTATATAACTTCCTTTTCTTCAATGGTCTGGGCAACATGTCCTGTCCTCATGCAAGTGCTGCAAAAAGGACGGGTGTCCTGTGAGACAGAAAAACGTGGATTCTTGTGGCCAGCTGTGAGGTTTGGGGTTTTGTTCCTCACCAGATTCAAGAGCGATGGGGCTTCCCAAGGCACTCCCTGCAATGCAATCAATTACATCACATCATGAACCGACCTGACCTGTGAAGTCTGAATGCATCTCAACCTGTCCTCCAAAAGCTTTTCTTCAACCTCCTTGATTTGGGGGAGGGAGGGCACCTTAATTCTGCAGAGCTAGCTTCCAACTAGGCCCACTTGTCTATTACCATGGGCTAGAGCTGGCTGTCCCTCACCCCACCTCACTCTTGAAAGCTGAAGAAACTTGTTCTGACCTTTCCTCTTATACTAGAGGAAGCTTTTGCATATGAATTCTGACCCGCCTTTCACATTTACATTCCCATATCACAGGTACCAAGGGCACCAAAATTTTATGCCAAGAGCAAAGGCAACTGGAGAAACTTGCTGAGGACCGTCACTTTCTGTTCATTATGTGTGTAGCAGCATTGTCCGCAGAGTGCTAGGGCTTCGTCCCTTGTGAAGAAGACACAGTCCCTTCCCCTAAACTCTGACTATGTGACTGTGCTATTATTGGTACATTCAGTGCTGAATGGCCAAAGGAAAACACTGCACTGGCTCTTGCTTTTTCCAGATACAGAAAGGACAGCAGGCACAAAGGCAAACATAGCCTCTCCTGTGCACATGTGACAGTCACAGCATAAGCGACTTGCCACCAAAATGCCTCATTCCTCCTGACAGGTCTTGTCCTAAAACAATGTCTTAAAGTCTGCAGCTGGGCTGGATTTTCCATATCCAGCTGGAAGTGCCAAAGGAACAGAAAAAGCCCTGCTAGCAGAAAAAATGCCTCTAAGTTTGGAGAAAAAAGCCTTTCCCAGCAGTCTGTCTATAACCAGTAGACATGGTTTGCCGTCCTCCCCCTGAGCGGACGTGCAGCTGTGGCTTCTTAAAGCAGAGTATGCCTGGGGAAGGGCGTCTGCTCTGCTCCATGCCTGTGCAGAGCAGTGGATAAAGGGTATTTCACAGAGAGGGAGTGCTGCAGCTCCTGTAGCCAGCAAGGGCAGCTTTCCTTTGCTGCATTCACTTACATCTACCTGGACTCTTGGCTCCAAAGCACTGAGTCTGCTGCAGGGCACCTGGTTGGTACCAAGTGTACCTACATAAGATCATGGCTTAACTTGGGTGAAGCACATACAGGACAGTTGCAGCTCTGGGACAATCTAATTTCTCCCTCTCAAAGGCAGCACCTCTATATTTGTTACTGAGTTTTACCTCATTGGTTTTTCTGGGCTGTTTCAGCAGCACTGTTTCTGATGCTGTCTTCCTCAGCCCTTGCAGGTCCTCCCTCATATTTTTGAGTTGTGCTCTTCTTGAGTTGTGCTCTTCTAATACTACTACCCCAAACATGAATAGCACTGGGAGCAGGACCAGATCATGTCAGGAAAAACATTCCCTCAGTTTGAAAGCCAATAAAAACCATGTGGGTACTTAGCAGCCCACTGCACGCTCACTCTATGCTCAACACCATGTCTTACATGGTGCTGTTTATAAGGCTGCTTGTTAATTTTTGCCGGCATCCCTCATTACGAAGTCCAGGTACAGCAACATTCACTTCTGTAATCTCTCTCTGTTTTCCTAAGCTAGTAGTCTCCCTTTTTTTCCCCTGTACTGAGCTTCAGAGGTAATCCATAAAAGAAAAAGGTGTACCTCTCCATTTGCATGGTAATAATTGCTTCAGAGCTGTTTTGCCATAAACAAGCCATTCCTTACAAATGCATGAGAGCACTTCAAACACAGCAGCCTCTAATGCTGCCACTGCAAGAGTCTTTTTGGTTTGTGTCGCTAGTGAGGGAGCAGGGAAAAAAATCCCAAACAGACCGGCAACAATTTAGGCCCCCCAACCCTGATGATCCCTGGCTTCTTTCCAGCCTAAAAGAGCAGTGAGCACACAACCCTTACTGAGCATGCTGCCTCCGATCCTGCACCGCTCAAGCAAACGATGTGTTGACATGAAGTGCCGTAAGAAGACAAACTACAGCAAAGCTGAAATGCTGTTGTTTTGGCTGGGTGACAAAGTGCTGCTCACAGCTCGGCTGCCGCAAGGGCAGGTAGCATGGGGTGCCTGGCTGAAGGGACACTGCTGAGCTTTCACAGCTGGGCTGGGACTACAGAGGCCGAGCCCTTGTGCCTCCTCTCAGGGGAAGGTCCCCCTCCTTGTCCCCACCAACGTCCCATGGGGAGCCTGCTTTTCGAAGGCTGTGGTGGCCTTGGCGAGCAATAGCAGACCTGAGTGACCAGGCTGGAAGAGGAACTGCACGGAGAACTGGGAGACAAGTGCCGCAAAATGTATTAGTCCTGTTAACTAGCGCACATTCCTTACAGGCACGTCACAGGGAAATCCCAGCCGGCATTTCTAAGCTTTATCCATCTTTCTTACAATGGTTTCCACCCTTGCTGTTGTTTACAAGCTTAACAAACTGAAGACTGGAAGAGATCACTCCTTAATCTGGCTTGTCCTAAGACCAACAGGAGAGGAAGGCAAGGTCATGCACATCTGACACCAGCACAGAAACATCTTTATTTATCTTCCCTAAGCTATTCTAAATTTTAACTCCTTCAAGATATATTGAAATAATCAAGATTTGAATTTGGTGCTGACTGCAACCGGTGGGGAAACCCTGGCACTCTGTTATCAATTAACTATTTTTGGTGGGGTTCAAATTTCACCCTGTTTGTTTCCTTTGTGCAGGTCCAGGTCATGGGACCAAACATGCAGCAAAGCCCTAGATGAGCATCTCCTGCCTCCTACCTCCTACTCAGCCACAAGCTATGGGTCAGCTGCAGGGCCCCACCTATGCAGCATTGCGAGGTGGCTGAAGAAAAGCTGCTTCCAAGAGTGTAACTGCTCATCCCTACCAGGTCAAAATGAAAAGAAGTCCTTTAAAGATCTGCTTGGGGAACATGAATCCAGGGAGCGAGACAGACAACTGAGCATAAAGCTATTTTTTAGAGGCTGAGTTTAAGGCTGGCTAAAAATATGGCCTATCCCTTTCAAGGGTTATTTTGCCTACTGTGTTGACAAGAATAAAGCTATTAGTAACAGAGCATTCAGAGTATTTGAGGCTGGTATTTGTCTGTCAGTCACTCATCCTCTAAAACAATCTTGTCAACATTTGGAAGGCAAGTGGGATGTATGCTCCAGCCCCCTCCTGGGAAGGCTGGGAGAGGATAACGGAGCTCTAAGAGCTGCGAGAACCTGTGGCTAAAGAAAACAGGAAAGAGGAAAAAAGGGGAAAAAAAATCTGTTAATGAGGAAAAATATTAGAAACCCTCAAATGTCCAGAAAAATGAAAGGTAGGTTTTAGAGGAAGAAAATAGCCAAGTATAGGGCGAAAAAAATTGTTTACAGAAAACATAAAGATTGAGAAAGTGATATAAGAAGAGACAATGAATGGAGATTACATGGGGGAAGAGGAAGAGGAGAAGTGACCATAGGAAAATACAATGATCAGCTTTCCCCAGTGCAGGGCAAGAACTGTGTTTGAACAGCATGAATTCGCAGGACATCGGCTGGGCCTGCACAGTAAATCACACCTGGCACAACGTGGGCCTGACTGTCCAAGAGTCAGAAACCAGAATCACCTTTGTGGCTGGAGGGTACCAGGGATTAGCTTGTATTTGTCATACCTAAAAAAGCGAAGGCCCCAGGTTGTGGAAGCTGTGCTGCACAGGGGACTCCCCTTAAAGCCAGGCATGTCTCTACATGTAAAGTGCTTTCCTTAGAAAAAAACTGCTCTGTGCCTTAGGCACCCTAGAAATGCAGGGCTGGCTGGGTACCTCGGACACCAGCCCTTGCAATTGGTTTGTGTCGCTAGTGAGGGAGCGGAAATTGGTTTCCTGCTTATGCTTCTCCTTACCTCCCCCTGCCAGTACAGGAACCTCTGCAGCCTGCGCCACCTAAAACAGCCTTTTGTGTCCTTCCTCTGCACCTCTAACAGATCCTGTACCAAGAGCATCTTGTCTCCTCTCCCTCAGCTCTTCAGGACTAAGCATTTAGTGTCACCATTCCTTTTCTAGACATCCTTTGCGTTTCCCCATTGGTGCTCCCTATACATGGGAAGTGTTCTGCTGTTTAACAGCATGTTAAAACATGACTGTATTTTGTTGCACCTTCTTGGAAAGGTGAGCAGGAAGGTGCTAGGGGTTGCTCCCTGCACCCGTTGTCCAGGGGAAATCACCTGCTGGCTTGCTCTCCCATCACAATACCAGTCTCCCCTACATCTCCACCATCAAGTTAAAGATCTGCAGAGCCAAGTGATATTCAGTGCTTAGCACAGCAATTTCTGTTCTGACTAATCCTGCAGATAGACACCTTTTCCCAGGGATCCCATTGCTGACACACACTCAGCTCCCTCTCTGCCTGAATCTGTGGCACACAGCGGAGGAGAAGGCGAAGGGAGCTCAGCCTCAGCTGCTGCCTGTGCCCATGTAATGCACAGCTAAACCAACAAGCTGCCTCTCCCGCGGCTGAAGGCACAGACAGCCCCGGTGGCGTTGATCCTCTCACATGGGCTGCGTTGGGAGGAATCAGCTCAGCTAAGGATGCCACACAGTAACTGTGGTCTGCAGAATAACCTGGTAAGTACAGGAAAACCCTGAAGTGCACAGCCTTGCCTTCAGATGATGGAAATGATTAACTGAGCAGCTTTGAGCAAGAGGGTTTTGCCATTAAGGTGCCACTTGTGACAAAGAAAGAAATGTGCACAGGCAAAGTGTTGCTTTCCAGGCATAACCTGGGGGATGAAGAGTAACTTTACTTAGGCTCAATTTCCACCTCAGTCCATGAAGTTGGTCTAAACAGATTGAGAGCTGAGTCACTTAGAGCTATCTTCACAAGGAGCCATCAATTTGAGTAAACCGTCAGCCCCAGGCTGTAGCGCGTGGCTATCCTCGGTTTCACCCTCCCAAGCAGCACTGCTGAGGTCGGTGGAGCTCTGTGGATTTACATTAGTAATAGCAAAAGAAATAGTCTCAGTGCACAAAAACGGTTCTGGTCCTGCTCCTGTTGAAGTTCATCTCAAGGCTCTCAGATGTAGCCAGGGATGCAGCTGACCTGGCCTGCAGTGTGCCACGAGCAAATTGCAAAGCTCAGAAGAAAAGAGCAGGTATCGTAGAGGAAGAAAGCCCTAAGATGAGGCACAGCTCCTCTCCTCCCACCCGTCCCCTCTGCTTTAGCGAGTCACTGGAATCTCGCACCTGCTTATTGCTCAGCCTCCAAATCGCTCATCGCTAGGCCTGAGCCGAGCCTGGAAAAGGCAGCCACGACCAAGAGAGCACAACCCAAGCACGCAGTGAGAGGCTTTCCCTGAGCAGATGAGCTTGCTCTCCAGCAGGACACAGCACGTGCCGTGGTGGGAGGGGAAATGGTGAGAAAAAGCAGCAGGGTGTTAGTGGAAAAGGCACGAGCAGAATCCAGACCTCCATGCTCTGCCCTAGTTCACATGAGCCCCATGGCAGCATTTGGAAGAAAACTGGGGAATGAAGTTGTCTTGTGAACAAAGACCCTGAAAACCCTTGTGGCTTTGTCATTATGTTTCTAAAGAGGAGTTTCTATGATGAAAAATGCAACCCATCCAACCAGCTCTCCAGAAAGAGAAGGGGCAGGGCTGCAAACTCACCGAGGGTGAAACCCTGTTTGCTTCACTTGTGGACCTTAAACGCACATCAGCCAACAGACTGTAAAACCTGCTCGCAGCAGGTTTACAAGGTGGAAACCCTTTTGAGACCTTTTACTGCAGGGAAAGTGGGGTAAATATGCCAATGATATGAACAAATTCTAAATATTCAGGTGTTTAAATAAATAAAGCTTTTACAGATTTCCGGAATCTATTATTCATGGTGTGCTGGGGGTTGTCCAGACTGTGCACCAAGGCATATAACCATTTTAAGAGGGTAGAAAATTACTTTCAGGTTCGGAAAGTTGAATCAGTTTGTGTGCTGAGTGCTGGTCCAGGCCTTCATATCACTGGACCGATGAACCTCAATTACTTCACTGCCAAAGGAGCCACAATTTGCTGGGCATTGTGGCCAGGTGACAAGTAACAAGGCCGGAATGAGATTATTTTCTTTTCCAGACATGTTGAGCAAGAAGGGGATCTCTGTCAGCCATTAACATCCCAAGGTGTACATGTCCCTGGGAAGTGGCCCAGCCAAAGCTGGAACTATGCAGCAATTCATTCATTGCAAGTGAAATCAGTCTAGAAACAACCTGATTTTCAGCTTTATAAAAACAGAACATTTTAAGTCCTTTGTTGAAACTGATTGTTTGAAGCAGCTGAAGAACTAGAAAAAATGTCACTGTAATCCTTTTGGGATACGGCTTTCCAGTTAAGAGTATGCCAACCCAGGGCCACCATCAGAGCTTCAAAACAGACCTCCTGACTTGATAGAAACACCACCACCTTTCCCCGTGCCCTTAAAATGCCGTTCAGAATTCAGTGTTTTCCCTGTGCCCGTGATTACACTGTGTGATCTCAGAGCGAGCAGAGCTAACTGAAAATGGGCTGCTCTGACCTGAGCAACTGTCTCCTTGTATTTGTGCTTTTGTCTTGGCATTTTCAGCAGGGTTACAATTAATTAAAATTCCTGATTAATGAAAATGTTTTGCAACAACAACAACAGCAGCAAAAATTGCTTGGAGAAAAGCCTGTGTGAAGTGAAACTGGAGACTGGTTAGTATGAATATGCATGGAGCCCAAAGCACACTGTATTGGCATGTTTGCAGCCTATCCCCAAAGTAAATGATATAGTGAAGGGGGAAGAAAGTGGAGGTTTGGCGGATACTGAAACAGGGGGAATAAAATTTTGCATTACTCTCTGTATTTTCCCCTCTGCCTATAACTCACAACTCAAGTGCACAGAAATAGAGTGGCTTCCACTACAGCTGGATGAATGCATGGGTTTGCCAGGGAATTAGGACTTGGCCAGTGCTCCTGCTCCTTGTTTGGAGAGTCATCAGCTGAAAAAGTTTGTACAAGTCGCTTTCCCCTTCTGGGCCTTGGTTTCCCCTCTGTAAAATGCAGGCAACACCACTTTTCTATCTTGTATGAAGTGCTATGAGAAGTACAGAGAAAGAAATACACTACAGAAGGAGAAATGTGTGTTAGCGAGTGACTCTTTCCTTTTGCCTTTGTCAAATCTGTACTACAGCGGGAGCCAGCTCCGGTTGCTCAGAGCTGTGAAGAAATCTTTGTTGTGCTCTGAAAGCCCCGCAGCGGACTGTCATTGTCAAACCCGCTGATGAATGGTTCCACTGAGCATCCAGACCCTGCTCATGCGGGAAAGCAGCAAGCCTCAATAAATAGCTATTGCTATTACTGAATCCGGATAATTAACACTTCTGCAATTTTATAAGGAAAATACTGTGGTGTTGCAAAGAACACGGGGGGCAGTTGGCCCTATTCTGTTAGTGTAAGCAGTCCTGGCCCTGGCTCTGCCTCTTAGAGGGCATGCCCTCTGTGAAATGCCAGCAAAGGGGATGATGTTTCTTCCCCTTCCCCTCCGTTCCTTTTTAGAACAGTTGTTTTTGGCAGGCACCACTCCCACTTCAGCGATTTAAGGGCTACAGGGAAGAAACCATACTCTGAAAGAGCAATTTCCAAAAACGTCTGGCTGCAAATGGTGCATGTTTATGCAGTGGCTCTGTTCCGGGGGGGTGGGGTGGGGTGGGGTGGGTGTGGGTGTGGGGGGGTGGGTGGGTGTGTGTCTGTGTGTCTGTCTGTCTGTCTGTCTGTCCGGGCGTGGGGTGTGTGTGTGTGCGCGTGTGTGCGCGTGTGTGTGTGTGTGCAGGCTCTGGTCTGCTGATTTTTAGGGCCAAAAATTAGATTTTGCAACCTCCAGACCAAGAGAATAAAGAGCCAGAAAGAGGGATCTCTTGCCTTGAGTAGGATTACCAGAGCCCTTTTCCCCAGGACATATGCCGGTTCAATGCAAAAGACTTTCAGGGAGGGTTGAAACACATAACAACCATGCAGCCGTGGTCACTGGCAATGGTACGTACACAAGTTGGAAAAAAAAAATCTTGATTATTAGATGTTTTGCAGATTTTCAGGTGTTTAAAGAGATGACTGATACGAAATTGCTGCTCTAAAGCATATAAGAATTGCATTCTTCAAATCTCTTAAAGTATGATGAACACACATACTTCTTTCTAGTTATATTTGGATTTTTAAAGTTTATGGGTCCACAGCCAACTTCTATGCTGCTATAGGGGATGAGATTTTTTTTTTCCCAAAAAACCCTGGAACTGAAGTCTCTCAAATTCACGTGCCTTCAGGGGCTTTTAAGGAAAATCCAGGAGGTATCATGAGACTTGCAAGAAGAGCAGGAGTGGGAACCCTGCAGTGGTTTCTGAGCATAGTGAGCACTGAAATTACCGGAGTAGAGACACAGAATCTTAACATTACAATTTATTTTTTTAAAGAAACAAATCACCAAGCTCAAATTGATTATTATACACAGTTATTTACTAAAGTAAAGGTCCAGCTACGTTCACTGACTGCTCCAAAATTTTGGCTGTCAAACTAAAATGCATAATCCCTTATGCCTGTTTTAAAAATGACCAACCCTTCTTTATTTCAAATAATATTTGCTTAGATTATGCTTCCAAGAGGGACTGGAGTTTTTTTGTTACTTAAAATCCAGCAGGTAATCAGCTAAGAGGCTCTCAGGCCAGCCACAGCTCTGCAGTAGTATGTAATGTGAAAGCTCAGTGAATCAGATTCATTTCCTCCAAGACCCAAAGGTAGCAAAGAGTCATACTGAATATTTCCTGAGAACATAAGTAGCCATGACAAACAGTTCTTCCAACCCAGAGAGGCACCAACCTGTTCTTCCAAATGCTGCAGGGATCACTGGCATTTTATTGCTTCTGATCCTTCATGCTTCTTTGTTTAAAATACAGTGGTGTGTTGAGCATCCTTCTCTCTCTCTTCCTTAGGCTCAGCTTTGTAAACAGCTCTCCTTTTCTTTGGGACAAAAGGGCCAGTTGCTGTGAGCTACAAAGCCCCTCTCCAAGAGGCACGGAGTGTGAAGACATGAGCGTGTACCTTGAGCTTGCTGAAAGGGGACATGTTTTGGGAAGTGAGGACTAGTGGTTATGATGCTGAGGAGGGAGGGGATGGGAGACCCTCTGGGTTTGACCCCTGGCTTGGCCAACACGTTGCCAGATGCACAGGCCAGTCCCTCAACGCACAGGCCAGTCCCTCAACCTCTTCCCACCTCAGCTTCTCCACCTGTAAAATGGAGCAATGATATTGGTCTCACCTTGTGAAGTGCTTTGAGATTCACTCATAAGAATACTCTGGACAGGTATTATTCTCATCTATCCATCTAGTCTTGCCACATCAAAGCAAAACTCATTAAACAAAATACCCTACTGTTGGGTAGTGGGGCAATTCCACTGGATTGCTGAATTGCACCGCTGGATGTAATTGAGGACAGAATCCGGCTCTAAATTGGCTCAGCAAATGTCTCTGCCTCACTTTCCAGAATGCAAGGCTCTCCCATAGAGAGACTATATATTGCTTTTAAAAACATAAGCAACGATTTGCCTGTATTCAAGCACAGGACACAAAAGACACCAATCCTAAAAACATAAATGCCTCATTCTAGTCCCTGAGCAGTCCTGTTGGCTTAAATGGGCCCATAGATGTGACTAAAAGCATGCATAGGTAAAATGCTTAGCACATTAAGGGAAATATTTCTATAACATTAAGCATAATATAATATTAAATATTAATTTATATAATATTTATATAACATTAGGGCATATTTAGGGCTAACAACTGGTTATAGAACAGAGAAACTGACTAGCACAAGGAAATACTAATTAAAATTACAGTCTTTATTCACTCATAGGTTTTCTTTCCCATTCTGTTCCTCTGCTTTTTGATTAGAAAATAACCATCACATTACACAATATTTTCCTCATTAAACTACAAAAGCAACAAAGATCCCTTGCTTCTTTGGCCAATTAGTGCCCATGTACAATCATCAGGAATACAAATCAAAAGCGTGTTCCAGCTCTGACCTAATAAGCCATCTACACAAAATCTAAGCTCCACATTTTTCTGTTACTACAGCAATTCTTTTTTCTTTACCCCAAAGCAATCAGCACTGAACATTATTCCCTCTCTTAGGAAACTACTAAATGAAATCGCATGGGCTGGGGGCTGCCAGTCACCTCCAGCTTTGGCAGTGCTCTTCTGTGGCTTTCTTTTCATCAACAAACCCTAAGTGAATCCTTCTGCACTCTGCTTGAGTGTGGGGCTGGCAGGGAGGGTGGCTCACAGGACACAAGTAGAAAGAGGCAGCTCTGGGAGGCTGGAACAGATCTGCATTTTCCTCAGGGCACATCCTGCAAACAGGGCCCTTTGTTCCTGGGGGCTGGTACCCGCTTCTCACCACAAACAGATCCCTTCCCAGCCTCTCCTTTTCTTCTCCTCTAAGAAAAAGGACGTTTTCAGAGTTTGTACTTCTACATCCACCCCCGCCCCACATCCGTGTAAGTTGTTCTCACTCAAACCAATTTTGCTCTCCCACTGAGTGCCGAAGTGTTGCAAGTTACACTGTGCCGCGCTACTGACGCCCACCCGACATCCATTTTCTGACCAATTTCCTTCTGACATGCATCTTAACCATCTTCAGATTCACTTCTGAATTTGGCCTAAATTGGAGAATAATATACTGAAACTCTGCTAAAAAGCAGTGCGTAATTGACCTCTGCCAGAAGGTGGATATGATCTTTTTTGTTGTTTTTCAGGGAAAACGGAGGGGGAGGTGCTAAGAAGGGGGCTGTGAGCCTGGAGTTTCAGCTCCTGTTTTCTAGTTCCCCAGCTATGTTATAGAAGGCAATTAAGCCGTGTCTGTTCATCAGTGTGATTCTATTTATTGAAACTGGTAATAAGCCCAGAATTAGTTTTTACTTGTCAAAAAAATGTTTCAGTGGAGAATGTTTTCAGAGTGGCTTTAGTGTGTCTACTTGCCTACAAGTAATTAGGTTTAATATTTGTCCAGTGGTTTTGGAAACCCAGGCGATAGGTTTCCCCAATGTGTCTCTCAGTCTGCATTTCAAGGTCCCCAGGTTAGTGCATCATCTGCTGCATGTCTGCCCGTGTGCTCCTGCGGGATCCTCCCGCCCCTCTTTCGGTAATGTTTCAGTTTCTTGGCCAATTTTGCCAAATCTGGTGGAGGCCTCAAAGGCAATGAGCTCCTAGAAGTGTTATGAAAATACAAGGCAGGGTAGAGGAGAGAAACCCTCCCCGTTCCCTCACTCAGGGACAGCCATGTACCCCTGAGGAACCAGACCAGTGCTCGCTCTTGAGACAAAATTCCCTGAAGCTGGAACTCACCATTTCCACTGCTTGAGGCATGATGTGATTATTCTGGAGGTTTAAAAGGAGAGGGGAGCATCAGCCAGAACATACGCCTCTCTGCAGCAGGGACCATCTTCCCGTGCTGGATGTACAGTTCCCAGCACAATGGGACCTTGCTCAGGTTAGGGCTTGCATGTGCTCCGGCAAAACCCTGAGTTAATCACAGTGATAGAGCTGTTCTGCTGCCTTACTAACTTCCACAAGATGGTCCTTCATGGAGGAGAGACTTCCTCCATCACTATGAACTTCCCTAATCTAATTACTGCTAATCAGAAGTGTGAAGAAAAGCATTTTCTCTGGGTCTCAGATGCGCAGCAGGTGGGGCAGCCAACTTGTCAAGTACAGATACCCATTCGTTTAAGTGAGAGGGGAGAGCGATGCACACTGCAAATCCTGCAGCATGTCAAAACAGCTGAAACCCCCATTAAGCGCCAGGACTCAGTCTGGAAGCTGTGTAATCCCTTTGAATTTTCTAGGAAGGGCTATGTGAAATTTAGTGATGGTGAAGAGGCGGAATTTGCCTATTTCTGCTGTGATTTGCCTCACTGCAAAGCATGCGGCACCTGCAGCTCGGGGCTGACCCAATGTGTTTATCTGCTGAACCCATCAAACCACCTCTTGCCATGTGCTCTGATCCTCCAGCCCAAATTAGTGGTGGCTCTGCTGCTCCAAGTGGAACAAATGTCACTGTCATGTTTCGCTTGGCCTCCTGCTGCTGCTTTGTTTTATTTTGGGTCCTGCTGCCTGTCAGGGAAGAAGCACGATCCTGATTTTGTGAGGTTCAAATGAGGAATTTCACTTTTAAGCTGAACAGCCCATCGCCAAATGGTTAACGACCTTTTTTTATGGGTATCCTGGAAAACTGAATCTTTCTCTCAAAGACATATCTTCAGGGCTTTTTCTGGCCTGCTTAAGCCAGCACGTATCAATTACTGTCCTTAAGCTGGCTAGGCAGTGCGGGCACCGAGGGTGTGATGTCCCCCGCGTGCCCTGTACTGGCAAACCACACTACTCTCTAAGCAAATCCGCCATTCCAAGGCACTGCAGAGGCAAATCATTCCACTGATAGAAACCTTGGCCTCTGAAAAGCAAACCCATCAAAAGCACACACTGCTTTGCATTAATGGGATGCTTTTCCAGGGGTATTTGCTGTGTTGATCAATGCCTAAAAAAATACACCCTTGGCTAGGTGTGCAGAAACACACATCATCTGCGAAACGCAAGAGCGACGGAACAAGCATATCTGACGCGAAGGAAATTTTGTTAGCCTGACACAATCTCAGAATAGCTAAACAGGGCAAAACAACGTGTATTTGTGCTCAAATCCTGATGATGTTTATTTACTAGGACAAATATAGCTGAGGGTAGCAACTTATCAACGCTTGCTTTATTTCAAGAGCAAATTGCTACCATGGAACCAGACATTTCATGTTTCCCTGCTATCGCCCAACAAAGAAAGCTCGCTTTACTAACTCGGCTAATGACCAGCAAAGTCGCCTCACGTGGATTATAAAAATAAAAAGGACAAAAGGTTCAGGATGAAAAATAACAATTTCCCTTGCTTGCTTTTGTGATCAAGCAGTGGGGAATTCACAGCAGAAAACTCTGCTTTGAAATAGAAAAATAATAGTAACAGTGAAAATAAATGACAAGGTCTTGGTTCTATTGAGCTTTACTGAGCCTGAAAACCCACAAGTTTTGCTCCTGGAGACTGTATGAGGATTCATTCAGAAGTCAATAATCAGCAGAGAGGGATTAGTGCCTTCCAATAACTGCTGTAACTACAAAGACAGTAAAAGGCTCAAACAACATCCATTATCTTATTCCTTTATACTGGCTCATGGCCCCGAGTTTCACATGTAGCACGTTTACTATTATGGCAACAAAGCAAATTTGATCAGAGCAACGCCAACAAATAATCTAACAGCATCTTTGGGTAAAATCTCCTTGATACGTCATGAATTTGCTGAGCTGCTGGACCCCAACCTGGCTTTTCCAGAGTGTGGAATATGCTCTGTCTTGCACAGCCTGACTGCATCTCCACATCTGCAGCTGACTGCTGCATGCAGGACTGCGCACTGGCCTTCCCATTCCCAGACTGACCAAAGGAGCCCTCCACACCTCAGCTAGGCTGGACAGGCCTAGGATGCTTTCAGCTTGTTCTGTCCAGGCGTTAAAAAAACAGGTTATTCTCCTCCCCCAGCTGTGATAAGAGCTCTGTTTCCCCATGTTTTGCAGTACCCACAGACAGATTTACTTAAAAGATTCATAATGTAAGAAATCAACTGGAAATGGAAAGTTCAGTATCAGATTAAATTGGTTTGGGTATCTGTGGAACGGCATATTTATGTACTAGCTTCCCAGAGACATCAAGCACTGAATCAATTATCTTAGCACAAATCTACAGATCATAAGTTCTCTCATTTGGGTTTGAAGTCACATTTCCATCCTGGTCAGCAAACAGCATTTTACTGCTATTCCTTATGGCCACATGACAAAATACTCTGCCCCTTCTGCTTTACTGTTGACATGTTTCTAGGATAAAAAAAGATAAGTAAAAGCAATCAGCATGCTTATGTATTCTCCCCTCCATGCAAAAATTTATTTATAGCAGAACCTCTTAGCTGAAGAACTCGGAACACTTTGCGAACTGGTTGGTGAGTCACCTGGCCTGATGAATCTTTACCTTAGCAGCCACCCTAACAAGATAGCGACCTGAATTTAGTTTTGAGCATGAACAATGCACATACCAAACCCTACTCTGAAGTGTGGTGTAGGCTTGCAGAGCACATTTGGTCCTGAGGGCTGATCCACAGCCTGGCTGCACCTGGAGCCTTGCAGCAATGGGATGAGCAAGCATGGGGAAGGGCAGGCGGCTGTGCACTGGATGACTCCTGTAGCCAAGTTTCCATTTATCTGGCAGAGAAAAGCAGTTGTTCTTCCGTTTTGGGTTTGTGTCCTGGAGGAACTGCCCTGTAAGCCACCGGTCCAGAGCAGAGTTTGAGACTACTGTCTCTTGATTCCCCTCTGGGTTTGTATTTCCAAACTGAAGACTTTTCTGGGACGATCAAGCCCCTGAAAAAGGCTCCCCTTGGGCCAAGTTGGGATGATTGTATGATGAATCTGTCACACAAGGCTAGGTTAATGCTTCCCTGATACCAGAGAGAAAAACTCCTCCTGGTTTCCACACCTACACTGCCACTGGTTCAGTGCTTAACGTCAAAACCAAAAGCCTGATTTTTCTCAACTTTTAAGTGAATTTACTGTAGACTGGTCTCTGCTCCAAAGTGTTCCCATAGTTTGTCCTATGTTCATACGGTGTCTCTTGGGGGGGGACCATGTGTGCAGTGTCTAGGCTCTAGGAAGACATGAGGCTACTACACCGGCTGGCTTCCACTTCAACGCAAATGTGTCACGGGGGTTGTTACAAGGGGTTACGTGATGAAGAAGAGGCCACAGTGCTTTGCTGCAGCTTTGGTGTAAACCAGCAAGCAGCAGCCCTTTTTGCGTGGGTGTACTGCAATCTTGAAACCAGCTTACACTGCCTACCAGAGCAGTACGGGCCATTCGCGGTCTGCAAATTGACTGGAGAAACCCACTGAACTAAGGCAACCCACGGCAGGACAGATGGTATCTCTATATGAGAAGTTTGTTATGTATCTCAGGGAAGGGACCTTATGGAGATCCCTAAGCTTGAAAAATATGAGTCCCTCTGTTTCTATTCCTGTGTTTTTATGTTAGAAAAGGCAGAGGGGTTGGGAAAGACAGGGAGAGCCTCGATCCACCTTAAACACCACCAAAGAGATGCAGACTAAAAGAAAACGTAAGCCCAACAAAGGCACTTGCTGAAAAGCCAACTATATCAACAAGCCCCAGCTACTGCAGCTCGGTGACTACGCTGCCCAGTGACTCCTGTTCAATAAAGGGCCGATTCTCCTCCCTTTTGGAAAACAATGTGTTCCACACACTGAAATAAATAACAGCCCCTCGCCAAGCCCCCGGCAGTGTCAGGGGATGTCAGGCTCTGCTCGGCGGATAACAAAGGCGTCAGCATGCAGCCAATCTCCTCCTGCCATCTCAGGCTGCCCTTGCTGCGCTGAATGAAATTTTTTCTCCTAATGGAAATGAAGAAAACCTCCAGTGCAGATAATCCTCCGTTATAATGGCAGTACATTCGGGACAGGGGCCAAGCAGCGTAAAGAACAAGCCAAATCTCTTTTACTTAAAGCCTGGCCTGAATGTGATAATGTAATGACTTCGGTCTGGATGTTTCAAATGCCATTCGTTGGGATTGACTTAGCATATAGATGACATCAACTAAAATAATTAAGAACGAGGAACCGAACAGATAGCATCAGCCGACTTCTCCTTCCCAACAAAGCTGGTATCCTTTTGCAAGTGGTCTAGAAGACCACTTGGTCTAAACACGGGTTAGTCCAACCCCACCAGTGCCCTTTCACTTCTGTTCCCCTTTGCTTTCTGTAGAAGGATCAACAACTTCCCTCTTAAACACAGGCTGAAGACCCAGGCGCCCTCTTTGCAAAGGCAAAGCTCCTGACTGTTTTGTGCCTAAGCTTTTTCTGGCCACTGCTGATCACGCTTTGCAGTCAGAACATGATCGAAAGCCCACTGAAGTCCTTGGGAAGATTCACATCAATTTCACTGGGTTCTGGATCAAGCCTATATACTGTGAGGTTCTTCTAGCAATGTAGGTTCCCAAAAGCGTGGTAGCCTTGGCTGTTGTTTAGCTTCCTATTATCTGTCATAGCTAACTATTATTTCTGTTTTACAGAAATAAAACACAGCTCAAACCCTGATACTAAATGCAAGCTTAAAATGGCTTTCAATTACTATCAGTAGGCTTTGAAATGCGATTGTGGTGACACCCCAAAAGAAGCAAAATACTTATGGGAGAAATTAAGCTAGTGGAATGACTGGTTATATTGAACATGCTCCTCATGCAGCTGGCGAAGAGCAAAATAAAGCTGAAATAAATTGATGACGAGCACTTTCTGGAGGAATGACAGTTTATCTTAAGAGAGAAAAGACCATTCAGCTTCTATGCTACAACAGCTTATGACACCGAGCACTTGCACATCTCTCCCACAAAACAGGAAACCAGTAGCAACCAGAACAACCACAACAGATCACTTTCTATATCCCATACCAGCGTAACTGAGGGCAGAAGGTAAAATGAGTGCAAAATGCCACCATTCTGATTTTAATATATCCAATTAGCATCATCCTGATGGCTACATAGGGTGGAAAGCAACAGGGGATTACGTTCATTGTTCATTTCAAGTCTTCCAGTTGGCAGATAAAGTCAGTCCTTTAGGAAAAAAAAATTCTCGTACATTGGACAAGCTTTGGAATGGTTACAAGCCCAAGATCTATTATTCTGGTTGAATTTATTACAAGCCCTAGGCATAGCATAAAAGAAGATCCTTATTTGAATGTTTTTATCTTCCTGGTCATCTAATTTAGCTTTTTCCAGGGTGGTCATTTATCTTCTTCACTGTTGCCTTCTTCATTTGCTAGGTTTAGAGATGAAATCAAGACTCGTCAGCAGCCTTGAGCAGGGCGTCAATGCTAGTTTGAATTTTCCTTGTCTTCTGTTTAATTGAATTTTCATTTGTATCTCCTCAACTGTTTCCCCTCCGAGGCCTTTCCCGCTCCCACCCCCCTTTTCTCCACTCATCCATATAGATCATACAAGCATTTCTGGCAAGCACCAGCTGCAGATACAGCGAGTTCTTGGGCATCTTCTACTTTTAGAAAACCACCAAGAGGCCAAATAACACCCCTGCTTGTTCTGTGAAGCTTGAAGCCTGCTTTTCAGACAGACCAGTCTCTTCATTAACTCTACTGCTTTCTCTGAAACACGTGTACAACATGGAGGACTGCAAAGCTACACATTTCTCAATGCAGAGGACAAAAAGCCATGTGTGGGTTTACAGTCTCTGTTTTGCTGGGTCAGCCTAGCCAGCCAGGACTTTGAAATAGCATGAAAAAGAATCACTTCTAGATTTCTCCTCCACGTTCCCCAAAAGCTGCCTTGAGCTCCTGGCAGGCCAGAACTCAAAATGCAGTCTAGCCATGACCTCTCTGCTTAAGATTCATTTGCCATCTGTGTAATCTCTCTTTCAGCTTTGAGTTTGCTTTCTTTGACGCTGCCTATTACAAATTCACTTAGAGGGATCTGAGAACCACTGAAACCTTCCACGTTGAACTGGTATCGCTTCCTCCAACCACTTCCTCCCGTTGTGGGGACAGAGCAATTCCTGTCTGTGGTTGAGGACAGCCTCTCTCGCACTGGACATCCTCAGTACGGGAAAAGGAAAGCCCCACCAACTTCTCCATCCAAACTTTGGTAAAAAGCTTAGGAAAGATACAGTTTAGCCCAGAGATTCACCTGTTCATATTTCTGCTCCAACAGCTGATATTGTTAAGAGCTCTTCTGCGCTGAGAAGTGATTAGAAGAAGCAAGAGGAAATTTCAGACAAAAATTTCAGGCTATTGGAGAAAGTTCTTTAATCTGAAACCTATCTGCAGTCAAGAGTGATGTACAGTTGTGAAAATCTTGGTGTCTGTTGGTCATTTACAAGTAAATCACACAGAACACTGAGGAATATGTGATCAAGAGGAGTTCTGCATTAGGACAGAGCTGGACAAAATGACCTTTCCATGACCTCCTCCATCACTGACTAGTACAATTTCTGCCTGTACTTCATTATTCTGAAGCTGTTTACAATTTTATCCATGACAAGGGCAACTTCCATCAATCAGTTCTTGAACCTGGAATTCCTGGCTCTTTATCAGAGGAAACCAAGATTCTCATTTGAATATTCACCTTTCTTGCTCTTTTACGCAGCACTTGATCCATCACTGAAAAGCTGACATTGTCTTTGACAGTGATGCTCTGTCAATCTGACATAACCTGAGAGACATTCAGGGTATGTTTTGATACTAAGTGAAAGGCTACAGCACTTCAGTCATTAGTAATTAAGTGTGACTTCGCTATTGGACGTAAGATCTGCTTCTGTTCCTATGTGCATTTGCATTTATTTTTACACTCATCACACTGCTGTTGGGTATATACTGCATGAACTTTGGGCAAATGGTCTAGTGTCTCTCCACTTACAGTCAGGACCACTACTCATGGTAACTTATATTAAGGAGGTCTTCTAGGAGAGAATAAATCAGAGATTAGAGAAGGCTTGCTTGTAGTGTTTTAGTGTTGGCTATGGAAGGATGGAAGGATGTATTTTAAGAAAGGAAAAGCACATGGTATTGTTTTGTCTTTTAGCTTGCAGAGTTTTGGGTCCTGCTTCTGCAGCCTCATTTAGGAAACTAGTCTTCAAGACTTACCATGAAAACAGGGCTTGCTAAGATCTCTCTTGTTGTTGGCATTCTCTTATTGTCACACCCTACCACGCGCATCTAACACTGCGAATGGGGGGTTGCCATTTCTCCTGCCAGCCTTTGCCCTTCTTAACAGCTCTGACAGCTCTGATCCACTTATTCTTGGCACTTGCTTTGAGCAAGGTTCACATCAAGGTGCCAGTGTCCAGTCTGTGCACTGTTGTATCAAGCCATTGTCAGTCTTCTGGATGACTGCTTAGGAAACAACCTCCTTTTGTTATCCAGAGCCTGAACTTGATCATGATTCCTCATTTGACTCCTGCTTTTAAATATCAAGCTCTGTCTCTTTCTGCCTCTTGTCCGCATTTCACCGTCTGCACTCAGTTCTTGTCTTTGACTGGTGCTGCCAAACCTCTGCCAGGCTGGCCATTTCTCTCCTGTTTGTTTAAAAGTGATGTTACAAGTCAACAAAATAAATATTTGGGGCCTTAATTTCTGTTCCTTCAGGGTACAATGCAGGAACTTAGTTGAAGCCAGAAGGTCACTGGTGCAAAAGGCAATGGGAGAGGTGGTTTGTTCAAATTCAGATGCAAGTGGGGTTTCTGAAAACACTAAACTGTGTGGTGTGTTTTCTTGTTATTTCCCAAGTTACTCAATACATAGCATCTTCTTGGGAAACAGGCTTATTGTGTGAAAGCTTCTTTTAAGGAACTTTTCCTTTAAGGAAACACAAGACCTATGGAGGAAAGGGAGATGGGGCAGGCTCCTTCTGGAAGCTTTCGTGAGGCTATGAATGTGACAAATATCTTTCACAAGAAGGACCTTCTAGCCTGGTTTACTTACAGTAAGAGCACAAAAGGTGTCTTACTGAAGCTGTGAACTGGTGAGCCCTTGTGAGGCAAGGGGAGCACTGGGATAGCTCACTGTCTGAATGGGATACTGGGTGAAGATGGTGATTCTGTATGCAGTGCTCTTCCCTTTAAAGGGCAGCAAAGACCTATGCAAACCACCCTGGGCACCACTGTTAGGCTGACCACAGCAATACCAGGCTTTTAATGCAGGCTTCAAAATTTGCTCCCAATAAAATGGAATTTGAAAATGTTGTTCACCACTTGTGTAATCAGGATTCTGCAGCATTTTGGCAACACAGTGGAAGAAAGTTACCTTATAAATTACAAAGACTGTGTCTAAGGCTGAGGGGAAATAAAAGAGAGAAGTCTCCAAAGCCCAGGACAACTAAAGCTTGTTACAAAACCAGAGACATCATTCTAGTGTGAAGCAAACCTGAGCTTTGCATTAAAAATGTAAATGTGATTGAAATAGCATAACCAGATTAAATGGATTTGACCTCCACAAGCATAAAAGATGGTCTAAATACACTGAAACAGCAACAAACGGCTGCACTTTCCTTTTCACTGCGTTGAGAATTACTGGAAATTTATTTAAAAAAACATAGAAATTTCAAGCCAGTGAAAAATTTGCATTTCTTTTACAGGAACTAATAGGAGAAAATAAGGCTGGTTTGGAAAAAAACACCCGTGATTTAAATGCCTAAAGGTACAGAAAGACTTTTGAAAACTACTTTTCAAAGTCTTTGAATGTGACTGCTTTGCCCTCAAAAATTAAGCCCTAACACACAGAACTAGCCAGGAGTGACTGAATCCTTCAATACAATCTCACATCTCAACCTTCAGTACACTGCTGCCTTATGGGAGCATTTGATGGACATTTCTTTCTGGGGTTTTGTTTTGGGGTTTTTTTTTTGAGTTATGTTAACCCAGATCAGCGCCGGAGTCTGGTTCACTGCACTGCCATACATCACCATACAAGCATCACCATACTACTGTATCTGAGCAGGGATGGACAGACAGAGGTGTCTTAAACCCACACCACCAACAAAAAGAGATGTCAATCAAACCCCAATCTTAGGATTTCAGAAGGCTGACTGTAAAATTCTGTGTGGAATAAAACTGAGAAAGCAACACCTAGAAGCAAAGAAACAAACCGAAGTGGTGTGAAGGGGAATTAAAAACAGTAACCAAATATTCCCAGCTAAGTCTTGCTTTTTATGCATTCTAAGGGAATACTCTGGTAATGCCGCGCAACATTGTCCCTCAACTGGTTTCCACATAGAGGGGTAGTTCTTTAATTAAAACAGAAGTTAGAAACACTGAATAAGGAGACTAATTTGGATTTTCTTGTCATAGAATCGTTTAATAACTTGGGCTAGAGGTCCCTGCCCAGAGCAGAGCTACCGTCTCAGGTAGGTCAGGTTGCGCAGGTCCTTGTCCTGTGGAGTTTTGAAAATCCCCAGGGATGATGATTCTCCCCTTCCCTGCACCCAGTTCCACTTTTGCATCGGCCTCCCCATGAAGCATTTTTTCCTTACATTCTCTCTTAATTTCCATGAAACATGTGTCTGTTGCCTCTCATCCTTTCACTGTGTATCTCCAAGAAGAGTCTGGCTTCATCTTATCTCTAGCCCTCTGTGAGTGGTGGAAGAGGGCAGTGAGATCTCCGTCAGCTTTCTTTTCTCCAGCTCCCTCAGCCTCCCTTCACCCAACCTGTGCACCAGCCCTGAACGCCTTGGTGGCCCCAATTTACCAGTGGTTTACCCCTTGGTTTAGGAACAAAACCCAAAACTGAACACTGCATTTCAGATGCAGCTTTGTGAGGGGATAGTAGGCAAGATTTAGTCCCAAATGATCTCACACCACCTCATTTCTTGAAGTCATTAAATACATATATAAAATACTACAGTTAAACCTGCACTTCCTAAAACCAGTTTTTCTTCTCCTGATACAAGTAACATGGCAAATAACTGTAACTGAAATAAATTTGAGAGCTGGTACCTGAGAGCACCTGAGACAAAAAGGAAAGGAGGGTGGCATGAAAAAGGCCACAACACAAGAATCTTTTTTTTTTCCTGATCTCTGTTTTCCAAGAGGTGTAAGAAACAGAATGAATATTTCAACAAAGCTTGGATACACAAAGTGACACTAAAATTGGGTGGCAATCAGCACAAGCAGAGATGATGCGGTCTTCAACAAAGCTGAGGTGCAGGCAAACCTATTTGTGTGCAATAACCCAGTTCTGTTCAAGCCCATTGATGCTGATGTGCACATTATTAGAAAACTCAATTGTTCTGGGGTTTGGGATCTGAGCGTGAATGAAACATGAGGTATGTCTAACACTGGGACTTAACTACATACAGATTAGTAGCATCTCTAATTGGGCAGCACTGCAAGTCCTGTGGCCTCGCTGTCAGCAGTACTGAGCAGTTGTTACTGTCTTGAAATCAGCCAGCTGTGGGGCTCAGCGCTTCTGAAAACTGACGGCAGAGAGTTAAGCACTGAGCAAGTCTTCGGGAGGATCAAGACAATCATTCTGCTGAATGAGGAGGATTCTCCTGGAGAACAGACAGAGCAGGATGTGTTAGAGAGCTTCAGACAGGCTCTGCGCTGCATGGGTTTGTGCCCAAGTTAATGAGGGAGCCAATAAAAATGTTATGATCTCAGTCATTTTAAAAAACTCAGTATATTTATCCAGCTACTGTGGAATTTAAATACACCACTTTGGCTGGGTTTCTATCACTGTTATGGACACTTCGTAAAAAATTTTTCTACGTCTTACTGGAAACTCCAAAAACCTATTCCAAAGTCCTACGCAGGAGTACTTAAAAAAATCAGAAAGTAAATTTAAACCTGAATATGTGTTTATGCCAGAAGGCCCCACCTATTTGTTTGATCACAGATGGGAAAAAATAGTACAATTTGATGTCTCCAATCAGAACTAAAAGTACCAATGTAATAATTCAATTTTCACGCTCTGTCATGCAGGAAAAACATTACAATTTGTTTATCCAAATATGAATTAAAAATAAACTTATTTCTTGAAAGGATCAGTAAACAGAAGAAGTAGATAAATAAAAAAGTAGCTAAATAAAGTCTAAATTCCGAATTATTTACTGAACCGTATGAAAATTACTGATTTCTAATTCTTTATCATTTATGGGCTCTCTCTTGGTATTTCTGTCCTCTTCACGTTTTTTTTTTGTTGTTGTTGTTGTTTCCTTTTAATAATCAGCTACGGTCAAAGAGACTGAACAGACATCAATATCACCAAGGAACATACCAAGATTTTGATTCACTATCAGTACCTGGATCCCCCAGCGCCAGCACTGGCTTTCGTCTCTCCCACACATCCCACCTCACTGCAGAGGTAAGGCCTGGCTGGTCCCAGCCACACAGCAACATGCTTGGAGGGGAATTCATGTCAAGCACAAGGCTGCTGGCAGGATGGGAGTCTCGGGGGCCCTTCCTCTTTTCTAACGTGACCCTGATGCCATCAATCAATGTTGGAGAAATGCCGACCCTCGAGCTGGGATTTGGCAAAGCACTCTCCTCTTCCTCCTTACCAGTGTTTCACGAGGGCTCAGCGCACACAGAGAGATGCAGATAACAAACCAAGGACCATCAGCTCATAAATCTACCGTTCAATTTAAACATCTTAAATGCACACATTGAGCAGCATCAGGTTTCCTGCTGAAGAATAGGGCAGCAACCACCTTGAAAGTAACAAGTTGATACAGCACTTTGGGTTTTTTGCTGAGCTGTCAATCAGGAGAATATAAATTTATCATAGAGCTAAACTGAGGAAAACAAGGGCATGCTACTAGGAGCTTTCTGACATATTAAGTAAACGTCTTCCCATTCATGTGGAAAAATCTGTCCGATTTGGCTAAATAATTAATCACCGAAGGGTGACTGGTGATTAATGAACAGTATGATGATGTTTTGAGGTATATGTTCATCACAGCAATTTTCTTTCATCCCAGTGATTTGTGCTAGTGTTACTGATGAAGTGTGATGATAAAGGCTCTGCAACGTTTGCAGTGGGGGTACGTACATTACAGTGATAAATATCTGCCTATTTTAGAATTTGTAGGCAATGAGACGGGGCCCCCACCTAACCTTGGAAAGGAGCATCTACCCCATAGGCATCAGTGCACCTTACCAACCTGCCAACAAGTGACTAATTTCTCATTCTCACAAGGGCCACGTGGAAGGCGCTCTATTTGACCAGTGGAAAGAGCTGTTTCAGCTGCAGCAAGCTCTGACCGCTCCTCCTGTAATACCCTTTTGCATTGCTTACAGATGTAAAGAGGCTGAGAGTAAATAAGAACAGATTCCCAAAATATACTGAATCAACGACTCAGTTCTGCACTACTTAAGTAGCCAACCTGATTTTGTTACATTCAAAACTCATTATGAGGATGGTATGTCCCTCCTGTGGAAGAAGCTAAAAAGAAACCTCCATGCTGTGGAGAAGCACATGCCATGCCAGCCCCGAAGGAGCATGAGAGAGGATGACGAATTCACATAGGCTTAGCTATCGTGATCTCAAATAAGGACACGCAGATCCACGTTGTGGTGTCCCAGAAGTGATTTGAAAATCTCACCACGAACGCTGGGGAGACCCAGAGCTGGCCAGCATCAGTTCCACACAAAATTCCTCCAGAAATACAGACATGGTACTATTTCATTGAGAGCCATCAAAATGAGGTAACTCCACCACCTTTGCTGTAAAGGCAGGAGCTGGATTACAGCAAGGCTCACGCTACCAAGGCAGAGAACAGGGCTGTAATGAATAAGGAGCACTGTACTGGCAGTGAGGAAACATCGCTACATCACTGCGAGCTACCGCATACCACAGCTCCAGAAATCTAGCAATAAAACCTCTCATTTGTTATCTAGATTATTCTGCCTAACATCCATTTTGTGTGCTCAGTCTTTCCTATGCACTTTTGCTTAATGCCTTAAAATTGGAGCTACTAACTCCAATCATCTCTAACAGGGAGAGGATAAATCACCAAATTCTGCTAGGAGGTAGTATACATTTTTATCATCTAAGTGATATTTTCCTCGATACAGGCCCGTTCTTATCTCATCCCCTTCTGTAACAATTCCCAGCTGATGCAGAAATGTTCCAGGCCTTGTACCAGACTGTTACAGTGTGTACAAGTTGCTGTTGATGATGCTCTTGTAGACAAGAGCATTTAATACAAGTCTGAAGTTGCTGAAGAGCCTCAAAGCATGTTGAGTCACTGCTTTGCCTTTCAGACTGTTTTAAGCACTGGGGGGTGATGTTTCAGAGCAAAGACATGCACAAAGGTGAGACGTCCCTTCCCGGCTTCCCTGCCAAGGTGCCAACACTGGGGTGATGAATTCTCTGAATAGGGTATTTCTGGAGTAGGGTGTTCTTCTGGACCTGTGAAAGCTGCTGAGCCCCTCTCCGCTCACTGAAGCAGCTCCTGGAGACAGCCCTCATGGCCTCCCCATGCAAAACATGTACCCCTGCGTTTCTACGCAAAGTAGCCTGCCACATGCCAAAGAGAAGAAAATCCCTTTCCTTGTTATTAAACCTTGTATTTCCTACCAGCACTGGATCCTGCTTCTGCCGAAGCTCCCGCTTCCAGTTTTCACTGAACACCATGAACACCATAATCCTAAAGAGAGTCAGGCCAACACCTTTAGGCTTTCTCAGAGAATGGCAGCTAGCACTTCAGCACCCTTATTAGGATCGGCATCTCCCAACCTTTCCCGAAAAGCAACTCCTGCAATGTTAACCAAGCAGAATTTCTGTTGAAAGATTGCACAAGTTATCCTGTATCAAACAGAATACACAATAAATTGTCTTTGGCTCCTGAGGACACAAAATCCCACAGGATGGCCTGATGGGGCAGAGGGGGCTTACTAATAGCCATGGCCCAAACTCCTTGAGGCATGGGAGGACTCCATGCTACCCACACCCCTTTCTCTCTCTCAAGCTGCTGTACTTCAGCTCCTTTGTTTTAAGCTTACAGGTTTTATACTGGATGAAAGGTCTGCTGATGAACCGATACAATTTTTGGTGACCAAGCAGAGCAGGACATGCCCAAGAATAAAGAAAAACAAAGCTATTTCAGTTCTGCCAATCCTTCTCTTTCAATGTCCAAAATATTATTGATTAGCAATTTGAAAATAAGTGTGATGTCAGCTTACTACACAGCTCCCTGGGCTCCCTTCTGAGCACTGTGCTCCTCAGTTCTTTCTTAATTAACTTGAAAGCTGGGGAGGGTAAGCATTTTTATTGGTAAGCTAAGAAATGCCTCCATCAAGAGTTTTATTCTGTTATCGCAATAAGCGCACAATGATTGAGCTTTAGATGAAAGGACTTTTTTCTCCCTTTTGCTCAGCACTAGAAAACCATCAGTTCCTTTGCTTTGTGTTATCCAGTAGCATTTTTAAGGCTTTTGCATTTTCTGATTTTAGGCAGAATCCTAACAGCATCTTATAATCAGGACTGTAATCCTCCAACCTCCCGCATCTGCCATTTGCATGAATGGTCTTAAAAATAACATGAGAATGATTCAATTAACAGTTTAGGGGGATTTTTACATTAGGCAGAGCATTTCATCAGCATTAGGAAAATCATGGCAAAAATCATTAGTATTTCTCTCTAAGAATGAAATAAAAGAATTTTTGAGGCAAGAAAAATGGCCTTGGGTTTAATGTACCAGTGGTTTTTAGAATGTGATTTACAGACCCTTTGCTTCCTGGTTTTGTTTTTGTGAATGAAACTTAGCCATTTCCAGCATCCCACCAGTGCCATGTAAAATTTGAAATTCATCAGATCTCATAAAAATTGTACTTTGAACAGACATCATCCTCAGTGTAGGAAGAATTTGGTCCATAGTTTAGTGAGGTCAAAGAGAGCAAGAGGGGTCAGTAGCATTCTGATTGACTCGAAGTAAGTGAGGTTGCTGGTTTCAATCTTGCTAATGCAAAATAAAAAATAGGAATCAGGCTTCAAAAATAACCAAGCAATTCAGATGGTTTCCATGTGTTCATTTGGGCCGTTTTTTATTTTGCTCCTAATTCTTAAGCTAGAATAAGGACATCTACTTTTTAACTTTCCTCTAAAGTGAGGAGAGCTGGAAGTTTTCTTTCAAAAACAAAACAGAGAACTAAGCAAAGAACCCCTGAAAACAGAGCTTGCCCAGTCATCATGCGAGTCCAGGCTCCACAGAAGCAATTTCAGGCTCTACAGAAAACCACAAATCTCATGAGATTTGCAATTGCACCAGAAGAGTGACAAGACTCTTAAATATCCTGGCCACCTGAATTTGAGAAGGTTTTGCCAATTCTCTTCTGCCAGAGCTTCTCTTCCTCATAATGAATAAAGGACCAAATCCTGTCTTCTGCAGTCAGTTGCACTCAGGGTTTAACCATGGACTTCAGAGTATAGAGGATAGGTCCTTGTGTGCACTGTGAACTGCTGCTGGCTCGTAAGAAAAGCTTTTTACCTTCCTCATCGCTTGAGCAGCAGGTGAATGAACTCAGACATTTGCAAAATCAAGCTCTTGGACCCTGCACTTGCATCAGGCTTTCCAGCTGCAAATCCACCAGCTTCAATACTCATTTGTGATTTTCTATCCTGCAAATCCAGGAGAAACCAGGAGAGCTTGATACTTACAGGGGTAGGCTGTTAACTCTGCAAAGCGGCTGAAGAAAACTAGCTCTACCATAGGCAGCTAATTATGAGTCTGTAAGACACTACTGACTGCCTGGCTCTTACTTTCCAGGTGACCAGCAACCTGCTCCTGCCTTGGCCAGCAGCGAAGCATTTCTTCATTTCACGCTTTCTCTTGACCAGACCAAGCAGAAGAGCCAACAAAGTGCCTCTAACTCCATTATTTGTCTCTCTCTCATTCCTCCCCCATTTTGATTATCTTCCCCATATTCCCCAGGTAAGCATACTGGAGAACTCATATCAGATGTGAAGTTGTATCCCAGACAGATGGAAAAGGACAGACTGAAGAGGAAAACCACCACCTTTTTTCATTTGTCATGACTCAATCTAATGTCTCTTAAAACTTCTGGGTTAGCCAAGCCATAAAACAAAACAGATCCCTGGTTAAATTTGTGCAGCAGATTTGTCTCTTTCTTCAGAGCTCATTAAAAGAACCACTTTCATCTCATTAGATTGCTAAAACATTTCCAACAGGACTAGATGTGTCATGTCAGAATATGACAGGCAAATTTCTTTTAAGGTTTTAAAACTAGGTTGAAAGAGAAGCTATGAAGTTCACTGTTGTCACTGAAAGATATTTTTACTTTTATGAGTCCCTAAAACAAGAAACAAATTAAGAACTGTCAAGGAAAAAGAAAAAAACAAACTCCAAAATGTATTCCATCTTGCCTGCTAATATTGTTACTGCTTCTCTCTGAAACCTCTCTCAGTCTAATAACAAGAACCTTAAGTATAAAAGAACAAACTATGGTTGTTAATGTTTTGGCTTATAAGCACAATTAATAATACAAAAGGAAGGAAATAAGTGCTGAAAATATGATTACCCTTTGCAACTACAAGCCAAAATGAACAGCCTCACTTTCCTCTGTTCCCAGGTCTTATTGCTGCCTGGTTCAGAGGCAGTCTCCCTCTGCTGTGCCATTGCAGGGCATGGAAAGTGGTACCCACAGCACGCAGAGATGCAAGAAATCATCTGGGAAGGAGCTGGGGAAACAAGCTGCAGCAAGGGAGAGCTCCCTCCTGCAGCAGGCTCCACTGGGATGGTCGCTCATGCCCTGGCAGGAGACTCTGCCTTCCTCCAGGCAGGCAATGCACTGGTTAGCTGCCATCCCTACACCCCAGAACTGCCACAGCAGGCAGTCTTCCTACCAGATACAGGTTTCACTGCCAAAACAGCCCCACCAGAGTTGCCTCTCTGCTGGGGTCTGAAGAGCAACAGTATGCCATACGTACTGTGCCAAATCCACACCCAGGGCAGAGTGCACTGGAGCAGGTCTTGGGAGAATGACACAACTTCATCAGAAAGGCTGCAGCTCTTTCCCCTGCTTATTGAAACCCAGTTCAAATACTGCCCCGGCACAGCCTGTCGCTGCCCTACTTTGGGCCTTAAGTCACAGAAATCCTGGAAAACAGAGCAGGAGACAAGTAAGGATGAGGATGGCTCTGCCTGACCTGATGCTCTAGGGAGGTTTGTGCCTCTGGGCTTCCAGCTCACACCGAAATCAAACAGTTCCCGGACGGGAGCAAGGCGGCGGGGCCGAGTGGAGGTCCGCACCCAGTGCCGCAGGGCAGAAAAGCTGCACTGAGGGGTGGGACACCATGAAGATGCAGTTTGCGGTCCTCCCCCCAGGAACACGCCGCAGAGGCAAAGCAGCCCCACGCCATAAGCCCCCGTGGGGTGAGGTATTCCCGGGGGAAGGGGCTGCGAGTGTGAAATCACTACAGCTTTGAGACACAGACATGCGGCAAAGAGCACTCGAGTGGGTGTTCACAACACATCATTTCGTTTCAATGGCATTTACCATCAAATTGCTGAGATGGGCTCTAAAACCAGTGGGCGGGGACTGCTTCTCACTCTGAAGAAGTTCATTAGATTATAAGTAATTCAGTTACACAGAGAGCAAGTAGAGCCTGGGGCTGTTTTGAGGGGCTTTTTGAAAAAGGTCAAAACAATATATCAGATGGCTATTGGGACTGATGGCTGTTGGGGAGAAAATAGTAGATATTTAAAGATAAGCATTGTACGCTAGTGTATTTTTCTCCTGATTGATCACATATTCCCATCCTTCTCATACATAACATAAAAGCATTTTGCAAAAAATGGCACAGCAAAGAAGCCTATCAACAGAGGTACTGCTAGCATTCCTGGTGAAGTGAGACACGGCTGTTTTGGAGGACATGGAGGGCTGGAAGCTCCGGCATCTTGTGAAAGGGAGCCAGACCCATCTCTCTGCTCCCAGCTCAGCAGGGGACAGAAGCTGTTCCTTCTGCAGGGCAAAATCCAAACCCAAACCCAAAACCCCAAGATTTTCCTGTGGGCAGGTGAAGCCATGTCTCCTCCTGAATGCCACAGCCATCACTAACCCCTCGTTTGGGAAGGTGAAGCATTGCCCCGGCTCACCATCCAGAATGGCCGCTGCTGAGTAGGTGGCAGGACCTTGTTTTTGAAGCCAGGCCAGCTAACTCAGCCTCTCTGCGTTACCGCGATTAAACACTGAATTCCCTAGAAGCATCATGCTGATGGCAGCGGATGGTGTCCCCACACGAGCAGTCCATCCCTGCTCACCACTGGACCGTTGCATGTATTTAAGTATTCTGCTGAGCAGTAACAGACGGAGATATGCTTGGTGTCTTCCTAGGCTGGGGCTTTTGATGAACAAAGACATTCACTACAGTTATAAGTCCCCACAGAAATATCTTAGAATAACAGCAGTCTCGATTCCATGCTACAATCCAGGTATTCCAGAAAAGATCACATATTCCAAATTCTGCATGTGGTCAACATTTATTTCAAGATATAAGATCTAAAAAATGTTGACATCCACTGCAGTCCTACAACAAAGTGAATTTGCTGAGATAGGATGGTGGGAGTGGAAGACGAATTTCTCTCATCCAGTAACTCTCACCCTCTGGCTTGGATCTTCAAAGAAGGACCCAGATTTGCTTGGTTAAAGCTGTTTTCTAGTTTAAGCTGAGTGAAAATAGAACCTCGTCACAGCCTGATTCTGAACACCATGGCACACTCTGGAGTCTCATTGGCCTGCATGGCACAACCGTGCCTTTTGGGACTGTTCCCCTGACTAGCTTGGCCCTGACCCTGCATTCTGAGGCATGGGTGAAAGTATCTGGACTGCAGGACTGGTTGTGAAAAAACAACAAGCAAACCTTATCAGCCACAATGGGTGTAGCCAAAGCGCAAGGGTTAAGGGTGTCAAAAAGACCTTAGGTGCTAAGAAAAGTGTGATTCCTAGCCTGTGTTGCCACTGTTTGAGATGTACATGCTAGCCTCCAGTTCCACCTCTGCCATTCACCCGTACCTCTTTCTTTGCTGGATAACTTCCTGCTCCCCAGCTGAAGAGTATCTCCAAATATTTTGCTAAAACATCCTTCATTAATTTTACAAATTCTAATCCCATCCTGGCTACACTCTCAAATTATTGTAATTTCTACCTGTCACTTCTTCTCTCGCTACCTAATATTTCAAGGATTAACAGTGTGTAACCTCTTCTTAGTCCTCTGTAACAATGTCTGCTCTCTGTTCCTTTGTCTTAGCGTTTTCTCATCTGTCTACAGATTCCTGTGCTTCTTTTCAAGGCAATATCCAAGTGTGAAGCTGCTTTAGCCATTCATGAGGATGAGATTTATTATCTAGAAGCACACCAATAACACAGTATTAAAAAAATAAAATAGCAGTCTCTCTCATCAAAATCTAATGAACATGCGATTTAATCTTGATTAAGAATTCATTAGGTTCTCAGCAAGCCTGTCTAATGGAGCTTGACCAGGTGAAATACTAATGCCTACATTATATTTAAATTAATTTTCAGAAATGTTAATTTCCTCGAGTTGTTCCCTGCACATCGCTCTCCCTGGTGCCCGCGGCTGCGCGGCTCTCTCCAGATGCCTGCTGCCGTGCTCATAGCAACACCGCTGTCCCCACCCGAGCCTCCGCACAGTTCACTGGAGTTTCCACACTGACAGACGCCTCCCAGTTCCCAACACTACGAGCCCTTTCACCATAGCAGCCTTCTTGGCATTTTCAAGTCAGGTACAAAGCTGCAAGCCTAGCATGTGTTACTTTAAGACTGTTTCATGGAAAAGTTATATATATATATATACACATATATCCAGATATAAAAATAATAAAAAAAAATATATCTAATGGGGTATATTTCAGTCCTCAATATACTGATCTAGTCCAGCAAACAGGTTATTATCTTGATGCAATTTGCTTCGAAAAAACAAGAGCTCTGGTCTTTGGAAAACAAGAGTCACTGTACACTAATTGTGTAAGCCAGCGTGGTCACTGCCTGCCCTCCTGCTTATGGGCTCTGTGTGTATGCACTGCTGCACTGCTATTGTGGTACCTACAGCCTCTCCCTTCAACCAAAACCCATTGCCTGCCATTCCAGCATGCTTCTGCAGAAGCAATTCCTAGAGATTAAATAATTTATTGGTGTTCATCTGCAGTAACGTCTCCCCTGATCCACCTTTCGCACACAAACAAGTGCAAACCAAACCCACCCCACCCAGCCCCAAATCAAACTGTTGGGGTGGAAAGCCCCCTTTCAAACCGTGAAAGGGGAAGCTCGGCGCCTTTACAGAAGAAGGGTACACAAATGTCGGTGGGAAAAGACGTGGAGACCGCCGTGCACCGGAGGCGAGCCTCCTGGCAGTGAGACCTCCCAGATCCTCAGTGCCTTGGGAAAAGCATTGCCTCAGGCGGGGATGATGGTTTAGTCCTCTGTGAACCCCCCAGGGCTGGACACAGCGGCCACAGAGTTGATACAGAAATATCCGGGTCACCCGCTAAGCCACTCCGGCTGGAGAGGGGCTGGGCTGAAGGCCCGGATCTGCCCCACTGGCGCACGCACACTCACACGCACACGCACACTCACGCACACGCACACGCACACTCACACGCACACCCGGGGCGGCTACGGGAGCGCAGGGCAACAGATTGCCGAGCGCCGACGAGCCCCTTCGGCTGTTTCCGAGCCCGTTCGGCTTCTCCCCGACCGCCTCCGAGCGCTCTCCGAAGGCACCCGAGCGCGGCGCTCGGCCGCCGCCGGGAGGAGCCGAGCGGAGCCGAAGCGGCCGCGCCGCCGGCGGTTCGAGTCCCCGCTGGGCGCTGTCCACCACGCGAACCGCCTGAAAGCCGCAGCCGCGCCGCGCCGCGACCTGCCCGCCGGCCGGCACGGCCCCGGCCCCCCGCAAAGGCACCCGCTGCCGGGCCTGCGGAGCTCAGCCTGCACCCCCCCTCCCTGCACCCCATCCACACCCCGCTCTGCCGCCTCTCCCCCTCGCTAAGCAACCCCGGTCCCCGGGGGGCCCCTCCCAGCCACGGATCCCTCTGCAACCACCGGCATCGCAGAGCAGCGACCGCTCCGTGCGCCTCTCCCCGGCTGGAAATCCGGACCCTCAGCCCGCGCCCGGGCTGGTTCCGTGATGGCGCCCGCCTGGAACCAGCCCGTCATGTCTGTTTCGGTGGGAGAACCGGGTATTTCATGGTATTTTAATTAAAAAGGAGGGGAAAAATAAAACAGAATAACCCTGCCACGGGGGTACCACCGCCCCTTCATTAGCCTTCCCCTGCACCTGCTTTCCTATGGGATGCAATTACTCCAGCCACGGTGACGCGTTGGCAAAGACCGTGCGGTGGGGTTTTTCACTGCTGTTTATTGCACGGTAACGCCTAATTAAGCAGAGGGAGAGCGTGTGTAGGGGAGCCCCGGGCTCGGGAAGGCAGCCTCGGGAGACCCGGACCTCAGCGTTTGAATTGGGTGATGGGCGACCAAGCTCGTCTTTCATTAATTAAAAGGAGAGGCTAAAATCTTAATCAAGGGGGCTCCGAGTGGTAGGCAGCGTTGATATAAATCCGCAGAGCCGCTAGAGAACACCCCGACATTAAGCTTAACTGACAGCGGTCCGCTTCACGGGGACATCTGCGCGGCCTCGCCCCGCGGCTTCGGGGGTGGTGGGGGGGAAGGTGGGCTGCGAGCGGCCGCAGTCGCGGCCGCTCGCAGCCCACCTTCCCCCCCACCACCACCCCCCGAAAGCCACCGAGCGACACTTCAGCACCACATCGGCCCTGAACAGCAGCGGGAGCGGAGCCTTCCCCCCGCCGTTTGCCTTCCCGCCCTCGCGGTCCCCTCAGGTAAACATGGCGCCCGCGGCCCTCACTCACCTCAGCGAGCCCCCGCCCCGCTCTCCCTCCCATTAACGCCGTTTACTCACCCCCGCCCTTACCCACCGCTTCCCCCGCGGGACTTACTTCATTTGCTTCACGATGGTGCTTTTCCCCGACTCTCCGGCCCCTGTTGAAAGAGAGACGAGGGGGGATAAGCGCGGGGGAGGAGGCGGGTAAGGGGACGCGGGGCAGGGCGGGGGGGCGACCGGTTCTCACCGAGCAGGAGGAGTTTCACGTCTTTGGCGGCGCTGATCCCGTCCTCCTTCAGGTTCTTCTCGATGGCCTTGCTCCGCTCCAGGGCGGCTCTTTCCTCGGCGCTCAGGGTACATCCCATGGCGGCGGCGACAATTTTAAAAAAAAAAAAAAAAAAAAAAAGGGGGGGGGGGGAATGCAGCCCCCGCCGCCGCCGCCGCCTCGGCTGGCTCCCGCGGGCAGAGAGGAGGAGGCAGGGGCAAAGCCGGCCACCGGCGGGCGGGGCGGGGGGAATAAAAGAATTAAAGCAGATGGCCGTGAGCCTGCGGGCAGCGCAGCGCCTCCGCGGCGGGGCTCCCGGCTCCCTCCTGCCCCTCTCCCCGCGCCCGAGCGCTCAGTGCATCCAGCGGGGCTGCTGCGGGCACGGCGAGCTCTTCCCGGCCGGGAGGCGGAGGCGGGGGAAGAGGAGGAGGAGGAGGAGGAGGAGGAGGAAGAAGAGGGTTGGCGGCGGGGGGAGGGTCCTTCCCTCTCCCGTGCTCCGGCTGTCGCGCTCTCCCCGCTGCGGCGGGTCTCTAACGGGCGGCGGCGGCGGGGCGCGCTGGCAGCGCTCGGCGGAGCCGAATGGAGGAGCGGCAGCGGCGGCGGCGGCGGCGGGAGGGAGGGAGGGAGGGAGGGGGCGCGCCGCGGCTCCGCGCTCCCGCCGGCCTCGCCCGCTCCCGTGACGCGCGCGGTTCGCGCATGCTCGCCCCGGCCCCGGCCGCAGCCGCGCGCCGTTCCCCGCGGCCGAGCCTGGCCGCCGCGGCCCGGGAGGCGCCGCCGGACCGGGGGGGCCCGGCCTCTCCGCGGGTCTCCCGAGGGGAGGCGGCGCGACGGGGTCAGGGCCGGGCTGCACGGCCTCCCCGCCGGCCGGCACGGAGAGAGAGGTCGCGGCCTGGGTGCCCGTCGCCCGGACGGGAGAGGCCGTGACTCGGGCTGCTGCCTCCCCCTTCCCGGTCGCTCGGCGCTGGGGTCTGCCTTGGCCCAGCAGCGCAGGGCCCGGCGCCTCAGTGCTCGGGGGACGGGGAGACGTGCGGCTGGGGTTACGTGGGCGCTGGGCTCCCCGAAGGCCGCCGTGCCGCGGCCTCGCGCAGGGCCAGGCCCGCGCCCAGGCGCCACCCGCCCCGCCGTGCGGCGGGCGTAACCCGCCCGCGGCCCCTCTCGCGTCCTCGCAGTTAAATGGTTTCCACAAACGCTTGCAATGCCAGTCGTTCACATCCTTGATGCAAGGCATCAAGTTTCACCACCATTTTGGTTTATGTTTTCCATCGGTGTAATTGACGGGGTTTTCTTTGAGTGCGTGTGTTGCAGTGCAACCACAGATCTCACCAGATGACCTGCCTTCTTGTCACAACCATTCCACGACATCTAACAATTATTTAGGAATTCTAGCGAGTTAAAATCCTGCGATTTTCCTGGCAGGTTTTGCCATTTCACAAGGTTGGAAATAGAGAAGAAAACAAACGTCGATGGGGAAAATGGAATAAATAGGACTTTGTTTAAAATGCTTTCCTGGTGGCCCAGACGAGTCACGATATATTCAACTTTAATCCATAACATTGATTGATATGTGACAGTCTCACTATAAAAAGATCTAGAGAGGAAAGAATGAAGTGTTGAGCGCAGCAAGCTAAAATGCATCAAACTAAAATGAACAAAGTCAAGGACCGCTGCCTGATATATAGAAAGGACACCCACCACTTCAATAAACAAGAAATCTGCAAAGGGAGGTTTGGTTGTTAGGAAGCAGATGTGAATGGCGAGGCAGCTGATATTGCCTCTAAAGCCCACTACGCCTCCCTGCCAAAAAGAAAATGGCTACAGGAGGCTTGACAGGAACATCCCTGTGTTGTGGAGAGGAAATGCTGGGTCCGGGCTGCGCCGGCGCTGCCTCGCAGGGGCTCGGGGAAGGCAGTGGGCTGCCATTTGTGGTGTTGGGTGTGGGTGACTGTGTGCTCACACTGTGTTGGTTTTCCACTTAGGACCTCTGTTCACTGCCTCCTCTGGGGTCTTCTGACCTGCTGTCCTGGTTCTGCAGTTCCCATATCCAAGACGCTTCCATTAGAGGTAGAAATACTATTTCCAATAGTACTTACAGTATTTTAAGCGCTGCTTCCCTGGCGCTTTCCTTCCAGGCAAACATCTCCTCCCAGCACTGTTTCCCGTCCCACCTTCCTCCCAGAACATGGTCTTCCCATTTTCCCTCCACACCTCTGAAACGAAGGGGGAAAACGTGGTGTGCAGTTAATGAGATAAAGAAGAGATGTGAGGCAGAAGCAGACAAAAGAAAGCAAAAGGGAACTCATAAATACTATTGGTGTATTCAAGGCCCAGTAATATTTACCGCACGTTTGTGAGTTAATAGGTACTGTATATTTGAATTTTGGGTAATTTATTTCTGGAAGCTCAGGGGACTGAGATGGACAAGCGAGCCTACCGCATGTGTTCAGCAGGGAATAAATGGAGATGGGAGCGGTTACAGAGCAGTGCCTGCTCTTTCATACTCACGCAAATCTCTTGTGTAAAATCAATAGGATCAGAATTTCAATCAATAAGTTTCATTTCAATGGTTCTAGCCAGAGGGCATTATGAAAAGTGCCGTATAGGAAAAGCATAATCAAGAAATCCAGAGGCAGTGTCCTCATGAGGTGGCTGCATTTACTTCCCATCTTCTCCAGCACCTTGCCAGCCTCGGAGTCATATTGGGATACTCTCCAAGGGTTTTACTAAGAGAATTAGTCTTTTGTATCAGCCTCTGGCTACTCGTTATCTGACAAATCTGTAGCCTGTGCCTCCTGCCATGGAGAAAATTATTTCTCTTCCGCTTGACCAGTACGGAGTCCGCACTCAGCCCTTTGTCCCATGTACATCCCCGTCACTACACAAATACCTGCTAATTTCTTTCTTAAGGGAAAATCAGAAATGGGCAAGTCTTCTCCTTGCTCTCTCAGCTCTCAGAAAGATTCAGGGGAGCAGCTGTGAAATTGAGCCATTTTTGAGCCATTTTTATACTGCTGCTAATTGAGCAGAGTTGATGGAAATGTTTCCTTTGAAATTTTCTTAGAGGGTAATTTCACTTTTTGAAAAATCTGCTTATTCATGGCAGACGAATTTCAAGAACCTGAAAAGAAAAAAGCCTGCCTCCCCCAACAAACAATCAAAATACGTACCAGCCTACTTGGCTTTTGAGATAAATATGTTGGGTTTTGTTGCTGAAAATGATGTTTCCATTTTTCAGGAGCTGACAGAAGTCCTCTTAATAAAAAGTGGTTGCTGGCAGTAACAACTTCAGATGAAAATAGGCGCTTTTTTTCCTTAAATATGACAGAACCTCTCCATAAAAGGTGGGGAGGAGAACCTTTTTTCTGGCCATTCCTGCAATTAAACTATTTCACTCGCGGTACATAAGGAACACACTTGTTTCTGTTTGCACTGTTATCTTTACAAACCTAAGAGTCAGCAGTGTATTTTAAACCAAGGTCCTTATTCTCCTGCATCTCTGATCTGTGCCTCGGCACAAGCAGGCTTCTTTCTGCAATCAGTTTTCAACCATTCTGCTAAAAAAAATTAATCAGGTAGTCATTTCTTTAAGAAGTGAAGGATGGTAACAGAACTGACGGATGCCTTTGAAACAGGCTGTGCCAAAGTGATGTTGCGGGATAGATGATGACTTTGTGATCTCAGGTGTGTTGTCTTCCTGCATGTGATGGCTATCTCTGATGATTCTCCTGGCTGCATCCAGACTGGGGAGAGATTTGCACTCCAGCACACCTCACCGTCCCAGGCTCTGACTACCCAGGTCGGGGGTTTGTAGAGTGCTCTGGCTTTCTTCCAGCCCAGGCGCCTTGTTTTCTTTCACATAGAAACACAGAAGGTGGTGGGATGAGGTGCGAGCCAGGGAGCACGTCTGGACCCAGGACTTAGGAAGCCCATCAGGATCTCACAGTCCAGGCATGGCCTTGGGGAGCAGTTGCGAACCCCTGCCACCGATGCCAGCATGTGTTCTTGGATGCCACCAGTGCATGCCTCACAGCCTGACAGGAGGCGGTAAAACAGTGCGGGGAAAACTATCCAGTGGGCCTCAGGAAAGATGAAACTTTGACTTAGAGTCCCGCAGCTACCACACCACTCCCACCACCACAACTGAAATTGCAGTAATATTGGACGGAGCAGCACATTGGATCCCGTCCCCGCAATTAGTTGATATTGCTGGTTCAGCATATCCTCACTGAACTGCTGGGTAGTATGAAAAGGGAGCGGGGCAAATCCTGGATGAGATGACCGTAGGAGGCAAGCTGAAATGCTTTGCAGCTTGTCTTTCCCCTCCTACTTCAGGGTTGTTCTGTCCAATCTATAATCTTGTATTCCTTCAGTACAGTTTTAATGCACATGCTAATGGAACGGCCACCAATCCCATGGAGAGACAGCAATGCATTCTAGCAGATCTCACCATTAGGAAGTTTTCCCCGGATATTCAGCCTAATTTTTCATTCTTTAAATTGATGTCAATTACCCCCCAGCTAAACCTAGTTATGCACTGGAAGACAGGTTTAAAATACTGAATGATCTCACTAAATTGGCGAAATGGACAGAAATCAATACAATGAGAGGCAATAAGAATGCCCATAAAGGTTAAGTGGTTGATGGAGGAAGGATTAATGAAATGCACAGACTAGGTCAAATTGCAAATATCCTTACTTCACTCTTACTCACTCCATACTCCACAAATATGTTCTACTCCAGCAAATCAAATGAGGAAGCACCTTAGAATTTGACTAGCGACTTGGAGAAGTAGAGACCAGTATTAAGGGAAGAGAAGGTGTGGGGTGGGGTTATTGTATGGAAAACTGGCATCAAAACGAGAATGAGATATCAATATTTAAAAAAAAAAACAAACCAAAACCAACAAAATATAACCTGTGCATAAGAATATGACCTGCAATGTACTTGGCGTCAAGAAGTTGGACAGCCTGACCAAGTTTAGAGAAATGCTGAAAATCCTACTTTTGTTGTTAGTTTTTCGTGCCTGTCTGGGTGGATGCTGATAACTACGGGACCCGGGAGTCACTGACAGCTCCTGTCTTGGAATTAGGTGAAGTTTTGGGGCTAGGGCTTATGGGGCTAGAAATGTTTGCCATCTGGAGTGGCAGCAGTTAACACATTTGCGTGACAGAGAGATACGACAGCTTGTCCTCAAAGTACTTCAAACTAACCTTAGAAACTTTTGTGTTCATGTCTCTCATGCCACAGAGAGGAGAACAGAGAGAGATTGGGATGTATTCAGGGGAAAGTAACAAATGCCAGATAGAAGATCTGCTGAGGAGAACTGCATGTACCAGGGCTGGAGGAGCTCTTGGAGCTGGTCTGCCTGCCAGTCCCAGAAGACAGCAGCTGAATGAAAGCACTGCTCAGTACTGTGGCTCACACCAACGACTTCCCAAGGATCCACATCAGTTTCTGCACAATAAAGGGTTTTTTATATATATAAAATTAAAGGTTTCTACTAATTGTGAAAAGAAATGTATTGTGTGGCCTGAAATAGGACATCACCTAAGTCTGCAGAGAGTCCCAAGTTACGGTTTCTCAAAATGAGAAAGAACTTGTTAATAACCCTTAATGAGGTGTGCACTCCTCCCTTTTCTGCGATGACTTTCAACTCCCAGCTCTAAGGAACTTTTCAGTGACAATGTTTTCCATTTTCTAGTGGTTCAGGGACATGTGGCAGATAAAGAGAAAGGCTTGTAGGCCTACAAAAAAAAAAATCAGAAGGCAAGATTAACTATTTTGCTGCTGTTCATCGGAAGGAAATTAGTAGAGATTCCCTTGTGGGTATTTTCATTGTTGGGGACAGGTTTACATAAAGATACGCTATTTTCTGTCCCTTCATCCAATCCAATTTCTGCTTGTATGGTAGTGCAGATATAGTGCAGATATCCGTACTTCAGTGGTGATGTGAGAACCTAAATGGAACAGAACTAGAAGTGGGGAAGAAGCTCCCTTCTACCCACTTTCTGCAGTAAGAAACATATAATAGCATGAATGAGTCAGCAGGCGCACTAGTAACCTTGAAAAGCCACAAAACTGAACCTATACAATGTTGTCCTTCAGACAAGGGTGAGATAGTGCCAAAATGAGACAGGGTGGCTGACCTTGGCTTGGGGCTTAAGGAGGACAAGGACCCCGTCAGCCCTTTGCCATTCCTATTTCTGCAATATCAAGGGTGATGGTTTAGTAGGAATGAAACAATTCCTGCCACAATCCAGGAACGCTGGTTAGAAACATAGCCTTGATTCCTCTGTGGAGGAAAATCAGTCATTGCTTGGTCTTGGTGAAACCAAGCTTAACCTTCTGCATGAGGCATTCAGGCTCAAACATGCAACTGATTGCATACGAGTGTCATTTCATTCAGCATCTGTCACCAGATGCAAGATTTAGATAGACAATTTAAGCAGCTCCATTTACAGCACTTCAGGAACATTCCTGGTTTTGTATAAATGCTATCCAGAAACGTTGCAGCTCTCATTCACACAAGTAGTCCTGATGAGTGATCTTATTGAGGAATGTTAATTCAGTCCCTGAAAATATCAGTGTATGCTTACTTCACAGCTCTCAGAAGCTAACTCCAAGTACAAATATACCATTAGGTACATACAGCTCCTGCTCTTTTTCTCTGCAAAAACCTTTCAGTGTTTTTTTGTACAGAATTATCACATTGTTCTTCTATTAGACATACGTGTTAAAATATTTAAAATAAGCATCAGCTTTACCAAGTGTGATTTCAGTGTCATGCAGCGCTTCCTGATTGTAAGTACTGATGTGATTCACGAAGGCTAGCTTTAGTTGCCAGGGGCTATAATCAGTGTAGGAAAAGAGACACTCCTCCAGCGGAGGATGAATAATGGGAATCATCTCTCACCTTTGATTTTGAAGAGAGCCTATAGAGACTGGCTGTCCTTGGCTGAAGTTAACCTTCGTGAGCATCCCTCACAATGCTTTAAGCCAAGGACTTGCTTTCACTGGGAGGGAATGGGGGAGAACAAATTCTGCACATGCAAAACAGGCAGTGTTAGTCTGAGAAGGTCATATTGGGGGAAATGACATCTCAGTCAAGGATGAAACAGTACCTGAAGCAAACTCCGTATTTGGAGTATCAGTGCACTCAGTTAATATCAAAATATTGGCTGGATGCTAAACCCGATCCGGGTTCAAAAAGCAGGAAGAAAAAAGTCATGAAGGAAAGATCCATCAAAGGTTATTAAATACACAAAATTACTGCCTCTGGCTAAAGGCATCCTCAGGTGACAGGCTGTCAGGAGCTGCGAGTGTGAGAGGAGAGGGCTGCCATACGCGTGCCTCACTCATATACCGTCCTACCGCAGCCTCCCTTGGCCTCGGTGAGAATCGAGGAGACTGGGCTGGGCAGCCCGTCCGTCCAGCCTGGGGTAGCCATCCTTACCTACCAACATTGATCACGGCCAGGAAACACCAAACTTACCAAGAGGAGTGTATTTCCCTAGAGGGCTGCTGTTGGCTGTTTCTCTTGGCCTCACCAGGCAGCAGCAAAACTCCCCTTGATTTCAGTGGTGGCAGAAACTTAGCATCTGGCCAGCTCAAGAGAGTTCTGCATTAATGATTAAGATGTTGAAAAATGCATCGTCACAGCATGAAGAATCCAGACTTCTGTAGTAGTCCAGCTTATCTGAGATATATTTGACTGCTGCCTGGACCAGAAGATCCCAGGTTTGGCTGAAAATGCTTATTCTGTGGCTGAAGAAGTGTTTTTCAAATGTACTGCATGAATTCCCTGATCTCCCAACAGAATCGTTTCTAGGGATCTCTGGCAACCTGCATTGATAGTCATGAGTATTAAGCTGTCTGCCCCTTGCTTTCTCTCTCCTTGAATTCTTGGTGGAATGTCGTGTTCTTTTCTTCACCTCCTACACTGTTGGGGACAATTACACTGAATTATTAAAGACCTGCCCTATTCCACCTTTCGGCAGTAGGTGATACGAGACATAGATAGTCCTGTAGTTTGGTGTTCATATTAGGGATGAACAGCATTGTGTAAATGTAAGATATTACTAGGTTCTTGATTTTTGAGTAGATTGCCTTTGGAAAAAGGTAGATGATCTCTTAGCATATCCACAATAATGATGCTTCCTTCTACCCTCTGTCCTTTGCTTTGCTTGATATGAAGAACAAAATAGGTCAATGAGAGGGGATTTTAAAGTAAGTACTGAAGATAAATGTTGTAGGATTTAGCCTCCATGTGCAAAGCTGAAAATTGTTTGGATGAAGGTACTGAGAGAAAATTCAGGCTGGATGTAAGTCCGCTGCCTTCAACACGCTGATGCCAAGGTAGAATTAAAATGTGTTTTGTCTAAGGCAGAGACTAAGGGTCTTAGCAGCCATTTATTCTTCTTTATAATAATCAGTGATTGTGGAGGGTTTGGAGATTAATGTGACAACCATAGATCTTCTCTGTCCCAGCGCAGCCCTGACCTGCATGAACTTAACGCCGGAGACATGCATATCTCAGAAGCCAGATCACGATTGCACCTGTATTCCTAGCAAGAGGAGGATGGTTCAGGAGAGATCTCTGGCTGCTCATCTCCAGAATTGTTGTCAGGCGAATAAAGCATACCTTGCCCTCACATCAGCCATGTACCTTAGCATGTGATTACAAAATAATCAAACCAAAGCCCAACAAGCAACTGAGAATATATCATAAAAAAATAGTGAGGGCATGTAATTCCTCTATCCATTGTAGCAAACGGGTCATACGACTGGCTGGCTCAGGAATAAATACAGTTTTAATCTCTTACCGAAGCCTACAGCAAATCATTCCCAGTGAATCCCAGCTAAATGAACAGATATAATGGATATATTTGAGGAAAGAAAGATCTGCTGACTAATGTGGCTATGCTGCTGGGTAAATGGGTTGCTCTGTTCACCCTCTGACCTGGGGCAAGGCTCGGTGCAACAGGCAGGACCGTTCCCATATGCCCAGATGAGCCAGCCGACTCTGGCAATGCCCCTTCAGTCGGTCAGGGCTAGGCTGTGCCGACGATGCACCCCTTGATTGCACCATGCCAGGAACAGCCCCAGGAGGGTCACCTTCTCGCACCTTCTCGCACCTTCTCTGGCGAGCGAACAGCATCATTGGTTGCTGGGTGATGCCAGCGCTGAACGGCAGTACAAACACATGCTTGTGTCGCTGGGCTGGTCCAGGCAGGGGCTGGCAGAGCATAAATCTCTGCCTGTTTTTCTCTTTCCTTGTAAGAACTTCATCCCCATGTCTTATTCTCAGACCCTGGCCTCTGCTGAGCCACAGTGAAACTGCAGTGTGTTTTCCCATGAAATAAAAGACAAGAAGGAAATTTAGCTGTACATTACTGCCGGGAGGGTGACAAAAAGAACCCCAGATCCTGGGTGCCTTCTTGAAAGGGGTTGCTTCCCTAAAAATATTCTTTACAATTTCTGTTTCAGTGCTACGGAGAAATACATGCCAAGTCCTCAAAGAAGCATTTGCTCAAGGTGCAGTAATAGGAATACATTGCAGGAAATAGCAGAACAGGGCTCTGAATCCTTAAATATATACAGAGTTATCAAGTGGTATCTAAATCCCTTGGGTTATGACCATAGCAGGACATGTAAGACCCTACTGGCTCCCTCCTAAAACCTCTGTCAGGTCTAGTTCAACTAGACATGTAGGAAGAAGGATGGAGTGTCTCCAAGTAACTTTTGTGATTGTACTGGGCAGATGGAAGTCTAACAAAATTCATTACTTTATAGAGAGCACTGGAAAAGCCTTGTCTGAAAGAAATTTTAGTCTGGGCAAATCTCAGATGTCTGAGATCCTTCTCCAGACCGTGTTTTACATTTCCTCTTTTCTTCCTGCTATGTTTTGTCCTCAGGTTTTCTCTCCTTCTCTCCTAACTCCCTTTCCTCATTTCATTCCACACTGTTATTCCCAGGTTTGTTTTCTGGCTCAAACTCCTTCTCCCCTTTAGAGAGCTTTGGGGATAGCTGGGAAGATGTCTGCGACCCACAGATAAACAATCTCCACTGCGAGTAACTATTTCAGCTCTCGCTACGCAGCGACACAGGGTGCTGTTGCCGCCTGTTAAACAGAAACCCTCCTTTGGGAGCATGTCCTTGACATCTAGGAAGCTTTTATCTTGCAAATACCTTTAAACCCACACTTGAGTCTGAGTTTGCCTGCCTCAAGACAAAATTCAGTAGATGTTGTCAGCGATGCCCAGGCAAGATGACGTGAGTGCGGGTGCCGGTGCCCTGCTCTGGTTCTGCTTGCTTTCTGCGCTGCCAGGAAGCCATCTGAAGGTGGTTAGACACGGTTTATTTGCACAAGGCTGGGTGCTGCGGGAATCACATTCACATGACTTCAGGTCAGCTCAGCGCAGGGCAAACCCTGGCAGAGGGATGCATGTCCCCCCCCCCCCCCATGTTCGAGTGTGAAATTCTGGGGGAAATGTCATTTATTTGGGGCAACATCGTCGCACCTCATAGTGATCTCCCAGGGACCCTCCTTGCCAGGGTGACAGCCTGAAAAGTGCCCTTCTCATTGTGTGATGCTGAGGTGGGACCAGGTCTGGGGAGCAGCAGGTGCCCGACCCCCCCCATTTTGGGTTTCCTGAGAAGACTGTCCTCTGGACCAACTTTGTGCAATGAGATGAAGAACTGCAGGTTTGTGGCACGCTGGCTGTGTTCCTGTGGCTGTGGCTTTTCAGGAAGGCGTAGCAGCAACTGCACTACAATTCCTAGGCTTCCTTGCCGGGAGATGTGCCCTGTTGCCGTCCCTGTGGTGGTGGCCCTGGGTGGGCACTGTGTAAGAGCGGAGCGGCTCTGTTTCCTACCGGCAAAGAGCAACCGAGACAGCTCCCGTCTGTGCAGTGCCTTTGCTGATACAAACAGTTTTTCTCTTCCCCTGTGGCAGGACAATCTTACCTTGGTTAGCTCGGCTTTGTTGAGAGAAGGAAGCTAAGGGGGTAGGAGTTATCTGAAACTCCCACTCATCCGCCTGGTACATTGCTTCTCTTGCAGAATATTTAGCTTTCAGGCCATGGAGACTGCATCAAGCTTCATCAGCTGACGTTGAACATTTTTGAAGTTTCAATTGCTTCCTTGCCTGAGATGGAGCTATCATTTTTATTGCTTTGGTTGCTTAGGCAAGGAAAGGGAAAGATCAGTACAGCCCTCTTGAATTAGGGTTGATTTTCATGAATTCTTCTTGTTGATTTTGAAACACAATTGTTTCTAAAACATTTAATTGATTGAGGTTTTTTTCTTCTTCTTTCTTTTCAGCAGCATTTGTCCTCAGCCATTTGCCACTGCTGGGAGAGAGGGGAAAAAAAAAGAAAAGAAGCTCTGTGTGAGATCAAGATTTCAACGCATTACACACCAAAACATTTGTTGCTATTTGCTTTTAAAAGTGCCCTTCTGAGGCAGCACGGCTAGAGCTGCCATCTGTTCGGGATTACGCTTCGGAACTCCTGGTTTCTCTGCAAACCTCCTGCCCGGCGCTGCTCCGCCTGCCGAGGGAAGAGGTGGTGGGGAAGGGGCTGGCCACGGCGGGAAGGCACCTTTACAGCTGGATCTGCAATCCCAGCCAGGTTCTCAGGGGACCACTGAGATGGAAAAAGATTCCTGGTAGTGAAGGTGACTCCAGAGCACGTTTTCTAAGGTTCACTGAGATGTTATGTGTTCGTTAAAATACGAGAGGACCAGGATGGGAGCATTGCTATTCATCTCCACTACTCAGGCAGCCAGCAGGGTGATTTGGCAGGCATGTGCTGGGGCCCCTATGAAAGCCTCTGCCCAGCTCAGCTCCTGAGCTGCAAGGAGTGATGGCAAGGCAGAGCTTTTCAAGGCGCAGGTGGAAAACACCAGCCCCTGAAGCAGCAGGAGCGCAACCACGTCCTGGAGTCCATTGCACAGGTAGATGCGAGCATCTTCCAAGGCTGGAAATCCCTCAGGCAGCACGTGTGTACATCGCTGGGTGAATTGACTGAGTCAGGTCTTCTTCAGGAGCCAGTGCAGGCTGTGTTTAGCTTTGTGCTTTGGGAACAAAGTGCTTTTCAGTGCAAGAAGCATGAGGTTTCATTGTGGGGTGGTCTTTTTCTCTCTTTTCCAAAATAGGTTTGTGCAAAAGGGCTAAGCGAAGTCTCTGGGCTCTCATTTGGCAAGAAAGAGGATCAGCTCATGTTGCCAGACATACAGACCCTGCTCTAAACACACAATTTTCACTGTCTCCAAGAGGCTGCACCAGTCCCTGCAGGCACTGGGAAGCTGGAGAGTCTTGGTGACCAGCCATAAACCTACTGGAGGTGCTGGCTCAGCACACAGCATTTTCTTCCCTGCTTGGATCTGCCTTACAGGCTCTGATGGCAACAGATGCTAATTATTAACATGGTAATCATCGCCTTTGTGGCTGTAACTCTCCTCTACCGGTTTCTCTTGTACCCTTAGCCCATCCCAGCTCCAACATCACTGATATGACAAATGGTTAAGCCATGCAGGAGCTCTGCGAGCCTGAAGGTGGGTCTTTATTTACCAGCTTTACAAATCAACAAACTGAGGTGCTGAGAAAATAGAGGCTGGAGCCAGCCCTGCCAGCAGCTCCGGCAGCAGGCTATTGCTTGAGCATGAGTCAGGGAACCTGAGCACAGGCTTCTGCTTGGTTCAAAGGGTCCTGATTTTTCCAACGCCATCTTCTGGGGCCAAATTTATGAAATTGCTCAGAGATGTGAAAAATGAGCAGTGTTTTTTTACAAGTATTCAGCAAACAAGAGCTCTCATTGTGCCAGTGCAGCGCAGACGTAGGAAACTTGTTTCTCTGGTCCTGATGTTGGGTGCTTTTCTACATTTTGGGACATGTGGGCTTGGTCACCTGGGGGAGCTCTGAATTATGGCAAATGCAGTAGCGTGGTTGCTCTGGGTCCCCACTATGTGCTCTGAGTCCCCAATACACTTCTGCTATGGAAGCTAAATGGATCTGCTTTTCTACATAGTCTCTTACCTGGATTTGTAAATACAGCTAGAAATAATAAACTTTTTAGAGACGGACAGAATATAAGGTCCCGATTGCTTGAGCAGTTTTTAAAAATTGCCCTGATGCTTCTCAGCTACTTCAGTAAATTAGAGAAATACATTCTCTTATATGCTTCTCATCTATTTCCTTACACTGCCGCTGTACAGAAATTATTTGCACAGTTAGCAAAGAGGCAAGCCAAGGTCCGTTAATGGCACCATCACTGTTTATAGCAGTGCTGCCATTTGGGGGATCTGTTCTTGCCATGGGTAACCCAGGCTGTGCAATCTTCACTGCCCCAGAGCAGCACAGCGGGCTCAGGCATACTCAGCGCTAGGACCCGGCGCTTAGCAGCGAGCCCAGGGAGAGGGTTTGGTTTCAAATGCTGGGGCAGGGAGAAATCAATGTGATTCTCTGGTTTGATTCTCAGCTTTCAGTGGTAAGGAGCTGCTCTACATTTGGTGTGTGCGGTACAGCTGCTCCAGTGGAGCCCTGTGGTGGGCTCATCCAGCTATTTCGCTTCATCCACACACCGGATTTTTATCGGTTTATCACTAATCACTTTATATAAGCATGGTGGAAACATATGCAAGGTTGGGCATGTCGAGGTTTTGAACTAGTTTAACCATGTTGACTAAGAAAAGAGTTTCTGTTAACCTGGTGCAGGGTTTGTGAGAAGCTGGGGATGGGGGGGGAAGTACTTTGCTCTTCTAGTGGCCCGTGCTGCGAGGCGCAATCATTTAGAGAGCTATTCTGGAACTAAAATGCATGTTAGACCTTCTCTGCTCCTCTAGGAAGATATTTTTCCCTTCTGTGTCTGCGTGTCGATAAGATCTGGACTGAAAGTGTGCTGGTGCTCTTCCAGATAATGTCGCCAAACGCAGAGGAAAGAAATAACAAACTTCCCACATGGGTACCTGGGGGCTGGCAGGGCTCCTGGTGACTGTGAGGATGCTGGCTGTGGGCAGAGTGGGAATCAACAGCCACCTTGACAGTGCTGGTCTGGGAAGGCACCGGCCAATTTTATCTCATACTAATCACATCAGGCAATGGAGCCAGCAGCAAACTGTGTCATGAAGAATGTAAAATATTGGCAGTGTCCCAGGCCTTTCCGTTAGGGCTGGATTTCCCGTCTCCTCTCCCTCCTTCCTCAAGCCCGTGTTGCTGCTACTCTTTTTTTAAGAACTAAAAGTATGTCAGATTCTGGCTTCTGTCAGGTCTTGGTGTTGTCAAACCTGGTGTCCTGGCGAGATGCTGTGCTGCAGCCCAGGAGAGTCTCAGGGAATCTGCTTCCTAAGGTTATGAAATCAAGGCTCGGATTGTAATAGAGAATTAATCTTTTCAAATTCCCCTTTAGCCTGTGGAGTTCTGACCATCTCTGTATTAATATTTTCAGTGGGTTTTATAAGCTTGCTTGAAAAAGCAGGGCTGAAGGAGGTGGGACATATCGCCTTTTCCTTGCTGGAAAATGATGCTGTTTAACCCTTTGGATCCAGTACACATGGCTGGAGGGAAGCAGGATTTGCTTTCTGCTGAAGACTGAAGTTAAATTTGGGAGGTGTGTGGGAGATGTGACACGAGTCTGACCTTTCCCAGACCAGGTTCACACTGGGGTGCTGGGTCAGCACACCAAGGCTGACCAGCATCGTGGTTTGCAGCCTTGAACATTTTCCATTGAAGGCTGGGCTAGCAGACCCTACACAGAGGTCTTCACGGAACTGCACGTAGCACCCAGTCCTCACTCTACCAGCACCAGCAGCACGGCCAGATTTAGCCCTACTTTAATGATGTGGTTGCTAGCTTGAGCTCAAGATTCAGCAGCTCTTTGGGCAGAGATCAAAGGCTTCATCAGAGAACGGTGGTGCCGTTACTTATACTCAGTCTCTAATCAAAACGACACAAACCATCAGCAAGTCTCACTGACAGGATGCGCAGGGTGGTGAATCCCTTCCTATCTCTTGCTGCTGATGCTTAGGAGGTGTTTTTGATTTTCAGATCCACGATTGTGTTCCTCAGTTGTCAGGCTGTGTTTAATTATTTAATTAGTCATGCAAATTTCGCTGGAATTTTTGCACATCTAAGTTGTTACTCTAGCAATTAAAAGGCTGCTTTGATGAGCTCCTCTTGCAGTGCATGGCGCAGCAGAGCCTGCTCAGCAAGGTTTGGATGGCGTGGGTGGTGAATTGATGAAGGGGCTTTGCTTTCTGCCTCGCTGAGGGAGCATCACAGGTATGGGAGAGGACAGGTCCCATCCCGACAGTGGAAGACCCCACATGAATTTGTATGCTGGTGATTTACCAGCACTTGGGAAGTTGAAGGTAACAAGCAATAGTGAGTTTCTGCTGGAGTAAAAATTTGGCCTGGGGCACTGAATGAACTCATTACTTGCAATGTTACTGATGCCAGCGGGAGTCTCAGGGGGTCCCTCACAGGATGCACCACCAACTGTTCAACTAGGCAGAAACCTCCCAGTTTCCCCACTCAGATAGGCTCACTGGGAGTCAACAGGAGGAGATATTTCATGGGCAACAATGAGCTTCTCTGAAAGAGAAAGATCCAGGGCCATTTTCAATAGTGCCTTCAGAACAAATTGTGCATATCTCCTAGTGTAAATTGGACAAAAACTGGCCAAGGTAACTGGAGAAGCAGCAGTGCTCAGGCTTATATGATACGGGCAATTATTTTCTTGGGAGTATGTGTATGGATATGTGTCCAGGCTAAGAAGGAACATTCTTAGGTACCTATCCTGCCAGAGGAACCAGTGGGGAATGGCAATAGTTTCCAGTGGTCCATGAGGCCAAAAAGAAGAGGACACTTGTATTTCCTCACTGCTTTTGGCTCTGGAGCTGGTGGCTGTGGGACGGGAGGTTGATGGCAGTGCTCAATGTGTGGACATGGCTTATTATATGGAGTGCAAGTCACTTCTGCGGATGGGTCCGAGTTTTATGGGCCAAGAGAGCCTTGAGGTTAGAAACATGATTTGTTGGTTCTTGAATGGCAGGAGAGACCCTCTGGACAGAGGGTGCTCAAAGGGCATAGCCTGGTGAAGTGCTGGGCACTTTAATTCGAGCCAGCATCAGTGGGCCTGAAGTGAAGTCAAAAGCTTTGATTATTGGTTCTTTGGAAACCCATTTATCCTGCCTATCAGTCCCCTAAAATTAGGTTTTGTTTCTCAGCCCTTAATTGCTTTACTTTGTCAAATATTGTTTGATGGGAAATCAATCTCAGTGGTTTTGCCATTGCTTTTCCAAGGAAGCCTCCCCTTTCTCCAACTTATTCCATTAATATTTATTGCACTGGCAGGTAGGATCCTGAATTAAAGTTTCTGTTATTTCCCCATCTCCCTGATGCTTTCTCTGTACTTTTGATCAATGTTCAAGTTGCTTTCACTCTGTAAATGTATTGCCCTACATTTGCTGTTGCAGCCTCTAAGCTGCAGCTGTATTTTGCTGGCAGGTCTCCTGAATCCACATCTCCTTAGTGCTGTCTTCTTCCAGCCTCTTCTGCCTCTGACTCTTTTAGATTCACTGTAAAGAAGCAGCGGCTTAGGACCTTGTCACCCACCGCTTTAATCGATGCTGTATTTGAGCCATGTATCTGTCAATATTGGGGGCCAGTGGGGGACAGATTTCATGTTGGAAGGTTGTGAAGAAGTTCTCCGTGGGGAAGGCATTAGCTTGAGACTCTGTCCTGCCCCAAACAGAAACATGGCATTGGGCACATGATGCTTTTGTCATGGGTGACTGAAGTGCAAATTCCTGCTTTTCCTGGCCCAGTAGTACTGAGGTTTAAGAGCTAAACTTGTCCCTGAGCTGGGCTCTGCTCTGTTTTGGAGAGCAGCAACTTCTGTATGTCGATGTGAGTGAATCATCCCGTTGGGGGTGAATGGCTGATTCTCACAAGCTGCTTTGCTGTCTGTGTTTCCCCATAAACTTGGGATGAGCAACAGAGATCCAGGCTAGCCTGCAGCTTTGCCTTTTGGCACAGGAACAGGAATGGTTGTTGCTGGTTTTGCAGTAACGCCTTGCAAAATCAAGGCTGTCATGTCTACATGGGGGCCTGACGTGTTGTGCGGAAGCCCTTAAGACGGGCGCAGGGAGCATGGCCGGAGGGAGCAGGGGAGGCACCTCTGCTCGCGTGGAGCCGGCGCAATGCTCTGGGCGTGTGAACGGCTGCTTCGTGCCTTTGCCAGTGAGATGCTTGATTACTCTCACTGGGAATGAGACTTCCTTCCTCCTGGAAATCCTGGTATCGGGCTGGGAAAGCAGAGGAATCAGTCAGATTAATCCATTGGGAAAATTCACAGAATAGAAAAATGCTGTTTCTGCCTTTTGGAGCTAAACAATTCAGGGGCCCAGTGGTGAGCACCTGAAGGGGCTTAGCATGATGGGCTCTGCCCTGTAAACCGCAGCCCTGGACGAGAGGTGCTGCACAGCACTGGGGCTGGGGCCAGCCTGGGAGGCGAAGCTCCCCAAAGGCAGCGTTCATCTCCTAGGACCAACCTCTGCCTTTTGGGGCAGGGGAGTGGAAAAGGCACGTGGGGGAGGGACTGAGCTATCAGCATTAATATAGCAAATGGCTTTTGTAAGCTGCCTGAGAGAGGAGAGAGGGTGTTGGCTGGCAGCACCTGAGCTTGGCTTTTTTTCCCTCCCAGGCAAGCTGGCAGAGGGCATGTGGTCGTGCACTGCAGCAGCCAGGCACCGTGCAGGCCAGCAGCTCAATGTGAGCCGTCTTTCTCCCTATCTCCTCTCCTCCTCCCATGCTCCGAACCCCCCGCCGACCCTGCGACTCCCGCTCCAGCAGCACACAGGGGTGCTCCAGCCACCCTGCAGCCCCTGAGGAGGGGATGCTGTAACTCAGCACCCCAGGGACACCGCAGGGCTCCCGTAGGGGGACCAGCATGCAGGCCGATACATTGCAAAGGAATAACATTTTAGATAATCAAGATCAGAATGATCACCGGCTTGTAACATGAGGCCACCTATGATCCAAGGACCTCCACATCACTTAGCAGTTGAGCATGGAGCAAGCACAAGAAGAGACGGAAAAAGGATTATTTAGTAATAATTTATTATTTATTTATAGTTCTGGTTGGTTCCTGTGTCAGCGCATGGGTCGGTGTGGGGACGTGCACTCCATGCTGTGCTTTGCTGAGGGCCAGGTCCCAGCCACGTGCCCCAGCGCAGGGCTCTCCTGCACACTTTGGGGGCCAAAAGCCAAATTTTAAAGGCAAGTGAAAAAAAGTTAACTTTCCCAAAGTCCCGGAGGGGAGATGGTGTTTGTGCAGCCCAGGGAGCCACTGAAAACTGGAAAAACTAGGATGGGAGGAAAACACCCACCAGATGAGAGCTGAGAAGACACCCATTTCCATGCCACCTTCCTCAGACTTGGCTGTTTAAAAGGCCATTTTCTTCCCATCTGTCTCTGAGCTAAAACCCCAGCCTCTAGGGCATGGGGTGCACTTGCTCTATGGCTGAGGGTGGGATCTGGCCCCTCAGGGTGCTGTTGCAGGACCTTTTTACTCCCATGCTGGATGCGGAGGGCACGTTTTCTGCAAGGAAGATGGATCAGGTGCATTGTGGCTGAGCTCACCCCCAGCTCAGCCCTGGGCATCGACGTGAGGGGAGCCGCGGGCTGCAGCTCCCCAAGGCCGCTGCCTTGGCTGGTGGAAGCTTCATTTTGAGTCGATGTTTGCTGAGTCAGGCCCTCGCTTTCGGTCAGGGGCGGCCACCGCCGCTTCCTGCAGCTCATTGTTCAGCCGCGCTTCCTTCCTCCCCAGTCCCGCACTGGTGAGGGAGTGGGATCCACCCGCTGTGGGATGAAGGGTTCAGCTCGAGGTGCAGCTTCACCCCGTTTTTGGCACACCCATCTCTCCGTCCTGCCATGGCAGCCATTTACGAGGAACAATAAGGCTGCAGAAGAAGGGAGAGATCCTCCCTCCCTGCTCTCTCCTCTACCTGTCCTTAGATCCATTGGGCACCCGAAATCCACTGCTACCTTCTGAAACTAATCACCAAGTGACAAGCTAAGTTGTGGCAACATCTGGGCAAAACGTGCTTGGATGCCCTGACCAAAGCATCTCACTTTGATAGCTCCCTATTTTTACACTCTGATTATGTAGGAATGGGTGTTTGGGAGATGTTCTTCAAAGGCTTTTGTGTCTTATGGAAGAGGAGAGATAAACACAAATTACTTGAAAAGTGCTGAATGAATGATGGATGAAACCCGGCTGTGTCCAACTAGTAGAGGTTTTATGCAGAACGCAGTCTGGCTCATCATTTGGCACCTAAGCTTTGCTTAACCTCAGGTTTACAGAAAATAGTTTTAGTCCCTTTCAAATATGTCCAAACAGTCATTCAGTCCCATCTGTAACCAGAATTGTACCTTTCTCAAGGCCAAACAGATCTCATTTGTGCTCTGTTCAGCCAATTTTATCTTTCTTTTTTGTGTCGCTTCCTTTCAGCCCTCTTTGAATAAACCAGAGCTAAATTATACCCTGAAAAGAGAATGCAATAGGCCAATGGAAATGATGAGCAGAAGTAGATTATTGGGGTAAGTATTCATTTCTAGAGGTTTTTGGAGATAGCAGAGCTCCCTAGGGAAACACATGGCCTTGTGTAGGACGGGGCGATGACTAGGCTTGGGATAAACCCTCTGTCCAGGGCAGAGCTGCATCCCTCCTGCTCTGGCTGTGCTTGGAGGCTGGTCTTATCGCCAGAAGATGCCTGGTCTGACCGGATTACCTGTCTCATTTCAAGACCCATCTTCAGTAAAGCCCTCCTAATTCGGCTGCTCCCAGCAAGCGCCTGGGCTCCCTGCAGGGCTGGCAAATTGCTTGGCAGTAGCTCGCCATTGCGGTACCTGCCACAGCAATGCCAGTGCATGTGGTAAGTGGCGCAGGGATGCTCGGGGAGGTTCGGCTCCTCCTGCTGTTGCTCACCTGGCAGAATATGCTCCAGTAATCCAGGTTTTCTCATGGCCTTCTGGTTTATGGTACCCTGGCAGTATTTTTCAGTGTTTTAATATCATCGTTCTTAATAGAAAGAAGAAAACCCTTTGTCCATCTCACCTTGGGTTTATTTTTCTGTGTTTTCTCTTTTTCTCTTTCCTCTCCTCACACTGCCCGCAGTTTTGCTCAGATAGCCCAGCTGGCCTTTCCAGACTGGGAGAAAGCCCTTTTCAGAAAATAAGGGGAGAGATTTTACTGTACATCCATTCTAAAAATAAAACTGCTCTGTATTTCTGGAGCATCTTTCAGCTGCTGATTTCAAAGATCCTTGAAATTCTCAATTAATGAAGCTTCCCGGCTCCCTCGGGAAGGAAGCACTGGGTATCATTATTGGTACACCCTGCGGAGGAAGGGGTGTCGCTTGTTCTGGGTTGTGTACAGCCCGACACCACAAGGTCCTGCATGACAGGAGGGGATATGAGGGGATTTGAGCCCTGGCTCGCTGTCTGCCAGATCCCAGCCTGAGCAAAAACTTTTTGTCCTAAATTAGGAGGTTTGATCCTGTGCCAGCCCAGTCTGCATCCTCACCCTGGCTCCCATCTCGTATTTCAATTGCAAGAGGCAAGCTCACCTTCTTACTTTATTTTTTGTACAGCACTGGGCACAGCCAGGGCTTAATCCAGAATCCCTAAAAAATTAGAATGTGTTAAAATTAGTTTTTTTCCCCAGAACAGGTTGCATTTCAGTGGAAGAGAGGGTGATTCCCACGTCTGATTTGGCAGAACAGTGATACAACAACACCGTGTGCAGGCTGGTGCAGACATACAGACCCATCTCAGGCTCCCCAACTCTCCTTGCAGCATTTCATCCCTGCAAAAACAGGAGAAAAGTATTCAGCATCGGTGTAAAAGCCTCCAACACAACCCCATGTACTGAGCACACTTTCAAGGGATTTTTTTTTTTTTTTGCATGAAGTGTCCTTGAAATATACCATTTCTCACACTAGATGCTTTTTAAAAGCTTTGAAGGAGCAGGACAGGAGAAACGCAGAGCGGCAGAGCACCCCAGCTGCGCCCTGAGCCCCTGCCCTGGAGGAGAGGCCTTGCCTGGCTCTTAGAGCAACCAGCAGCATCGCCTCCCCACGTCCTCTTATGGACTCAAAGTGAGGAAGAGCAGGGATGCGAGAGAGCGAACCAGAGCCCTTGGGACCTCTTCCAAGCCTTGGGGAGGGGCAGGATGGAGGAGGTTTATTTTAAGAGCTGTGGCTGCTCTTCGCAGCTCTGGCAGTGGCCATCGGACGGCCACGAGTTCTGGTGTTGGGTGTTGTGTTGGGCTTGTGATGGGCTGAAAATGTTTGTAGAAAAGGGTCTGCCTGCTAGGGGGGAAAATGTGGAATTTTCTTTTTCTCAACCGATTAAATGCATGGAGAATGAGATGTTTTTTCTCTAAACCTACCCCTTCCCCTTCCCAGACCAGCCAGACAACATTTGAATTATATCAAACTGGTGGGTTGAAACTTCTTGATCTTTCTTGGTAAGACATCTTGCACTCCTTTGGGGAATAAGGCTCTGGGGATCACTCTCTGTCCCTGAGTCCCAGCAAGGGACATCTCCCACTCCTCCTTGGGGTACTCTGCTAAAGGCGGAGGGAGGAGGGATGGATATTCCCGGGGAAAGCAGGAGAGAGGAGAAAAATGGATGCTGAGGCTTTTTGCGTGGTGCACAAGATCCTTAAAGCCCTCAGACCCTGCGTTTCAGGGGTCAGAGTCCTGGTGAGGTTTTCCCATAGTTACAAATCCATGCTGCCGACTTCATTGCTGCTGTGCCTATGGATTTCCAACGGAGACTGCATGACCCCGCAGCCTGCAGGACTCGTGGCAGTGATGCTTCGCTGGCATGCAGAAGCGTATGCGATCCCTGCAGCCTTTGATATCTTCATTCCTGTTTTCAGCTTTTTTATCTTTCCAAGAATCGCTCTTTTCCAATCCTATTTTACTACCCCTGTAGCAAAGCTTTCATGTGCTGAGGCATCAAAAGCTTTTCTGCAGTCCAGGGTGAATCATGCCCACTCCTTCCACCTTCCTGTGTCTTTGATTACCTCCCGAGCAGATGATGGCCCTGCATCATGCAGTCTCTCCCGGCTGGTAGCCCGAGCTCAACCAGACCCAGTCCTGGCACAGGGGACCTCAAAACCATCCCGTCTTCCTGCTGTTTGACTGTAAATCATGACCCTAAATACCTGTGTCCATCCCACAACCAGCTCCAGAGTTGGGAGCTGTTCAGGTGGGGAAAAGGGGAAAAAAAGGCAATTTTTCTTCAAACATGATTTTTGGAATTCTTTTTAGAGACTAATGCTTGAATGTGAATCATGGGTTTAGCCATACGAAACCTCCTTTTCATCTTTTTACCTTATCGTTATCCCAGCACACTCAGTTTTATCTGCAGTTTGACATCTTTTATACTCAGCCTTGCAGACAGCAGAAATAAGGGCAGATCTGCTCCCTAGCACTTGAAGGGATGTATGCGGGGCACGCCAATTTGAAATGATAATCCTCATTTGTTGTATTTTTGCACTGTTTATTGTTACTGTATATACTGCTTGTTGTTTTAGTTTTCCATTTCATGCAAAATACATTAAAAAAATGCCACAAATGCTTGAGGTCTGTTTGTTGTTCTCTGTATTCAAAACTATTTCTTAAAAACTATCGCCTTAAAAACTAACTTCCCTGGACTGTCTGCATTCGCCCTTCGCTTGCCATCCCTCTGACTCCACTTGCATTAGCACAAACCTTATGACCTTTGAAGCCAACTGCAGAAAGCTCTTTGTTTGCAAAGGCTTGGAGGAAAGACTGAGGGTATGTTCCCAGAAACGGGGAGCTTGTCCCTTTGCTTTGAATTGCTGGTTGGCTGATTTAATTTGGTACTGTTTATATTTCTTTGATGTGGCTGGTGCTGTGGGTCTGTGATGTTCATATGGCTTTTCGGTGCTGCTGGGTAGTCATTATCCTGTCACTAATTGTCATGCTGCCTACAGCTTTTTACGTGGCCTCCCTCTCCCCCCCCCCCGCATTTTAAGACTAAACAAAAATACATCAAATGGCATTTTGTCCTTTGTCTTTAATTTGGCCCCAGCCTGCAGTTTTGGCAGTTGGGAGAGGTTTTCCATAAGCACCGGGATGCAAAGCCTTCCTCTGCGCTTCTACTGAGGGAGCTGTGAAAAAAAACCCCGTAACCTGTGGATTTACATCCCTGAGCTGTGTTTTGGGCTTCCCCTGACACTTTTCCCTCTTCACTCAGCAGCAAGTGTTGGTTTTGGTCCTCTCGGCGAGGCTTGCCTGGCGGTGATGCTGCTGCTGGGAGGCGGGAAGGTACCGGTGCCCACCAGCCTGCCCTGGGTGGCCAGGCAGGCCTGGCCCTCAGCTCCTGGCTGGAAACGGGCTCCAGAAAAAGGGTCCAGGAAGGAGAGCTATGGTCACTGCTGCTTGGTGGAGAAGATGGAGCCAGACCCATCAGAGATGCTCGATGAAAGGAGGGAACCAGAGGACACAAGTTGCATGCAGGGAGATTGAGGCTCTTTTCCCTGATCCAGGGTCGGAAGTCACCGATGTCCCCAGATAAAAGTGCAAAGCTCAATGCTGCTGTTCAATGACGTTATACAACCTGGCACAAAGAGATCTCATTTATTTTCTCCCATCAGCCTAATGTGATGATTTGGGAGAGGGGGGAAGAGGCTGGGCAGAGATCTCCCGAACAGTTGGGCTGGGATTACACTTTTTCTATTGAGCTCATCACCGTAATAACCAGGAGCTCTGTTTATCAGCCCACCAACCATGCCCATTTAGGAGATTACCATTTTTCCAATCTCATTTCTCATAAAAGAGGATTGCTGCCCGTTGCCTCCCCGTCCCAAGCCCCTTGCTTATGAGCATTTATCTGCTCAGGGTGTTTATGAAGCCCCAAACAGGAAACTTCTGTTTATCCTCTGCGTCATCAAGAGCTGGAAACTCGATGGGATAATTACTCATTCAGGAACACATGTACAGCAGCCCATCAGTAGACTTTGGCATCTTGCTGGTGTCAATAATACATATATTTGCCCTGTGGTGAGATATAATGCTTATTTGTTTCTCTTTTCTGTCCCTTTAACTTGGCATGAGATTGAGGTTTCTGGCTTTCGGGGTGTCTTGGGGAAGGAGGGCTTTTTACTTAAGGTTAAGGAGAGGTGCTGCTCCCCTCAAAGCCAGTGGCACTGAGGGTGTCCCCAGCAGCAGGGAGGACACCTTGCCCATGCAGTGCCAGCCCCAAGGCATTGCTCGCCCTGGCGGGGCATCAACGACTGCTCTCACCATGCAGTTAGAGAAGTCACGTGTGGAGTTGGCTTCTTAAAATGCTAACATGAGCACCTAGCCTGGGAGAAGGCTGGGTAATGAATCATTTATTTGACAGAGCTCTTCCCCTTTTCTCTCTCTGCAGGTTGCAGGGAAGACGTTATGATTCCCTTCACCCTTCAGCAGACAATTTTTGAACTACAGAAAATGCAGAAGTAAGTTCATTAGTGATATCCACCAGATGAAATTCAAGACGTGAAGTGTTTTGACTAGCGCTGTTCAAATAGAGGAATCACTCAGGAGTATATTGCAATCAGTGCATTAAGATAAGATCCCAGAGCATTGGGTTTCCGGAGCATTGATTATAGATTAGCATCCCACTGCTTCAGAAATGGAGTCTGCAGTCCCTGTATAAACCAGGAGAGTCGACGGATATGGATGGACTCATGATGGAGAAGTGGGCAACACCAGAAAGTACGGGTGTGCAGCACAATCCCCAGTGCCACAGCCAGCTTAGCATCGCCAGGCATTTTGTGTGCACCAGAATATCACAGTACCCACTTTTTCTCCGGGTGCTGTGTCTTCTCTGTAGTGCTGGGGCTTCCCTGCTGCCCCCCAGGACTTCGCCCTGCTGACTGAGCATGGAGCATTTTTTTGGCGAGGCTGCAAATGTGGAAACCTTGTGCGGTTGGTCAAAGCAAATTCATTCAAAGTGAATGCTTGCATGCCAGGTTTCTCTTTTTTTCATTCTTTTTGGCTGTATTCACAGAACACAAATCTGCACGCAGGAATGGGAGCTGTGTTTCTAATTTGGTATGAAACTTTTATTCCCACTTGGCGCAGAGCAGTTGTGAATGATGGAGGCTGTTCCTAATCCCCTGCCCTGTGCATTGAAAATGTGCTCCATCTGACCGGCACTCTTGGAAATGGAGTAATTTGCATTGCATAGCAATTTTCGGGAGATAAATACAAGGTTCAGTGCTTGTGGGGACAAGGACGTGGCATCCTTACTGCATAGTATGCAACCAGAAAGCAAAGACAGCAATGAAGCAACACAAAAAGTCTGAATTTTAGAAGCTTGTAAGTTCAAGGCTGCATTAAAAAAATTAAAATCTACTTTTGCCTTAGTAACCAGAGTATTTTCAAGATCCTGTTGGAGGAAGTAAGCACTTGGCTGTGTGCTTACAAGGAGACTTGCCCAAGTTTTCTTCCAGTCAATAGTATTAGCCGCATGTCTAGGGATAAGTACCTGCTTAAATAGTAGGGTGCTGGGGATTTGTGGAGCAGCTGTGCCCAAACAGGGCAAGTCCCACTGATCCCAGCAAGTTTCAGGTGGTGCTGATCATAGACGTGATGTGGGAACACACAGGGGTACGAAACGTCATGTGTCAGGAATAGAGGTTGTCTCCAAATTCCTTCACCAGTCAAGAAACTGGCAAACCAAATAAAGACGACCTGCCTTTTATTATGAGTAAACGTGCTCATACATCACCTAAGAGTACCACCTTTCTGCGTCCCCCACCATAACCTCATGATTTCGATTCAAGATGAAACCAGCCCCACAGCTGGATGTAACTGGAAACAACATCTCCTTTTTCAAAGTGTTATGGCCTTCTTTTTCATGCCTTTTCTTGAATTCGGATGTTTTCCTTAGAGATAGCTCTTACCCAGGGGATACCCACAGGATTTGTAAGAGAGTTTAAAAATCCTTATCGGCATTGACACAGCTGCTGACACTGCCACAAATCACTGCAGCTCCACATGGCCGTTGGCTGTGGGATCTTGTTCTCTTTCCTCCTTTTCCTGGGGCTGTATTTACTGGCAGAGCTCTTGTCTTCTCGCTCCCATGGCGGGAATTGGGTAAACGTGTCCTGCTAACTGTGAGTGGGGTTTGCATCACTGCTAGTGAGGGGCAAGGGCAAGAATTCACTTTTCAGTGGTATTTTTTGTCTGGCAGGTGTCATAGCCCAGGGAAGGTGGTGGATGCTTCGCCTGCATTTGCAGAAGTATTTGTGATTTAATAGTGGGGAAGGTGCGGAGGAGAGTGACCAGAGTGATGTGTCTGGAAATGTGGGGGGAGAGTGATCAGTTTGATAAACTGGATAATTGTCAGAATTTCTGTTTCATAAAGGGTTTAACAGTATAGGGGAGCTACGGGGCTTCCAGGTCTTGGAGGAGAGAAGGTGGAAAGCGGTAAGAAGAGCTCTGCATGCCGCCCGCTAGCCTGGTGCAGTGGGAATGAGCTCTTGCTCCTTCACCAGCCCAGCTCCACGGAGCAATTCTGCAGCGCTGGATGGAGGAAAGCCAGTGCAGCATCTCCCCCGAGCTGCTCGGAGTGCATGTCCCTCCTTACACAGCCGAGACGCTGGCGTGATGCTGTTAAATAACAGCCTGGGAGAAGAAGCAGTGAGCTGAGCTGCAAGGAAGAGTATGTAGGAGAGAGAAGGGTCGGAGCACGGATAGCAGGGCTGTGATTATTTGCCAGAAATCTGAGACCCAGGGGCAGCAAGTTACAATAAGAGAAAGCCTTGCATGTGGATCTTATTGCTCCATTGGGAATGCATCTCTTGCATCACCCCAGGCCAGGAGCCGGGCATTTCCAATGTGCCACCTGGAAACGCATCATGCAGAGCACGAGGCATGCCAGTGGGCACATGCTGCGTGCCCACAGGATCCTCTGAATTCCCGAGAAGATGGGTTTGCTCCCTGCCTGTCCTGGTTTCAGCTGGGATAGAGTTAATTTTCTTCTTAGTAGCTGGTAGAGTGCTGTGTTTTGGATTTAGGATGAGAATAATGTTGATAAGACACTGATGTTTTGGTTCTTGCTGAGTAGAGTTTACACTAGTCAAGGACTTTTTAGCTTCTTGTGCTCTGCCAGGTGCATAAGAAGCTGGGAGGGAGCATAGCTAGGACAGCTGACCCAGACTGGCCAAAGGGCTATTCCATACCATATGACGTCATGCTCAGTATATAAGCTGGGGGAAGAAGAAGGAAGGGGGGGGACATTGGGTGTGATGGCGTTTGTCTTCCCAAGTAACCGTTACGCGTGATGGAGCCCTGCTTTCCTGGAGATGGCTGAACACCTGCCTGCCGCTGGGAAGTAGTGAATGAATTCCTTGCTTTGCTTTGCTTGTGCGTGTGGCTTTTGCTTTACCTATTAAACTGTCTTTATCTCAACCCATGAGTTTTCTCACTTTTACTCTTCCGATTCTCTCCCCCATCCCACCGGGGGGGAGTGAGCGAGCGGCTGTGTGGTGCTTAGTTGCTGGCTGGGGTTAAACCACGACAGTCCTTTTTGGCGCCCAACGTGGGGCACGAAGGGTTCGAGATAATGACAGATTTAATTGGAATGTGCTAGATTGAATTTATAGTTGTTAGTGCTGTTTAGGTATTAATCAGCACGCTTCTGTACTTGCCATGGGGCTTGCTTGCCTTACTGTATATTAGAGTATAGTGCTCGTTAGTGGCTGCTTTTTGCTTTTGCTACTTGCTGAACTGCTTATCATCTTACTGTGCTGTGCCTGGGAACATTTTGATAACAACAACGGCCATGCCCTGGGCTGGCAGATGGCCAGGGCATCGCTGCTGTTTCTGCACTGCTGTACTGGACAGGCTGGAACTCCAGTGTGAACTCGAGTCAAAGGGACTGTGACCTGTGGATGAGTCCATGTGGGAGCAGGACACCCCAAAGCGCCTGTGGACGTGGATAAGCCCATACCAGAGCAGGTATGTCTCGAAGAGTCTGTGGCCATGGTTATGTCTGTGCCACAGCAGGTATACCTCTGAAGGGATTGTGGCCCAAGGATAAGTCCACGCTGGAGAGGGTACACCTCGAAGCATCTGTGGCTGTGGATAAGTCCGTGCTGCAGCAGGTACACCTTGAAGCATCAGTGGCTGTGCATGAGGTCATGCTGGAGCACCTCAAAGCGTGTGGCCATGAGTAAGGCCATGGTGGAGCAAGTTTACTTCTGAAGAGACTGTGGCTGCGGGTAAGGCCATGGTGGAGCAAGTTTACTTCTGAAGAGACTGTGGCTGCGGGCAAGGCCACGCTGGAGCAGGTATATCTCTGAAAGCATTGTGGCCCATGGAGAAGGTCATGTGGGAACAGGTGCACCTCTAAGTGACTGTGGCTGTGGATAAATCCATGCCACAGCAGGTATACCCCTGGAGAGACTGTGGCTCATAGACAAGGCTCCGCTTGGAGCAGGTAAACCGCTAAGGGACTACAGTCTGTGGATAAGTCCAAGCCGAAGCAGGGGCAAGGGGAGGAGTCCATTGCAGTGTTAAACCCAATGGTCTGGTCCAAAGGGGCCAGGGGTGGAGATTGTAATGGAAATACCTTTAAATTGTTGTAACCCAGGATTTGAGTTGCATGTTATGAGAATTACTATAGCAGGAACCCCTTGTTGCTAGCCAGGCTAGGATCAAGGGGAGGAGTTCATTGCAATGTTAATCCTGGCCCAGTGGCCAGGGGTGGAGATTGTAATGGAAATACCTTTAAATTGTTGTAACCCATGATCTGAGTTGCATGTTATAGGAATTACCATAGCAGGAACCACCTGAACAAATGGAGGAGAAGCCTTACAAGAAGCAGTGCAAGTGCAGCAGTGACCCGACCTGAGCTGGCTTTGGTGCCCAGTAACTCCACGCAACACACCCTCTCCTGTCCTGAGTGATCACCATCACCGATGGAGCCCAAAGTCACGGACTAAATGAACTCAATGGACATTATGTGGACATTTGTGGATGTTTATGGACATTTTACAGACATTTTACAGGAGTGGTCCATAGAATAAGTGGGGTGGTGGTTAATGAGGATGTATTGGATAATGTGGGACCTGAGCATGACGTAAATGGTATGGAATAAGGGGTGGATACTGTCCTGGTTTCAGCTGGGATAGAGTTAATTTTCTTCTTAGTAGCTGGTAGAGTGCTGTGTTTTGGATTTAGGATGAGAATAATGTTGATAAGACACTGATGTTTTGGTTCTTGCTGAGTAGAGTTTACACTAGTCAAGGACTTTTTAGCTTCTTGTGCTCTGCCAGGTGCATAAGAAGCTGGGAGGGAGCATAGCTAGGACAGCTGACCCAGACTGGCCAAAGGGCTATTCCATACCATATGACGTCATGCTCAGTATATAAGCTGGGGGAAGAAGAAGGAAGGGGGGGACATTGGGTGTGATGGCGTTTGTCTTCCCAAGTAACCGTTACGCGTGATGGAGCCCTGCTTTCCTGGAGATGGCTGAACACCTGCCTGCCGCTGGGAAGTAGTGAATGAATTCCTTGCTTTGCTTTGCTTGTGCGTGTGGCTTTTGCTTTACCTATTAAACTGTCTTTATCTCAACCCATGAGTTTTCTCACTTTTACTCTTCCGATTCTCTCCCCCATCCCACCGGGGGGGAGTGAGCGAGCGGCTGTGTGGTGCTTAGTTGCTGGCTGGGGTTAAACCACGACACTGCCCCACCACTCTTCACCGCTGCCACCTGCCAGAAAATACCACGAGGAGCGACAGACTCGGGGCAATGCCAGAGCCGGGGTGGGAGGGAGAGGTGCCAACCGAGATGCAGGGTCTAACATGGGGCATCTCCTGGGGGTGGGAGCCGCCCAGGCTGGCTGGCATGTGTGCGATGCCGGTTTCCATGGAAACCCAGCAAAAGATGTGCTTCCACAGAGGAGCTGCCAGCGAGGCAGGGTGGACTGCAGGGTGGCCTCTAGTCCCCGCTTTGGTGGCATGGGGGGGACTGTAGAGCAAAGGGGACACGTGGACCTGCTTTGGGATGAGCCACCCTAGAGCGCGTGCACCATGCAGCTTTTGGTGGTGCTGCCCTGGAGGGAGGGGGATGTCGCCGTGATTTATTCTCCACCTGGGGTGTGCTGGGGAATTGCAGGGATGTCCCACAGGGTTTCAGAGGGGTGGTGGGGGCACCCTGGGGATGCAGAGGGAAGCCCTGTCATGTCCTGGGATGCTCAGACCCTGGCTGAGATTGGAGTGGGGCCCAGACAGGCTCCCCAGGCTATCAAAGAGGAGAAGCCAGGCTGCTTCGTGGGGTTTTTGGGGTGTCTCTGTTTTTCCTTCCTCTAAGGGCTGCTCAGATTTTAATACTTCATTAAATTGCATTGCAATTTTCTCTCCATGGCCAATGGAGAGAGCACAGCATCTCCAGGTAGCAATTCATCCTATCCGGAGGCAGGTAGCAATAGCCACATCCTGGATATCTCCATCAGCCCCAGTGCAGGTGAGACATCCACCTCGTGGGGATGCAATGTCTTGAGTGCAATGACTTTGAGCTGCCTGTGACAACATGGTCCAGGAGATGTAGCAAAAAAAGGGCGGAGGGGATTTCTGCTCCAAGGCGCTGCAGCTGAACTGCTCTCGTAGGAGGCAGCTCGGGTTAGCGGAGGAGGGAGGGAGGCAAGATTCGGCCCACAGGGGCCATATATCCCCATGCCAGCAGCTAGAAGCTGATGGCCACAGCTGGGATTAGTCACTCCAGGCTTATTTTATCATCCTGGGAGGAAAGCAGTGTGAATCACTGCATCTGAATGCAGAGGTGTGCTAGGGTGGCTGCTGTATCTTACTCTGCCTGGGCCTCTCTTCTGGCTATGTGATTTACAAGGTACCATGGGGCTTGGGGGTAGAAATCCAGCTTTTAGGCACTGAGAGTTAGCTGAGCTGAGCCTATGACCATCCTGCATGGCTGGAGAGCAGCACCCAGTTGCACTACAAACGGGTACATCACATCCTAAAACCAGAAAGTGAACTGCCAGGAGGAGGACCCAGGCATCGTGACACCCAGCCCAGGGACCTTGCTCCTTTGCCCACCCTTCCTTATAAACCTGGGCTCCTCCTGGCCCCCCATGCTGTACATCGCCCCCTCTCTCTGTTTCCTGGGGCTTGATCCTCCCATTGCCCAGGATTGCTGGTTCCCAGTGGAAAACCTGCCTGCAGGGAGCGGTACCAGCTCCGACACGCTCCAGTGTCCGCAAGGAAAGAGAGCACCTAACAAGGATGCTCTTCAAGGTCGTAATATGGAGTGGGTGCTCTGTGCTAGTGTTAAATTACATGTCGGTGCAGAGGCAGCACTTCCAGCGGGTGAGGGCTGGGAGCGCTGGTGTCGCACACTGCTGGGCCAGCCGGGGCGTGCAGGGACGGAGAAGCCATGCCCGTGCCCGTACTCCTGGCTTGGTGGTGCTGCCTTTCCCGGGGTCTCCTCCAGTCCTGTGCTGGGACCAGGAACCAGAACCAGCTTGGCAATGCATTCATCTACCGAGAGCCTCAGCTGCAGATTGAGGCTTGTCTTCATCCTCTGCTCTCTGTATTCAGAAGCTCCTCAACACTGTTTTCCCCTATCATAGAATCATAGAATCGTTTAGGTTGGAAAAGACCTTTAAGATCATCAAGTCCAACCGTTAACCTAACACTGCCAAGTCCACCACTAAACCATGTCCCTAAGTGCCAAATCTACACGTCTTTTAAATACCTCCCCGCTTAGTGCTCTAGTTGCGGCTGTTAGCTAGGTTGGAAGGGGCTTTGCTTGTTCTGCAAAAGATGACCACGATATAGCTGACATATTCAATGGAAATTTTTTTCTAAGTATTTTTTGGGTAGGATGGGATCTTTTCTGCAGCTCCAGCAGAACTTCTTCATTCCTCCTGCTCTCCACTTGAGGATGCTGTGGGGGTTTCAACCATCTCTCAGCCTTCGGTGGCATAACGCCCAGCACGCTGCTGCTCATGGGCATTAGTTTCAGTGCCCAGGTTTCCATCAACTGCGACTGCAGGCTTAGGCATCTGACAGCTGGATAGGGGAGGGTTTTGAGGAAAACAACACTGACGTAGGTGAATGCAGGTGACAGCTGGCGCTGCCTGTCTTAGCTGCTGGTGGGTTTCTTTCAGTTCAGGATGGAAAATCACTCGAGGCCACGTAAAGCCCGGGGTGCAACACTGGCAACCTCCGATGAGCCCCCTGCTCAAATTAATCGCCCTGCTTGGAGCAGATGAGGAGTAATGAAATGGGCTGTGGGAGATGCACTTAGTTCAAGTGAGTGCGAGCAACACGTGGTGCCCAGGCGTCTCCTCAGCATCACTTGTCTTTGGAGGTAAAGCAGAGCCATGTGGCTAATTAAATGGAAACATAATCTCCTGACATTTTTTGGGTTTTTCAGCTAATCCTGATTCAGCCCTCGTAATGCCTTTCAGATTTAAGGCAAGGGCACAGTTCCCTAAGGAAAACCGAGCCGTGGGGAGGAGAAAGACAGCTCACTCTGGGATGCTGCCCGTGGCCTTCAGCAGGTTTTGGGGTCAGCCCTTCCCCAAGAAGGATGGACCCAGGAGGGCCTGTGGGGTCCAAGCTGCGGTGCTGGGCTGGGGAGGGGGCAGGCAGCCCCCACATTCCCCTGCAGCCTCGGCTGTCTCCAGAGGGCATTGCAGAGGAGGTGAAGTGAGCGGAGAGACTCAGATTACAAATGTACAAGCATAGGAAGCGGAGATATATATTCCCTGGATATTAATTGCCTCTAAAATGTTGTTCTTTTTTTCCGGTGAGCAGGTACTTTAGGCAACTGGATATATGATGGAAAGGAGACTGTGTCAGGCAGTGGGAGGACGGACACAGCGAGAGGTGGCTGGAGACCACCGAAGGGCTGGGCGCTGCACAGGGCTGGTGGCCAGCCCATCACTGGAGCATCCCAACAGCCCTTAGACGTGCTTGTCACCAGCCCTGTCCCCCACAGGGACACTGCCCTCACACACTGCCCTCTGCTATGATTGTGAAGACCCTGTCTCCAGCACAAATACCTGGCTGGATTCTTTTTTAAAGACGGCTGTGACTCAATGTATACTCAAGGTGTATATAAGTTTGATTTCTCTGGGAGCACGCTGCTTCTCCTACTCGCTCTCATCACCATGTTTGTTATATATAAGAGAAAAAGAGGGTGCACAGTGTGGCTATCTCCTCTTGAGGAATAAGCAGGCTTTATTCTGAGATCTCTATAAAACAGCACTGCTGAGGGTCCTGCTGGGCACACTGGGTTTGAGAGCTTAATTCAGAAGGAAACCTCTGCCAAGCTTTGAAGCCCTTGGGTTTAAACAAGGCTTTTAAAAAAACTATATGGCAAAAAAAGTGCCATATAGCATCATGGTCTGTTCAGAACTGGGGAAGGGGCACCATCTATCCCAGCACACGGGGACAAGGGGCAGAGGCTGGGCAGCAGGATGCTGCTGGGAATAGCCACCACAACGTAAGTGGAGATGTCCGTCACATCAGCAGCCCGTGAAACTTAAATACAGGAGACACTGAGGAAGATATTTTGGGGACTACACTGAAAATAAGGGTTAAGACTTTTTCTTCCTGCGGTTTGGAGTGATGTCTCCGTGTGGACATTGCTGCAAGGCTCAGGTACCCTCCACTGGGCTCTGGGGATCAAAGCTGCATTTTGGAGGGGGGCTTAATATGGCAGAAAATCCCTTCTGCATGAGGGCTAATGTGCCAGCCAGTTCCAGGCAAGGCTGGCCCCTCTGCCGGGAGCTGCCTCGGCCGCTTCTGCTGTTAGGAAGAGCAGGAGGCGGCACAGCCCGGCACGGGGGGCTCTCTCACCAATGCTTTAGCACAGAGCGGCTGGAAAACCAGCAACACACCTTCCCAAAATGACAAAGCCTTTAGTTTCACCGTTTTCTAAGCGAAACACTGCAAATGTTGGCCTTGAACTGACCTTTGGTCATGAAATTACCTCACCTCAATTAAATATTAAAAACAAACAAAAAGTCCTGAGTGTGGAATGAATTGTTTTGCTCCACCTATGGGGATTTTATTTTTTTACTTCAGTGGAAAAACTGAAAACCCAGTGTCACATTGGCTCACCCTGAAATGAATTTTTATTCTGGTTTCCCATCATTAAATGTCAGCAAATAAATTAAAACAATTATTTGAAGAGCATTTTTATGACATGAAAATGCATCTCCCCATCACCACCTCTGCTGGGATTTAGGTGGTTATTTCTTTTTGCTGGGACTAGAGAAGACCAATGCATGATGTTGGACCCACAAAACTGGTGGGGCTGACACGCCAGGGGCTCCCAGCCTGTAAGAGAGCCTGTGGCGAGGTCCCCATGGGTGCGGGTCTCTTGGTGGTGAGAATTGTGATCCTCCTGAGATTGGGGTTGGTGTTTTTTCCCTTAAACCTTTGCTCCTGGAGTCCAGTGATTTATAAGATGATCTTATCTCATTCATCTTCCTTTCTTAATGTTTTTAGTTTTTGTGGGTTTGCAGTCAAGCTTAAAAGGGTAGAAAAAAAACCCAAAGAAGAAATACCGTAAGATGAGCAAGCAAATAGAAAAATTAACTGGTGTTAAAGCTGAGATGCCAGTGCACAGCCACAGAAATGAAATGAAGGAAGAGATCCAAGAAATTTTGACTAGCAATGTTGCTTCTCCCTGACCCAAACCACCTTGTGAATGTGAGCAGCATGTAGCAGCACTTCTGGCTCCATCATCCCCTGGCCTCTGTCCGGGCTGCTGCCAAGAGCCGTTATTGCTCGGTTCATGCCCCTCTCCTCCAGCCCTGACAGTGGAAGAGCTATGCCCAGCACTAATCCCACCACTTGGGACCTTAAAAAGTGCTGTGCCCTCCCCTGCATGCTCCCCACCCATCCTCTGTGCTCTGCGAGCCTTCGGGTGCCTTTCACAGCTTCCCCCACCCGAGACTTCAACATTTCCACTTGGGAAAATGCTAGTGCGAAGTTTAAGTGCCCCAGCGTTTTGCACGGGTCATTATTTCTGTGCTCAGTTGCTTTTTGTGCCTGGTAAGCCCAGGACGGACTATGGCTGTAGCAGCTGAGATGGCTCCATGGCCACTGCAAGGTCCAGAGCCAAATCTTTGCTGTTCCCTGGTCTTTGCCTACATCAGCGCATTTATTGTTTTATTGTATTATTTATTCTACATTGCTGCTTTGTTGGTTTTCCCTTCGGGATGCTGAAAAATCAGCACATTTAAATACCCATGAATAAAGTGGCACTTGAAGAGGCTACTGACCTTCCTATCGATCTGATAGGAAGCATTTCAATAAATTACCCTCTGCAATAGCCCAGACCACTCCCAGGGTGGCTGCCGACCTGGTAGCTTGTTGACGTTCTGCCAGGATTCACAGCAGGTTTTCCCCTTCCCTTCAGTCCCCTTGCTTTTTGGGATGGATAGGATGGATGGGATAGATGGGATGGCCTCATCCACACCTGAGACACAGATCTCATGCTCCAGCCTGGGTCACCCCAGGTTAAACCTCATGGAGCGAGCTGGCCTGGAGAGAGATTTACAGCACCAAATCCCATTCTGACCCTGAAGATGGATATTCATATTTCACTCAACAGGGATATTTACCTACTTAGGAAAAAAATAATGCAACACTAAGTGCTTTCTTCCCTGGGCATGTTTTTGCCTGACAGTGTGTGTAATCCTAATCCCTTGGCAGGGCTAAGCCAGTGTCTGAGCAGGCAGGTGCCTGGCACGGGGAGGGAGGCAGGGTCTCATGGGGCACTGGGACTGGAGAAGGGCTGGAGACATTAAACGAGGTGGGTGTAGCAGGAGAAGGAGAGAAAGAGTTGGTGTAGCTAAGAGGGAACTGGGTCCCTCACCCTTTCTGATGCCAAAGGCTACCCATGGACCATGAACTTTGGGGCAGAGGCTGCAATGTGGGAAAGCTCAGGTCCGGTTCAGAGGAAGACCGTGGTGGGCTGAAGGTGGGTAGAAAGGGCTGAAGGATGCCAGTGTATCAGGTCTCCGTCTGGGACCTCGACATGGGGTCCTCCCCAGCATTGTCCTCCCCAAAGGCTGAATGTACCCACCTTCTAATTTAGAAAAGGGATGCCGAAGGAAGAAGGAGCTGGTCTATATTTTCCCGAGAAAAGCCAGTCCCTTGCACTCTTCCCCCAGCCGGGCAGGATTAAATTGCAGCTCTGGGTATGTACAAACATCCCCTTGTTTTCCTAGCACTGAGCTGGTCTAGGGGGCTTACAGGTCATTACTGAAGTTTGGGTTGGTTTGGTAGCAAAAGGGTGACTCAGAGAACAGGTTCAGGTTATGTTATTGTAGGATTATGTAGAGTTTTAGATTAAAATCTTCTTTAAAGTCCTTGGGTCTTAGCCAGATGTCAGATTCCCCTCTGAGCATCCACCCGACAGGGCTCAGCTGCGATAAGGCAAAAATGGCTTTTACTGTGGGCAAATAAAGTTGAGCCCCAAATGCCATAGAAGTATAAAAGACACTGGCTTGGTATAGCCCATGACTCTGCTTGAGAGCTCTCAGGACGGAGGGATGCAGCTCCCAGTTAGCAGCAGCCTGCTCCAGTCCACCCATTAAAACCCTCCAGTTTGAAGGGTTTGAATTTGGCCCGTAAATTGTTAAGAGTTGCTGAAGGATGAGTGGCAGCTGGTGGGCTGCTCGTGGGGATTTCTCCGCTCATGTTTAATGCAGCAGCTGGGAACATGGGAGCCGGGCTCAGTGCGCTGTCGCTCTGGTTTTGTAGCAAAAAGCATCCTTCATATCCCTGAAGGTGCAAGGTGAGGTCTGCTCTGCTTTAGCAGGGCTCTTCTTCCAAAATCAACCTGCTCAGCCTCCAGCGTGCACATCCATCCTCTTTCTCTGCCCATCTCTGGGAGCTGAAGCCTCCCGTGCCTTCTCCAGAGCCAAGAACCCCGTGGGGACCATGAATAAATGTCTTTTTGCTCTGAATTAAGCCAGAGCGCCCAAAATGTCAGCCTCTGCTAGCAACCCTGGGTGACGGCGAGCTGAATCTCAGGACTGTCTGTTGCCAGCATTCCCCATGTCATTGAATTCTTTAAAATGGCTTAATCTGGGAAATACTGCAATCACTCAGCTGACTTCTCACGGAGAGAGATCCAGGTGGCATTTTGCAGTGCCAGCAACAATCCTGTTATCCTGGCTGCGTCTTTTAAACTCCCTTCAGTTCGATGTCCCTCAAAAAGACGAGACCGTCAGCTCTGCAACTGTCAGTGCTAAAGAAACTGGAAGTTTTAGAAAATCAAAATCTTTGCAGGGAAGAGGGAAAAAAGTAGTGGACCAGCAACTCCGTAAGGTCTGAGACGTGTTAACCCAGGCACGGGGCAGCACCAGGGGAGTCTCCGTTTCCTGGCTGCTTGGGGATCCCGATGGGAAGCAACCTGAAAAGAAATGATGAATCCATGTAAAATCATGGCTATTTTGGTGAGTGGAAAACGAGCTAGCTCCTCAGCTCACTGGGGAGATGAAAATAGCATCCTCTGGGGTTTTGCTTTGTAAAATATTTGGAATATTTTCAGAAAAAAAATAGGAAAAGTCAGAGTTATGTTTAGTAACAGAAGCCGGTCGGCTCCCGAGCTGGAAGACAGCGTGGGTAAGAGTCATTTCAGTGCTCCAAAGTCACACGTGGCTGCACACCGGGATACAGGTTCAAGCTCTGTGAGGAAGAGCAGCCTGCGGAGGACAGGGGATCCGTGCTTTGCAGACTGACTGAGTCTGGGGCCGGGGTGGCTGCAGTGGGGACATGCGGTGCTCCCGGCCCCAGCAGCAACCATGGGACACGTGGGCAAAACGCGGGTGGTCGCCGGTCGGGCGATGAAGTATGCTCCTCCCCAGCAGCCTGAAGGGCCCTTAGCCCTGTGTTTCTCATTAGCATCGTTCATATTTTATACCTTTTTCAAACCTAATGATACAGGAATGCTGGAGGCTCATAAATAATGTCTGCTGGCGCGAGACTGCATTAAAGCTTAACGAACTGTCTTCTGAGTCGAGTGAGTGGCCGCAACCACAGCCCTCGGTCATTCCTGACTCAACTCCGCTCCCCCCGATGAGTTGCTCTCCATCCTCCATTGCTGTCCTTCCCATCCCCCATCATCTCCTTCTCTATTCTCCATCGCTGCCCTCTCCATCCTCCTTCATCGCCCTCTCCATCCTCCATCATCTCCTTCTCCACTCTCCATCATTGTCCTTCCCATCCTCCATCACTGCCCTCTTTATCCCCCATCATCCCCCTCTTCACCCTCCATCGCTGCTCTCTCCATGTGCCGGGGGCCTGTAGGGGATCACAGCATCGTTGTACCCTGAGTGCAGGAGCAGCCCTTGGCTCCGCCAAATACTGACGTCCCAGAGGAGCCATGCAGAGGCTTGGGAGCCGCTGGCCCAGCGCCTCTTTGCACATGACCTGAAATTCAGGGATTTCTCTTGTACTCCTTCAGGGGGAAAAGGAGCTGAGCACTCACGTCTGGTTCCTTAGCAACACTGCTGCTTCTAATTCCTGATTTTTTTTTTTCTTCTGGGGGGATCCTTCACGTGTTGTGCTCTGAGCCACAGAAACGCACCATCCCCAGTGAAGGAGAACCCGGGCAGGCGGCCAGCACTGGCGCGTCCACAGCACGGCCAGGGCAGGCAGGGCTTGGAGACAAACATCACTGCAACGGGTACGAAGACACCCCGCCCTCCTTTTGCAACCCAAACCGCCTGTTTTTCAAACCAAATGGCATTCGTGAGAGAGTGTAACCATGGGGAAATGCACACCAGTGCCCTCCCCGGCCCTGTAGGTGCTGGGTGCTGGGTGGTGGTGTTGAGTCAAAACATAGGAAAAACGATGATGCTTAATGGAGCACCGAGCTCTGCACAGCTAATGGGTGATTGTCCATGCGCACAGGAGGAGTTATTCAATAAATCAGCCATAAACATCTCAGAGAAGATTACTGCAAGTAAAAACAATTTGGTACTTAAACAAGGAGGGGAGGAATTTTAAAGGCATATTTAAAGTTATTTAAAAGTGTGCCACTGCTTGGAGGAGAGTTTTCCTCGCAGTGGTGGGGCAGAAATATGTGTCGTTACTGGTTAGGGCGGCTCTTTGCTGGAAATGGCAGTTTAAGGCTTTGTGGGTTTGGGTCACATGGGGTGAATGCTTTCCATGGGGAATATAAATAAAGCTCTGATGAGGACAAATGTTTTTGGGGTCCTTTAGGTCAAACATGAAGAAAACTCTCCCAATATTGTTTAGAAAGGAAAATTGCAAGAAAACAAATATTTCAGGGCTTTTCTGTGTGGTATCCACCCAAAAGTCCAGGGATGCGCCCCACCCACCGAGCAGGGAAAGATGGACCCACCTCTGCCTGATTTCTGCAAAGAGGTTTTGGGGGTCCACAATCCCAAACAAACCTAAAATCTGGTGGCAAATGCAACACACACAGGCTACAAAAAGCAATCCACAAATATCAATTTGGGACCATTTTTCTGGCGGGGACCGAATGCTCCCAGGTCCCACCAGTGCAGCTGCATGATGGGACGTGCTGTAGGGAAAAGCCCGGATGCGTTTCGCAGAGCTTCTTCACTTTTCTGTAGCTGTTATTTTTTTTCCTAAGCAACATAATGGAATTTAATACAATGCCATATCTGCGCTGGAAATTTCTTTTGCAAGTAAAAGCCTGCCAAAAATGTATGATTTAGCTCTTTCAAATTTCTAAATATACATTTGCATGCAAATTTGTAACTTAAAATTATAAATTTAAATGTGCGTTTCCCCTTTGCTGATGTTAGGAGTGTTTTTCTTAAGCCAGAAACATTATCCTCATTATTTGACCGAAATGTGTAAGAATTTCATTGCCTATAGAATAAATGTTCTGTCTATTTAAGGCATATTGAAAAAAAGCTTTCTATACTACTGTCTTGGCTTCATTTCACAACAAATGCATCATTTCCGATGACTGGCATGGAGCAGGAGCTGAATTTCAAGTGTGTCTAAATCGAGATGGTTTATTCCCCGCACGGGTGCGGACACGGCCGGGAAAGCCGAGCGGAGCCGGCTGCTCCTCGTGCCGGGGGCAGAGCCCAGCCGCGGGACGGATCCTGCTCCTCCCAGTGACTCCTGGGCCTCCCGGCTCAGGCTTTGCTCCTTTTCTTTGCATTTGAGACCAGAAGGGATGAGGATATCTGGTCCTTTGTCCCTTGCGCCCATCCCCGCATGGAGCGGCACAGTTTGGCACCCGCTTGTCCCCAAGCACATGTGATGACGCTTCAGCCCTTGATGCCCACATGAATTTCTATGCGGTTTTAAAGGCAATAAGCCCCCCAAAAGCTTCTCCTTTTGGATTTAGCATACCAGATGCTCCCATTGTCCCTGCCCACGTGGCCCCACATCCTCAAGCCGTTTCAGGTGTCCACAGGTGATGCTCCAGCTCTCCGGCTGTCGAGCACCTGGTCCTGGCCCCAGGCTCTGAGCATCCTGGTGTCATGGTTTGCAGTTCAGCCCTGTCTGTCCTAAAATCTGTCATTACCCTGTATAAAATCATACATCACCTGGGGCAGATCACCTGATCTCACCTGCCCTGTTCCCACCTACTCCTCCCGGAGCCAGGATCAACCCCTTGGGAAAGGAAAATTCCCCCCGGGACATTGCAGGCCATTGTGCTAGTCCTAAGGGTGTAGCTGGGCTTGCAGTGGCAGCGCAGACTCCCGCCTGGAGCTGTGCCAGGCAGCAAACATCGAAGGATACTCCAGGTGTTAATCACAGGACTATTTTGATCCCTTCGTTGTGGGAAAATTGCTTCGACAATTTTTTTTTTTTTTTGGTGTAAGCAAAGCTAGAGTAATTACCGGGGGGGGGAAATTTTTTTAAAAAATCAAATGTTAACATTTATATGAAAAAGGTCTCATGATGATTAAATATTTCAATGGGTTGCTCTTTAGTAATGCAAAACTAATCAACTGCCAGATGATATTTAAAAAGCAGGGAACGGTGTATGGTTTAATATCATGATTTCAATAGGCCAGGGTTTAGAAGACAGCTAATTATAAAATAATCCTTTTATGTTGTGTAAAACATAATTTTAAAGCAGATACTCACTACAGACACAGGTTTTCCTTATTGCTGAAGGTAATTAGCTGGGTGCTGATTCAAAATGTGACTGCAAGTGCAGAGCAGCTCCTGGGATGTGCTGAGCTGATGGAGCTGCATTTGGGGTGAAACCTCCCCTCTTTGGGCTTGTCACTGGGTCCATTTTATCCCAAAGGGTGTTTTGGCAGTGCAGAATCTCACTGGGGCGGCTGGGAAGAGGGATGGAGACATGTCTGAGCCTGGTGCCGGAGCACAGCTTGGTGAGAAAAGGGGTGATAAATAATATAGGCGAAGCGGCCGTGTAAGGCAGCCTGATGTACCCTGCGGGGCCATATCCACACCCTCACCTCAGGCAGGAACCTCCTGTCCCCGGGTTGCAAACCCAAACCATTTCCACAATATCGCAGGAAAACATCCCATGGGATGTGCTTTGGCGGAGGCGTGGGGGGCTGGATCCGGCCGCGAATCCCCCGGCGGGCTGGAGCCAGGCGCTTCGTTTGGCACCCCTGGGTGGGATGCTCTGGGGCTGATGCTGAGCAGCAGCGTGCAGGATGCGCCCCAGGCCCCTGCCTCTCCTCGCAGGCAGCTCCACGGTGCCGGCAGAACAGGCAGCACCATCTCCTGGCAAGAAGCGTGGCCAGGCAGCGCCTTGCAAACCCTGCAGCACCCCACAAACCCTGCAGCACCCCGCAGCTTTCGGGGCAGGAGCCGTCTGGGCAAGGGGGTACTCCATTTCTACGGTCTCATGGCTGAGGTCTTGCTCCCACAGAGCTTGCTCTGGCTCCAGCAGCCACCAACAATTAATTGGAGCCATAATTAAGGCCCACTCTGGGACATCTTCACCCTTCCTGAGGGCTTTCTACCAGGGGCAATTTTCACCAGGTGTTTCAGCTTTGTGGCTCCATTTCTGCCCTCCTCAGAGCAGCAGAAAGTGATGGGAACCGGTGGTGGGAGCAGCAGCGAGCAAAAATTAATTAACCTGCAATTTTCCCCCTGGAGCTGGTGGGAAACTATCCCCAAACAACCCAGGTATCAACAGGTCAGGAAGAGGATCTAAGGGGCTGGATGGGAGCAACACAAGGGAAGAAACGCAAAGGGCATTGCACATGGCAACCACAGAGGCAGCACAGCGTCGACTTGTTCCTTGCATTATAAGTATTACAGAGTATATTTAGGCACACTCTGCTTCTGCCAGCCTGATAAGCACTGCAACACAGCGTGTCAGCGTGGGGCTGCTCCCTGGGAGCATGAGGAGGGATTCGTTCTGCACCCTGGCACATAAAATGGGGATCTGCTGAGCTGCCTGCACTGCCCATCTCCCTGCTCACAACAGGGGGTGAGGATGCTCGGCTGGGGGTCGGTGGCAGAGGTTGCTGGGGATGCAGCCCGTGGCCTTCCCACGCAGTTACAGCGCATGCATATTTCATGGCCTATAATGGGATTTCGCTGTCGATACCACTCCCGGATTTCTTTCCACCCCACTACGTTTTCAGGTTAAATAAATGTAAGTCTTTGGGATCCCTCCAGCTGTGGGGGAAGGAGCTTTCCCAAATGAGCCGGCCATGTCCCGCGGTCAGTGGCCGGCACTGGTGCAAATTGCAAATTGCAATTGCAAGTGCCCCGGTGCAAATCCCAACCCTGGCAAATCATCTCCGTGAGCCCATCCAGGGCTCCAAGTGCCGGCTGCAGCCTGACCAGGTGTCTTCACCCTGCAGTTGTCCCCGTCTCTGCCAGTGGCCTTTGGCTGAGAGGGATAGGGAAAGTGATGGGGAGCGCAACCCCGGCAACACGCGTGGCTCTGCATGCGGGAGGGCACCCACTGGGGACTGCGAGCATCCCTTCCTGAGGGGTGGGAGAGCAAATTTCTCCAAACATCCTCCCCACGGTCCCAATCCGCTAATAGCCCAGTAATCCTCTTACGGGGGTCAGCCTGGGTCGCCCATAGGAGCCTTTGTGTAATGCCAGGGAGGAGAAACGTGTTTTCACTGCGGCAGTGAAATGCCGGTGCTTCCTGGCTGCTGCTGCCCCGGGACGGGGATGGGATGGGGCCCAGCGCTGCCCCGTGCCCGCGGCTGCTCCTGGCGCATCCCGGCTCCAGCCGTGCCAGCCCCTGCCTTAGCCACCCTTTTGGGGAACTCCCTCGCAAGGACAGCCCCCATTCAGGCATCCCCTTGCCTTGGCAGCCTATTTCGGGCATGCTCCGCCTCGGCTCTATTAATAACACCACCATCCTGTCCAGCCTCTCCGGGCAGTTAAGCTCCTGTTTAATGCTGGGCTGGCACCAAGCGAGCCTCCGGGAGGATGAGGATGACGATGGTTTGGCAGCTGGTCGGGGGTCGCCAGCCCCGATGAAGCTTCAGGACGTGTCCGATCCCCTTCGGCCCCCATGGGCTGGGTGGGGCTGGCTGGGCACACAAGGTCCTCCCCTCTGCTCCCCGGCTCTCACCGCCAGCGGTACAGCACCTGCAGGACTGCAATTGATGATATGGTGCAAGAGGACTCTACATTTATATATCTGTAATTTCTTCCTAAAAGAACTACTTTTCTCTGCAGGTAGAGGAAAATGAAGTGCAAACTCCAAAGCGAGCTGGATTTTATGGCAGCAGCAGGCAGCAGTTTGGCACTGAGTGCCAGGAGATGGAAAAGGGCTGCTTTCCACCATATCCCAAATGCCGAGGATCAGTGATGTTGCCGATGAGGTGCAGGGTGACGCTTCCTCTGGTGGTGCCACTGCAGCCATGGCCGTGCCCCGAGGTGTGACCCCAGCACGTGGGCTCCCGGCCCCAAAACTGAAAGCCAGCCCTGGGAGGCAGGAATTTGCCCTTTTTTTATCTGCAAGACCTTGCAAGCGCCAGCTCGGGGCCTTATTTACATTTTTTGCAGGAGCTATGCTGGTTGCACAGCCTTCCTCTGCTGGCCAGTCCAGCTGTGGTCCCCGGGGCCAGCACGGGCAATGCTGCAGCCTGGGAGAAGAGTTTGGTGGTGCCAGACCCCCAGGTGTGAATTGGGGTTGTCACCAGCCTCAACATCCCCAGGAAATGAGCTGCTTCATGTCAACATATTTATTTATTTTTTGTAACGAGGCAACTTCATTTCTGAGGGTTGCTTGAACAGTGCGTGGCATCCGATTATTAAAAATGCTGCTGGCAGCCAGCCCACAACCTACTTAGGCATTAATCTTCCCTGACAGATGCTGACAAGGAATTGCTCCGGCAGCCAGGACCGGGTCCTCTGCCCAACGCGCTTCATCCCTTAAAAGCTGGGTATTATCCCCATTACTGCCGGCAGGAGCTGGTGGCTGATGCCACATCGCCAGGTGATGTTGAGCTGGACCAGCGGCAGGACAGACATCCCACGCGGGAGATGCTGGCCTGACCTGACGGACAGCCATCAGCGATGCTCAGGGTGGCGTGGAGCCGGGCGCGCTGGCAGTGAGCGTCGTGGGAGCTGCTGCCAGCACCGGGCAGCACTTTTGAGTCACAGCATCGTGGGTTTTCTCTTTTTTTCTCGCACAGAAATAGGCAGAGTCATGTCAAGTCAAACGTTTCATGAATTGCTGTTTTGTTCATCACTTTTCTTAGGAAGTAAAAAAAAAAAATCAATTTTTTTTCCCAAGTCAGACTCTTTCACACCGGTTGTCTCAGAAGGATTTGACACTTTTTCTGTGCTGACATTTCCTCACCAAATGTACCCCAGTGCAATTTAAAGACGTAATTCAGGCTCCGAAATGAAATATTTCACCTGATTCAGTTGTCCTTTTCTCATGCCAAGCCCAACTGAACTTTTTATATCTCCATTTCCCCCAAAAGAAACTCCTTTCCTGATGGTTTTTCTTGACTCATGGTCTGGAGAAACCCACCCTGGTTGCTGCTCTCCCGTCAGCTCCCAGTGCATATATTCAGGGTGCAAATATAATACACGAGCAACCAAGTAATCACTCAGATAGGATAAAAATACATATTTCTGATGCTCACTGGTACTTCTTGAATATTTGAGACCTTTCAGCAGTTTCAATCAGCCAGTGACAGAGATAGAGTAAAACCCAAGGAGTATTTTCCTGGCGTTTCAGCAGAGCTGTGACACCTCCTGGAGCAGGAGCTGGCGGGGAGCTCGCCGGCGCGTGGGCGGGTGCGAGCTGCTCACCCAGATTGCCGGTGCTTGCATGAAGGCGTGGGGTCGCCGTCCTCCCCCTCCCACCTGCAGCCTGAGCCCTGATAAAAAGCCAAAAAACACAAAAAAGCCCCAGAGGAGACCATGCAAGCAGTTGGGGGCAGCACTTGCAGGCCTCCCCGACTGCCGGCATGAGCCCAGGGGTCCCCTGGTTTGTGGGGGCAGTGGGGGTGTAGGGATGTGACCAAGGCCATTGGGGGAGTCAGTGGCAGGATCAGTGCCATCGCTGTGAGCAGTCTCCCATTGCCGGGAAAGCAGATGGGAGGAAACCAAACTGGGTCTGGCACCTTGGTGGAGATTTTCTAGCCCTAACTGGGGGGCGGCTGGGGAAAGGCAGATCCCCCCGCCAGCTCCCAGAGCCTCTTGGGATGAGAGCACGGCCACGTCAGCCTGTCCAGCCCCATCTGCCAAAATAAAAAAGCACTGTGAAGCAAAGCCATGAAGGCTTGGGTATTCGTTGCCTTCTCTTTGCTGCCTCCGGATTATTTTTAGCAGCCTGATACTGGGAGAACGGCAAGAAGCCAAGGCGACATGCGGCGAGGCTGGGTCCATCTCCAGCCTGAGGGCTGCTGGTGCTGCCAGGCACCCATGGGTGCTGCAGAAGACTTTCCGGGGATTTGGGGGCTGGTGGTGCTGGTGGGGGCGAGTGGCCTTGCCAGGGTGCAGCAGGCGCCGGCTGGCCCCAGTTTATCGGTGGGGCAGATAGAGCAGGACTGCCGCGTCCCCAGGGTTTATCAGACCTTGGGAAACTTCCCCTCCCTCCAGCTGGCCACTTGCTGGCTGCGGTTTTTCCACCCAACCCCTTCTCCCAACGCCCGCATAACATTATAGGTCACTATAACCCCTTGGGTTTAACTTTTAAACAGGTGAGAGCAAATAAAGGCGGTTCCTCACTTCACTCCAAATTGCTACGATGTCCTCGCAACCTCGGCATCATCTACATGCAAATTTTCTTGGGGACAAGATGAAAACAAATCAAGTGTCCCGTTGGTGGAGGGCCCAGTCCAGCCCCCCACCTCATCCCCACAGCCGCGGGGTCCGGCAGCTCCTCCAGGATATCCTGCGGCCCCGGCCGGATCCGGGGAACAATGTGCGGGCATCCCCCGGCCACCCGCGTCCGGCCAGGGTGAGAGGTGCCGGCCGGTTCCTTCCCGTCTCTCAGCCCTGGCCTCCGGCTTTGGCCCCTTCCCCGGGCTTCGGCAGCACCTGAGCCCGAGCCACAGCTGCAGCTCCTTCAGCACCCAAATTTCCATCCAGAGGCTCTTGCTTCCCACTTCAGTGGGCAGAAGCTGCTCTCCCTCCCTCCTGCTTTGTCCAAAAACAACTGCAATTAATCAGGAGGATGGCTTCATCCTCTGTCACTCAATGTCAGGGAAATTAGCGGCTGTCTTGCCTTTCTTTCCTTGTTTTCCCTGTTTGTCATGAGCCCGTGGGTGCTGAGCAGCCCAGGGCCACGGTGGATGCTCTGGTCTCCCCAGGGTGTTCCTGTTGCATCCTCGGGCCGTGCCTCTCCTTCCAGCAGCAGCCCCATCCCTTTGCAGGAAACCACTTATTCACTCCCGGTTTCTTTAGCCCAGCTTCCTCCCTTTCTCCGTCATTGTGTGCCGCACAATCGCTGAGGGCGGTTATAGCATCACATAAATGCCCAGTGTCTCCCCTGGGGGTGGCGGCGGGGGAAGAAGCATTTCTGGGTGAAGGACCAGGCTGGGAAGTGGCACCTGCAATGCCTTTTCCAGATGAACAAGATGATTTTGGGGTGAGCGTGGAGCTGCCTTGGATCTACTTTCGGTCCCCCCTGCGAAGTACCGGGGACTTCTGCAGCAGGCGGAAGCTGCAAGGCCACACTGGGGACTGCGCAGCCGGTGGAGGAGCAGTGCCCTCCCAGGCAAAGCTGGCCCCCCCAAATTACAAGCAGGTGGATAAACAAAAAAATAGTAAAGCCACCTTTATTTTTGCTAAGGTAAGTGAATGCAGAGGCGCAGGCGGGACCCACCCTCCCCAGCCATCCCCTGCACACCGCCGCTTCCCAGGGTCACGCCGGCCCCCGGGAGGGGGTGAAGGTGGTCATCAGCTTTAATGGAACATTTTGGTAAATAAGAGCCATTTTGTCCATCGGCTCTTGTTAGGCGATGGCTCTCCCTACTGCAGAGCCTTGGTTTTACAGAATCCAGATTTTGCATCCTCATGGTCCATCATGGTTTTGCATCTTCAGGCCCCAGAAATCATCCTCACCTGCAACAGTTGCAACAAATTAGAGCTATGAATCGACAAACAGGCTTTCCTTAGGGAAAATTGCAACCCTTCCCCCCTGCCCCGCTGCAGCAGCCCTCTGTGCTCCTGCTGCCAAATCACCATTAAGCGCCAAATCCACCCTGCGCGTTGGCCGCTTGCTGTGCAGGTGAAAGCAGGGGACAGCTTTGCTGGCTGCCCAGCCCCAGCTCCTGGAGAAAGTCAGGCTAAACATTTTTAATGACCTCATGAAGCCCAGGCATCTGGGATCTCCTTGAAACTGCTGTTTTGCTGGTTAGAGATGGCTTTTGCACAGGTTTGATTCCATCCCCCAAATCCTCGCTCTCTGGATTATACTTGGATTTCAGGGTGAGGTTTTGTTGGCTGGTGTTTAATCTCTTGGAGTTCAAAGTCTGCAAGTATCCTCACTCCTTGCTGCATATGCAGTGGTCGCAAGGTCTCCTGAATCCCAGGAGCCCCGAGGCTGCCGCAGTTGGGATACTCGGGGTTTTTCCAGCGCTTGCAAGAGGCGGGATTTGGGCAGGTGCCCGGCCATGTCCCAGCGGGACACGCTGCCTCCCTCGCACACTTTCAGTGATGCTCATTTGATTTTCTCCATACTCTGGGCTTCTATACAGCTTTGCTGCTGCTTCCATGGGGTGCTGGGTGGATTCTCCTCCTGAGTCTTGGAGGACTTTATCAACAGGGAGAGCACTTTTTTCTGGGAACAACAGAATGAAAAATGAATGTGTCAGCTCTGGTGCATTATTCGTTTAGAAATAAGCCTCTATTTTTTGTTTTCTTCATTTCTACTCTCCAAAATGGCTTGGTTTTTATTTTTCCCCCCTTTAAAAATCCAAACATGCCTTTAAACAGCTCAGAACTGAAACCAATTCTTTCTGAAATGAAGCACTTCCCATCTGACAAAGTAAATCTCCCGGGTTTGAACTTAATGCCATGGGGGGGAAAAAAAAAAGCCAATTCCAAGCCCAAACCATATTCTCCATAAATTTTGCAGCACAGCCATTTTATGCACAGACCTGGCAGGTGCGACACAAATGCCGTTCGTTATGTGCCTAATTGCCTTTCTTATTGCTTTACAGGCCAGAAGCATTGCTTCTTGTTACCCTAGCTCACCCCTTCACCCGCCGAGCCGCAGCCAGCGCGCCAGCAGCAGCTCCCTGGTGGCATTGGCTCTGTGGCTGTCTTCCAGCTGGGACGCAGGGTGCTTTCCCTGGATCTCCCTTTCAGGGAGACTCTCATCACCCAAAATCTCTGCCCACGAGGCTTGTGCAAGGGAGGGAGCAGCTGGGCTGACCAGGAGCCACCACAGCATGGTCCGGAGAAAAGCCTCTGAAAGTTGGCTGAATGAAACACTCTGAGCAAAAAGTATATCCAAAGTATATCCTCTTCAGGGTAGGAAGATGAACATCAGCACAAGCTCTGCACATGGCTTGTGTGGGCATAAATGAGCTGCGTCAAACCCTGCTCTTCCCCACAAGTGTATGTACATGCATGTGCATGGCTTTTCTCAGGGTTTATAAGACTGGAGTTTGCAAGCTTTGGGGTTTATTTATTTTTTCTCCTGTCCTATAGCAAGAAAAACCTATAAACTCATGATTTTTTTGCAGGGAGGAGGTTTACTGCTGGCTGGTTTGCTTTTGGTGGTACATGCTGCCATCTTCAGCATCTCACAGGAGGAACCAGCTCTGCCTGCAGCCGAGCCGGCCTCATCACTTGTCTCCTCCAGCAGCAAGAATAGGCTCCCCAGCTTCTTCAGACTCAGTAGCATTTGCTGCTGGCATGTTAGTTTAGTTATTAAAGAAGAAATCCCACCAGGATGCACGCTTGGCCACACGCAGACTGGGGAGGGGGAGCGGGAGCAGCCGACGGCAGCAGGAGTAGCAGGAGCTGTGCAATGGCAGTCGCTCGCTGGCGTCCCAGCCAAGAGTCGGGGGGTGACAAACGCAGCACAGCTGTGTAACTAATAAAAAAAAAAACCTCAAGCAGATTAATGTTACATTACTGGGGTATTATATATTAGATGGAGTATCTCGTACACTAACCAGGCATCGTAATGTCTATCTGTGGAGTAAATCAAGTGGTGTTTATAGCAGGAGAGCACAGGAGACGGTGCGGTACAGACATGCGGTGTCCATAAACCCAACAGCCCCAGACCTGAAGTCGCCGTACCCCCAGCATCACTCCATTGGCTCTACAACCCTGGGACCAAGCCATGGGGCTCTGCAGCTCCTTTTCCCAATGCAGGCTTGAACTACTGGCTCTTTGGAGGTACCTGCTTTGTGGAGCAGGTAGTGGCTGGAATTAATTTCAATTCCCTTTTCAGCCACCAAGAGCAGCTCCTGGAGGTGGGAAATCACCGATGGGCTGGGATCCTGCATCCATCTTCCCTGGCGATGCTCCACGCTGCTGCCACTGCTGCTGTTAATCACGGCTGCAGTAATGAAGTTAATGGTCTGGGATCTCTTCTAATTATGTCTTTCCCAAACACAGGTCTGCCTCTGCCTTCACTGAGGGGACTCAGTGTGGGTGATTCAAACTCTGCACGCCACTGATGGCTCAGATTTCTAAATTGGTTCTAAATTCGTTTTACAGGATGGTCTTAGCTAAAAGTCCTGCCTTTCCCCCAAGCAGGCTGCTCGGGCAGCAGGACACCCTTAGTCACAGAGCATTTCAATATTTGTGTCAAATTTTTAATAGAGTGGTTTGCAAAGAATAATTCAGTCCAGACTTGGGTATCTGATTAAAACCCAGAGCCCTCTGCAGCTCCTTGCAGCCGTGGCCCCAGGGAGCACAGAGCCACCCTGATGCAAGGAAGGTTTGGGGTCACATCGCTCAGGAAACCTACTTCGCTTTAATAGCCTGGAGCTTGGCTGTGGGGTGCATTTGCTTTGCTAACAGCTGGCGTTCAGGTTTCTAAAAGAAAGCCAAATAGGCTTCTTTTTTTTCTTTAGGCACCAGCCCTGAGACTTCTTACAAGCCATAGGACATGAAAAGTGGTCACAGTCTGTAGCATCCCCCAGCAAGAGCACCTCTCAGCATCCCAAACACGCAAGTTTTGGAAAACAGCAGTAAGACTTCAAAAGTTTCCAAGGGTGATGCCTTGGAAGCTGATCAGGTGCCTCAAATGATAAAAACGTCATTAAAACTGTTGTGGGGAAAAGCTGAATGGCATCATCCTGAACAATGCTTTTATTTTCTTCATCTTTGCCAGCATTTTACAAAGCAATGTCAAGTTGCTCAGACGTTTACGACTCCACAAGAGGTGGCTCTTAATAGAGTTGGGGACTTGGTTTCTGGTTTGCTGAAACCAGATTAATTGCAGCCCTGAACAGTCAGCGGGAGGAACACCACTTGCTTCTCGGGGTAAAAGCAGCGTGTTTGCACAAAGCACCTTTATAAACTCGTGGGGGTTTGAGGTTTGTTTGGCGTTATTTTCCTCCCTTTCCCCTATTCTTTATATTCGAGCACTAAATCAACACCATATGATGTCTGGTTCATTTTCTCATTAGAGCAGCTCCGTTGACTGTATAATTTCCCAGTGTCACGTTGCAGCCCTGTTACTTCTCTGATGCCGCCCCAGCAGCCGGGGTTTGTGTGTCTGGGCATTGGGGCTCTGCTTCGCACACAGGAAAAAAAAAAACCAGTTTGCCTCCTGGGGGTTTCTCTGGATCTCAGGAGGCCGGGGGAGCACATCCTTCCCTGCCGTCCCCTCCTGCCCCAGCTGTGTCCCCACCAGCCATCTCCAAACCCCCAGCCTGCTGTGGCTGCTCCAAGCGTCAGGGCTTGCTCATCGGAGGGTCTGCTTTTGGGACTGCGGTTCACCCAGTGCCCCACCTGAGCCCTGGCTCAGCTGCAGGCTCTGCTTGTCCCTTGGGTGTCACCCCTTGGTGGGACACAAGAGGATGTTGTGGCACCCAACAGCCACCCAGCGGGGTCCAGCTCCGAGCCCTGCATGCCAGCTCCCTTTTCTCCACCGTGCCGTGCGTTTCCCATGTATGCAACCATGTCTACCAGCTTCTGTGCTATCTCTAGCACAGGCTTTTTAACCAGTCGATAATTTTACATATACATTGTGCAATGCACTCAAAACCAATCATTTGCTGACATCATTCTCTCCTGGAAAGCAGTATCTTCCTACTTTCCCATCCTCCTCCCTACAGTACCACGGGTGTGATTGATAGATGATAGGCTCTCACAGGTCCTTTGGTGGACCATGAGCATTGCTGACCCCACTGGCTGCCCTGTTGTCCAGCAGCTTACCTGCCCCACGTGCACAGCACCCCAGCGATGCTTTCAAAGGGTGAGGGGAAGGGCAAGGAGGGCAGGGATTTAGGGGTGGTGTAACAGGGCCTAACCCCCACGCCAGGGCGATGCCTCTCTCTAGCTGCTCTAACTTCACCCCAGGCACCTGCTCTGTCTGCGATTGCTTTCTACGCAAATGAGCATCCGCTTGTGTTGCGGCACTGCCGGAGCTGCTCGGTGCTGCGAAGGCATGGGACACCCCGGCACCACTTCTAGTGAAACAGAAAAGGCACAGAGCAGAGCCGAAATAGGGAACAGAGAGAGGAACTCGCCTTGGCACGGCTGACGGGCTTAGTCACGTTGGTGTGTGGGCGGGTGGTGACATGGGTTCCCAGGCTGAGGTCCCTGCCGGCCGCCCGCCTGCGCTCACAGAGCCTAGCGCTTTCTCAGCAGCGCGTCAAATGTCTGGCTTGAGGTACAAGGATGCGATACCCGGGCAGCCGCAGGTGAGGTTTTAGCCCAGGAAACACCGCGGGTGTGTGGTGCAGCCCTTCTCCCAGCTCCCACAGCAGCCATGGGGTGAGCACCGAAAAAGCCCACAGCACTGCCTGCACTACGGGCTGGCACATCCCGTGCCCATGCTGCTGTACCCGGCCATTTTCCAATGCCAAAGCTATAAAGTAGTCAGAGAAAAGCTCCCTGCATGGGGTGTCCCCCCCAGGGAGGTGTTTTATTTCCATTCCTGACTCCAGGGTTGGCACTAGGAGGATGTTTTCAATAACAGAGCCAAGGCCCCATGCAGAAATCACTGGTGGGAGGAAGAGGTTTGGGCTGGAGTCCGTGAGCTTGGCGCCAGGTCCTACGGTGTTTTTCTCTGGAGGGGCTGGCTGGGGAGGCTCACAAGTCACGGGTTTCCAGATGGAATCAGTGGGCCAAGTCCTCTGCTGTTATCGCTCTCCTGAGGTAGCTGGAGACATCCCAGCAGACACGCTGATGCGTAATACCGTAAATATTGAGACATTGCAGTGCGTGCATTAAATCCAGATTCAAAACCCTGGTCAGCTGGATAGATTAGGGGTTGGTACATGGAATTGGGATAGAATATAGGAAAATAGTGAATAAAATGTTGAGACAGAAGAGAGACAATGTTTTGTTTCCAAACTGTGCTAAGTTTCACTCCAAATTTTGCAAATAAGTTTCAAAGAGTGTTTTGCTCAATCCATTACATGCAACCCAGAGCCCCAACTGAGCTATTCGCCATTTGTTTCCAAGCCGCATCCCCTCTTCGGAAAATAAGGCCTCAATAAAATGTTAGTAAACAATTTTCAGTGCTGGAAAAAATTATTTACAAGTCAGCGGGGAGTAGCCCAGACATTAAATAGCTTTTAAATGCTGTGGGATTTAACAGAAAACGGCACCTTTTCTAAAAGCCCAGTAGTATTTGAAACCATTGGATTGAATGCTCCTGACTGCAGGGAGCAAAGCTGCTGCTGACAGCGATTTGGAGAGGACACCTTGCTCGGGGATGCAGGCCATCGCCTCCCGCAGCACGGGCTTAGCTGAGATAGCCCGGCAAATTTTGCAAGGCTTTCTCCTGCCCAAATATCCTTCTTTTCGCCTTATTATTTCATGCGATATTCCCGGGGTCAGGCTGCAGACCTGCCCTGCCCCCGCGCCTCCTCAGGGCCCAGCAGCAGCCGGGTACCGTCTCTCCGGGGCTGTGGGGGGCGATGCTTTATAAATCCATAAGGCGCCACAAGGTTCCCCCCAGCCCGGGGGGACGCAGCCCCTCCGGTACCGCCGCGCCCGGCGCCCGGCGCGGCCGCCAGGGGGCGCCGCAGTGCAGCCCACGCCGCGCCGAGCGCCGCGAGTGGGAGCTGCCCGGGGGCGGGGGGGGCGCAGAGGTCTCTTAATTGCTTTTTTATTTGTTTTTATTTGTTTAATCAATCCCCTCCCCCCCGAAAGCTGTATTGTGCCCGGCGGGCGCAGAGTGGGGCCCAGGCAGAGGGAGGGGGCCGCGGGGCTGAGCCTGTCTTTGCCCGGGGGTATTTCCTCACATTGCCAGCCAAGGGATGATCCTTGTGATTTTTGGAAATTGAGTTCTTCTGCTCTTCCACCTCAAACAGATTTTAATGCTGGAGGTAAACAACTGCCTGCAAATGCCAAACGAGCATTTCTCCAAGTCCCTGCAGTAAAAGCAGGCAGCCCTGCCTGCAGTCTCTCTTTGAAACTCTTCCATGTCTTTATCGACTTCCTCGCTGGGACTTCTTAATGTGCAGACCTTTAAAACGAACCTCCGCCTTTGGACAGAAATGGCTTTGCCGTGATGAGCTTAATAGAGCTCAGCTGCCTGTTGTCCTCGGGAACTTGGCCAGGCTGCAGGAGCACTTTCCTACCTGAAATAACGCTCGCCCCATCAACATGCTGTCAGCTCCAGGGCACAGCCGTAGCTGCCCCATTGTATTGCGGTGGCTGTCCCCACCAGACGGGATCACCTCTCATCCCGGGCACAGATTTGGCTCCTGATGCAGTTTCCAGGCAGAAGCATCAGCCATGCCCAGGAAAGCCAGGTGCATGGTACCCACGGCTGCCTTACGTGATGGATAAGGGCAAATCCTTCCCCAAATGAGAAGGATACATGGCTTATAAATCCCCCATCAGGGTGAAATCCCAAAGTGAAGTCAAGAGGAGAACCTTAGTTTATTTCATTATTACTAATTTTAATTCCTGGATACATTCTTACTAGCTCCCCCCTTGGCTGCTTTTATTCTTTCACATTTCTGATGGGATTTTCCGCCTTGTCCCTTTGAACCTGTTTTCGAGCTCTCTTCCCGTGCTGGTAGACTTGGCACACCTGGGGTGTAATCATTGCTGTGGGATCATATGCTGCGTTAATCCTCCCGGGGGACCTTTCCTTTCCCTTCTCCAGCCCATTGATAATGTTTTCTCATTCCTTGGCTGCTGTTCAGAAGTACAGATGCTAATTTTCCCCTACCCGCAATGAAACCCCAGCATGCTCGCAGCCCACCAGCCTGCAGCCCAGTGCCACCCATCACGGGCAGGCACATTCAGCTGAGACCCGCATTAACCTCGAGCGCAGCCCGGCCAGCCACCGTCAGTGTCATTTGGCAGAGAACTTGTGACTGCCACAGATTTATTAGCCAGAATAAGCACTAGTGCAGCTGAAATCATCTTTTCTGGCCTTAAACAGGAGGTGGGAGCAGCCGCAGGGTTCAGTCCCTGTGGAGGTTGATGGGGAGTGAGCCCGTGGGATGCAGCTGGGGAGGTTAAACCCCAGGAGAGGCTGACCACTGTCTGCAAAGCCTGGATGGTGGTGATGGGGAGAGGCTGCTGCTGCAGAGCAGAGGGTTTGCAGACGTGACCACCCCAAATCTTGGCTCCCTCTTATTCCCGATACCGCTGGTGTGAGTCACGGCGGTTGTTATCCATGATGGCCAACCCCGTCAGGACAGGTACCAGCTCCTTCCAGAGACAGGGATGTTTTAACAGCAACGAACAGTGCTTGCTGTGAAACCAAAATGAGAGAAAATTGTGCTGGGGGAGAGGACAGGCAAGGGGATCAGCTTCCCCTTGGGGAAGCGCAGGGGCCCAGCTCTTCTGCAGACCTCTTATATTTATGGCATGGCTCTGCCACTTCTGAGCCATAAATTTTGGCAGCGACTGTCCCTCAGTGCCTCCAAGAGATCCCCTGGCTGGGATTTACTGCTCAACTTTGCAACAAAGAAATACGGCGCTGGCCACAACTCATGGTAACGTACCTGCCGGCCCTGCGCCACAGGGATGCTTTCCCAGCTCCCCTCTCCCGCCAGAGCCCGGCCTCGGGCAGCATCATGTTTTATTTAAAACTTTGTTTACTGCTTTGGCACAGCTCTTCAGGTCAGGATCTCTTGCACTGATATGTCTTTGAGCTAAGCAGGAAAGCTGGCGCTCCGTGGGTGAGCGGGGTCTGTCCTCGGGGGCCGCAGGCAAATGCCACAGGGGAAGGAGCGTGGTGATCCTATCGCGTGTTGCTGTTGGGTTTTTTGTACCGCTTACAGGTTTAGGCTTCCTGTCCTCTTTGATATCTCAGAGCCCATTGAAGTCTCACATCTCATGTTATGAAATATGGCACACGTCAGGGTTTTTTTCCCCTTCCTGGGCTCCTCTCAGCTTTCAGCTCACCACCTGCAAGAGCCAGCCGCCCTTCCACCCAGCATCCCTCCCAGCATCATCCCAGAGGGGCCGGTACCCACCACATCACTCCCTGCTGGCAGTCTCCTGGGAGCTGGCTGTCCCCAACGTCCCCTCTGTCCCTTCCAGAGTGAAGGGACGCTGCTGAGCCTGGCTGCCCTCCCCAGCAGCTGAGGACAAACCCTCTCACTACATAAGTGGCCACCCCATATGCATCACTGCTCTGCTTTTGCTCTCGCGCTTAATCCGAGATGATTTTGCCTGTGGAGTGATCCACCCTCAGGTTTTTACGGGATCAGCCTGGCCCTCTGCCACCCCAAGCAGGGTGGGAGGGAGTTTCCCAGCTTCTCCCTGGGAGCGGGGCAGCCCCGCTGCCGGGGCAGTGGGCACGGCGGGAGACAGGGCGCTCCCGCGGCACACACAGCTCGGCGTTATCAGCCCCAGCATCTCCAGCCGCGCCTTCCGGGGGGATTTATCTCCGCCAAATCTGCAAATCAGAGCATGTAATTTTCCCTCTTTCTAGTCCGGGGGAGGGTTTGTGGCCGGAGCGGAGCAGACAGATATTTGAGGCTGGGAGCAGGGAGCCTGCTGTGCCGTGTTCGCAGCTGACCCCGCAGGGCAGCCTCGCCAGCGCCGGCCAAGGCAAGATCAAAGATGCTGTGTTTGCCGCCAGGATCTGTCCTCGGCAGCCGCCGGCTTCCCACGGCGAGCTGGGTATCTCATCTCGGTGAGAGGAGCCATTCGATGTCTGGATGGAGGGGACAGACGGACGCTGTGTTTCACCGCGCTTTCCAAGCCTGCTTGCATCAGCGCCCTAATTTCGGGGCTGGGCCCTTGCTGGCCACCCACAGACCTGGGTTTCTACACCAACATCCCTGTTTTTCAGCAAAGCCTCAGCTCTCTGCCAGCAGCGGAAGAGGCTGTTTCCAGCTGCCCAACCTGATGCACAGAGACTGTCTCCACACTTGTAGTTTTTACTGATTTTTCCCCTTTCTCAGGTCTCATGGAATGGCAGGTTTGGAAGGTGATTTTAATGACTTGCATCCTGATTCTGCTTAGCTGTAAGGCATGGAAAATAATCTTAAGCCAGATGGGGGTAAAATAGCCTTCAGTGTAAACAAAAATGTGAGTATCTGGCCTCAAAACCTGCTTTGGGGAAGGCAATAAAAGCAGAGGAGAAGACCCTGGGGATGGTTACCCTCTGCTCCAGGCAGGGAGCCCGCTCCAGGGGAGGAGGAGGAGGATGACCCCCTATCTGCTGACCTCCCTGCTCGGCACAGCTCGGCAGCAGTGAGGCCAATTAGCGTGGCTATAAATTGTCACCCTGTTCCTCCTCCAGCAAGGGTGGACAGAGTGCACACGGCGGGCAGTGCGCTCACCGCACCCCCAGCCTCCCGCTCCCCGACTCCCTGCGGGGTGAAGCCGGAGGTGCTTAATGAGAGTCCCCGGTGGAGGGGAGGGCTGGGGCTCTAATTGACGCCATCGGCCAGGGGGTCACCAATTAGGCGGCGAGGTGCCAGCGGTGCCGTGTGGCCGAGCGCCCCGCTGCTGTGCCGTGATGAGATGACAAGGTGCCCAGGGCTGCTCCCGCCTGGCCAGCTCTTTCAACAAGTGCTTTTGTCTCTTTGCCGCAGGCTTGCACGCACGCTGCCCCGGCTCCCGGGGGCTTCGTTAGCGCTGTGAGCACGGAAAGGCGCGTTCCCCGTCCAAAAGCCGAGGCTGCTTGCCCAGCATCGTGTGATGGGAATAGCAATATCAGCCCTGGCGATGGCAGAGCGCGTCTTCCCCTCTGCAGCGGCCATGTGGTAATGCTCAATTTAATAACAGTCTCCCAGTCTTCCCAGTATAAATAAATGCCCCTAGCCCCAAGCCAGCAGACTGATGCCTCGATGCCCACCCATGGATGGGGCAGCGGGAGGGCAAAGCAGCAAACCTGGAGGCATCCATCGTCCCTTGGCTGGTGCCAACAGCAGCATCTCTTGGGGGGAGCTGTAACCCAGGTAGCCTCCAGCAGAGAGCTGGCAAAGCTGGGCATCCCCGGTGCCCTTGCATTGCTCCTGTGTGCTGGGGTGCTCCCACCTGCTCCCTCTGATGTGGATTCTCTGGTGTATAATGAGGGTTGGGTCCCTGCTGCAGCGCCCTCCCCAGCGCCCTGCTCCCCATGAAGAAGAGAAGGAGGCACGGGGAGGGGGGAGGGGTACAAAGGGGGACAAGCAGACACAGCCATAACAAACCACAGCGGCTCAGCCAGGAAGGCTCCGCGGTCACAGCCGAGCTGCCGTTCATTAAACTGCCTGGCTAATTAAAGCGGAGCACGGTGTCTGGTGGGCGGGTGGCAGCCCTGGGTGTGGCTGGGTGGGCCAAGGCCACCCAAAGCTGCCGCTGCGGGTGCCAAGGCCACCAGCGCCCCGGGGAGCAGAGCTGCAACGCTGCCTCCCTGCTTGCCTCCTGCAGGCAACCGCCCCGCCACGAAGGCAGGGGGGCCGGGGGGCCCCCCAAAGCTGCCCTCCGTGGGGAAAGGCTGAGGGTGACCCCTCCGGCTTGGGGCACGTGGGCTGGGGAGTCCCTGCCCTGGCGGGCTCGGGGCGGTGTGACTCTGCACTGGGGCGGATGGGGAGCGAGCATGCTCCCGCTGTGCGGGGTGGGGACCGCCCAGGGGTCTGCAGCCCCTCAGGGACCTGCCTGGGGAAGTGGGGGGATGGCTAAGGGTGCTGATGGAGGCTCCTGGACCGTCTCTGCTCCTGCTCTGCCTCGGCCAAGGCTTTTAATTTCTCACCACCCCAGCGCCGTGCCATTTGGTGAGGATGGTACCCTGGCCCTGTGTGCCCATCTCCTCCGGCACGGGCAGCATCTCGCCTTGCAGGAAGAGCCTTCAGCTCACATGCAGCCCCTGCAATGCAGATATTGAGAGTGAGAGGGGATGGCTGGTGTGGTCCTTAAATCCTCTCTTCCAGCAAAACTCTATAGATTACACGGGGGCAGAGGTGCAAGCCTGCTGCACGCCAGTACATGGGCACCCATGAGTCCTCCCTGCTGGCCGTGCCAACCCTGGATGCTTCCCAGGGCCGGCAGCTCCTTGCTGCCGTGGGCCAGAGTGTGGCTGCGCTTTGGTGAGCAATGCTATCGGAGGCTGGTGTGAGGGCTGGCGTTGTCAGCCAGTGACTTTGCCATTGCCTAAAATAAAATCCGGGGCGGGGGGTGGGGAGAAAAATAGAAAGAAAGAAGCCCGGCTGGATTAATAATTCAGGCTGGCAAGAGAACAAAACCCTCCAGAATCTACCTTCCATTATGTGCCCACAAACCACATAAAATGGAAAAAGAAAGAACAACAAAAAAGCCTGACGACCTTGAGCCTCGGTGGCAGCCCCAGATGTGCAGGGGTGCAGGGGATGGAGTGCAGGGACGGTCCCTTGGTGGGGGGGTCCGGTGCCCTCCCACTGCCGGGGGCCGGGTGGGATGGGTGCTGGGTGCCTCCGGAGAGGCAGTGTGCGGGATGCTGTGCTTGGGGGTGGCCAGACCACACAAAATGCAGCCCGGACGGCCCCGAGCCCTCCCTGCAAAAAACGGTGTGGCAAAAATGTGCTAAATCCTCAAACTCAAACAAGGTTTGCCCACCGCAAATTGCAGGGGAGATTTGGAAAGGAATTTGCTACCAGAAAAGCGGTCACAGGCTGGATGTTAAATATTTGGGATGCAGACCCCCAGGCACTTTGTGGCCCATGCCGGGGGCGGCGGAGGGATGCTTTCTTTAGCACTGAGCCGGGGCAGGGCTGCGAGGGACAGTAGGAAATAGTTATAACCATAAACAGGTAATTACAGCCCCCTTTCCAAAAGAAATCCCTTTGAAGGCTCTTTTCCCTCCATGGGGAGCACAGCTGCTTGCTGCTCTGCCCAAGACCTCGCCGGCTACCAGAGGAAAGTGCCCAGCATCGCTGTGGAGCAGGGGGACCCAGCCCCATCCTTCCCTGCCGCCTCTCCAGCCTCCAGCCTGCCCTGGCCAGGAAACCCTTGTGCTGGCAAAGCAAATGAAGCAGTTCATCCCCTTTCTCTCCCCCTCGCTTCCTTTTTGTTGCTGCAATGAGAAGTTGTTTGAAAGAAACCTTCTCCTATCAGAAGTCTGCCGGGGCAGTCTCAGAAATGAGGGAACAGGATAAATCCTGCTGCTGGGGACTCCCTGCCATGACTCCTTCTCCTCATGGAGGAAGGGAAATATTTCATGTCATTGCCCCCGGGGAGCTGTGGCAGGACATCCCCGAGAAGCCCCCCGGGTTTGGGGTCTCTCGCTGGGTTTTCCCCAGCTCAGGGACCAATGCTGCCCCTAAAGCCTTGCCCGGTCCCTGAAAACAAATCACCTCTGCTAGCCGAATAGCAAAGAAATGCAATTTAAGCATTAAATGTGCTGCTTACACTGAGCCCAGGACCAACATTTCCTTAGTCTCCCCAAACAGAGAAGCAAAACATCGCTAGAACAGTCCCCTTCTCCCCTGCTCCATTTTGCATCTATAAAATCATTATTATTATTTTATTTTTTTGTTAAATAAACTGTCAGCACAGTGTGGCTTTAAGCACCACTTCAGCCGCTGCTGTGCCAATTTAAACTTCTGATTTTCTATTAAAAGCTCCCAGCATCTCCCCGCGAAGGTGTTTTCCATGGAGGTGGGAAAGGGGAAGGGGGACAGAGGGGTGTGGGACAGGACCTGCCCAGCTGCAGTAGGCAGGGGCTCAGATGGAGCTCGTTTTATCTTAATCCCACGCTGGAAAATCTCTCCCGCCTGCCCAGTTTCCACCTCTTGTGGTTTCGGAGCTGGTGCATGCCCCAGCGGCAGCACAGGGAGGGTCTCGCCCTGTGAAATAGAGTGGTGGTTGTGGGGTGACCAACGCTGCGTCCTTCACTTAACCAGGATATATGTTTAAATGTGCTCTATAGGTCACGAGATAAAGCCAAGATGAAGGTTATGTGTCTCTATTTCCCTGTCCCATCCTTCTGCAGAAGTGTTGCTCCAGTGACCCGCAATAAATCCCCCCTTCCCAGGGCAGAAGGGGGAAAATCTTCATAAAAGCACTTTTAGCCCCAAAGAGGGGTGATAGTCCTGGCTCTGTAGCACTGTGTATGCAGAGGAGTGGTGCTGCGGCAGCTCGGCCTGCCCTGGCGAGAAGGGACTGGAAATCCAATACCTTTGGACAACAGGGGAGTAAGCATTAATTGAGCTGTATTAATGAGCCAGCAGCCGGAAGGCAAAAGCTCTTAGCGTGGGAGCGGAGCAGCCCCAGGATGCTGCGCAGCATCGGGACGGGGACCCGACCAAATCTGCAGGCTGGGAAAGCAGCAAACACCCCGCCCTCCGAAAAAAAAAAAAAAAAAAAAAAAATATATATATTAAAAAAAAAAAGCACAGGCCTTGTAATGAAAAAGCTATATGTGGTTTGAAATCCCCAGCTTGGCTCATGCCAAAGGAATTTCCAGGCCTGGTTTAGATCTGATTCAGCAAAGCTTTTATAACAGTGCAGGGTGCTCAGGCCAGGCTCTCCATAGGGAGCCCCTAGGTAGGAGAGGTTGGCTGGCATATGAGCCCTGGGCTGCTTGTAAAGCTTTTATTTTTTTTCTCCAGCCTCATTCCTGCAGAAAACAAGGCTGGTGCCTTCACAGGGAGGGATGTGTATGGCGTTTGTGGGTCTTGCCCTGACTTCTGCACAAGGTATCGGCCCAGTGGAATACAGGATCAGGCCCCAGGGGTGATCATGCTCCTGCAGGTTTCACGAAATCGCTGGCTGGGGTAAAAGGAGGGACTTCCACCATGAGCACAACCCATTCTAGCCACCAGAGAATCCCCACAGTGTGGTGGCTCCTCTGGGGACCTGGCACGTCCCCAGCCTTGCTCCGCTGCCGGGGGCTGTGGCAGCAGGAAAACCCCCCCAGGAGTGAATAAGTCAAACAAAACGAAGTGGAACAGCGAAAGTCGTGGTGTCCCCGTGCTGGGCACTGGAGATGACGGTTTCTTTAGGCAGAAGGAGGAAGACAAATAAGTGTTGTGTTCAATTATCTCCCCTGTGAGTCACTCAGAGGGCTGGGAATTTTTTTTCCATGGCTAAGAGTTCCCAGAAATGGGCGAGCCATCTGTCTGGGGGGGTGTCTGTCCAGGGGGTGTCTGTTCAGGGACGGGTGAAGCAAAGCCAGCCGTGGCCCAGGGGCTCCGTGGGTCCCCCCGGCCAGTGAAAGCCCTAAAGCTATAAAGGTTGGGGGGGGGCTGGGGGTGCTCCCTGCACCCATCCCCAGGGACAGCCCCCACAAACCTTTAAGACACCTCTTCATCCTTCAGCTCTCAACACCGGCTGCATTTAATCATCAGTTTAAATAAACCTTTTTGCCTACAGGGTTACGAGAGAGGGAGCACACGGACCATCAGAGGCTTCAGAGTCGGTGCTAGGAAGCAAATTCTCCATTGGGTATTAGGGTACTTCCACCCATGTATGGACCATCTGCAGCAAGCGTCCCTCTCCATCCCTGTGTCTTGGACTCAGATCCCTCTGGCTGGGAGGGGTTATCCGGGGACGACAGCACAGCCCCATAACCTGGGGGGGGTTTGCACATGGAGATGCCACTGCTTTGATCAGGCTCTTCAGAAGCTTGATTTAAAGCTTGTGAGCCTCTTCTGAAACACTTTTTAGCCTAATTATTTTTCAAGATAAAAGGAAAAAAAAGCCGAAACCTTCCTCTTTACTCCTCATTTTGAAGGTAAAGGCTTCAGCCGGCTCCGCAGTGAGAGGATGTCCCACAGCCAACGGTCCTGGCCAGGGGCTGCGTCCAGCTTCCCCGCAGCCCTGGCACAACCCACGCATTACAGCTCCTGACTATGATTACACTCTCTCCCCCCCTCCTTTCCTAATTATATTCCATTTCAAGATTATTGCAGAATAATTGCATTACGAAAGACAGCTCCAATCTGGCATTAAGGAGTGCTTCTCCCCAACTGTACAGCAACCGAAGGTACCGAGCCCCGGCGCATGGCGCGGCAGCGGTAATGGAGCTTACCGCAAGCACTCAGGAAACGAGCTCTCATCGCTTCAGCTAATACATTTATTTGCTTCGAGCACATCCTGAATTTCTGAATCTCTTCCCTCCTTTCAAAGGCCCACATTTGCCAAGAGCGCACCCCGGATGGCGCAGGGTGATGGCAAAGGGATGGCTGAGCTGCACGGGTGTCAGACAGGCAATGGGGCAGCATCTAATGCCTGTGGTAGGCATAGCACTCCCTTCTCTGTGCCCCAACTGGGTTTAAATTACAGGCCCTCGCTCGCCCTCTCCCCTTCCATTCCCCTCTTCTGAAGAGGAGGGAGCATCCCCATCCCACCCCGAGTGGGAGCCAGCCCCCTCGGCATGGCCGCCATGATCCTTTTGATTCGGAGCCAGGTCTTTCTTCGCTACCTTGATCCCCGATTCCTTTCAGCTGCCGCCACCGTCTGCCTTGTGGTTCTTTATCAAAGGCTGTCTTGAAACCCAGATAAACAGTGGTGTATGCAGCGAGGCTCACAACCTTGCACGTAACTGCTCAGACATGCTGGAGAGATTAGCCAGAGCCCAGCTCTCCTCTGCTTGCAGGGCTCTGCCAAGAGCCCTACCTACCTAAGCCAGTGATAGCAGCAAGTGTGTCTCCCTGAGACTGAACACTTGCTCACGCTTTAGCAAATGACGCGCACAACCGTGCCACGCAGACATTGCCCCGGTAACATGCTGCATATAGGAACAACGCGTCTGTCTGACACTTATGGCCCTCAGAGATGGGTCAAGCACGCGGTATTTGGAGCCGAATCTGGAAGATATTTTGGCTAGTGGCCAGGCTTGTCAGCATTGCAGATGGATGAGCTGTTGTCACAAGCCTTACGACAAATGCTCACATGAGTCTGAATGTGAAAATCTGAAAAGGATGCAAGAACAAGCCCACCTTCAAGCTCAGATGAGGTCTGGATTTGGTATCAGCCCTCCCGTTCCTGTGTAAAGGGCTGAGCGAGGGCTGGTGTATCCTCAGGGCCTCTGCACTGAGCCAGATGCTCCTGCAGGGAAAAGCTCCTCGGGGCAGAGCAGAGGCAAATCCAGACTTAATATCCCCTGTTTGGAGATGAGAGAGGTTGGGGCACTTGGGGATGGCCACGACAGCAGAGCTGAGCTCAGGCTGCAGCTCTCCACCCCAAAAATATGATGATGATGGGTGGACAACATACCATTTTAGTCTTGGTAGAGAAGAACAGATGGAAATGCATTAAGATTAAATAGTGGTACCCAACTGAGCAGCTGCAGTGCTCTCTGCAAAGCCCTCCCTTTGCAGCTGGGGAAACTGAGGCAGGAGCAGGCAGGGACTTGTCCCAGATCACCCTGCAAACCCATCTTCTTCCGCTGATGCTCACGTCTACCGCTCACCTTTTTAAATCTACCGGAGCCGTTTCACACCCTTGGGTCCCACTACAGCCAGCAATGCCAAGCGATAATGATTTATTATTATTATTATTACTCCTGCTATTATTATTGCTGCCTAGATAATCCCCTGTCAGAATATAAATGTGACTCTCCTTCCAGTGTGAGAGTGTCCTGCTTAATGATGTTGTTTTTCTCTCACTGGTACCTTCAGCTCTGACATATCGAACGTTAATGGCACTGGGAGAGCTTCGGCTGCTCTGCTTCTTCAGAAGATGGGTCATTATACCATCAGCCATCCTGGTATGAGCACTGCTCTTCCCTCCTCCTTTATTAAGATTTGCCTCTCCTCGATTAAATTAGCCGCACGTTGAACGCCTTGCTTCCGTGGGAGGGATGGATGCGTCCATTATCGCCTATTCCCTCTGAAAAGGATGGGGGGAAAAAAAATACAACGTGGCCCGGGATAATTGAATGAAAATTTAATGAGCACTTGCGAGAATACGTTAAGAGAAACGCCAATCGATAGAAAACTGATTTCCCGTTTTTAACACCAAATGGACTCACGCTGGAGAAGTCATTCCCCTCCACCCGTGGCAGAAGTAACAGGAAAGGCTAAAGCGGCCAGCCTGCCCCGCTGGCAAACATGGCTGTGAATCGGGGACTCGCACTGTTAATCATTCTACAAATGAATACCCTGCCTGTGTTTAACTGCCCTCTTACTCCGGGTGGAGCGGGGCGGCTATTGTATGAGCAATAATAGCCATTGACCACAGAAGAATATGGATGGAGGCTCGGCTGTCGGTACCACCCACATTTATTTCTCACCTAGGTTTAACTGTTTGGCACTAACCAGCTGGTTAGTGGTGGGTATGGGAAGCCTGACCCACACAGCCACCCCACAGCGAGGATGCAGACAGTCCTGCTGCCTCCAAAGCTCTTTCATGAGCATCTTGCCATGGGGGTCCGGCCCCCTTGTGCCCCACACACCTCCTGCCCCACAGACACCATGGAGGGATGGCCTTTCCTATTCTGTAATTGCCTCCCTGGCTGACCTCGGATATGTCCTGGAGTGAGATTTTTGGAGGAGCACCACGCCAAGTTTGCAAAGAGAAGTGTGCATCCCAGACAGGTTTTCCCAAGGCACCTCAGCACCGCCAGCCTGGATTTTCCTGGGAGATCAGCCCAGCACCTTCCCCGGCTCAAAGCCTCATCGGCAGCTGAGTCCTCGATGAAAATGTGATGCTTTTGCTCTTGGGACCAAAGGCATCTTCAGTGGTGCTCCCACAGAAGTCACTGGAGCTGCCCCAGATTTGGTCCTGTGGGTAAACTCTCAGTAAAATGGGTCAATAAAATAAATCTACCCAGAAAGAGTAGGTGTTGCAGAGCTCCGCCTGCTGCCATTGGAAAGTGCTTTTCATCCTCTTGATGAAAAAGCAGGCAGTTGCACCAAACCTGCACTTTATTAACTAAACCAGCCCACACGCGGGGCTCTGGGCAAGCGGCAGGGGCATCTCCCCACCAGCCCCACCTGCAGCAGGGCACGCTCCACGGTTGCTTGTTCCTGCAAATCGAGATCCTCAGGCCACTTTTCCACTTTTTATTACCATGTTTCCAAAAAGAAAGGATTTGATCAGCCTTCCTGGCAGAAGCAGTAACCAGGCTGCCCCACGGCCACGAGGACTGTCCCCGCATCCCCAAATGGCCCCGCAGAACCACAGGGGGTCATTTTGGACATGCTGATGCTCTCATGTGCCTGTCCGCCCTGCCCAACCTACAGACCATGCCCAGCTCATGTCTGAGGTCCACCATGCTTCGGGAAGCCTGGTTTCACCCCAGGTGCCACGAGCAGGCAGGGTGGTGGGGGGACCCCCTTCCCCTCCCCGGGCACCCCCACCCTCCCACAGCCGCTCTGCACAAAGCAGCTCATTCTCGGCAGCTTCCAGCACAGCTCTGCAGCAGTAAATATTGCATTAGCTGCGGTGGGACAGGGCTACGGGCCCTCCTCCAGCTTGGCAGGCTCCTCTCGGCCGGCCGGCAGAAGAAGCACGGATTATGTGAGCTGGGCACAGAGCAGCAAAGGGCAGAAAGCAGCTCCGGGGGGAGCAAGAAATGCGGGCGTGTAGCAATTGCCAGGGCAGCGATGGCTTATCTCCATCCTGCTTTCTAAGCTGCAACAGTTGACAAAACCCTTGTGCAACATGCGGCTTCGGTGGAGTCAAAATTTTCCTCTTGTGGGAGAAAAAAAGGAAAAATAAAGTGAATTTTTAGACTGAAGCATTTGGGAATCAAAGCCGAAAAGCTTCCAGCATTGATCTGAAAAGGGCTTTTCCACTCCCAGGCGATGCTCTGGGGTTTTGCCGTCGTGATTTTGAAACTTTCTGGAATTTGTCGGGTTTTGTTTCTGCTTGCTGGGAAAGGTCACGGCTTCCCGGGCAGGGAGGGAGAGCTCTGCTTTCCGACACAGCCCTTCGCTCCCATCCTGCCCTGTCATTTGGGATCCTGGCTGCCCGAGCTCACCCGCAGCCCACTGCGGAGGCGTGGGGCAGAGGGAACCTGAGAACACGAGACGGAGGCATTAATAGATCACCCCACGAACAAAATCCACACACAAAGGCCAAAAATAGTGGGATAAAATAAATCCGAGGTGGTCCTTCCAAAACTGCCTCGCTAAGTGAGTTCCTGGTCCCAACTCCGGCGTTTCCCTCCATTCCGCACACAACAGGCCTTTTGTTAAATTTCACATCCTGAAAGAATTTAATAGCATTTTTATTTTTAATCCATCACATGTGTTTTGTTTGGACTAATCCAACAGGGCCCCGCTCACAAGCAGCTCTTTTCCAACATCACTAAATTTCTCATGATTTAACCTGTTGACAAGGACGGGACGTGTTCGGCCCTCGTTACACAAGCATCATTAGGTGCACAAGGACCCCGCAGCCCCGTGACCAGATGGGGTGGCCAGGTTTTTTTGCCAAGGATGGGAGGAGAATCGGAGCCCTGCTTTGGAGGTGAAGCTGTCCCCTCTTTCTTTTGGAGGGGACTCCAGGGCTGCTCAGCAGCTTGTAGTGATTTTTGCATAGACCTGTGCTTCTGCAACCCAGGCCATCTTGCCCATAAAATGGGTTTTTGCTGGGGAGGAACTGGCGTTCCCATCACCCAGCCAAAGGACTGAGCTTGGGACTATTGGGAGCAGCAGCACTAATGTCCCTTAATTGCCGTAATTCAATTAAGCCCTGCAGCGGGGTGCAGCCGGGCAATGAATCAGCCCCTCCACCACCAGCCAAGGGCTGGTACATGGCCACAACACGTTCAAGCATGGACTTAACTTCAAGCCTGGATTGAAGATTGTCTCCGCTGAAAAAAGCATTTGCTTCTGAGGTGACGCGTCCTCAGGTCCTGTTGCTTTTCTCCAGGGCTGAGGCAGGAGGAAGGCTCGGGCGCTGGGCTGCACAGCAGGCGTGAATTGCATCAGCAGAGTTATAAAAGGGATCGGGAGCCTCTGCGGGCGCCCAGCCTGCCTTCAGGCTTACGCGCACTGTGGATGCGCCTTTGAGCACATCTGGATCCTCTAATAATTTGGGCCGTGAAGAAAACGCGCCGACGTGAGCTAACACCCCCGTGAAGCGCCTTTGTGCGATCCCTCAGAAGTGCCCGATTCCCAATGTGCGGATTGCCACTCTAATGAACTCCAGACTTTGTTTTGAACATCAGATACATTTCAGTTTGCTGCTCCAGAAGACGTCCCTCTCCCCTCGCTCATCCCTGAGCGGGAAGCGGGGAGCATGTAAGCAGGCAGGGCTCGTCTGGCAGGGCTTGGAGATCCCTGCCTGCCCGGGGCGAGGGCTGCCAGCCCCGGCGAGTGGCGTCCCCAGACTAAGGCTGGATGGCAGCTTTCAGGGGACAATAGCACAGCAAGAAATCCCACTTCAGACACTCCTTGCTCAAGAGAAGCCTGGCCAAGAAACTGAGAGCAAGGAATGTTTTATAGCTGCGGGGATCAGCCGTCAGCCTCTGGCATGGCCGCAGCCTTCACGTGTGGCTGCTCCTTGAGTCACTTCTGCATGCCAGGCTCTCCTAGGGTTTGATTTTAGTTGGGAGTTTTTAAGGGGCACCAGATTGTCCTGGGATCATTATTTCTACATGCAGGTGATCATTTGGTTTAAATCCAAGCTAGCAAACATGGTTATCACAGCACATCATCTCCGGGGTGCACAGCCGGCTGCTGATTGAGGCTGTGAATGGAGTGGGAGCACTTTATGAAAATCCATTTTTTTGAGCTACTCAGTGACAAACAACCGGATTTTACTCCTCCCTGTCACTGACGGCAGCTGGGCGCAGGGGTGTCCTGGCTGCGGGAGGACACGGCTCTACAGGAGCTCACGGGGCTTGGTGGCCAGTTGGATTTTGGAGCATTGCAGTGAGCTGCCATCTCCAGCTACCAGGGTCTGGAGGTCTCTGAAGCTTTGGTTTGGTCAAAATATGAAACCAAAGGCAGAATAAGCTCCCACGTGCTCAGGTTTGGGCTATAACCCAAGGCAGGCTCTGGGAGACCTTCTGTTTCAAAGACATCAGGCCCGTTGAAGGCAAATTGAGGCCATCAGCACTCCTGGGAACATGCCTGCTGAAAGGGGCGGCAGGCCCTGTCCCCACCAGCAGCAAGGGACAAGGGATGGGGGCTTTTGCCATTTACCATCCATTAAACAGAGCAACTCCACAAGCCTTTCGGGAGGTCTGGAAGGATGCCTTCACCCGGAGGTCCTGCAGCGGTCACCTGGGGACAGCCAGCGGGTGACCTGCATTTATTTATCCCCCTCCACAAAATGACCAAGCTACTCAGGCCAAACCACCGCGGTCCCTTCATTAAATCAACATCTGCCCCACTGTGGCAGGGCTTCAAGACTGCCCAGTAGATCAGCTCAGAGGTGGATTCTGTGTTTGGTTTTTTTGATACTGGAGTCAAAATTAATCGTCCGACAAATCCAGGCTTTGTTGCATATTCGCAATAAAGCCCCAAACCGGAGGAAAATTCTGTGCTGGGTGGAGTCCAACAGTGCTGCATTGAACACAGATCATGTTCAACTAATGGATTTATTTTGTCCCTGGGAACTGGATCCCTTCAAGCTGGCTCCCGGGCTGGGGCAGCACAAACCCCGGCCACTCCCTGAGAATAAACCTGGCTGGATAAACTGTGAAGAACTGAGAGACAAACATCCCATTCACCAGCTCTCCTGGAAAAGTTGTCGGGATAAAAGCCGTTGCCAAAGCCACTGCAACAAAGGCATCTCTCTCCGGCACACCGGCACAGGCAAGGATGAGCCTGGGGGTTGGGGCTGAGCCGGGGAGGAGACAGGAGAGGTATGGCTCAGCAGGGCTGTCGGTTTGCTCTGTGGCCGTGGGAAACCTCTTAGCACGGTGCTAATCTCAACGGGGGAAATCTCCCGGCGTGGTGCTTTGGCCCCTTGCCTGTAGGAAAGGACAACAGCGCTTCTGCACTGGGGAGTTTCGAGGACAAACTGAGGCTTTGTGTGTAAAAGCAGACTTTAGTATGGGGAGAAAAGGGACTGAAGAATTGCTGGTAGGAAACAGAAAGGGGACTGAGGCCGCTTTGTGCCCAGGCAGGCCTGCCCAGATCACACTGGGGATGTAATGCTGGGAACATATTGTGAGCGTGTTGGAGAGAAATGAGCTGCGCTGGCTGGCTTGTTGTGGGACAAAACCCCGCTCAGCCCTTTTCCTGCTTTGCAAAGGAGAGCTGCCATCCGTGCATGCACCCATGTGCGCCCCTGCTCCTACGTGCACCCCTGTGCCCAGGCATCCCCTCACACCCAGCCCAGCACACCAGGACCCACCTCTCACCAATGCAGTGACCCCATGCCTGCTTTTTGCGGGGTGATTTTCCACTTAAACCACTTATTCAGCCCAGATCCCAAACTACTGCAGATCCAGGCCTGGCCTAACCTGGTTCAGCTAACCCGGCTCAGCCAGCCTAATATAACAGCACCCATTTTTAGAAGGAAAGGGTCACTTGGGGCAGGAAGGGATGCGGTGCGGGATGGGGCGCTGCCAGGGATGCTGCACTGCATTGCTCACCAGCTCTGTCTTCTGTCGTATCTGAAATAATAACTTCCTCACCCAGGGAGAAGAATCCCCAAAGGCATCCGACACACCGCTACCTTTCCTACCGGAAAATCCGTCCTGCAAGCAGAGCCCACTCAGGTGCGGCCTTGGTGGTGGAGCATCCCATGGAGGAAGTATGGGATCCAGATGCCAGGAGTAGGGTTTGGTTTGTTTTAAATATAAGGCATACGAAAAAGCCCAAGCAGAGACTATTTATTGATTTTAATGAAAATAATATGTTGCCTTGAATGAGGATGTTAATTAAAAGGCACCCGCTGCTGTTTATCGCTGCCTGAGTCTCTGGCAGCAGTAAAGAGAGAAACGAGTCGGGTAGCTCATGCCAAAACCTCCCTGTGGGGAAGGTGGATGTTGCCGGGAGCGGGATGCGGGGCCGGAGCGTTCCTGCTCCTCTCTGCTGGGAGGGAGCAGCTCCAAAAATAAACTTTTGTGAAAGGCGGGCCTGGCAAGTGATGCTGCTGGAAAAGGAGGACTAAAGCTCACGGTGCAGCCCACCCCAGCTCTGCTCCGGCCAGCCCAGTCACTCGTAGTGCGTGGGTGTGGGCAAATCCCGCCCCAGCTCCCCTGTTTACTTAATAATTTCACACAATAGCATCCTTTATATAGATAGATTTTTTGTTTTTATTCTCCTTGTTATGCATGAGACCACTACACAGACAAAGAGGCACCATGCGCATAAAAACTTGCTACATCTTGCCTAGAGGCAGCAAATTTAAAAGCAAAATTGAATTCTTAAGGCCCCATGGAAAGTCACTGAACCTGCCATGCAAGGTCTGTTGGCACAAAGGCAGGGACGCTAAATAAAAACCCCTGGGTGAATGCTATATTTTTCTGACAGAGATCCAGCATGCAAAGGCACCAGGCTCAGAAGCGGGGTAGAGCTTCTGAGGTGATTTTTTTGTCTGGAAAAGAGATGATTTTGGTTCATGAAGCATCCCACTCGCTTGCTGGTAGTTCCCCCGGTGTGCTGGCTCGCTGGGGTTCTTGCTCATCCCCCATTTCTGGCCCTGGCAGCACCTCTTCCCTCCACAAAACCCTCTCAGGGGTTTGGAGGGCTTGTAAGATGATTTTTCCCCCCAGCCCTCAGTAACCCTTGAGCATCACCCTCGCCTTTCTCCTCCAAAGTCGTGTTCTAATGAACAGTGGGGGGTCAAACACCACTCCCGGCGCGAGACGCAGAGTCCACTCTTACTCCTTGAAGAGCTTTGATTTCCTTTCAACCCTCCTTTTCCCCTGCCTTGTACAACCCACCTATGCACCCAAAAAATCTCCAACTTCCACTGTGGGAAGGGGGTGTTTGAGCACAGAACTGGGCCCCTTGGCCACCCACAGAAGGGCTCAGAGCCCTGCGCACACTCTGGCTCTCTCCAGGAACGTGGGCTGAAGCTGAGGATGCCGAAATCTATAGAGAAAATACATTGGGTTGCTTTATTAAGCAATAATCTACTAAGAGCGCTTCTGTGGGCTTTGGCCTACTTAATACGGAGCTTGGGGCTAAAAGCAATGTCAAAGCCAAGATCAACCCATTACTGGAGGTAATTCCTATAATTTTCTATTAGATTACTGGTATGAGATGTTCAGAAGCCTTCCAGAGGCTTTTGAAGTATCTGAGCTTTTTTCTGCTTTCCCCTTCAGCGTTAACTCTCGCACAGCCCATCCGCGGCTGCTCTTTTCGGGGGGTACCCCATGTCCCCCCCATGCACGGGGGAGACGGGGGCAGGCAGGGACGTGCCCAACGTGCTGGTGCAGAGGTGGAGCCCGGGGTCCGCGTCGTCTAAGCATAAACAGTGCTCTGGGGGACTTTGCAACCAACGATTAGACATGTTTACTCATGTATTCGCCAAAGGTGCCTCCCCGAGCTCCCAGTAAACAACACCAAGATCCACCTCTCCTCTGCAGAGACCTCCCAGGGCAGATCCTGACCTCCCCGAGGCTCGTGGCGGGGATGGCTATGTTACCCTGGTCCGTGGCAGCGGGATGCCCAGGTCTTGCCCATCAGATGGTGGCAAGTTTGTGTAGATGGGGAAGAAAGAGAGAGCGCAGCCATTCACCTGTATCGACCCTGTTTCTTGCCAGGCTCAACCACATCAAACAGCCCGTGCGGATTACTCAAAATTCAAGTCAAGCTGCGTGCGGCGGCGGGCAGGCAGGCAGGCTTCGCAGGGCTGGTCTCGCAGCCTGCCCACGGGCACACCGAAAACAAATGCATTGAAACATTTGGTTAGAAAATGGTTTGGGTTTTAGGTTTTTTTTTTTTCTTTTTTCTTTCTTTTTTTCCCCTGGGTCTGCAAGCCGAGGGTGAGTCATCTCCCAGCTTTCCTCAATGAGAGATCTAAAGCGCTTTAAAAAAAAACCAGACAAACCAAAACACGTCTGTTGTTTTAATCACAGCTCGGTTTCACAAGACATAGCTGGTCTGGGCTGTGATGCAACCGGGTCTCTTCTTCCAAGTCACACATGCAGATTTTTATGTTTCTTCTGAGATCCTCTACCAGACTGGCAAAGCTGCTCTTCGTGCACCCCCAGACCTCCCCAGGGACCTCCTGTCCCATACATCTTGGAGCACGTGTGATAAGCAGGACTTCTTGCCTTATTTTTTTCCCCTCCAGCATGGGATGAGGCAGTTGCTATTCTTATTTAAACAAGCAGCCATTGCCATCAGCTGCCCAGCAAGGTAATGGTGTTGCTGTGCGTTAGCACCCGAAGTGCCAAGTGGTTTAGGAGCTGGCGCACTGCGGCTGCATGCACTGGTGGCCAAACACAGCTTGCCTTCTCCTCTGGCTTAGTGCCCGCTGTGCAAATGCATCCGTACGTGTATGAGGAAGGTTAAGGTGTGATTTGTTTTGCCCGTGGGAAGGTGGCGAGCTGCAGCCTGAGGGATTTCTGATATAACAGTCGATCTTTATCCAGGGCTAAAACTCAGCCAGAGATCAGGGCAGACCATGGCGTACAGGCAGAGCCAGCATGGTTTGCCTGCTCTGGGAGTGCTCTGGTGAAAAATGCAACAGCGATGGGCTCCAGGGCTTGCTGCTGAGCCTGCAAAGGCAGGCGGCCACGAGGAGCCTGGCATGAGGACACTGGAGCAAAGGGCAGAGCTGTTTTCTCCTGCAACAGCTAAGCCCAGGCAGCTCCGTATGCAGAGCTGTTTGGTTTTTTTCCCCTTGCATTCAACGCAAAAAGAGAGCTCACAATCCCAGTCTGCTGCATTTTCCCCCTCCCCTCCAAAAAAAAAGTGCCCCCCCAAATTGGGGAATGAGTGGGCATATTTATGAACTGAGAGAACATCAACCGCAATGTTATTTAAAAGTTTGTTTTCTGACGAGCATGGGCTTTTGCATGATATAAATCAGCCGATGGGTTGTGTTCTGCTGCGAGTTTGTTTTTTTGATCTGAAGGTGATATTTCCATTGCTGGGAAACACCTGGAGAAGCCTTGCGTCCCGCGGAAAATCGTGCTGGGCTCTTCCCATCTGTTGTCAGGATCGCTTGCCACGTGTTATCATTTAGAAATGAGCTTTTTTCATTTGGACAGGCAGGAAAAGCAGTTGGGAAACATTGCAGGCATGAGTGACCCACGGAGCCTTTTCCCTCCTCCCTTGTATCCTGTGTCTCCTGGGGGAAACAGAGCACCCAGCTAACATAGGCTCCTCCGTTATGTGCTTAATGTTAGACAGCCTGGATCTGGCTCATGAGCCTTCAGAGAGCCGATGCTGATCGTTCAAAAGGAGCGTGAGCTGCCCAGTTAGCTCCAGTGGGTACCAGCTCCAAAAGCTGCTGGGAAGTGTTGGGAGGACCTTGCCAGCCCCCTCCCTCACCCTGCAATGGGCTTGAGCTCTTACACCACAGAAATTCCCACCTTCTCTTGAGAACCGTAAGTTTTCAATGTCTCCAAACATCAGCTCTCAAAATCTGCCTCTCTACAATGCATGGGAAACGTAGCCCTTGATTTATTACGAAAAATGTACATTATAAAAATATTAAACCTGCTTATTGTATTATACGCATTTTTCAGAAAATGGCTTTCCTTCAAGCACGAGGCCAACCCTGCTCATATGGGCACCCATCTCCCTCATACCAAACCCGGCCCTTCCCATATTCAAGGGGAAAACCAACCCTTGAATCCTCCCCGGGGGACGTGCAGCCCCCAGGGGCATCCCCTTGGGGGTCCTGCCCTCCTGACCAGCAACACGGCGGGCTTGGGCGCCGGGTCCCGGGGCAGGCAGGCTGGCGGTAAGCCCCTCAGCATGCCCCGGGGCCGCATCCAGCTCTGCAAGGGAGCTACGACGTCCCCATTTTATGGATGGGGCCTCTGAGGCCAAACTTAATGAAGGGAAGGCGGGATGTGGCAGGGGGCCAGGGACCCTTTGGGAACAGGGAGGTGGGCAGCAGGAGAGTGGCCATGGGTTTGGTTTCTGAGGGGCAGGCAGGACCCCCTCCCGGCCTGGGAAACAGCGTGGGGAAGGGCTCGTCCCAGCCACCCGTGGAGCCCCACACCTGAGGAGCATCAGGCAGTTGTCTGCAGGACTACAAAAGGCTGCAGCCAGGTTCAGTATGTGCTTAGAGGGGTGTTTATGATATTCCTGTGAAAAGACAGGGCTTGTGCAGCTGGTATCAGGCTGAGGAGCTGCTCCCTGCAGAAAGGGAAGAAATGCTGTGAAACAGGTAGATTGGAAGCAGTGGGGTGGTGCTGCTGCTTCTTGTGGGGTGTTCTGCTCCATGGGGCTATGATGTGGGTCTGGGTGTTGAAACAAGGAGCAGGGGGATTTTAAAACAGGAGTGTCTCCTGGAAAAAAAGAAGTTGGAGCTCTTGGCAATTGCAGGAGTCACTTATGGATCTTAGAGGGAGGATTTTCTTTCTGGTCCAGGAGCCTGGAGGTAGTGACAGAGCAGTCTGAGAAGCCCCTGGGGTCTGTGTGTGGAGACTTTGCTAGGAGGTTAATGTACCTCTGCCCTGTGGTATTTTAGAATTGTGCTGTTTGATTGCAGGGGTCAGCAGGGCCTGGAAGCATGAATGCAAGAGTATGTGTTTGTGTGGGTGTATAGAAAGGTGCCCCAGAGGGCAGCTCTTCCCTGGCTGGTATCATCCAGTGCTGAGCCAGGGGCTCTGAGAGAGAAGCTTTGGTGGAAAGAGCACAAGATGCTGCATGAAAGGGATGGGGTAAAAGCTTTTGGTCCTGAACACAACACTGGAAAAAATGCACTGGCAGACTCGCTGAGATTAGCAGGGGTTTTGAGAGTCACAAACCCTGTGGGTTATCAAACACTCCTTCAAACTCTGCTCCTGCCATGGAGGAGGACGACCAGGCGTGCATCTTCCTCTTCATGTGGTGAGCCACGTGTGCTGCTGTGCCACAAGCTCACCAGCGGCACAGAGTTGAGTGAATGTGGCCTTGCAGGAAGGCTGTGCGTTTTACAGCAAGGTAGGAGAGTAAAGAGCATGTACACCTATATGCTCTCTCCTACTAAACATGGTAGATGTTGCAGGTGGTCTCCCTGTGCGTGGTGCTGGGTGCTTTGGGACAGGGGGACTGAGCAGCCACTGCTACAAGAGGGTTTGTTTGGTGGGGTGGGGGGTTGAGGCAAACAAATTGAATATTCCCCTGCCAGGCTGTTTAGGAGTTAGTCCAGCTCGCCCCTTGCATGCTGGAAAGGGAAGAGGAAAGGCTGAGGCTCTGCTTGACCCCCATGCTGGCTGCACATAGCTGGTGCACTCAGGAGGAGGGTGCAGCAGCTCAGGAGAGGGTCCTTGCTTAGATCATAGCCCCTGGGGTGCCTGGGAGGGATATGGTCGCTGCTGGCTGAAACAAATCAACCAAAGGGGCTGAGGAGGACCGAGCAGCATTAGCCGTGGTTATTTTTGGTGTCAGGCCTTGATTTGAATAGAACAACAACCACAGCAGCAGGAAGGCGAGGAGCTGTGGTAGTAGATCTAGAGAGTGATTACCTCTCCCCATGTTGCTTCTTGTGCCTGTTGCCTGCTGGGAGCTTGGGTCTTCTCTGCCTGACCCTTGCAGCCTGCTGCACCCCACAAAAGGGTCCTGGTCCCATCCGGGCACAGCCACTGCAATGAGATCTGCAGGGCGAGGTGCTGATGCCCGGGCTTCGTTAGTCCTCTCCCTGCTGAGAGCTGTGCTGCCATCCTCCTAGAAAGCATGAGGTTTTCTAACTCAGAATAAGCTATTTCCAGTGTAAATCCTGTGCAGAGCTGGCACAGGAACCAAGCACGCACAGAGGGAGTGCGGTGGCCCTGACTGCTTGAGGGAAGTGGGCTGAGAGCTGGGCAGCTCATGACTCGAGTGTGGGGCTGCCCTCCTGTTCATCCCTGTATGCCCTGAAAGCAGACAGGGAGGCTTGGGAAGAGCGAGAAAGAATGGCCTTGGCATTCCCACACTGTGCCCTAGCTGGGCCCTCCTCCTAATTTAAAGCAGGCCAAAATTAAGTGAATCGTGAAATCCTGCCAGTGTTTTCCTAGAGGGGCAGGAGCTGTTGGGAAGTCCCAGCACACTTGCCATGGGGAGGGAAGCAATACAGGACCTGGCACATTGGCCCAATGCCATCAGAGGATCCTCTTCAGCTGGCTTTGTCTCAGCTGGGGTCAGCCACAAGCAATCACAGTGGCCGAGGTGCAGCATTTGCCACTGGGCACATAGCTCCCCATGGCTGGCCTCAAAGGTGCCCTGTTCAAGGCAGAAGAGGAAGCAAGAGCCTATTTGCATGCTGCAGCTACACCCTGCCTCAACCAAATTACCAGCAGATGAGCACAGGCGCACCTCCTGCCTGTTCCCTAATTTATGGCAGCAGAAGCAGGGAGGGGAAGGTGAGGGGGAGTAGGGGAGGGAGCAGCAAACATGGCCATTATACATGCAAATACAGTACTTGCTGGTTCTTTAGTGTTTTCCCTCTGAGCACCCCTGTGTATTTTCCCATCGCTATCGAACTGGTTGTTATTCTGCTTATTTTGGGGTGCAAAGGGCTTGGCAGGGAGAAGGGCAGCTCATGCCATCCCGTCCCTGCTGTGGGTGCCAACAGTGCTGGGTGTCTCCATCCCTGTGCCTGCCCAGCCAGACCTGCCCGGGCACCCGGGGCTGTGTGCGGGCAGAGCCAGTGCCCACACCTGCCTGCGTGGCCGTGTGGGAACCCTGGGGCTTGCCCGAGGCCACGCACTGCGTCTGGGACGGAGAACAAAGCCGGCGCTTCACCCCCTTGCCGACCCGAGCCGACTTCCTCCTTGGAGTATTTACCACTTTTCCAAGGCAGCTTCCCATGGGGACAAGCCAAGCAGAAACACCCGTGGGGCTGGCCGTGGGCGCTGGGGAGGAGGTGTCCTCCTCATTTACCTGGTGGAGCTGCTGCCTCTGGGGAGCCTGGCTACGAGATGGGGATGCGCTGACCCCCCCCACCCCTTGCTCCGGAGCCCTTTTGGGAGGCACACCTCAGCCTTGGTACCTCTGGCTTTAGGTTGATCCTGTTGGAGAGGCTGAGGTTTGCCTGTCCCTGCAAATCAGAAGCAAACCTGCTGAGCAACTTTGGTACTAAAACAGCTAGTCCAGGATTAAGCAGTGGGAGAGCAGGATCAGTCCATCTGCAGCTCCTCCAGAAAGGCTCTGTAATGAAGCGGTCCTTTGTGCATAGCAGGAATGGAAACAACAGCCCTCAAGTCTGACCCCAGACAATTGTTTTCAGCGAAGAGGGCTGGGGAGGCAATTAATAATGTTTAAACGAAAGAAATAAAAAAAGCAATACTGTATCTAGAAATTCTTCTGAGGGCCAGAGCCGTGACAGAAAGATATATGCTTTAGCATTTCTGTCAGAATAAATGACCCTCCTGAGAGAAGGATTTTTTGAGGCTCTTTCTGCCCCACTGGACATAATTTAAGAAATGCATTACCACTAAAAATCACTAATTTTAGCCAGTAGATGAGTTGCAAAGGGTCATGTTTTTCCTCATATGCTGGAAGGACAGGGGATACGTTATTAGAGAGCCATAATGCAAACAGTTTCTGATTAGAAGAGACCATCGTCGGCATTTCTCCAATTAGGCATGGGCATCAAGTTCCCCGGCACGCAAAGGGGCTGTTAGCAAACCTTCGTCTCCTCTGCTGGGAGCAGGGGAGTGGGCTGAGAAAACGCAGCCCATCTCTTCAGAGCTGCTGTGAAGTTTCTCAGCAAGAGCCAACTTTTTGACTCCAGCTGCCAGTGTGCTCCAGCCCTGCTGCAAAGGGACCCCCTCTGAGAATAAGAAAAGAGGGTGTTTTTCATGTCTCCTTCCAGACCTTGCCCTTGCAGAGGAGCAACACAGTGCTGGTTTTTCTACAACATGGATGCTTGTCCCCTGAGATGTGAACCCAGACCACCAAATTCATTTTGTAGAGACCACCAAATGGCCATCTGAGATCAATTAGCTTGTCATTACTCATCCCCATCAGATCTGAACTGCTGACCTACAAGTGAAAGTCCATATAACTGTCTCCCAGCAATGTGCAGACCCATCCAGCTATCTAATGAGAGAGCCTCCTCCGTAAACAAAGCTGAGGAGGTCGTGTCTGGCCGTCTATCGCCTGCTCCGATTAGCTTGAGCCTAAGGGCCAAGTTGAGCCTAGCTTGATGAAGAGGTAGGAGTCTCTGGGGCACCCAGCTCTGTGACAAGAGGCTGCTGACTGGAGGAGAACGGCTCCCGTTAATGGCAATTTCAAACAATTTTAGAACTTGAAATGCCATTTTATTGTTGCATTTGAATGGTTGCATTGTTATTTTAAACTGCTATTCATAACTAGTTGGTAGTTGAAATTACAGCCTTATTTATTGAAGATACTAAATATGCAATCTGGAGGCAGTATTTATTGGGTTGTGTGTATTGAAAGTTTATTATTTAGATGAGGATATTTAACATGGAAGGAGATACAGCCCTTTTAATTAAAGGAGTGTGAACTTGACTGAAGCATTTGCTGCCTGCAAAGGCTGCAATTATCACACATGATTGAATTCTTTGTTTAAATTTAAAAGATTCACAGCCCCTTTCCTCATTTAAATTTATGTGTTCTTGCATACCTGTTTTCCATAGCATATGGGGATATATACATTAGTCTGAACATAGCATTAATCTGAACTTTGAATTACTTCAGGACAGCTGGGAGGCAACAGTGGGTTTTACACCGTTTGGGAGAGTTACTCCAAATTTCCAGAGCTTTGGCACGTGGAGATGCCCCAGTGCAGGTGTGGTGGGTGGTGGCTGGGCATCTCATCGTATGGGCTTGGGAGCATCGTTGGAGGTAGCGGTTCTCTGCCCCCATGGAGGGTCACAGCTCCCTTCTCTCAGCCCCCTGCTCTGCAGGAGATGGTCTCCAGCAGGCAGGCCCTAAAACAGCTCAGGCTGTAAATCATCCCCTCCGTGCAACTGAACTTGGCTTCAACTTGGCATGGCTTCAGCTGGGTCAGTACCTCCAAAGAGCAAGATGCTGCCAGCATTGCTGGGGCTTTTGCTCATCCTTTTCTGGTGTTGGAAATGTAGTTGTGGGTACCAGTCTGCTTGGGGACATCTTCATGACAGTGGCCAGCGGGGGCAGACCGCTGGCGTGACCTTTCATACATGGCTATGTTCCTCTGAGCACAACTGTCAGGCTTGCTTGTACTTCACTGGTGTTACTACTGTTTAATATTTTGTCCTAAATATAGACCAATTGTTTTTTCCTTAGACTGATGGAGAATTTTATTGTAAGCTGCATTTTCCAAAACCTTCTCAAGAGGGTAATAGCTATCAGGGAAGCAAGCGCTTGTTCCAGTGGGTAACTTTGCATTTGTCTGAAGCTTCCCCACTTTGGGGGGGGGGGGGTGGTGGTGTCCAATGTCAGCCCCTTTATGATTATTTTAATTTAAATACTCAAAGGCAAACAGCAGCAGAACATGACAGATGAGGCTAGTTTGGTGTTAGTGCTGCATAGTAGAAACCCAAGAAGTGCTTTTCTAGTTTTTAGAAACAATGTGCCTCAACCTAGACTGTTGCTATAAAGAGAAAGCTTTTTGGAAATTGCCATAGCTTGGAGAATAATTGGTCTTTTTTTTTTAAATCCTAGAGTTAATCAAAACTATACTCTTTATGATTAAGACTCTGAATGTTTTCTTTACTATACCCTTGAATTCCAAATAAATCAATGCCTCTATGGAATTAATCAATTGACACAAATTTGTTCCACCTAAAATAAATAGTAAGCCTGAGAAAGCAATAGGAAATTGTTAATTCATCACTGCCTGCCTTCCTCCGGTATGTATTTCTCTTAATCAAAATGCAACCTGTTACTCAATCCAAGGAAAACATTTCAAAGAGTCCATCATATGCCACAAGCTTCCAAAACTTTACTAAATCTGATAGCAAGAAAACACCGTACATCTTAGTCACTAATGTATGCTGTGGAAAGATAAATGTAAGGTTCAGTTTTTACCACAGTTGCAGCAACCTGTAACTGATGGCCTTTCCATAAGATTCATGAGTTGATGGAACAGCGGTAGAGGGACATTTCAATATACTGTGTTACAGTCTTAGGTTTCAGTGTTTAAACGAGCAGAAAAAACATCCCGTCTTTCAGGCCTTGATTCAGAACAAATCTGAGGCACAAGCTGGAGTCTCATTCAGGTCAATGGCTTTTAGGCATGTGCTGAATAAATGTCTTCCTGAACCAGGGCCGTACTTGCAAGCACCGGTCATTGGAAACATATTGGCAATGTAAAGAAAGCAGCTGCTCTTGATCTAGTATTTCTGCCTTTACAAGTCAGGATAAAGCTGTGCTTGACAAGCCAACCCTCTGGGGCTAGGACAGTACATCTTGCAAGAAAATCCCACAAGAGTAATGAAACTACGGAAGAAAAATGAGGCTGAAGCTTATGTTCCACTGCTGTTAAAGTACCTCTGAGCTACATGCTAGGTGTGTGTGTCTTGCTTGCACCGGGAGTGCAAGAAATGGAAAAAGGGTCCTTTCTTCAGCTCCAAGCCATCAGCAGCTGGAGCACCTTCTGCCCCAGATGACTGTTTCAATAGCTGCTGCTGGCTCAATACCTCAAGAAACTGTAATTGTCCTTTTGAACACGCATCTGCTCACAGGTGCTTGGCACTATATTTAAGTTAGAGGTTCATTAGCAGAGAAACAGGCGCGCTACTGGGCAACACTTGTCATAGCAAAGGCTTCACGTGCTTAAAATGGAAATTAGGAAATCAAAAAGATGATGAAGGTATTTAAATGGTTTCTGAGTAGATTAATGGAAAATACAGGAAAGCGAAGAAGGGAACATGGTCTCTGTGAGGGTCCAAGAGTTTCTGAAACACTTGGTAGGATAGGGCAAGGATGCATTAGAAAAGTTCAGTGCTGGGCTGCTTTCACAAACATAAGCAAATAGTTGGTGGGAATATAACTAGCTGCTACAGGAGACAGAGGCTGTGACTTGAGGTCTTCGAATTGCAGTTGCTGCTTCACTCTAGCCCATATTATGAAGCTGAGCAGGAATATAAACTACACCTCAGCTTCCCTACCTCTGCTCTCAGGATTTGGGGTATTTTTTTAACCGTCTCCAACGTGTTTTCTGAAGCTTTTGAAGAGAAAGCAGGATGAAAAAAAGCAAGTACTTTGTGGAACTGCTAATGAAGAGAAAGTGCTGAATTTTAGTCTCCTTTTAATCTTTCGGTGGTCATGTGTTCATTGGCTACATATGTTTTCTTACAGAGCAAAGCATAATCAGCTTTGCATCCTGCATTGCCATGAGCACTTCCTCTTCAGTTCAAAGGCAGTGCAGAGGAATCGAGATGGAGAGACCCAGCTTTATGTCCATATTCATGCACACCCCTGCTTTGACTGTACTTTAAATGTAGCTTCTTGCACTTAATAACATGGGGCTCACGATCCTGTTTTCTCACTTCTGTGTTGTGGCAATGTCACTTTCCTTGGAGAAAAGCTCTTGTTTGTCATTAAACACCAGTGTTTGAGAAACAAAGTGGAGGAGGATGGTGCTTTCAAACCATGGGCAGCAGTGTGTTGAACAGCCTACCTCTGTGCTTGGGACTGCAGTTAGTCATCCGAGGTACTCCATTTTGCCTATGTAAGCATAAAAAAGGTGGATTACAAGCGGCTTCAGAGAAAAATGTGCAGGCCCGACTTTCAAAGCGGTTTGCACGCTCTTCTCATGAAGTGGTGTGAAAGCTGGTGTGCGGGCAGCGGCCGTGGGAGCAAGAAGCTCCCAGGCAGCAAGTTCAATCGCTGCACAGTGCTCCTGGGCTTTTGTTAGATGTTTGCTGACAATCGCGTTATTCCTAAATGCAGTGTTAGTGATAAATGCTGGGAAACGGACCCACGGGAGAGCACTGCTAGGACTTTCTGTACTCCTGTGCCTGGGTGGGGACAGTAGTGGTGTGTGGCTTTGACAGTGAGCTCTGGTTACCCAAAGACCAGACTGCCTCAACCAGCTTTAATTTCAGCATGCTCCATAGTAATTCAGGGACTGTAACTAATTGAATTTAAAATGACTAGGGTATTTTTTTGAGTGGACAGAAAGTGGAGGCTTTTCCCAGCTTTGTGTTCTCAGGGGGAATTTCCTGGAGACGCTTTCAGGTATCTATGGCCTCTTCTATGGGAGATAAAACTCCAGCCATGTACAGCTTAAGGGAGAAAACCCACTGAAACTCAGCCTTTCACATCCAAGATGTACAGTGTGGTGAGTGACACACCTTGAAAAAGAGAGAGTTGGACCTTAAAGCTCTGCTCTGAAATGCTTTATCAGCAGCTTTTACATGAAAGTTAAAGTAGTGCTGCTAAGAACAATTTCCCTGGTTGTTGAGCAGTGCCCAGACTATGTCTCTCCTTTGGCAGAGAGAAACAGGTCTGCCACGACAACTTACTAACTAGGAAGGAGCAGCAAAGTACTCGGTAGTTAAGCTTGTTTTCCCCTTCATAACAATCTGCAAGTTTTACCTCGGAGGTGATGAAGGACTATGCTGCCTGCAGGCAGAACTTCCAGGAAGGTAATACTTGAGCACCATTGCAGGTTGTCTTCAGCACACTTTCATCCAGACTGGTTACGAGTGAAGCCGAAGGTGTGAATCCCTTGAATCTGTACTTGGCTTTTACTGGAGGAAGAAGCCTAAACTGGGTGGCCAAACATACCCCTTCTTGATTCTAAAACAGTAGCATGAAAAGCGCACCTGGTTTTCATCTTTGGAAATGCATGTTGCTTCAGGTTCCTGCCAGATAAAGACATATTAAAGGGCAAAACTCTGAAATGGCAGTAGACTCCTTACGAGAGCAGAAAAGAGCCATTAAGATACCACGGTGGAAAATGAGTACATTGCCAAACCGAGTGAGAGCAGATGTGATAGAAGCTGGGATCCAACACTGTGGGAAATCAGTCTGCAGAGTGCAAAATGAGAACAGATCCTAAATTAATTGTAGCTGTTTCTCATCTAGAGGCAAACCAAAGAAAAACAGGTGAACAATTTGGTGCTACTGAGAAAATGACCATAAATATGAAGGATGTGAAAATCAAGTCTTAAAAGACAATGGGGTGAAAGAAACCAGAAACCTCTGGATCTCAAAAGATCTGTGTGCTCAAAACTGGTACTCATAAATACGTTGGGACATGACAACATCGAGGAAGCTGCTGTTAAGAGCAAAAGAGAAGTGGTGAGGAAACAAGCTGTTCCCAGGGTCATGAGCTGCCCACCAGACATCCTTGGCTGGGCAGTGGTAGGGTGTTCTCCGCTGAGTCTTCTGACACTCTCAAGTGGCTTCCTCCAATTCCCAAAGGATTCCTCTTTGACCTTCTACAATTAAAATGAAGCCTTGAAAGAGAAGGAACAGAAGCAGCAAATAAACAGGAATTCCCATTTTCTGAAGTAGTTAGACACGTAGTGAAGACCTGCCAGGTTGGAAGTAAAGGGAAGATGCTGAAAAGTAGATGACGAAAACGGGGAGGAAAAGCTCCCATCCAGGATCTTTCCTCAGAAAGACAAAGCACAGCAGACTGCTAGATAAAAGGGAGGTATGCACCCTTGGATCTAACAACAGAGTGGAAATCCCCTGGCTGGAGAAAAGAAGAAAGAGAGGATGAGGTAGTGTAAGGAGATCCTAGAGTACTGGGCTCAGATAAACCCTAGAGCAGAAGAAGAAGCAGCCAAAAAAAGGAACTCCATCAATCAGTGGCCATGAAAACGTGTGCATGAACTTTTCTGAAATTCCCAGGGAGAAGAACAATTTGGGTTGAGAAGCAATGAATGCAGAACTCTAAATACCAGTGTCACCAGCCCTACCCGAACTAGTTTTCTATGAGCATGGGCAAGTCGCACAACCTCCATGTGCCTCTGCTTCATCACTTCTGTCAGATGGGGGTAGATATATTCTCTCTGTTAAAACATGGATGTGAAAAATGGATCACTTCAACAGTTATAAAATCCTTCTACTAAGGGAAGAGCATTATTGCTTATTGCTAGCATCTGTAAATGATTGCGTATAGAGTAAATACTGAGGAGTCTCGATGTGTCACCTGGTTCACTTTTAAGCTGCTCTTTGCTACGGCAGGGATGGTTGCACTTCATCTGCTTCTGACAACCTCCTGTGAGGGAAACTGATTTCTCCTGGGAAATCTATCCCAGGACTCAAGTTATCTTTACAGTTAAATGTTTTCCTGATCTTGATCTTGCTGCTGTGATTTGAACCCATTCATTACTGCTCACCCTATCATAGGTTTTTGTAGATAGAAGAGGTGTCTGCATTTCTCTGAGTGGGTATGCACCGATCAACTGTGTCGGGTGGTTTTCCTTGTAAGAAGCAGTCTGACTGCTTAAAGCTTTGCTGAAGCTCAGCTATTTAGGCTAAAGCTTTTCCATGCCAGGCATTTCCCTCAAGCTGTTTTCCACCCCCTGCTTTTTTCCTCCTCTTTGCCTTTTTGTTCTAAAATGCAGCCAAAAATCTCAGCTGTTTCTGAGAACGAGGTTAGGGAATGATACCGCTGCATTATGGCTGAATGGGAGAATTTTGGTGATGGGACTATTTTTGGAAACCTTGAGTTCTCTGATCTGAAATCTGGGAGCAGGGCTGTGACTTGAAGGTCAGCCAGCCAGGTGCTAACGCCCCCAAAATGACAGCTCTCTGTGGTGGACACGGGTCAGCTGGTCTGGCTCCAGCCTGGGAATCTCAGTTGATACTGAGATGTTCTTGTGAGATGTTCAGGAGTCACTTTCCTTGTCCTGAAATGACTTTCTGTGCAAAAAAAGTCTCACCCTGCACAAAGTCAGTTTGACACTGGACTAGTAGTAAAGCGAGGTGTGGAGATCACTACACCTGTGTGCCTTTTTTCTTCTTGTTGAGTCCGCCGGCCAAATTCAAGCAAATTTGAGAGTGGGAGGGAAAGCAGGTTTCAGAAATTCCTTCGAAAGCCTTTAAATTAGGTGGTATGGGTGAAAGGGGAGAACAGAGGTGCAAATCTTGAGGAAACCAGCCTACCTTTGTTTCAATGCTCCCCAGAGCAGCTTGTGTTTGTGTAGAACACTGTCATTTAACTCCCCTGTGACAGGATCCAGCTTTGTGTTTAAGCTGTATTTTTCCTCCTTCAGCTTTCAAGGGTGGTTTGTTTGTTTTTTTTTTTTTTTTTTTTTTCCCAAAACAGTTAAGACTGTTCAAAATCTAGGATCTCTGATGAAGCCAGATCTGCCTTTGATACACATTAATCATGGCTGGATTATGGGGTTGGAGTAGCCACTGGAATTTCTTTCTAGTGAAACTGGAAGTGACCTTTGCTTCTCCTTGTTCTGTGGGTCAGTCTTGAGCTTAACTGGACATCTACAAATGCTGCAGCTGCTAATGGAGACCGCAAAGGTGACTGAGAGGTGAAGAGCAACCTCTGCCACTCTTGTGTGTTGCTTCTTTCGCTGCTGCCATAGGGTTGGCTTGTAGATGTCTTGCTGGTCTCCTTCCTGTCGTTAAGCACAGGCCTGGGCAGGGGGAGCAAAGCACAAAAATGCAGCAAATTACAACGCTAAAGACTTGAGGGGGGGAAATCCACATCTAATAGGAAAATCCTATGGTAGAGTGTGCTGAGGAATCTGTCTTGGGACATAAAGAAGGCAAAGAGGCAGCTGTAAATACACCCTTCAACCTGGAATGTGCAATCAAATCTGCATGGGGAAATTCTTGTGCTCTTACGAAGTCAAGGGAAAGTCTATGAGACTTTATTCTGACCCAGGGTGTGCCCATTTGGATCAAGGTGGGGGACTGGGGCCATCCTAATTCCTAGTCAGTAAAAACAAATAGCTCTAGCAACAGAAGAGAAGCATGAAAACAAAGTTACTGTCAACACCCTGCCTCTTTGAAATCCCTTCCAAATTCTCAAAGGATAAGATCAATGTGAACAAAAACAATAACTGCACTATATTAAAAGAAGGTGAAAAGGCAGCTCCCTCAGCAGTACACACCCAAGAAATGGGCTCTTTGCTTTCTTGGAGCTGACATGAGGCAGGCAGAGTTTGGTAGCACCCCAAAGCAGCAGCCAGGTGTATTTTTTCAACTTTGTGAGCTCCATAATGAAAGCAGCAGTCGGCACCCCCTGCGCCAGAGCACTCCAAACCTGCCCGTGATGGAATGTGCTGATAGAGAGGAATATTTCCTTGCAGATTTGGTTTGAGACAAATTTAAATATTGCTAATTTCCAGTATTGGCCTCAGCAAGAGACTTCACCTCTCAGTGATCCATCTGTAAATGGTGGCAGCTCTTCCTAGCCTTGAATGTCTAATTAGACAACAGGCTTCATGACTTTGTCTCTCAGTCTCTACATTCACCTAAGTGGCACACTGATTTCTCTGAAAGCACAATAAAACAGCTGTCGATCCATTTGTTATGACGTGATGTGGCAGCCTGGTGTGTTAGGTGTATGGAAATGTAAGTTTTTGATGTGTTTAGTGTGTAACAAGACAGCAGAACTCTGCTCAGTTCTGAAATGTAACTTTCCCCTTGAAAATGAAATTAATTCTTTATTCTAAAAATCTTGTTCTTACTTAATCTGATAGTTTGATAGTCAATGTTTTGCTGCCTTTTATGGGGCAAATTTGAAGTTGGCCATGTGTCATAAAGGTGGATAAAGTGTGAGTGACCAAGAGGACTGAATGGCAGCAGAAAAACTTTAACTTATAGTATCTTCAGGAAAAATTCCTAGAAACAGAACAGGGGATTTTAACAAAGTTCTCACTAAGATTAATGCAAGTTGTGCTGATAAATCCTCTGGAGTTCTCGGACTCTTTTAAACAAATATGGAATTTTGGAAAGAGACGGGGTTTTGTGCATAAACTTCTTTGTTTCTCACCAGCAAAACATTTTCAGCTAAGATGTGCCTATGGCAAATCTCCCCTACTGTGAAGCTTATTGATATTTTTATTTCAGTTAGGCAAAGTCTTAAAATCCTTGATTACAGTTGGCAGTTCATTTCTGCTTTGACCATGGAGAAGGTAAAAAAGCTTCAGAAATGCAATTGCTTTCCATCACTGGATCTATGAGAGGAAAGAATTATAGCTCAAAGCTTACAAGAATAATCTCCCTTGAATCTGAAGAGTCACTCGGACATTGTGTCGCAAGACTGAATCACCTCTAAGAGTTGTACTGGGTATAATCAAAAGTATAACAGACTATAACACAGCTTGCTCAGTGATAAACATTCACATGTGAAACAAGAAGAGGGCTTTGAGTCACTCTGTTTAGCTTTCTCCCCCATCATCTCAAATTCAACCCATGAGCAGCTATTAATACAAGTGCTTGGTTTCCATGTTTTGAATTTGAATGGACCCTGTCCTGCTCATGCAGGAACAAGAAGGGATGGCTGCAGGACCAGATACTCGTGCTGTCCTGCACAGGAGCTCCTCTCTCACATCAGCCACCAACTAGTTTGTGTCAACCAATTTCTCATGGTGCTGTGTATACTAACAGGAAGGGGGAGGGGGGGAACCAAACAAAAAAACCCCTGAAGATTAGAAACAGAAGAGGAGCAAATATAATTAATCCAGAGAGATGATACTGCATTTAGCTTATCAGGTAGAGATTTGGCTGGTGGAGGCTACTAGAGCACATGCATGTTTTGACTGTTTCTTAGGCTCTCTGCTTGTGACTGCTTAGTGTCACCCTGATTCCTTCATGTGGAAGAAAAGCTCAGATATCCCGGGTGGGCAACTTCATGTCCACTATGAGCTGCCAGAGTGTTACAGCTGGGTTGTGCTGGGCCTGAGGAACTGAAACTGCCTGCATTGTCCATTCTCATGTTGCTTCCTGGAAGCCCTTGAGACCTGAAAATCTGCAGGGACTTCTAGAACAGCTACAAGACTACGGATCTTGTTCAGCCCTTTTATGTCTTGTTGTGCTTAATGTTTTAAAAAAAACTTGTAAAAGGCCCTCTACCAGAGCATGCCACCCCCCCAAAACCATGCATATGCTTTTGAAGGAGTTTTCAATGGATTAAGAAATGCAATGTAATGAGACAGTGTGGCTGACAGCAGCACAGTAGATAATACCGTGATAAAAAAGATAAAAAGATAAAAAAGTTATGCCTGAACAACATGCAGTTGAGTGCCATTAGTATTGTCCGTATGCCGATAACAGCATCTTCAGAACTAATTTCACAAAGGCAGTTTTTAAACACTTCCTTTTATGTATGTAGGCTTGGGTGAGTCATGCCTTGTGCTCAGTTAAACTTTCTCTTCATTGCTCAACATCAAGGATAATGACAGTGCCTGCTCTTTACATAGAGATCTTGAGTTCATCATCTGGAGATCTCAAGTCATTTGATAGGTGGGGGAATTGAGGCATGAGAGGTGAAGGGATATGCCCAAAGTCACTTAGCAGGCCAAAGGCAAGGCTGGAAGAGGCACCCAGTCCTGCCCTCTGCTTGCCAGACAATGGAGACTCTGAGTTGAGACAGTATTTCTTTTCACAGTTTGTGCTGTGATTGGTAAAACAAAAAAAGGGGTTTTTAACATAAAAGCTGCATAGTTCCATTGCTAAAACATGTATAGATAGCACAGAATCATAAGACCATGTACCTATTATACTCATCATCACTGTTCCAAATAACCAGCACAAAAGTCAAGTAGCCTTCTGGGATAATCTGGTGTAGTTCTCTGTGTAGCTCAGCCTCTGTTGCATCATTGGAGGAATAATTGGTTCTAATGTTCTCAAGTTCCATTTCATGTTGGTTTCTAGAAAAACATCTGTATTTCCCTGGTTAATTGAAAGAATTTAAACAGATTTTTCAATTCATTATGATGTTGTATTTTCCTAAGACAGTGCCAAGCTCAATAATCAGAGGCTGCCTTCGCTACATCAGGCTCCTGTACCTGGTATCACACTGTACTTCCACAGTTGCACGTCCCTGATCTGTTTATGACTAGTTGCTGGCATGCAAGTGTCAGAAGACTGTTTTCAGGTGGATGTCCCAGGCTGTACAGGCCATGCTTCTGTGGAGATGCTGCACATGTATGTTATTGAAATAAAGGCGGCTACTTCTTCGTGAAGCACGCTGTTAAACTGCCAGTGCTCAAAACCAGAAATAGCCCAGGGTGTCCAAATCACCCGGCTGGGAAAGGAGGGTTGTTTTTACTGGCTTTTCATTTAGGCCTGCTCATGAAGACTTATGTCTCTTGTTGCGCTGTGGTAGTAACCCAGGTTGAAGCAGAGGTGTGAATGCAGATACTCCTGTGCTAGGGTGGTTGTGACTAGAGTGCTTGCCAGGGAGGCCAGGAATTTGGGCTTCAACAGCTTCAGTGTGGGAAAGGTCTCCCATGCCCTGCTGCAGTACTCCAAACGCTTGGGAACAACAAAGGCAGGCAGGAGTCATATTCTGATAAGAGAGAGTCTCATTCAGTTATTTCAAGTAGCACCTGCAGGCATCTCCTTTTAGGAAAAGGGTTCCAGCTTTGGCATCTGGAGTCAGCAGATGCATCTTTCTTGTAGCCTGGTTTAGAGAAAAGAGAGATCAGGTGCTGCTTCCTCCCGCATACCTGCCATGCTTGAGCATTTTTTGACTGGTAGGCAGCTTCCCACTCAGAATGCGAAATTAGATCATTTTGTTTAACTGTTGTGGTATGGCTCTTATCTCTCTTTGTGTGCTATGCAAGATGTTTAGGTATCAACTTCAGACTTAGCCAAGTCCTGAAAGCTGCATGTTGTTGCGTTTGGAGTCCCTACATCCATCTCTGCATAAAGTGCTTCCACAGACGTGAATTGACTCTGATAGCTCATGGCCCTCCTCCATATCCCTCATCAGGGTTGTTTTGGGAGTCCTTAGATAAGATAGATCTTTATGCTAATGTATGCAGGCTAGACACGAAAGGCTGCTCTGGAAGTGAGTTAGAGCATTTCAGGATGGCTTCTGCATGTGACTGTGGGTCCACGAACCGATCAGCAATCGTACCCCATATCACTGGTGGGATGACTTCCATGAGGATATTCCGGCTGCGAGCATTGGTTGTAGTAGCAGGGAAATAAAAATTAGTCTGGGGGAAAGAAGTCAATTCATCTGCTCAATTTCTCCCCCTCTCCCTGAATTTTGTAGAACTCATAAGCATGGACCTTGCGTAAGTGGATTGCATTTCACACTAATGTGCATAATTATATCTTGCAAACAGTTTATTAATGGATCTATAATCATAGAGTAGCTTGTATATACATAACACTGGTGTTTGATTATGCTGCAGCTGCCATAGATCAATGGATACAGAGGAGTCTTGCTCATTAGTGTCTCACATGTGTGAAGTCTAGAGAACAATATAACATCAGTGCCATGCAGTTGTTCATCAAACACTGCTACCTAGGGGAAACCAGAGGTTTTAAAGACCTGGTAGGGAAGGGTTATAGTAAGTGCAGCATATACAGGACTTGCCACTTGAAGAAAGCTCCCTTTCTCAAAAACATCCCATCTGTAAATCTTTAAGTGGTATTGTGTGTCAATTATCCATGCACTGTAAACACCTTAGATCTTATTTTGGAAAAGGGTCTGGTCCGAGAAATCGCTCTGAAAGCAGCATGCCTACAAGCTTGACCATTTCTATTTTCTGAAGGTGACTCACCCAGAGGCCTGATGAAGAGCCTAAGTTCTTGTGAATCAGCAGACCAAGGATTCGCAGACCAAGGTGAGTCTACTAACATTTGAGCAGCCTGAACCACACTGAAAGGGTTTGCAGAGACATCACTGAGACACCTTTAGGAAGCAGTTGCATTTGGTTAGGCACAAGGAAAAAGCTTCTAGCTCGTTTTGGTACATTGATGATACAGCGCTAAAAACTAAAAGCACAAAACAAAATGTTAGGTGAGCTGCAGAATTCCCATGAGTTTGTATCCCATCTCCAACACGATAACCTCAGCTTTCCCCCAGCTACCACCTGCGAAGCTCCTTCGGATCTGTGTTCACTGTCTGCCTGGTGGCCAGCGACTCTGGCCAAACAGCGTAAATAACTGTGGAAATCACACTCTAGCCTTTTTTGCAGCAAAGATGTTAATTTCTGTGCCTCTCCTCTGTCTAGCTAGCAACAAAAAAAGTAGGAACTTCTCTCTCTTTAAGACCTAAATTGCCTTATTAAGTGTTGGGGGCTGAATGGGGTAGAGAGAGGAAGAGCTAGTCCAATTTTATAAGCTTCCCTTGATGAGAAAACAGGCCTAAAATAATTGTTTTCTCCCAGTTATATCTATTTTTATGTAAAGAAATCAGGTGCCTTCACTAAGGAGGTATTCTTCAGAGCAGAAGGTGTTGGTTTTTTTTTTTTTTGGTGTCAGCTTAGTGTAGAGAAACTGGATAAATTCAGTAGAATAGTATGATGCTGTGCCACTGTTTTCCATCTCACCCCTTCTGCATCAGACCAACCAAGGCAACAAACAGAGGCAGTGTCTGATCTGTTGCAGACTTTCCGATAATATTGACTCACTTAAAACAAAAACTTTGCAGTGGAGAGATGAAAACTCCGGGATGACAAATGTTAAACAAAAAGCTGCCTGGAGGAAAGCAGTCAAATTCAATGTTGTTTCCAAAGTCTTGAAAAATATATGCCAAGGTCAAAAACCCAAACTTGCTAGGTGATTATGTCTCCTGTTTCTTATTTTAGAGCTTTACAACCACTCATCTTGCTTTTGACCTTGGTATTTTTTTTTTTTTTGCAAATTGTTGTTTGGAAGAAGGCACAGGCAGTTGGAGGGGGTGAGGAGGTGGGAACTGGGCGATGTGCTAGCAAGTAGTGAAAGATTATTGGAGGTTAAGAGAGCAGATTTCTACCTTATGAAGTTGGCAGTTCTCCTGCAGGTCTACGCTCTTGGTATTGATCTTGCTGTAAGACGAATAGTGATATGGATTTAAAAAAAAGTAAGTCTTATTTGGGGACCTTTAAATGTGCTTGACATTCACAAGAATTTCACTTAAGGGTTGGTATTAATCTAAATGAATCAAGATAACAAATAACACTCATCTGTTCAGTCTCAGTGTATTTTCTTTTAAGATTTGGTTATTATTGAAGAAAGCTTTTAAAATAGTTTTCGGTGCTTTTAACTTCTGAATTTACATGTGTCTGCGTTACAGTAACATGCCAAAAATGGGAAGATGCAGCTTAAACACAGAGTTACCGCCTAAATGCAGTTCACAAATGTATTAAACATCTCTTAGAATATTTTCTACATTTAGAAAAAAAAAATTCTACAGTTTTTTTTATGAAGTCTGTATACAATTAGTTAAGGGATACAGACACTTCCCTCATTTTTTTATTAATTTGCTCGTACTTGATTCAAATCATGCCTTCTGGCTAACCTTAGCATTGCCCTCTCCCAATTTGCATGAGTACATGTAAAGTTAAGATTGTAATACTGAGAGATTAGAAAACCTCATTTCTTTATCAAAAGATCTAATACACTTTAATATTTTTATGTTGGCAATAGGTATCATAATATCTAACTGCTTTTTGGCATGTGCAGCTATTCTTACCATGCTCCAGAGCTGGTAAAAAGCTGGGAGAGTGGTTGTTAAGAAAAAAATAATCACAGTATGTATGAAAAAATGGATTTAGGGACAGGTGATGTATGTCCTGCTGTGCTCCTTGATTGAATTGGCTCCTGTAAAACGCCTCTTTGAAGATGAAGAATCCAGAGTTCAGGCTGCAGCCTTGGTGCTGGGTTTTTAGCATGTGAGTAAGTGAACTTCTTAAGGGCTGGTGAACCCAAGCGCTGGGTTTTTCGCCCTAGGCCGACACCGAGATTTCAAAGACGCCGAGCAGCCCTGCTGCACGTTTTGAAGTGGTGGGTGCTTCTGCTCCCCTGGGGAACCGGCTCCCTGCAGCCCCGGGGCCTGATGCAGCCCCGGGACAGCCGGGTCTGGGGCGGCAGCCGGGCGGCGGGTTGCGGGGGTCCTTCGGCAGCGGTGAGGTGCGGCTCTGGGACCAGCCTCGGGGCTAAGCCAGGCCTTCACGAGGCCTCCAGGGCCGGGGTCAGCCCCGGCTGGCCGGGAGGGGAGCCTGAGGAGGCCGGTGCGACGCCAGCACTGTCCCCTCCTCACCACCCCCCCCGCGGCTGGGCGGGGGGGCCACCACGCGGCCCCCTCTCCCTTCTCCCAGCCCAGGCGGGGCGGCCGTTGCAGGTGCAGGGGGCGGCCCGGGAGGGGCGGCCGAGGCCCCGCTGCGAGGGGGCAGCGCCCCACCGCCGCCGGGGCAGAGGGGGGCGGCCGCCGCCCGCCCGCGGCAGGGCTGAGGGTGCTCCCCTCGAAGCAGGAAGCCGGAAACGATCGAGACGAGCCGCGTTAAGAGCGGGGGAGCGAGGGGGAGCGACCCCGCTCCCCGCAGCGCCCCGGGCTGAGTCACCGCCCGCCCGTGGCGGGGGGCACTGACTCACACCCCCCCCGCCCCCCACCAAACGCCGCTTCCCGCCTCTGAGGGAGGCGCGGCAGCCCCGCGGCGCATGCGCGGCGGCGGCGGCGGAGTTGTGAATGGCGCGGCTGTTCGGCCGGAGTTTACGAGCCGGGAGGAAGTCGGGGGGGGGGGGGGGGGGGAGAGAGAGGAGAGAGGGCGGCGCGCGGCGGCGGCAGCGCGAGCTCCGGCGGCGGCTGCTGCTGCTGCTCTGCGCGCGCGGCGGGGGGAGGAGGGAGAGGGGGGAAGGGGGAGGAGGAGGAGGAGGGAGGGGGGCGCCGGCGGCGGGGGCTAACAAAGGGCGAGGCGAGCGCTGGGGCCGGGACAGCGCGGGGCGGGCGGGAGGGAGGGAGGGCAGCGGCGGCGGCCCCACCACCATGCCGCGGGTTGTCCCCGACCAGCGGAGCAAGTTCGAGAACGAGGAGTTCTTCAGGAAGCTGAGCCGCGAGTGCGAGGTGAGGCGGCAGCCGTGCCCCCCCCCCCCCCCCCCTCCGCCCGCCGCGGGGAAAGTTTCCGCGGGCCGCGGAGGGGCCGGGGGAGCCCCGCGCCTCGCCTCAGCCGCGGCGGGGGAGCCGAGCCGGGAGGCGCAGTCTGTGCACTCCGCTGCCCCCTTATCGCCGGGATTGGCCCCTCCTGATTGCGCGCCCTGTTCTCCGCAGATTAAATACACCGGCTTCAGGGACCGGCCCCACGAGGAGAGGCAGGCCCGCTTCCAGAACGCCTGCCGCGACGGCCGCTCCGAGATCGTAAGTGGCGCCGCGCTCCCCTCGGGGCCCGCCGGGACCGGGCCGGGGCGGCCGCCGGCGCCTGTCAGCCGCGGGCGGGGGAGCGGCCGCCCCGGCCGCTGCGCCCCGCGCTCTGCTCGCTTTGCTTTGTTTTAAAAAACGCAAAGTTTCAGGGAGGCTTTGAGGAGAAACCGCGCTTCGAAGCAACGGAGCTGGAACGGCGAGCGCTGGGTGTGGCGGGAGCGGAGGGTGCTGGACCCTGCGCGCTGTCGGTCGGGTCTGGGTGGCCGCGCCGCGCTGGAAAGTTTTCCTTCAGGAAGACAAGTGGCATCTGCCGCCTCTCAGGCGCTGAGGGAAAGGAGGCTGTCGTTAGCGGGCGGTCTTCCTTCCCCCTGAGAGCGGCGGCTTTTCGCTGAGCAGAGGCGCGGGCCGGGGCCGGCGGCAGGTGGCGGGGAGCGGGGAGCGCCGCTCCCGCCGCCCGCGGGCGCGAGTGGCTGCGCCTCCTTCGCGGGCACGTGTTGGCCCCGCAGCCGCTTGCCTCGATACTCGCCCCCCCCCCCCCCCCCCCCCCCGGAAACAGCAGCTTTCAGAAATGAGTAAAATCGGTTCAGAAGACGCTAGCTGAAAGTCTTGGAATGAGCTGTTTGATGTATTTGTGAACTGAATCAAATGCTTTTATAATCGGGCTTTGAAACTCGCAACTTCGGCCCTGTTTCCCTCATTCATTGAGGTTAGTTACAGACCACTCTCTTCGGAGCTAAGAAGTGAGATGAAGTATGGCTCGGAGTAGTCAAGAACTGACTAGTTATTTCCTGGTTTGATTTCTGCTGTGTGTTCCTTCTATAGGATCAGCATCTCATAGTATTGTTGTTAAGTTCTTAACTCCTCGCTGTTCTTAAAATGCAAAAGTAACCTCTTTTTCATTTACAGTATATAATGAAAGACAAGGTAAAAATTCCCTTCCTATAGAAAAGAAACCCTACTTTCACCGAGTTTGGTTTGTGATGATTCTTTAATTTCTTGTGGTATAGATATTGCTAGTCAGTTCACAATGAAATTATTCTTATGCACAATGAAATTATTCTTATGCACAATGAAATTATTCTTATGCACATCCAAACAAATGTAATTGAATACTAGTTACTGCAACTGATCTTGTGCATTTGCATTTGTGAGTAAAAGGATATACACTCAAGTACACAGTTATCTTTTACTGAGTAACTTTATTTTAGCTGAATCTTATCCCTGCTTGTTATCTGTAGTCTTAGAACCTGTAATATTATTCTGTGAGAGGCCCCCTGTACTCGATCTCTTAATTTTACTATTACTTTTATATTCATTTTTCGTTGTGCATGTTTGCTTCCTTTAAAAAGTCACCAGGGAAACAATGGGTACGTCAGGAAAACATAGTTTGCTAGCAGTTGACGTTCCTGAACAGGTGAAAGTGCATAGTATACCTGAGTCCTTCCCTAAAAAAAGGACATGTAGCTTATAAACTAGCTTTCTAATGTAGCCTATGTGGTTATTTATATAAATGGGAAATCACTGTAGTTTCACCTTTGTGTTTCTAAGCCTGCTGCTGTCTTTCTCTGCCAGAACTTCATCCCTTGGAAGCAACCAGTGATGCCTGTTCTACGTATTTTTACTTCTACTTCATTATAAAACAGCCTCTAAATTTCCTGATCTGAAACATCTGGTTTTGTTTTATGAACAGTGCACAAGTAGTCAGGTTTATTTAGAAATGTAGTGTGTGTAATGACTGATGTTAAAAAGAGCTAGCAATTTTGTTTTTTTTTAGTCTTGAATGTTTTTCCAGACATCAAGGATTTATTCTTTTATCTCCAAAGGGAGCCTTCGCAAATGACATTACATATTTTTAAGCAGGCAAAAAACCCCAGAGAACAGCTTAGGGATTTAATGTAGAACTGGCAGTAGGTTGTTGGTTACTTCTGTCACATAACTCTTGATCTAATAAACAAAATTAATTGCCAGTGTTACCGAGAAAATAACTGAAATATTAAATAAGATTTTGGGCTTACCGGTATTGCTTTGATAACTTGAAAATAACTTTACATGTTCAGTTTGGTTTGGGAGACTTCCTAACTACCTATTTGTTTGGAAGGTACTTGTATTAACGTTGTCTACGTGTGGGTCAGATCACCCTTGTACTACCTGATAAGCTTTTTGCAAAAGTTGAGGCATATGTGTATGATAGCATTTCAGACTGAGCTTTAAAAGGCTCTGTATAGAAAATTATAATTTTCATACTTTCAAGTTCAAGACCAAAGTAGTGGTGTGATTTTTTTAATTATTTATTTATTTTTAATTTTTTAAAATTCGCTTGTTACTAAAAGAAAATTGTTGCGTTCGGCGTAGTCCTGTGTGGTTACTAGCAAGACTGTTCTCGAGTTTTTTTCAGTATTGACTTATGATTTTGATTTGAGAAGCACGTGGGTGTTTTAATTGGATGGTTTTATCTGTTGAAAGGGAGGGAACAGGCTTCAAAAATCTAGAGAATAAATATCTACGTAGCTTTTTAAACAGTCTGTGATGTAAATGTTGCCCGCATGACTCCATGAGGATGTGGGAACTTGTGTACTTTCATTTTCTTCTTTTCTCTGATATTTTTCCCATGGTTTTTCATGGCCCTCTAGCATAGGTTGGGGGAGGCATGGGCACTTCACTGTCTCGCTCGGTTTCCCGTAAAGCAAGCACAGTACTTCTGGTCCAGTATCCTTGGGGCCTGCAGAAACTGGAGCGGTCTGGAGGGCTGCAGTGGTCAGCTGGTCTGCTCTCAAAGATCTCACTCCTTGGCGTTTTGTTTTAAGTGTACAAATGAAGGAGTATAAAACTCATATTTGCTAAAGATGCTCGGAGGTGGGAAGGTAGTTCTTGAACAGACTAAATGGTGATGACTTATGAGTCAAAAATATTTGGAGAGAGGTATAATTTTTTTGTTGATATGTAAATAGAATCACTTAGAAAAGCAAAGGGATAATACAAGCTAGTCAGCCTGGTACTGATGGTCTGCAGCCCTCACAGTTTTGATGCTTCCTGCTCATGCAAGTGTATCCTCGATGAAGCTTCTGTTACATTGATTGAAATGTTTGTCTTTGCATATTGTAGGGCAAACAGATATTAATGTACCAATACAATATCCCCCCTAGTATTAGCAGGACTGATTCGTCAATTTTAGTGACATTGAGAATGTGCTTAACAGGAGATTTAAAAAAAAAAATAAAAAAAAATCTGCTTTTAAGGATAGTCTGGAATGGAACCTGATTGCAGAGTATTAGTCTCCCTTGGCGGAGGGGAAAAAGTCAAGACAAAGCACTTCTACTTTCAAAATGGGAGGTATTAATCCTGTGACAGACAGCATTGCAGTGCGTGACCGGAACTATCTTAAATAACATGTAGAGCTATTGTGTCATAGGTAGCAGGACAGTTATACCATAAAGTTGCTGAATTCTGGGTTGCTTGAAAGGAATCTGCTTGTCAGGAATTCCAACTATTAGAGTAGTATTTGTATAGCTTTTAAGAAAAACTGTATTCTGGATTAATGACCATTTAAATCTAAGTGATTATGGTAATCAATACAGTTACTTGATTGCAACAAATCACGTTTAACCCTGGGATTTTCAGTAGAGTTATGTTGTGGGAGCATGTTCGAGTATTCACACGATTACAGGACATACTCACGTGTACCAGAGAAGGGTAGAAATACTGTGAATCCAACTTCTACTTGCAAAAATAATTTTTTATTTCATGTCTAGAAATGGACATACTCATCATGGATTGGAGTTGATAAGATACACAAATAAATACAGAGAGTTGATAAAGAAAACTGAATCTTATTTTCATTTGAAACCATAGAAAATTATTTACTTGAAAGCAATATATGCTTTTTTAATATGGTTAAGTCAGTCTCTAATGATTTTACAAAGGGCTGCAGCTGAGAAGAATTCCTATGGTTGCCTATTCTCACTGACACAGCATCTGCTGATGTGGATTTCACTGGTGTCCTAATGTGGCAAGAGGGCTTCATCCTGTGAAGTTTATTGAGCTGTATATTGATGCTGCTTGCCTGTAGACAATAGAATAGGAATATTTACGTTTCAGTTCAGATAAGTGTTTGTCTAGGTGCAAGTAGATTGTGGAAAGAAACGAGTCCTTTTCTTTCAAAGAAAGTTGTCCCTAGTAACAGGTCTCAGGAGTTAATTTTCCTTCAGCAGTACTTCTTTTAGAGATATGCAAGCTCTTTAAAAAGCATGGGCAATTTTTAACGTTGTAGGTACTAAGTTGGTGCAGGGTATCCAGACAGAACTGAAAGGACAGATTCTAATGTCAGCAAAACTGATTTGAAAGAAGTATTGATTCCATGTTGTATTTTATATCCAAAGCAGCCAATGGCAAATGTTGTCAAAATGGAATCAGATGTTTGTAACTTAATACTTAAGAAAAATGATGAGTGCATGTTTTTGACTTTAAGTATTCTCTATGCTGCCTGGCTTAAGACATAAACTGATGTAAAAATAAATGACTGCCTGCATAATTTATGTAATGTCTTGCTCCCTGATCCTGTTTGTATTGATTTTTCTAAAAGGCTTTTGTGGCCACAGGAACCAATCTGTCTCTCCAGTTTTTTCCGGCCAGCTGGCAGGGGGAGCAGCGACAGACACCGACCCGGGAATATGTCGACTTTGAAAGAGAAGGAGGCAAGGTAAGAAGGAAATTGTTGTGACTGACAGAAATTTTTATGTTGTGCTTATGATCTTATTAGAATGGGCTGCGTGTATGATGTGAAATTACTAATATTGCACATCCCTCTGCCTGTAGGTAGTCACATGAGTACAACTGAAGGCTGGTAGGGTAAAATCTGGTCTTGCTTTGTTTTAAAGCATGTTAATATTTTTGGAGGGAAACACGTGGGCAGTACTGGTGGCTTTTTATTATTTTGAAGAAGAGAACTATATTTCTACTGTCATGCTATGATAAAATTTTGGGGACCAACTTAAATTTGGTGTTGAGTAGGTGCTTCTAAAATGGTTCAGAAATTAGACTTTGGCCAATGAATTGTGGTAGACTAGTGAAAATTTGCGCTTTGAACAGGTTACTTCATTGGGTCTTAAGTTGCCAGTTGATACAGCAAGCATTCAGTGTGCTGCTTAGTGGAATGAAGCTTTTTTTTTTTTCTCGGTTTCGCCATGAGCTATAATACAGAAGAAGCATTGCTTTCAGAATTGATTTCCGAATAATTTTTTTTCTGAGGTGGTTGTCCCGTAGACTGATATCAAAGCTAGAATTCCCCAATGACAGTGATGGTTACTGTGAAGTTGTATTAGATTTAAAGTCAGAAACCTTGCTTAGTCTCATCGGGATAAAGTTACTGCAATCACTTACAGCTGATTTTGTTTTACAGGAAAAACATATCTTTAAAACGTAGATGCTGTCTTTTATTTGTGCTACTGTAGATGCTTTGGGACTGATCCAGAGATCGCTGAGCTCAATAGGAGACTTTCTGCAGACCTCAGTAGGTTTGGACCAGCACTTAAGCCCCCATAGCCTTTCTGTTTCGGGCTAGTTTCTGTATAATTTTTTTACTTCAAAGATTTTTTTAATAGACTGCAAAATTCTTGCTTTTGCCTAAAATTTTTTACCCATTCTTGTAACAAGTAACAGCTAATGCTACCAAACCTACCAGGCTGGAGGAAATATTTGAAGCATATTCAGGTTTAATGGCATATTGGGTCTTTTAAATGCTGCTAGGTGGAAGATAAATATTTCCTATAGTGGGAAAACTTGATTGGAAGGAAAAAAAATTCCTGAGGCCAGATATGGTATTTGGAATTCAAGTTAATGAGTTTTTTTGGAAAAAAATTGTTTTCCATTTAGTCCTGTGAGGCTTGCAGAAGTTTGACAAATTGGGGGAGAAGGAGTGAAGTTGGCTATGCTGGGTACTGACTGCTTTGCTAAGGAAACAGAATTGAATCTGGCTCTTATTGAAAAATATTGATTCTGGCTCACAATTGAATGAGGAATTTTTCTTGTAATGTGTAAGAAGACTGAAGTCTCTCTTCTTGCCAGTTCAAAACTAATTTTATTTACTCCTATGATTTTTTTAACTTTGTTTTCTCTGAATGAATTTTTAAAGTACTGAACTACTTCATCCATTTTCTTGTGTTGTCTTAATCATGCAAGAGCGTGGTAGATATGCTGTGTATTAAAATAGAACATGAGCCTCATTAATGAATGCCACTCCCTGTTTTATGTGTGTTTACAGTAAATTCTAGAGTGCTTCACTGAAATGTTTAGAAGAATTCATCTGAATGAGGCTAGAGGTGGACAAACTAATAAATGGGAATAGTGTTATGCTGTGGTATGAACAAATCACAAATTCACCGTTGTAATCAAACTTTACTGGTGTAAATCACATGCGAATGCAGGCTTGCTCTGCACAGAATTAAACTTGTCTGAAAGTAAGCTACTCCCGTAACTTCAGAAGAGGAATAAGCAGAAGGGGAGAGTGCTTGTTATGTTATCAACAGAAACAGTTAAATGTTTCATGTGACTTGTCTGAGATATTGTCCTCTACAGATTTTTGTCGTTTGGTTTTATTAAGAATTTCTTTCATAGGCTTCAGCAGTCTCTTAACACCATGTGATTTTTGTAGCTCTGTGCAACATTGTTTAATGAGCTTTGATTCTTGAGGCAGTGCATAATGTGTGTTTGTTCATCACTGGATTTAAGCCAGCAAGGCATGTTTTTAATTATATGAATAAAAAAAGGCTGTGGGGGGAGCTGTCAGTTAATTATTATTTTAGGCATTAGTTTGAGATCTAGAATGTAGATAAACTTACCAATGCTAGAATATTTTTATTGTGGAATTCTGCTTCAGTGTTTGGCTAAGCAAATGATGGCCCAAAATAGTTTATCCAGGGTTGAAGTATGTCACTATTGTGCCTAAGCAGTTTTGTACACAGATTGACAAAGCTGTCAATGCAGTATCTGCTAGAATTGCTTCATAAATAATTGAATTTTAGAAAGAGCAAGACCTTTGTGAATCCATGCAAAAGTCAGGATTCTGTGAATATCTGCTTCGTAAGCTTGAGGTTTTTCATTCTGGTATTTCTTAACTGAGGGTTTTTTCCTATGCTTAATTTGCCTTTTAATTTGATCCATCTGATGTTCACAATGGGTGGGTAGGCCTCTAGTGGGTACCCTGTCTTCATTAATTCAAGAATTGGATAGCTAAGTGTTCACTTAAGGTTTCTACTCATCTTAAACTCAACCTTAACATTTTTTTGAGATAGTTTTAACATTCTGTGCTGTCTTTGGCCTGTAGCAAATTTAATTGTGTGTTTGAGCCATTTTTCAGGTTTGTCATAGCAAAAGAAGAAGTAGCACTAAAAATAGGTCCCTAGATTGTAAAAAACATAGAACGTTGTATTTCATTGTGATTGTGGGGGTGAGGGGGTCAAATTCAGTGTATGTCCTGTTTCTGGATGTCCAAACCATACCTTTGTGTTGTCAGCTAATGTCCAGTTCTTTTTTAAAGAATAAATGAATAGATATTATTAAGAAATTCAGAGGCAGACAGTGTAGTAGTTTAACGTATTGCCTGAAATCTCACATAATTGAACCCTGGAATGAAATGGAGAGCTTTATTTTCACCTTGGTTCTCTATTATCATTACTTAGACTAGTTTTATTGTGCCTAATGAAGTTCTTTAATTTTTACTTCAGTTTTATATTGATACCATATGAACTTCAGGCTGAACTGTGTGTCTGTGGACTTCAGCGCTTCTTAAAAATCTAATTTTATTGAAAGTCCCCTTGTTTTGTTAACAACTGTGTGATCAGCTTTCTTTCCATGATTCATTTTGTATACTTCTTACAGTAAGATAAAATGTCCCCGGTTTTCATTTGTTACTCGAGATGTTTATATAGCTCTGGTCTTTCTTACCTGCAAGAACATTAGTTCTCAGATATTCTTTTTTTATTGTTTAAATACCAGTTACTACCCTGATGAAGTGTGTGAAGTTGTTTTACTTCCCCTCCCCTTTATAATACCATTCTCCATCTCGTTTCTAATGCAGCTTAACTTCCTGTCTGCTGTTCGGCGGCAGCTGCTCATAAACCAGAATCTTCAACACAGGCTTATTTCAGTATAATGCGCTATGAACTCCACAACTCTGGAGGAAAGCACATCAGACGTGATTTAAATTGATTGAGAGCGCCTGGTATGCCACGTGTGATGTAGCTAGGATTTCTACTTGTTAGACCATTAACTTTGTTCTAGCCATAACTAAAGATTGCTGGACTTCGTTTTTCTTTCTGAAGATGCTGAGTTTCTACTCGTGGAGTTTTTTCTGTCCTAACTAGGATATTTTATTTGGCTATAAGTTGATGTTAAGTGCTTGGATGAATCTAAAAAACTGAAAATCTCTGTTGTGCTGCAGACATTACAGCAGTTACAGAAATGTAATGAGAAAGAAAGGTCCCGTATTTGAATAAAAAGTATATTTAAATGGCAGTCAACAGCACCAGTTTTCCACTTGTGCCCTCGACAGATAGGACTTGTCTCCAAATCAACTTTTTCTTTTCTGACTTTAGCAATAAAATTTGCTAATTATTGGGATGGTGTATTGACTGCTCCGTTTTCTGAGCAAATGCAATTTCCAGTCAGACATAGGATCACAGTGTACCCAGTGGAATTTGCTTGGAAAGTGAAGGCTTAATTTATGAGAAATACCTGAATATCAGTGCTAACCTGTATTGAATTGGAAGTTTTACTTTCCGTACTTTCTTTGGTCCCCACCACTTTCTGTAGAATTTAGATGAAACATTAAGTCATTCAGACAAAGCTGGAGTAGCAGCTTTCTTTTTTCTTTCTTTAGGTACCCTTACTTTTTAAAAAAATCTGAAGGGGTGTCTGGGAAACTGATCTACAGTTTCGCTCTCGCTTTACCCTCACCATAGTGCTAAAGAGCCATATTCCTTAAGTCCCTGTATTTTCAGTCCAGCAGTATTTGGGGTTTTTGTTGCCATCTAAAATGTACTTGCAGTTAGCAGTTACTTGTATGTGTTCCCTGCAATCCACTGAGTCTCTGGACAAAAAGGATTTGGGTTTAATTTTTTTCCAGATCTGTGGGAAAGGATGTCTGATGTTAGGGATTTAGGGGGAAAAAAAAAAGTATGCTAGAGCCATAATATTAATTAAAGATCATACTGTGGTGTGCCACCAGAATAGGGTAGACCATCTCAGCCATGAGATCCATGTGGTCTTAACAGTTATTAAGGCTTCATCCTTTTATTTGTCTGTAGTAATTTAATGCTCCTTCAAATTACTGTGAAGGTCTCTGTTTAAAGCACTTCAGGAGACAGTGCTACAACCCTGAAGAGTTGGGCATCACCTAGTAAAAGTTCACGGAGCTATTTATGTGGTGGAGGCGTATGGGCATGTGAGATGTAACTTAGAAAACTAGCAAATGTCAACCTTTAAGTGGTACCATGCGTATTCTTTGTGAATCGTCTCTAAATACACGAGGACAGTTTGTTTCCCAGGAGCTGTCCTGCTCGTAAGTGGTTTCTCTTGCAAAACACTCTTGTTGCTTACAGATCTGAACTCAAGCTGAGGTTCATTGTGTAGCTCTGAACAGTCCTTGACTGATTTTTAGGCTAGTGCCTTAATGCACTGATGGGTTAGGATAAGGATATTTTGGGGTCAGATTTTTATCATGTTCATCTGCTGTTCTCTCCCTTTGTGTTAGCAGAATGATACAGAATTCCTCTTCTGGCTTAGTTTCAGCTTACTTCAGGCATGTGGGGCAGGGAAGATCTGACTGGTGCCTGTCTTCAGAGCTGGTGCTTTTCCTTAGCACCCTTAAACAACTGTTCATCCTCCTACTCGGGTCTACCTGATGACCCCACAACCCCAAAACATTGTGGTAACTGGGAGAGATTCTTCTGTGAAGAGCAGCTGGTGTTCAGTGAAGGCACATCAGCTGCTGAACCATCTGTGTGCTCGGGCTCTTTGAGGTACTTTTGCCTGCTTCAGCCGAGGGAGGTGGCGTTGCCCTGTTGAAGCCCACATCACTGTCATTCCTTTTCATCTTCCTCAGGCTTTTTCTGTAAGCTTTAAGCAAGAAAGTCAGTGTGTGGTTATTCTGATAGCAGATAAATGGATTTGGTGCTGTATCCAGTTTGTACCCAGCCTGGCTGAACAGCTTAATTTTTTCTTGGAGTTGTGTGGTGGGAGTCCTGCAAAGGCTTGGTGAATGAGAAGAATCCACTTTCCTGGATGGTCCCCTTGACCAATTTTCATCCAGGATCATCTACATGGTTTGGGTAAAATATTAGTTTTCTATAGATGCTTGTGATTCTAGATTTTATTATTGGGTTTTTTTTGTGCTTAAGAGTCTTATTTAGGAGAGACTGCTCAGTTTTTTCTTCCCCCCCCCCCCCCCCCCCTTATATGTCATTTCTTTGTTTATGTTCCTATACCATTTTTGCTTTAGAGGAGAGTGAAACTCTTTCTTGTTTTGCCTAGATACTTTGAGGTGTTATTCATTATGACCTGCTGTTGTACAGAGGAGAGCTGTTTAATTGAAACTCCATTTGAAGCCAGGTAGTCATAGTGTATCTTTGCTTATTCGCTTTCCCTCAAAATTGGGAGATGCCTCTACCTGCCTCCATTTTGTACACTGTTAACAGTTAGGAACTTGGCTTTTGGGAAGAGAAACCTTTCGAGCTCATAGCTTGTTAGGTACAAGTTGTCCTGTGCTGGCAAGCAGCCACTGGCTGAGATTTGGACAGTTGTTCCTGAAGAGTGATTTATCATAGGGTGCCCTCTGCCACTAGAGCATGAGTCAGAGCAGGCATCTCTCATGTGACAAGTATCCACAGCCTTTTCCCCATAACCCTTTCACTCCCCCCCCATCCTCCAAATACTTTTGTTACTGCACATAGCCTTCTTCATGCGTTATGGTGCATGCAGTGACGATGCCATTTTGAAACGGTGCTTGTGAACAGTACTTCCAGCACAGCTGTGCTGTTTGTGATGCCTACCTATCAACCCTTTCTGTAGGTCCTAAGCTCTTAAGATCTGCCGTCAGCAAACCTGCTTTTGATTAGCTTTTATTACATGTTGTAGAAGTAGTTATTCAGTCATATTTTATATATTACCTTAAACTTTTTCCAGTGGTCTAAATGCACCCATTAGCGTTGTATAGACAAGACTTCAAATTTACTCATACCATCCTCCTAAAGTTTCCCGGAAGAGGAACAAAAGCAGAGTTAGTGAGCTAAGTTTTGCATTTGGGAATGAGCTGTATATATGGACAGATGAGTGCTGTGTGGATGAAAGCAGTACTTGAGATCTCTGCAGCATAGATACTGGAAGAAATCCAGACATTTGGATTGTTGAATCCTCTTGTTTGCATATCAGTCTCTGCTTACTAAGCAAAGTTGTTAACATTATGCTTCTCTGCTCTTCTTATAAATGAATGAGAAAAGTAAGAGCATTGCTGCTGGAGGATGCCTGTTTCTTTGTGAAAAATCACTTAATACTTCATATTTAAAAAAAGAAAAATTCAATACGATGATGAAACATTTGCTACAAGAAACGGTAATTTTTCTGAAAGTTACTGCAATGTTTCTTCAAGTTTTATTGTCCAAAGCACAAGTAATAAAATGAGCTAATTAGCTTGCATAATTGCATATTTGATATTTAACAAGTCGGCCTGGTGAAATATGTATTGTGACAATAATACGGAAAAAAAATGAGGACTCTTGCACAAGACTGCTATTCCAAGAACATGAGTGCTAATGAAAAGATCATTTTTTGGTGAATAGCTGATGCTGCAGATGCTTTGTCTAAGCAAAAAGTCCATATATTTTCTGTTACATTAATATTGAGACTTGTATGTGAGATCCAAATTGTAGCTACTTCTGAGTAGAGCTAGAAGACCTTCTGCCTTCTTTCTGTATTTAAGGTACTTTGCTTAAACGGTTGCCCACAGCAGCTCTATGTTGTGGGACTTCTAGGTATGCAACTTTTTTTATCTGTTCATTTCATTATAAATATAGAAGATAAAACCTATGGAAGGTGACAGAAAGAGTTCTTAAACCTGGCATAATTTAACAGCAAGGGTCATTAAACTTTTAATTTTCTATTGAAGTACGGTGACTGAGGACAAAGTGTTGTCTGTCACATATTTCAAATGCTTTTTAGGTCTGAAATCTAGGGAAGAAGGCAGCAATGGAACACTGAACGGGGGCTTTTATGTCCTGGTGGAATATCTCTCGATGGCGGTTGAGGAGTAGCCAGCGTTGTTTGACAGAACAGATCGGAGGTGACAAGAAGAAATTTTTAGCTTCTTTTCAGCCAGTGTATTCCTTTAAAAAAATAAAATAGGTGAAAGAAAAAAAAGGAAAAGCTTACATTCTTTGGTAGAGGCGCTATTGGACTTTTTTCTTTTGGAAAACTAATACAAGCCTAAAGAATGCTTAAGAATAGGAAAACTAAGGCAGGAAGGCATCTAGACAAAGTAAAACAACTATAGTGGTATATTTTTTTCTCATGCTACTAAAGAGCATTTGGGGATTTCTTTATAACGCTTGTGTGCTTCTCTGATTTTTACTTTTCTTTTACTTTTCCCTTGGGTAGAGGTGTGTCGCAGATGGAGTGAGAGTGCACTTGCAAGAGCAATATGTTTATTGATAACAAAGTTTGATAATAAATGTGACAGTGTTTTAATGAGATTTGATGGCAAGATACACTTGATTATTTACTGCATAGAGAACAGGGTCAGACAAGACTGTCAGGGAGACCCTCCTGTTGAGTCATGAGGTTCAGAGAGGACCCCCTTGCTTTCTAAACTCCTTCTCAAAGAGGAGTCTAGGTGTGGCTGGATCCAATCCTAGTCCCAGACTTGGTCAATGGCTTATGTCTAAAGGATTATATATGCGCAATCAATCCTTTATATCACTTAGCTAAGATTTCAAAGTTTAGCATGCTATTAGTCACTTACTGAGGATCTGTTGTGGCAAGGAATCTCTCAACCTCGAGGAGTAACCTTGAGCGGCATCCCTACTCAAGGGGAGATCCTGGCGTGCAGCCCGCTGCCGGGCAGGAGAGCTCAAAGGACTCTTGGGCTGCTCGCTATTTATGGGGTTTAGATGATTGACTCATAGTCATATTTACATACCAACTCTGTATGTTAGTTTCTTCCAAATCTAGCTTGAGTTGGACACTGACCAGCACTGTGGTTAGGTAGACACATTGCTGTAAATTAGCCCTTGGCTGTTGTGTTGTTATCTGTCTCCCCCGAATCCACTCTGAGCTGGATGCATCCCTCACAACTGCCACTGGTGATTATCACTTGAGCAGGGCCATGGGAAAAGGTCAGATGGGGGGGCGGCAGGAGGGTACAGGGGAGCACACCGCCACAAGGTGCGGTGGGCAATCGTCTCGTGTCCAGATGCCTCCGACTCGGGAAGTCAGAGTACAGTACCCTCTAGTGTCATGGCACAGCCTGGTAGCCTGGCGGGTTTTTATCGTAGAAAACTATCAGGATTTTAGTTGTAGCACACCCGAAAGCTGTTGTTTCTAATTATTTCAAAAAGTCTTAGAACAGACTGTTCATTAAACATACAGGATGGTACTTTCTTGACAGAGCATTCAGAGAAGCAGCATGATTTTTTTTTAAGCTCTATTCTGATACCTGGAACTTGAGAATCAGACTTTTGAGGAAGTAGCACATACCTGCTATAAATTTTTTGAACTTCAAGAAAATGAATCAGTAGGTGGTTTATAGGGAATAAAAATAAATCATGCATAAGAATTTAAATCTGTTCCCCTCTCCCACGGATCATACAGTGTTGGTTCTGTCCTTTCCTGGTCTTGTGCTGGGAGAATTCTTGTTGCATTTTGGCTAACCAAAGCTGTATTTTTATTATTTGCTACCTTTATACTGTGTTGATTTTTTTCAGGATTTTGCTCTTTGAAGAACTTGGTGTTAAACATAGATCTGAAAGTGCTAATTGCTCTGTTGAAGAAAATTCACAGCCATTGCTAATGATGTTTCTCTACAGAAGCTGATAGTTTTCTACAGAATAATTATGACACTGAAATTTTGTTGGGTGACGGAAGCTAAGTAGTTGCTATGGTATACAAAAGACACAAAATTACTAACTTGCATTATTTTAAGGCTTGATGCAGTACTACTTGTTGAATAGATGTTCATGCGGTTTCTCCAGACTTGAATTCTGCTTGAGGGGGAAGGGTGAGGCTGTCAAAGTGCTCAAGAACGTAATAAAAGCCAAAGGGCAGAAGAGGCAACTTTTTTTTTGTCCCTCTCCTGCTCAGGTCAGTTCCTGGATGGTTTTTATTAGTTGCTTGCCCATGTTGTCAAAATCAGGTACCTTCTAGTTGAGTATACTTGCATTACATGTTTCAGACTTTCAGTTAAATACAGGTTTAATAGGCTATTTATTTGCACACAGGTAACGTGGTGTGTAAATGATACGGTTTGGATAAACCTCTCTTTCTAAACTCTCTATTGGAGTTTCTAGTTATAACTGCTTTTTGCTGTGCTATTTTCTAAAAGCTTGAAAAGAACTAATTTCCCAACCAATTTTGAAATTTCCGTCTGGAAAATGTGTTCTGTCAACGTGGCAGAAAACAGTGTGCGTCCCTGTTAGTTAACTGGTTTTGTGAGCATAAGCATTTGTCAGTTACATGCATGCATACTTGCAGCAGCAAAACAGCAGCAGTCTCCTGGCAATATTTTGCTGCAAAAACATTATTCTTTTCAAATGTTGTAAGTAAAAATTGGGTCTTTTTTTAACGCATGCTGTTTCAGGAGAGTAGATTTAAAATCCAGCATCTTTCTCATGTAGAATCTAGTGGTAAAGATATACCAATAAAAGACTCGGTAAAGTTTCATAGGGGAAAACCCCAGCACGTATTTGCCTTTCAGATTATCCTTATGTTCTGCTCATTGCATTTTTGTTGATTTTCAGTTCCAGCTGTATGGTCATGTTTGTCTTTTTGAAGGCAAATGGTGTGAGTCTGGGCATGAGATGCATTTCATGTTGGGAGGCATTAGACCTTTTTGTAGTGACACTGCAAAAACAAAACTTTGCTTTGTATTAGGGGTTTTTTGGTGGTTTTGGTCAAGTGTAGTGTATGTTTCCTGCTCAGTCCAGCAGTTGCAATATTTTGGAACTGCGTCTGGAGCCTTATTTGTTATTAAATGATGAGCATAATTTCTATGCAGTAGCATTTCAGTATTTTTGTCTGTTAACTTCTAAGCATAAGTACTGACCAGTGATCTTAATCCAGGAATAAAATGCCGTAGTCTCCACATACCTTAATCGCGTTTGTTCTGACATACTTAATGCTTCATATCTGTTCTTAGAGACTTGGTTTTTAGTTAACTGAAATAGTAACCTGCATAATTTAATGAAACATTGATCTGCTTTCAAAAAGGAGTCATGATTACATAGTTGAGTTGGCTACGTAGGAAAAAAACAAAAAACAATAACCTAATAATAAAAATAACTATATATATATATAACTAATAAAAATAACCTAATAAAAAAACAATAACCTAATAACCTAAAAAATACCAGGTTTTCTAAAAGTGTCTTGTAAATTCTGTCTCTCCAGTAAAGTGAGCAAGATTCTTCTGCTGTTCTTTTTTGAAGTTTTAGAAACCAAAACAAAAACCATCATTGTAGTATTTCAGTAATACAGAAAGCAAGTCGAGAGAGGTTTTGTCACAGTCCTGATACGTTAAAAATGCCGTTGTAAGTAGTGAGTCCGTACATGGATATTTTTACTACATAGAATTGTAAAATGGGTTGTGCTGCATCTGAATTTTATCTAGATGGGCATTTCCCGAAACTTTAGTTTTATTTGTAATAAAACCAGGTGATTTATATAAGCATACTTAAAAACTGGCCAAAGTACGTAATACCAGACAATCAGGTTTTGCTATGAAGTTGAAAATTGTAGCAACTGTTTTCTGAGATGGTTTTCCAGTTGTGAATTGGAGTGCATTCTTTCCTGAGGGAATACACTGAGGGAATGCTATCACTTGTTATCCAAACACCTTCTGCTATAATTGGAGAGCCAAAATAGATCTTTGTGTTGGTGGTGTTTTTGAATGGAACTTATGGCACAAGTTTAAGATTCCCCCCCCCCCCCTTGGCTGTGAAATGCCTTAAGCTAATGTTTCAAGCTGTATTTGAATCACCTTTGACATTAGCATGTATATATAGGCATGTATAAATGCATAGGTTTCCCTGGGGGGGGGAATGCATTTAAGAGTCTAAAGCTTGTATTAAAAAAAATTGCATTGCTCTGACTCCTGAATCTGGCAGGTACAGTATTTTGATAAAGGTCAGACTAAATTAAAAATCTTTCTGAGAAATTAATTCATAGTTACGACTTTTCTAATACACTTCAAGCTTTAAATTTATCTTAATAAGCTCCAGTATGCAGAAGCAGAATGAACAAGAGATATATTGCTCTAAAGGGGGGAAGATACAGGGGTTTAAAATCTTTAACAACAATTTTAACTGCTTGTATACAACAACCCCCAGCAAATAATAGTTAAATTAGTTAGCCCCGTGCTCAGCTATTTTTACTTGTTGCTGTTAAAATTCTAGTATAGGCTGTTAGCAATTTATGGGATATTTTGTATTTCAGCAAATTCTTTTCTTCAAGATATCTTGTTCCTCACAGTTGGTGAGTTTGTATTTCCACTGTTTTTGTGATCTTAAAACATCATGGTATGAAAGGCTGCATTTACAACTTTTATTTTCTTCTTTTTTTTTTAAGCATAACAGTCTAGATTGAGACTCTTAGCAAGCATACTGTTTTGTTAATATTTCTGGGTTTGCTTGAGGAATTGACCTTTGTCATAGCTGATGAAAAGGAGTAACCCTATTTCATTTTGAATGTTAAACTTAACTTTCCACAAATTCTTCTTGTGGTCTGTAAAAACGCCTGGTTTGTTGGTTTTTTTGGTTTATTTGTATTTGTTTTTTGGGCGGGTGTTATGGCATGTGTAGGTAACATAGAGGAAAGAGGAAAATTAGAAATTGAAATGAGCTTTTTCCAAAGAATATTTCATGCACTACAATAGGCTTGGTCATTCCTGATCTTACCAGGCTCTTATCAAATTATTTACACAGTCTAAAGTTGCAAGTGAAATGTCTCTGTGCGATCACAAAAAGGAAGAGCTATAGGAACAGGTCACAGGCCGAGAAACGATGGTGCTGGGCGCTGCGGGTGGGCCGTGCCCACTGTGGTGCCCCCGGCAGCCCTGCTGCCCGGCCGGCACCGTGCCGGCAGGCCCGCCGTGGCAGCCGCTGGTGGACCGGCAAGGCCCTGGTGCCGGTGGCGTGGTACAGCTGTGACACAGGGGCCACCCTTGAGGAACGTCGAGCTGTATTCATTTTGAAAGCCACAGTTCGGTCATCCATGTACAACTGTTTAGGAAAGACTCTTGTTTTGTCAGGAAGTATCGCTTCCTTTGCGTTTCTACAAAACAGCGTAAGGTTTGAATTTTAACAAAACCTCATTTTCTTGTAGTGGAAGCTGTTTCAAGATGTAGCTTTCAAAATAACTTAAAAAACATTTTCCTTTTGTGTTTAAAGGAAAACTAACGCTTTGAGGCATGAGACAGAAGGATTGATCTAAATTTGTTAGATTTTTGAGCTCCTATAGTTTGTAATGATGTGTCTATTGTTCTAAGATTAAAAACACTAAAAAGTCTATTTCACTCATAGTGACTTTCTAAATGGGATTCTTTTCATTGTTTCTATTTACTGTTTCATTCCCAGTTAAAACTATGTTACAACGTTTTTGTTTCAGACTTGGACTGACAGACTCTAAGTGCTGTAAACTCTGTCCATGGCTTGGTTATTTTTCATCAGTTTCTTTTAAAATATGAGTATCTAAAGTGTAGTCTGAAGCCTTGTATGGAGTTGTCAGCCTTTGCTGTAACTTCAGTTGTTATACTAACAAAGATACTATTCTGTTTTGCTCCCCAAATAATTGAGGATTTTAGTGTATAAATTCTGTTGCAGAGTTTTTCTGAAACTTTTTTCTTTTTTTGCCTTCCATAGATTGCTTCCTCTCTTATGCTCTGCCCCCTTTTGAAACCCAGGCTAGCAACCCGTCTCTGATTATGATACGCAAGTGGGAGCCCTGGTGTTTTTGGGGAGGGAGGGCTGACTCAACTTTACATTTCAAAACAGTCATGCCAAATCTGTATGGCAAGACTACAGCATTTTATTTATGAAAATGTATATATACGCCTTTAAGATTTCTGTTAAAGGAAACAGATGAATGCATAATTTCCTATTTTACCATTTTGAATAGATAGTCTCCTTTTACTCAGCAGTGTATACAGACCATGTTAAGAGAAGCTGAAATGATGGGGTTAGCCTTAACTGATTTAACATCTTTCTTACTTGGAGTAAATGTTTACAGCTGTTTCTTTCTTAGTGGTCAGTGTTTCATATATGAAGTCACTGGGGAGCCTGCTGTTTAAATATTTAAAAGTGGGGTATGATTCAGGGGGTGGTGGGATCAAAACTGGGAGGTACGTACTTGGCTTGGCCAAGAGAGAGGCAGCTTGTGTGCGCAGTTATGAATGGGCAGATGTGTGTGTGATGAGGCAGAGGGTGAGTCAGAACTGAGCCTCTTCTGAAAGAATGCGTTTTGCTCCAGCGTGCTGGGAAAATGAAAACAGAAGGGAGGGGACTGCACCACTTCACTGGGGACCGGTGTTTCCTGGGGGGCTGAAGTTGGTCCCAAGGGTGGCGGTGGCCGTTGCCAGCGTGCTGATTCATTAGTCAGTGGGTGGTGAGAACTGTGTGCAATCTCTGGGGGAGGAAATGGCTTGGTTGCTTTAGGGAGAAAGAACATTTTCTGTAACTGCAGGATGTGTGGATGGAGCATACAGATAGCATATCTATAGCACATCAGTTAAATACCCTGCTGTTGTGAGATAAGGATTTACTAGAGGACTAAAATAGGATGTGAAACTGAGGTTTTGGGTCTTGTGCTCAAGTAAAGCAGCTTTTTTTTAAAGTCATTGAGAACTGTCCTCTGTCTGCTTTACTATATTCAAATCAAGTTTGATTTTTAAAATATGAACGAATGGTGTTACAGGAGCTAAGTCCCTGCGTATTTTTAATAACAAAGCTAACTCCCAGTTAGTGGGAGTTGGAGGAGAGGGTTGCTCATTTAAATAGAGATGAAAAGAAATAACAGATTAGTTGAAAGAGTACAAAAAGGAAGGTGAGATACACTATATATTGAAGGTGTGGCACAGAGGTCTCTTGAGATCAAGCCAGCTGGTACGGTGAGAAGGAACAAACACAGCTCAACAACTCAGAGCCTAACGTATCCATGCAGCACCTCATCAAGTTTACGTGTGTTTATAGTGCTGTTCATCCTCCATGCAGATAATCTGCCAGGAGATAAGAGTGTTTGCTCTTGCTGGTTGTTCAGTCAGCAGGCAGAATATTTGTTCTGACACTAAAAGCCTGTTTCCAATGTAAAAGTAACGTCTACTTTTCTCACTTAAAAAATTCTAATGCTATTTTGATTTGTACTAGGAGTTTGAAATGGAAAGTGTAGTTTGAGGTGAAATGAAATTTTTGTATAACAGCCACCTGAACAAAAATTCAGCTGGTATAAGCTAGTAAAAATTGCACATTTCAGTAAGTGACAGTTTACCTCGGTCTCAAAATCTAACAAACTAATTAGCTTTGGCTGTGCCACTGTGTGGAAAATGAGGGTGCAAACTGAGGGAGAACTTGTTCTCTTCCTTCAACATGTGATAATAATGCTTAACTTAGTTCTACAACCGTCTACTGTCACTGTCAGAAAAGCCATACCTTGTCTGATTCATAGGATGGACTGTACTCTGGAAGGAGACAGATGTATAACGTATCTTTTCCTCTTGTATGTCCCTATAAGGGTGTTTCTTTATGTATCATTAAATTCACCCACTGAATATGAAATTGGTAATTGCCTGACTTCCAACCCCTCCTTCTTCCTACTGCTCTCTAGTGCTTTTCACCTAAGTGTCCGACTTTTAAAAGACTGACTTGCAGATACTATTATGAGAAGCACCTGGAGATGTGGGGAGGATTTATAAAATTATATAAATGCAGTTAATCTTGGGTTAGCAACAAAACCTTGAAAGAGTTATTCTAACAAAGACATCCTTTTATCTACTTTTAATCAAATTGTATAGCTCAGTAATATCAAGGGGGGAAGTTGGGGTCTTTATAGAAATTGTGGCTTTTGCCTTTGCTCTGTTACTGTGACTGTCTTAAGGCAACTTTCAGAATAGAGAATTCTGAAAGTTTTTAAAAGACAACTTTGTGCTGAATTTTGAGGTGCCATAACAGATCGTGTGCTCATAGATGAGCAGTAATTTATTAATAATTCTGTTAAGTTCGGAAATTGAAAGGGAACCAGCATGGCTTTATCTGAAAAGAAGGAAATATGTGGTTAAACGGTTTTGGCTGTGGTCTTAGGTGGTTTCCATTCTCCAGAAAGAGGAGAGGGGGAAAAGGAGTCTAAATTCCTTTCTCTGAAATAAAGGAAAAAGCACCAGTATGCTTTATTGTGTGTTTTAATGAGAGAAAAGTTCCTGCACAAGCGCATGTGGTTTCAATACGAATTATATTAAATTTGAATGATTGTATAGTCATTTCAAAACTCAAATATCTTGCTAAGGAATTAATCCTTTCGGAGGTGAAAAATGTTTATTATCTGAGTTTTGAAGACCTACTGAATCCCGTGGTGTAAGGCTTTAAGGGCTCTGATTCAGGAGCAAGGGCAGAGTACTTTATCTCGAAAGGTCAGGCTGCATGGCAGTGGTTCACAAGCTGCTTTCTCAGCAGCTCAGCTGTTGGTCAGTGTGCTTAGGGCAGATAGCAGGCATCGGCAATCACATCGGTCCTGTCAACTTGCTTCCCTTTTCCCCTTTGACTTCTGAAGACTTTCACAGAACTTCCAGCACTGCTCAGGCTTCCAGGCGACGCGTAAGGCGTTGCATTTGAAGTACGGAGCCCCCGGCAGCTGCTGCTGAGCTGCAGGCTGTTTGCACATGAGGCACTGGCAACTGCAGTGACCAAGGCAATTGAACAGCTGCTGAAACGAGGCAATTAGTGGCAGCATAATATTCCTAGCCAAAGAAACAAACAAAAAAATACTCTCATTCTGGACAATTTGAAAAGCTATTTGTCATATGCCCCCATGCTTTTGTTGTGGGCCGGAAGGATAGGGGAGGCCAGGTGAAATGTAAGCCCTAAATGAAGATGAGCAAAATGCTTGTTTGCTTCTGCAAAAAGTAACTAGCATTAGAGTACGGACTGTTTCATCTTTACAGACCCATAGTTAGGTTATGCTGCTTTTTTTTCCCTTTTAATTATTCTGCATTCTTCTTAGAATAGAATGACTTTTGATTCTAATAGCCTCTTTAACTGGTTTTCACTTTTAAACTAATTAAATGCATCTATTAAATTGATGGTACGTACTTCGTTTATTTCTTGTGAGATGAATGAGTGAAGACTGTGCTGAAAGGGAGTAATGTTGTATTTTGTATGCTTGAAATGATTAATCTTGAAATGAGGGCTGTGGGAGGTGGTTTCCTGCTAGTCCACATCTTACTCATGCTGATTCCGACGCCTCTGCTTGCAAAGGCTGTTGGCTGGTAGATCTGCACCCTGCATAGTGTGCTGTCATCACGGAAGACATAGGTGTGATGGCTTGCATAGCTAGTCTGTGAATACAAGGACAGAAAACCAGTCTGTGCTCTCCTTAGTGGAGACCCTGCAGTAGGAGAGCTGAAACAAAAAAAGATATGCTTGAACTAACTTTTATTTCTTTGTTGTTGAGCTACGGCATATTGTACTAATTAAAACTTCTGGAGTATATCACTTTATACTGAAGTGTGCTAAGTTGTAAAAATCAAGTTCAGAGATTAAATGTGTATTTTCTTTGGCAAATAACATTACTTCTTCGTCATTTGGTTTCATGTTATTTGTTCCCTTTCTTCTACTTATGGATTGCCTTTCATGTTGTTCAGTGCTTAATTTTACCAGGACAGCCTTTGCATAAGGAAGGCTTATCTTCCTTCTGTAACTCTTTGCCTTTCCTTTTTCTGCTTGGGTGATCTTAGCTGGTGAGTGTGGAACTGAGGAGGTAGGCACAGTCCGGGCAGTTTGAAATGCGCTGTAGCGCTAAACATCACTTATACTTTGGTGAGGATTTGACAGAAGATAGAGCTATTAGAGGAGGCGCTGTGTGAAAATTCCCCTACCTAGCTGGGCCACCCCTGAAGACCAAAAAGACTTGACAGGATTTTGATGTCTAGGCAGTCTTTCAATCTGAAGCGAGTGCTGGCCCGTATGCGTGGTTTGCCTCTCTGGCAATGCAGCATAGACAAACTTCTGTTCCATGAGGGGTTTGACTTGCCAAGTAGCCTGAAAAAACTACTGAAAGTTGGTTTTTTTCCTTAGCGATTTAGATAATTTTGCCCTTTTTTTTTTTTTCCTTTTTAAGGTTGATGTCATTAAATATAGGGCGTCAAACTCACTTAGTGTTGTATTTGCTTCTTTTTAAATTTCCTGTGTGGAGATTACTCTCTGGTCTTTAGAAGGGGAAATACTTCTGCTTTAAATCACTGTATCATCTACCATTATCTAGATGTAGGGCCTTAAGCTCATGCATTATTCCTTGGTGCAGCTCAAGGCACTGTGCATGTTGATGCTGTAAATGGGTCTTGATCATCTGGTGTTGCTTCTTTTGAAAAGCCTTCCACAAATGCTAGAATAGACACAGGAAGACTTTCTTATTTTTAGTATGGTGTATATGTGGTGTATTTTACTAAACTCTGATTAGTTTGTAAATTTGAGGAGTACTGAAACTGGTGCTTGTTCTTTGTTGAAAGAGCTCATGTATTGGGGTAAAACATAGTGCTTCTTGGGAGTAGGAAAGCCTGTGTTTGTTTAACCTTTTAAATGTGCTGTAAAGGATCCTCCCTGTCTGGCAGCATGCCACTGTCTTTGTGACACGAAGGTAGGCTGACAAGAAAAACAGTTACTTTAACTGAAAGCAGTAACAGAGTTCTAACCAAATCCTGGTGCACGCCAGTTTATAAAATGAGAACACAGCTTAAATTTATTCCATGCAGTACAGTAGGCAAAAGTTTACAGCACTCACTTGATTAAAACGGGTTCTTGGAAAGGAGGCAGGAGAAGCCGTTAAGTGGAGTCTCATGTTACCAGCTGGTTTGGATGTTCTTCTAAGAATACATATAGAAGCTTCCTGCATCAGTATTTTCATTGTGCAGGCATATGTGTAAATGCTTTCAAATTGATAGCATCTGTTTTGCTTTTATTTCAGGTGTACTTGAAGGCACCTATGATTCTCAATGGTGTCTGTGTAATCTGGAAGGGCTGGATAGATCTACAGAGACTGGATGGTATGGGCTGCCTGGAATTTGATGAAGAGAGAGCACAGGTAAGACAGTCTGCCCATGGCTACTGTGCCTTAGACATTTGTTTGTCCTTCTGGAAGGAAGCACGCAGCCAGCTAGTGATCACGCATTCTAATTTGCTTGTTTTCTGTCTTTACTTTGAGTACAAACTCTGAAGAAAATTTACAGTATAGAAGTTCAGAAATATGTGGTTGTAGCTAAACTAGTGTTTTAATTAGATCAAAATATTAGGGGCAGGAATCATCTGTAGTTTACAACTTTGTGGGTGACTTAGCATGATTACTGTGCTACAGAGTAGTAAATCTTAAAGTATGTGAAAAGCTGTGTCTGTAGCTTGAAATAATTTAACTGGCAAGTCTATTCTAGCTGTTCATTTTAAGGTGGTTTTTGTAAGCAGCTTTTTGTTTTATTACTTATGGGGGGTGTGAATAGGGTTTTTTCATTTGTTCTCTTAACAGTGGTAGACTCTCTGCTCTGTTACAGTATGGCAGCTTTTGAGAAACCTGCTTTCTACCACCAAAGTGACTGTCTAGCAGCTGCATCTTTGGACATGCACAAGAACAGAGTAAACACAGAGGAAACGACTATTTAAGTGCATATCACCGATGTTTCACTTACACAGCTGTAGGGTTCCTCAGTTTAGTCAAACTCGATACAGGCCTTTGCTTTTGAGATGTAGCTTGGTAACAAAGATACTTAACTGATATTAAAAGCACTGGGTTTGTGCGGGCTTCCACGCAGATCACCTGTCTCTGCAGTGTACAGTAAATTGGATGGAGTAACATCAGTTACCAGAGTTATGACTTACAATCTATATTTTATGGTGAACTCAGCAGTTCATTTCTGTAGTTTGATAATTTAGAAGTGTAAGAACTATATGAAGACATGGTCCAGAGTGCTTCTGAATACAAGGGTTTGTTAAGCATGCAGAGAAAAGAAGAAGGGTGAGCAATTTCCTGCAGCTTTTTTTTTTTTTTTTTTTTTCTGTATTAGTACTCCAGCAAATGATTCTTAGTAATTCACTCTGTACCTGTACATAGACATTTTCTCCTGACTTCTCTCTGAAGACTTCTTCTTTCACCCAAGACCATCATGACTTCCCCTAACTTTTCTGGAAACTTGAGTAATTCACTTTGAACCATTGTTCAATCTCTCTTCAATGGTAACTGTCTTTTTCATCTTGATAGCGCAATAGGATTGGAGATTTCTTTATCTCCTTCCTTTTGTTCTCTTAAACTCAGGGACCCAAACCAACTCACTCAATAACTGAACTGATTTGTGTGACACTGGTGATTCCCTTCATCTTTCTTTGTTACACCTCATGTATTTTATACATATGGGTGATTTTTGCAAAAACTTATTATCCATGCAAACTGTTTGCTTTTCCAAATTACCTTTACTTTCACTTTGTGTCCCCCTGCCCCAGGGCAGAGAGTCCTCTGGGGGATTGCTTCTGGCAGTTGTGCGCTGGAACCGAGTTAAATAAAGATGCATTTTCCATTCTCTCTGCGTGCTTCTTGTTCTCAGCCCTCACTTCCTTGCAGTTTCCCTTTTAGTCGTTCTAGAGCCACCGTTGGTCACTACTTAACAGGTAGGAACCCTTTGATTCCCCCTAAATACAAAGAGCACTCCTCTATTCCAGGCATGCAGAACTGAAGGGCATATTAATTTGTTTCTGTTCAAGAGCTGGAAGTATTCAAATAAAATTATATATGGCGATATGTATAGTTGCAAGCTTTGTGGTGCCTTGCCTCTCCCTAACTTAAGAGACCCATTCGCACATTAAGATCATGTTATTGTGACTATGTTCTGGGTTAAATCGAAATACTTTGTGTCAAAACAGTGTCTTTGAAGTAGTCACAGCCCTGCATGCTTTCTTCAGGATGCCTAGAAAGAGAAGGTATGCTATTCTGAGAATAGTCCTGCCACCTTTTGTTAATCTGCCGGAAAAGCCACAGAACCAAGCTTTTACTTGAATGCTGCTGTTTGCTGTGGCATTCGCTCCTTCCGAAGCTGGGTGCGGCATTTGAGCTAGCTCAGTTCCTGTTGCAGCAGCGTGCTCTTTGGAAAGAGAGTAGCTGCTGTAGACTCCATTGATTAGAAGGTCTTTAGACTATAATGGCTTACAAAGCAAGGTCAAATGTAGATCCCCGAGGACTGTGGAAGATAAATTCTGAGATTCTTCATCTATGACAGTTCAGTTTGATACAGAACGCTAAGTCCCATGACGTCTGAACTGAGAGGAGGCTGATTTGAACCTGCACTCAGAATGGGATAGTGTCACTCTTTTCCAAAACTGGATAATTCCTGAAAAAAGTGGGCACCCGTCCAAAAATGGAGGGGGACCTCCTCTCAGGTGACCTGTGGGTTCAATTTTTCTCTCTTTAATTTCCTGATAAATGTTTTTGCATGCTCCTGGATTATTTTAGCTTCCTGATGTGTCTTAACCACTCTTAAGAATTCCTTTTCGCTGTCTTCAGAAAGTGTGTGTGCACTGAGCATGTGATTGTGTGTGTGTGTGTGTGTGTGTGTGTGTGTGTGTGTGTGTGTGTGTGTGTGAGGGAACGTATGCATGCTCTCAGGTGTTGGTGCTTTCTTGAGTTTTGAGTACAGGGTGCTGAGTTGGAGGTATTACACTGTGAATCTAGAGAGATATGTTTGCACTCAACTGCAGGTGTGTAATTTGTTTTCAGTTCGTGCTTCTCGGTGATTATGAGGAGATCATTGGTCATCTTATTTGCTACAGTAGTAGCAGTACCTATGAGTTACCCATGTCGTAAGGCACTATACAGACACAGAGAAGTAGCTGCGCCCTTGATTTCGTATTGTGTCGTATGTATTTGTTAGTATTGTAAACATTTGGGCAATCTTTCACATTCTTCAGTTCCCTTTTTCCTGTATCTGTCATTTTGCTTCCTTTTTAAAAACTGTTTTAATATTGCTGGTGACAATTGACCTAACTGCTGACTTTGATCCCAAAATAACACTGATGCCAGAACAGGTTTAAGTGCCTCATACTGTGCAGTGTAGTGCCTGTGGTACCCACTGTCTTTTGTAATAAGAGGTCCTATTGGCATTCACACACACCACCATATGCACCCCTTACTCCCATTTTCTGGAAGGCTTGCCTTATACAAATGTAATGCTCTTGCATTTTCCTGTCTCTTAGCACTTCTTACTAACACTGGGATCGGATAAAATTTTTCATTGCTGCCACACTTTGGAAGTGATACTATCCTTCACCAGGTCAAAAAATACTTTGGGAAGAAAACCCACGTGCATAACAATAAAGTACTTTAATTGTAACTTTTAAGCTAGCATTCTTTCTATTGAATTCACAGCCTGTTAATGTCTTACTACTAAGCAGTCTTACTTTTTATTACTGGAGGCCCTGATTCAGCTGCTTGTTGAGACTTCAGTGGACTAACACACACAAACCTCTACATACGTGCTTGAATATCTTCCCCATTTGGGGCTGAAATTCCCCTGGATTTGATATTTGTCTTGAGTGTCATTCAAAGACTGTTTCTGTCTTCAGTACTTTGTACCTCTTCTGTAACAGAGCGTTCTTGCTGTGTAGGTTTGGTAGTTGTAAGTGGTGGTGGTTCTCACAAAGTCTTCTCCTAGGTGGCTGGGGGGGGCAGTGTATGTGTATGAGTGGTGCTGTGTTTAAGCTTCTCTCTTCTTTTTTGTTTTTCTGGGTTGGGGAGGGGTTTGTTCTGTTCTCGTGTTGATCTGGCTCGTGTTTTGCTGCTGCTTTTTCTTAGTAGATTCATACCAGGAGCATTTTTATTGATTAAAACTAAGGTGGATAAATGATTGGGTTTCATACAGCCGAATTCGCTAGACTATAATTACTAGATTTGAGTGACTTTTGTAAAAAAAGTTTGTTAAATTCCTGTTGTATAATATCCTGAGATGTTTGTTAATTTCTGTTATAACACATCGCTAGGAGTAGAGCAGAATTTTTTACTTTAAAAAAAAAAAAAATCTTCTGATGCTTTTTCCCCCTTTCTCAGACATCAGTAAACCGGTGTTTTAGCTGTCAACATGTGTTCATTCTGAATGTCAACATAGTGATTCTTCTATAAATTTCTAATTTAGTTTCTTTTGGTTACGGCCATTTCTTTAAAATATTCTGGTTGAGGCTATATGTTAGCCTTTTATTTCAAGGCCACTTTAAATTATGGTAAAATGCAAAAAACTTTTTTTTTTTTTTTTTAAATCTGCTTTCATTTAAGTCTGCTTTAAAAAAAAAAGAGGGTAACAAAGACATACATAACTTTTGTAAATTAGAAATAAGGCAGCTTTTCTGTAGTCATCTGGGAGACAAGCTTATCTGTTTTATCTCTGTCCTTCTGCATTATTAAGAACAAACTTACTTTCCACTGTCTGACCTTGGTTGCTATGCATTGCATGAACATTAAGATAGCTATGAAGGGCCAAATTCTACTTTTAAAAATAGTAGGTAGTGTTAAAATGTTATCTTATTGGCAGCTTTAAACATTGCCTTTCAACATAGCTTTCTGGGGACCTGGCTGTGCGGAGTTATTGATTGGCAGATGTTTGTATTTAACTGTGTTAGGCCACGAGGGGCACTCATTCACATCATTTCACAAAGTAGCTTCAGGGTGCACGATTGTGCCGATGGCAAAAGAAGCAATTTAACATTCTCTCAGACTAGAGATGCTTTATCTTAAATTAAAAAATTTATGCACTTAATCCCTTGGTATATTAAAATTTAGTTGGGTTCTCAACATGTTTTTGTCCTCTAACAGTCAAGGTTAGGAATTTTTTTTTTTTAAAAATCTATCGACTTGAAAATAACATTTGTGTGTATGTGGGAATCATAAGCAGAGTTAGTAGTAGTTATAGCTGAGGAGTTGGGAGGGGGAGAAGCAATACTATCCCTTACTGTTTTGTGGAACCTCTTTAGACTTGACTGTTCCATTCTGAACGTCTTGAAGTGGGGAGCAGAGCCATCTGTTTTCATTCTGAGCAATATATGTGCTAAAAGGTCTCTTTAAGAGAAATAATTTGTAACCCAATTAGTAATGGCTTACATATTAATAACACTTGATTTAAAACCTTTTCTAACACAAAGTATGATTCAAAGGATTATTTTAAGCATTAATTTATTAAAGCTATTCCTGTGCATAAGGCACTGTTGAAAATAAAATAAACAACGGAGCTGTTGAAAACCTGCAGGTTTCTTCTGCATTGTATGTGAATGTGTACGAATTAGTAGAGGAATAACTTCTGCTTTGCACTTCCTTATGCATCTCAATTTAAATAATGATAACACAAGGATTACGAATGTTCATACTGATGCAGCTTCTGATAAAATGGAGGATTTATTTCGTTGGTAACTTAGATAATATTTTTTTTTAAAGGACAGAATTAAATTACCATTATTTATATAATTATGCTAGTGAACTCTATCTAGGTATACCTGTGAATACTGCCTTCAAAATTACTTTTATAAGTAAAATAAAATGTATTGCCTCTTTCTCATAACTTTTGAGAATTCCTAGCTTTTAAAAAAACAGCACCTTTTAAAATTACTTTTGAAAAGCAGTTCTCCTTTGAAAATGTATTTTAGTAGTAGCTGTGTTGCAGCTTTGGTTATCTACTGCATTGATGAAGGTGAGTGTTATTTCATTAACCAGTATCAGCATTTGCTGGAACTCATCTGTGTTCTAGCAGATTCTGTAGGACGTACTTGTCTTTGCTGCCAAGTGATCCCTAATATTCAGAAGAAATGTGATCTGGTAGAAATGAGGGTAGCCTTTTGTGTCACTCTGTCTCATCTGATTTGGTAGCAGGAGGATGCATTGGCACAACAAGCCTTTGAAGAAGCTCGGCGAAGAACTCGTGAATTCGAGGATAGAGACAGGTCTCATCGGGAGGAAATGGAGGTGAGGGTTTCACAGCTGCTGTCAGTAACTGGTTAGTACTTTCCCAAAACTTTAGATTGTTTCCATTTGTTTGTTTGTACAATGTTGTGTATTTGCTGTTTGATGTTTGATGTTGTCATATAAAAATTGCAAAATGCATTGTTTTTAACTCTTGTAAAATGAATTTCAAGTTTTCAAAGTTTTGATAAGATTTCTCTGATTTTATCCTTTTTTCCTTTCTGTAGATGGCCTTTTCTGTGGGTACTTAAGCTTCAAGGCTACATTGTTCACGGAGCTGCCATATCTCCCTCAAAGGATACTTTCATAGCAGAGAGAGGGATCTTTTGCCCCATGCATTTCTCATGAACGCCGGAAAGGCTTCGCAGGCTGTGGGCACCTAACTTCGTAGCTTGCTATCCCATGTTGTGGGAAATGCTACCAGTGAATTTAATCAGATGCCACAGTATGCTTTCTTGTACAGGCTAGTTTTTTCTTTTTTCCTCTCAACCTTTTTCTTGCTGGCGGGGAGTCTTACTCCTCTATTTCACTGGTGTAGTTCCCTCTGTGTTGTTCTTTGCTTCTTTAGGGCCCCACAGTCTTGAATCTTGTTCTTTCTTGATGAGAGCAGAAATTACTGGGATCAAGAAAAGAGGAGCCAGAAAAGGGAATGGAAACCAGCTGCTCTGAGATGTCAGAAAGGCAAGAGCTGTAAGAGGACGAGTAATACGTAAGGAGAGTTGGCAAGTTAAGGCAGGCTGTAGGTCAGGCAGAGAATAGGGAGAAAACAGAAACACTTGGAATTTCTTTCCCTTAGTAACTGTTTCCTACTTCCCGCTTCATCAGTACAGCCTGACTTTACCGTAATCAAATGTGATCAATCTGCTGCTTCTCAGGTTTTTAGAAAATTCGATTATTGTTATTGCTAAGCTACTTTTCTTCTGGCATCTTTACTGATAATTGAGATGATTAGACAGATTTTCTTCCCTTCCAAGTACAAATGGAAGACACTGAGCATGAGAATGAGATGGGAAAGGCAGATGCAGAGAATAATATCTCTCACTTTGAAGGGATGGCTGATGTGCATCTCCTTGCAAACACTGATGTAGCCAGGTCAGATGTCAGCTGTAGCAAAGGTAAAATCCTTGCCTTGGAGGCCTCACCGCCACTGGATCCTTGGAGTAACAGCTAGATTACCTGAATCATTCTGTCTGTCACAGCATAGCTGGAACCTGCTTGTAAATTCAGTTTAAATGGAAGGTAGAATTAACTTAAAGCTGTTTGTGAGGATCTGTGGCAGCCTGCCTTAATTTTAACAACACAGTAGGAACTTTAAGCCTGGCCTTATGTCCTTGACCTCAATTTACTTCAAGCTTTTCTTGATTTATTTTCCTTTACTGTGCCCTTCTTCCCACTCCTGTTAAAACAGAGAAGCAGCCATGTGCTTACTGAATGCTGAAGGTTAAAGAAGAATGAGGCTTCCTGAAACAACTTCTGGAGTTCTTTGAGACTTATTCTTTCCTCTAAGTGTAGAAAACACTTATTTGCAGCTAGGATGCGCAAAAACTCTTTCAATTAACAGTGAGATTGAGGTAATGTCGAGCATCTGGGGTTTCATGATAGACATCAAAACTTGTGACACTGAGACACAAAAGGCAGCATCCCTGGCCAGCTGCAGGAGCTGGATTAAATAACTTCTGTAAAGACTCTTGCTTTTAATAAGATAGCAGGCAGTTGTTATTAAATTATGTCCTTATTAGCTGCTAGTACCCATTTTCTCTTAAAATAACAATAGTCACTGTCCCAGCTCTAAAGCACTGGCATAGATCACCTACAGAAAGGAAGAAAAGGAAAAATTACTGACTTGAAATATGTTTAAGCAGAATGAAAAACATTTTCAAAGGTACTTCAAACTTCTGTGATATCAAATACAGGTTTTTAATAATTGCAATATGTTTTGTTATGCATACTTTATTTTTTATTTTACTGTGCACGTTTAATGTGTATAACCAAGAGATGTTTGCCTCAATTACTCATAGTTCTGTAGTTGGTTTTTACATTTCAGTTTTCATTTGTGTGTTTGGGGGAAGATGTCCTGGCCACGTATCTGGAATGTTAAGAGATGAGCTTTAGCACTCTGGATCTTAGGAAGGCATAAAAATTGGGATCTTTTGGGGTGGGGTGGGGAAGAGAGAGACTTACAGTGCGTTCCTAAGGAGGAATCAGCATTCCAAACCATTCATGGTTTCCCTGACTTTCACTTCAGTTGTATTCTAATGCAGCATTCAGGCAGAATCAAATGAATTTTAATCAGTGAGCACTTACATAATGTGCTCATGGTCATCAGATAGAATTCTCAATAGAAAGTAATGCATAAATGTGCATTCCCACATTTGTTGTATTTATGGCCTGTATTGAATTTTCCAGTGCTCACACGCTTGGTAAGCTTGGAAATATGGTTTGTCAGTTGTACCCTTCTGATGATTGCATTGCTGACAGCTATAAAAACATGAGTCCAAGCTGTATTGTGTACTGTTTGTGTAATTTCAGTAGGTCAAATAATATCTTTGGTTGCACTACAGAGATGGTACTTGAAGGTTTTTATAGGGCAGCTAGAAAAGGTGGGTTCTAAGTGTGCTCAGTGAATTTTTATGTATGTTACACTACACACAGATGAAGATCCCCTCAGCATAATCTTTTTAATACGATATCTATACACCTTTCATCATTACTAAAACTTAAATTTTTTTCTTTCCTGCTAAGTTTGGCATGGACATTAAAACTCAGAATTGCCAGACCTGGAACAGGATCTCATCAGTGTTAATGATTGTTTTAGGAATTGCAACAGTGTATAAAATCAGGATATTTCAGACAGTAGAATTACAGCTGAAATGCCTTTAATAGAGACCAGATTCTGCTTCAGTGGGGGAGGGAAGGGGAATCCTGCAATATTCCACCCACTCCTACCCAAAACAGAGGCGCCAGCTCTTTGGAAACATTTATCCATCCAAAGCCTGGCAGCATATGAAAACGATCAGATTCAGTTCTTTATTTATACAGCTTTCTGTGTAGAAAAGATTCCCTATTCTAAGTCTCTCCGTAGACTTTTAAAACAAAGTGGTATATCCTTGCCTAGGAGTGATCAGCAAAGGTTGTCAAAAACAGTTAAAATGGCTTGTATATGGCGGTTGGATATTAGAATGGTGATACTTTGAAGGGGGAGGGGAATAGCAATTGCAGTAACAATTCAGGAATAATTGCTATACTAATTTTCATTAAGTATCCTAAAAAAACAACCAACCAATTAAAAAAACAACAAAAAAACCCCTGAGAGTGCTGTCAAGTTTGTTTGCTTTCCTTTCATCACATAGTATCCCTTCCGTTGGTGACTTTATTAGCACAACAGATCTTTATTTTAATGAACACATTCTTTGCATCTGAGGGCAGAATCAGTAGTGGTTGGTAGGTTGCGCTTGAATTTCCAGAAGTGATCATGTTTTTGTGCAATTACAGCACTCCTCTAATGTAAATAGGATGTGAGTGGATTTAGGAATTTTCACTGAAGTTTTTAAGTGCCTCTGAGTTGAACTGCATTCTGTTATATTTTTAACATAGTTTCAGTTTTGAATACAGGACGCTTTTGGGTTTTTCTGTCAACTTACGTAGTTTGGTCGCATCAGATACTGCAAATTCTGCCTCACTGTTCAGGATTCTTTTGTTTCAGAGATGCTTTTGAGGTCAGTGAGTGTTTCTAATGAATGCCTTCAAAATTAATAATGTATTCCAATGGCTTTCACTTTTACAAAAATGTTGGAATGCTGAGACAGTAAATGCTTAATGATACGCATGAAGAAAGACCTTATCCCCAGTTAAAGATTATTGTAAAAATAAATGCTTGTATGAAGCTTCATAAGTTTAGGAGCACTGAGCTACTTGGAAAACTTGCACTATTGAATGGCTGTGTACCAGTTGAAGGCAAAGTTCTCTTTCCATGACCAAGTACCACATCATGGGGAGCTTGGTCCAAGGCCATTACTTTAGGGGTGTATTCTGGAACTGATGCCATTGAATATGAACTTGAAGTATTTGTATGTTTCCCTTTGCCAAACTGATAGAAGAGAGTGAGGAGACTGAAGGGATATCAGTGAGGCAGATGCTTAATTTTCATTATCTCTTTATCCCCTTGTGTTTTGGTTGAGAGAGTCAAAACTAGTGTTTTCTTCTGTTTGGTATGGTTTCGGTATGAATGACCAGAGTTTGATGTCAGGATAAGAAGTGTTCTGCAGAAATTACTGTGAGGTTGCTGTCCACATGTGCTTGAATCTTCCAATAAAAACTTTTGCTTTTTATTCAGTGTTCTGGCCATAGTAGCAAGATGCAAAATACATTACACTGTTGAGAATGACTTTGAGAGACATAAACAGCCCCCCAGTTGGTGAAATTAGATTACATTGAAGGTAATGGCCTGTGTTCAGTCCAGAAAAGCAGCAAGCAGGTGCCTCCTGCCAGCTTTTTACTGGAGCAGAAGGGACAGTGGTGGATTTTCAGCAAGGGGATGGATAAAGAGAAGAGGCTATCTTGTGTGTTGCTGTGTGCAACACAGGGGGTTTTTTTTTTTTGTGAACATTTGTTTTGGGTAGGTGGACTATTAACGTCAAAATTATCTATTTGAGTGTGCAGTTTATCCTACTCTGTTACTCTTGAGCTTAGCTAAGGATGTTCTACTGATTGCTTTACCTAGGGGTGGGTCAGATCTCTTCTCAGTTTTCCAATGCAATTTGTTCAACCAGCATTTTTGAAATGTCATATTTTTCTATTTTGTGTTCATTTCCCATGTTACTGCCTTGCTCTTTATTTTAGCAACACTGTGAGTAAAGAGGCAGAGTGGTTTGCTCTTCCCTGAAACAGTCTAGTCCAGCAATCTGTCTGTTTGTGGTCTTGTGCTAAATATAAATTACATTAATGGCTAAGCAGAGCCATTTTAGGAAACTGCATGAAATTCCCATTTTAAAAACCTTCATTTTGCTGAAAAAAAACCTACCTGTTTTGAAACTTTTGTTTCTTTCACTAGGAATCCCTCTCAATACAAAACACCAAAAAAACCCACCAACCCCACCCTTTAGAAATTGCTGGAGTAAAAATTTACCTAAATTTTAAATACTCAGTCCTGCCCTAGGTTTCTACATATTTTTGCTGTTTGTTGGGAATTATGTGTTGAAATGGGAGAGATGTATTTCATTTAATTGTGCTGAAATCGTGAACTCTTAGAAAGCAGGATTTTGCTGCAGAAATGTAAACACTTCACAATTGAAACAAAATCAAGTACTAGGACTAACTTTCCTATTCTTCCAAGGTTCTAGACAGTGAAGTTATTCTCCCTTCTTTCTTTGAAAATATAATATTCCGATAAGGTCCTCCCCCCATCAAACTCTCTGACGTTTAAGGGTTTTTTTCCTCAAAAATTAATTTGGAATTAATTTAATTACTACTTATTGTGTGTACTCTCCAAACTGATAATGATAGAAAAAGAGTATAACCTTTAATACAGCTTTTTGGATGTGAAAGAAACGCAAACTGTTAATTCTTCGTATGCAGTGGGTAGTGCAGACTTGGTATATGCTTATGTGTGTGTATATGAGCACGTATATATTTTTTATATGTGTATATGATTTGTTTATATTCAGGATGAATACAACATAATTTAGAAAAAAACATTAAAGTATGTATATGAATGTGTTGCTTCAAAAGGCTCTACAACACAAGTACAGTACAAGTAGGGCAGTAATGTTATGACTAGATTGTTTCACAAGAACTTTAAATAGCTGGTATTTCTCTAAAAGTGCTATGGAATGCATATATCAGAAAAACAATTTGCGCTGTACAGAATCAATGCTGACTGTAGTACGGGGAGATCAATCTTGCAAATCAGGGAATACTGTAATATAAGCGTCTTCTTTCAGTCAATGAAGGTTAGAAAGGGGCTGAGCAACAGAGGAATACTGTCTGGAGGCAATCAATATTAATTATAAATTTATAACCTTTATCAGCCTTCAAACAATACTTTCTAAAAGGGAGGACTTCAAGCTTTTTTCCCTTGGAAAAGAAGTTTTCATACAAAAGTAAAAATTTTAGTCTGTACTTAAAGCTCTTAAGAACTCTACTCTTGCCATGCTTATGCCTTTCTTGGCTTGCTGTTACTTTAGTCCAGTTACCGATGTGGTTTACCAGAACCTGTAGCTTCATGATAGCTTATAAACAAAGATGCAACCGTTGCAAAGATTTCAGGCAGGAGAGTGCATCAGGATTGGTAAGCAAATTATGCTACTTGGCCTGGTCATGCTCTATAGCTCTCCAGCAGCTGGTGCTGGGAGAGCAGACTCAGCATATAACACGATTGATGGGCGTTTTTAGTGAAGAGTACCCTGTTTCTAGGAAGTAGATCGTTGGAAGCTTGAAATGAAATCTTGATGGAGGTGGGTGCTAAACGATTTTTATCTATGGCCTTTGTCAAGAAAATTGTTTGTTTTGACTTTCAGTAAGCTTAAAAGGCAATGAAAATGGGTGTAGGAATAAAAGAGCATTGGGTATAGAGTTCATAACATTAATCGTTCTGCAAGGACTTTAGTCTAACATCCAGATCTCTTACCAAATTTGAGAGACTGTTTTCCATTATTTGCATAATTTAAGTGGTACTTGACATTATAATTAAGAAAAACCAAGGCTACTTCTTCCCAGGTTCAAGTGAAAAGGAGAGGCGATTGCAAAATGGATGTTACAGCCAGCAAACAAAGCGACTCCGGAGACTGGATCTAGGCTACAGTGTCTCATGCTGATAGCTACACCCGCTAGGAATGCGGTAAAAATCATATCCCCTGCTGACTGCCAGCGGCTTATAAGATGCAGTATGTAGTGATGATGGGGTCCCTCAGCTGCTGTAGCTAAAGTTGTTCTGAGGAGTGACGACTGGGAGGGAGAGTCTCTTTTTAAGCCCCCCCAGAGACCTGAAAGCGTACAGGCTACTTCATCAGGCTGTGACTGTGACTAAAGAAGTTCTAGTATATATAAGCTGTCAATCTTACTGTGTTGTAGCAGCCCAGTTTTGCTGACTTTAATTCTGAGAAGGCTGAGTTTCCCCGCCCCTACTCTTCTGTTGAGTAAGGGTAATTGAAGTGGAGGCACGGCCAGCATTTTAACCATGTTCAAATCTCTCCGGGAGAGGTTGTTATTAACCAGCAGCTCAGAGGAGAGCTTTCAGTTTGTTGCTTTTCTTGATGTGGGTCTGCCTCAGTTAGCAGGACTAATGTGGAGATGTGCTTGACTGTAACTGGTCATTTTTGAGTATTGCTCTCTTTGTTTCAGGTTGGGGTTTTTTTGTGCTGTGGTTATATGCTTTTTAGAAAAGTATCTGCAATGTGTTCTCAGGGTTTGTTGTTTTGGTTTTTTTTAAATCCTTTTCAGGAGGTTGATAGTCCTTCTAAGAGAATCCAAATGTTCACTGTTTAGTTTTTCATAACATAGCCTGATTTTTCACTTATTTAGTAAATTATAGATGACGGATGCCAAGGCACATAATGCATCTGCTCTGTCTGTTTCAGCAGTATGGAGTTGCCAGAATGCAATTAAAGAATTGCAGTGGAGTTGTCCATGGAGAGACTTTATTTTGGCTAGTCTTTGTGACAGCCCTTCTTCAAATTATCTCCCCGCTCCTTCCCTCCTCTTCACCAGTGTCCCAAGTTATATATGCAGTGCATATTGTTGTTCTTGTGACTTCACTGCCTAGTATTGAGAGGTCGCAATTTTGCCTGCTGTTTTGTTGTTGGTTTGTTTTGGTTTTTTTGTTTGGTTTTTTTTTTTAAGTGATTCATTGAAAGGGAGGGCCATCTTCATGGCAACCCTGTCCATCCTTACTAAATTTGCCTCCAACTTTCCCACTTCTGCTTTCCCAGAGCTACCATGTAAACCACACGGTGGGACTGCATTGTCTTTTCCTGATGAACTCATGTGGTAAAAGGAGTTGGTTTGCTTAGGTATGTCAGAGGCTTCTGAACATGCACAGGAAGGAGGTAGTTACAGGTGCTTTCTCAAAGCCAGCTTAAGGAGTTTTATTGGCACTTTTGAAAGCACAGTCAACTGCAGCATGGGCCAGGATTGAGTGGCTGGAGGAGGAGGGTGGTATCTGACTGTCTTGGCTGCTGGAGGAGCTGCTTGTGTGCCTTCCTTAATTGCTACTACTCTTAGGTCTGTTTAATTTAAGTGCCCCAGTAACAGATGTAAATGCTCCAACATGATCCTTGTCCAAAAGAGTCACAATTTGAAGTTATGATTTGATTACTTCAAGCTATCTTAATCTATTAAGAAAAAAATTAATGTAATGCAGACATTACTGCATCATTCTCTTGATAGGACTTTTAGTCCATACCAGTTAGCCTATATTTAGGCTTGGGAAAAGCTCAGAGAAAACAGGGTTAAGAAGAGAATAGGTGTAAGAGTATTGCAGAGGATACTTTTTGCATTTGTTTACCCTCAAGTCAAAATGATTTTTTTAGTAACTTTTCCTCTGGTTTGTCAGCATGTTATTAGCCCTATGGTGTCGGTATGATACCATACTGATCAGTATCAGGTCAGCGTGAATAAATCTAGACTAGCATGTTACAGGAGGCTTTGAAATGGTTTTTGCCAGATACGTTCCTGCAGTTCTTTCAGTTGATCATCATACTGTCTCCAGTGTTAGAGGTTTTAAATGGCTTGTGGCCAGTTGTAATTCCTTCCGTATTGCAGAAGATTTGCATGGCTTCATGTGCTGAAAGCTGAGTGCGAAGTATTTTTGGGTATTGAAACTCCCTAGGTGTCCATCGCATTAACTATTCAATTTCAGGATATTTGGAAGGAAACTGGCAGTGTTGGTTAAAATATATTCATTTTTAAGAAAAAAATTGTGGTGGGATCTGTGTACTATTTACAAGTTTTTCTCGCAAGCGAATATTTGTGATCCTTTCACTAAGTAGCAGATAAATAACATTGGTAGTAGTGCTTCTTCAAACTTCAAATCATCATTTGACTGAAAAATGAAATATGCTGAGATAAGATGAATAACTACTGTTTTCTCATGACTCATTATGCATGACTCATGGCAGAGTATTCCATTTCCCAACGGCAAAGATAGATGCATCTTTCTTAACTGAAGCGAGCCTCCTTAATCTTTGAGAAGCTGAGCTCATTATTCACTGAGAGTAATTCTGATGCTTCTGCATGGCATCATAAGGTATGCATTTCAAAAATTACAGCAAATACTGCAATTCAGAGGATTGGATTAGCTATGCTGAGAGTATGAGACCCCAAACTGAGAGAATTCTGGAAATTGCCATTTTTACATCTGTAAAAGGGAACTTTTAGCTTCCTGTAATAGACTGAGGAGAACTACCAGATACTATCATACTGGTACTCACACTCCTTCTGCAAGTGAGAGTTAAGGATCTTGTGGCATTTCGTATGAAAGTTGTATTTTGCCCATTGTCTGGACAAAAATACCACCCAATGCCTGATGCTCTACAGCCTGCTTGCTGTCTACTTACAAGGTGATTTCTCCTGTCTTTTTACGAGTGTGTTTTTATTTTTTAGAAATATACGTATATGGTGCTTTTACTTTTTCTTTCCAGCATGTAGAGTACAGTTGTAGTTGTTACATACTGTGCACATGAGCCTTGGCAGGTTGGTGACTGATAGAATAAGCGTGTTTCACATGTGCATATTCTTGCATAGTAGTATAGCACAAGTACAGGTGGGTGCCTGAGTGAGATGGAGCTGTCATTCCAACATGTTGCAGTTGCTTGTGTAAATCCCCACTTACCGAAATGCAAAATTACACCATTATCCACATATACTAGTGTAAGATATTGTAATGACTGCTTTCAGTACATTTGAGGGTAATTTGTCATGCCTTTTGCATATCACTTGAAAGGACAAATCTGGTAGTTGTTCAGTAGTGGCTTCTGCAAACTCTACAAGTAGCAATGAGGTCATGAATAATACGAATTCTTTCATATGTTTTGAAAGAAAAGGCCACTTTAGGCAAAGCATAAATGCAACCATATGTCTGTACCTTGGAGTCTTCACTGAAATTTGACAATAAAATTGCTTTGCATATGATTTGTTTTCTGAAGAAGAAACTCTGTTTTAGAGCAGTGGTGTAGCAGCTATTAACTTGCTGGTTTTTTTCTAGTAAAGTGTAAAAATGTTTATCAAGTACAAAATTGGTAACTAGATTGGTCTAAGTAAGATTTTGGTAATTCTTAAAGACAGTGGATGCCTTTGTTTCCTTTAAGAAGAAAGAGGCAGCAGTTAAAACCAGAAGAAATCTTGTTACAGTCTGTTCAATAGGAGAAAAGTATGCGAAGTGGAACTGTTATCCTTTTGTTCATCTTGGTACAACTCTTAAATTAGCGTAGAAGTATCTATTTAGACTTGTTGAACAGCCATTTTGTATTAAGAAAAAGCTTTACAGCACAGTTTACTTTTCTGTTGAATAAAAAAAAAAGTGCGGGCTTTCCCTCATTAACTTTTCCACAGTGATCTCAATAGTCAAAGATGAATGATTTGGCTTTCAGAAACAATGTGAAAATCTCCATTAAATGCCATCTCCCAATATTCTGCATCTCTACAAAGAGGGCAGTTTGTAAAAGTTGCTTCAGGGTCTGAAAGGAATACACCCTTCAGCACTTAATCTTCAGCGCTCGATGTGATTACGGCTGTTTGTTTTAACGCGATTCCTCAGAAAGATTACTGAGAAATCTGTGGGTTTGTGCACCAGCAGTGATGTCGGTTGTCATGTTCAGAGTTCCGCGTGTAGGAAAAGCAGGTTGTTTCCTTCAGTCAGAGTACGACCAGTGCAGATAGAACAGAGCGAGATGATCATCTCACCCCTAAATAGCTGAAGTGCAGCTGGCAACAGTACTGGATACATAAATGTAGTAGGTAGCAATTGCGATATTTACAATAGTGAGGGTGTTTCCAAAACAATAATGACAATATGATGACTAAAGAAAGTGCAGGAGGGAATTGTCTTCTCTGGAAACATGCTGATTACTAGAGGGGTTTATTGAATGAGCTCTGTGTGCATCAGAATGGGATCATTGCATGTGAAAGGAAAACCTAACACTAAACCGGTATTTAAATGGGGGAGGAAGCAACAGTTCTCTGTTTGGGTGAAGCTAACCAATTGCACTGGGAGCATAAAATTAGGCAGACGAGAAGAATGGTAGATAAGGGAGGAAGAAGCGAACAGAGGAAAAGTCTAAACTAGAGAAAATGGTGTTGGCAGTACCTGCCAGAGGGTTTGGGAGCTGGCAGGCTCTGCTCGCTTGCCGTTTCGGATGGGCGCGAGCCCGCGGCACGCGGTGAGCTGGGGTAACTGCCGCGCTGGCGGGAAGGCTTCCTCTCTGTCAGTAAATGTGACTCAGAAGAGCCCAGGGAACACCTAAGAGCAGCACTCGTGTCGCTGTTAGTCACGGTTTAGTTGAAGTACTCATATTGTTCAGTGTGATCGTGTAAACATGGTCATTGCTTAAATTGCATATTTCAGTGGTGCAACTGCCTGCATTAAGTCTGTTCCCGCCTCTTTCGACAAAATACGAGAAGCCTTTCAAAGAAGGGAAGCGGTCACTTGTTTTGCATTTTTTTGGAGAGTGTTTTTTTGAAGCACTGAATGTGGCAGGTTATTGCAGCTGGTGAAACTAATGGAGCTCCACCGAATAATGCTTGTGTAGTGATGCCTTCCGCCAGCTGAGAATGTGGCCCTGATACTATTTGGGTTGCATGGTAGTTACAGGCCAAGGTGCCAGCTATTCACTCTGTAAATGATAAATAAAAGTATCGATACTAAAATGTCTTAAAAAAAAAAAAAAAAAAAAAAAGCTAGCATATATTATATATTCCCAGAATTGAAGTATTGCTTTAAAATTTAAGTATATCAATGTTTTTAAGTATTTACCTGCAGCATTTGTGTGTGGTACTTGAAAGCAGCCTGCACGTGTACAGGTAGAGAAAGTAGATAGCAGTGTCTTTTACTGTGACTGATACTACAATGACTGACCATCCTTACTTTCCTCTTTAAAATGCCATCAACTCAAACTGTTTAACAGAATCATTTATTTAAAGGAGAACTTATGTTACTTTTTTTTAATACAGGGGCTCAATCAAGTACCAAAGTTTTCTCAGTTTTGTATTATTGCTAACTTCACAGGTGCACCAAAGAAAAAAGTATGCTGCAGTAAAACCCCAACTTTTAAGAAGTGTTAAAATGTGTTGTCAATCTATAGATAAAATTGTGGTAGTGTGTTGCCATGTTATAAGTCTCTTTATTCCAGGAAAAGCTAAAATAAATGTTTCCCACATAAAAATACTGAGGGGAGATTTATTTGAAAGTGATGTAACATACTCTGCCATCTTGCATTGTAACCTTTCTCCCCAAAATCTTGATCCTGAAAACATGTACAGAAAAGGTTAACAGAAGGGAATTTCACAGGAAAGAAAATGTGTTTTGGAAGAAGAGACACAAAATTGTTGCCTAACTATTCGGGAAGTCTCCTGCTGACGGTTAAAGTGATGTTTGAGCCTGGCTGCGGAAGAGCCTCCGAGGCAGTCTGAGTGTGCACAAGCGTGTGTGCCCACTTGCTCCCGAGAGCACCAGCCCTGCCTGCCCCCAGGCTGGGTGGAGAGGCAGCGCCAGCGCTCCGTGCCCCTCCACAGAGAGGACGGTGCCCGACTGCTGGGTCCACTGCCCTCCTCTGAGATTCCTGTTGGTTCTGGGGGATTATTGAATTGAGGGGGAAAGAGAATGATTCTGATATTAAGAACTAATTCATTGGTTACTGTTTGAAATGTAAAGTTCCTGCCTTAGAATTGGTTATGGTCTTAGTCGTGTGCTTAATACAGTTAAGAAATGAACTAAACTGATAACTTCTAAGTCACTTTTTTGACTGTAAATATGTGTTTATTAATGCAGGCAAGAAGACAACAAGACCCTAGTCCTGGATCTAACCTAGGAAGTGGCGATGATCTCAAACTACGTTAATCAACAGCAGCAGGCGTACCATGGGTCTGCACACGTGCATTGCTTCTACTTGGCAAAGGATTTAATAAAAGACCAGAAACTGTGATAACTGGGTATACTATGGTCTGTTTCCTGACCTGCGGCAGTCAAAATCATCTTGAACTGCCATGGTTTGCACTATGTTTATGTTACAATACCTGCATTTCCCATTTTAAGCATGTAGCCAGTGGCAATTTGAAATTTTGTTTTTCTATGCAAACTTATTTTTGTTGGCACTATTTTAGTGAAATGGAAACGTATGCAGCTATAAAACCATTTTTCTCAACTGTAATAAAAATTGTCACTTAAAAATAGGTCAAGATATTACAGATTTAAAACTTTTTTTGTTTTTATTTTTTTTGGTCAACTGCTGGAAGCCAATGCATTCCAAGCTTAATTTTTTTAATATGGGCTTTTGGAATTTTGATTGTCCTTACTGTGCTCCTGCTTTGTTTTAGATATGCATTCTTATCTTTCTTTCAGTTTTCTTTTTTTCTAAATTTGCAAGACCTTCTTAAAACTGCTGACATTATTTTGCATTATTTCCAAGCTAAACCCAGTGAATCAGAGCTGTTGGAATCAGTTTTCGAACTTTGTGGGTTTGTAAACGTTACAGTTGCAGTATTCTTTTAACTGCTAACAATTCATTGGTTCCACTTTTTAAATGATAAAATCTTAAAATATATATTTTCCTGCATTCATGCATTCTGCCCCAGTATCTGTCTTAGATTTTATTCTGTATCAAGTGAGTTTGGGTGGTTATTATACCCCTGTATATAGTACTTTACTGAAACTCATCGGAAGTCGCAGGCTGGCTTCTGTTTTATTCAGGGATTTTTTTAAATAGTTCTTAAAAGGGATACTGCAACTCTACAATCAGACTCAACAGCATGTTAAACTGGGAACAAAAGTGATCAGCTGCCAAGGTGATATGTATTAAATCATGTTTAAGATAGCTGCTTTAAGTATATTTTATATCTTAGGCTTTTTGTAAAGTTGTGCTGAATGGTGAAAAGTTGAGATGAGGTTGTGGGCAGAAAATCTCATACTGTGCATAGGACACTTCTATTAAATCATATGCAAATTAAGACTACATTGCAGTATATATTGCATTTTCTAACAGGGTAAGATTTGGGATGAGTTAATCTGTGTGAAATATCTTTTTATTTGGGGTGATGGTGAATGGACTTGTTCCAAGTTTTTCATTGCATCCAATATTTGAAGAAAATTGATTGGAAATGTGATGTCATTTGGCTTTGTTAAAATGTGGTGCTTCCTGTACAGCCTGATTAATTAAAATGTCACTTAAATACCTTTTTAAAAATAGGTGATCTGATTTCAGTATTTTACGAATGATTTTGAAGGTAGAAACTCTGTATGGTTAGAACAGTTAAATCTCTGTTGAATTCTATAATTAGGATAATTACATTCCTTATTAATGGCAAAACAATTGATGCAAAAGAGGTCTTGCAAAAATGTAAGCAGATGTCAATGTGAAGGAGAATCTTTGTATGTTAATAATATGAATATTTAACATTCGCTTAAAATGTCAATAACTGTAAACTGTGAGAATGTCATCAAATAGAAATATTTTGATACTTCAATTTAAATATGATTCACCTGAAAGATAACCTTTTTCACTCTGTGGCCACGTATTCTTCTTGCTCTTCTTCCCCCAAAGAAATAATTTTTCTAAAGTGTTTCTGCAGTGAGTTATTTAAGGGACACACGCACGCATACGCACGCATCCCTAGCCTTGGCTCTTCTCTGCCGTCTGTGTATTTTTGATGGAATAGTCTGAAGATTTATTTTAAAAGGTTTTCCTAACGTTTCAGACAGTGGTTTTAAACCATAAGTACACAGGAAATTATGCTATCAGATATTAACGTTGCTGTCTTTGTGTAAATACTGAACTTTCCCTATCATCATTTAGCATTCTGCTGCTTTCGATATCTTAATGCTGGCATTAAGATCACAAGCCCTTACCCTCTGCTGGTTAGTGCAGACTTTTTAAAGTGCATTTTAAGTTATTGATGCAATTTGATATTTTTCATAATTTCTATTTAAACTGAAGTTGCATCATCTTTCTTGAATTCATCTCCTGTAAGAGTTGCCTTAAGCTACAAGATTGCTTTTGCTACTTTTTGTGTTGTATGTTTAACTTTCATAATAAACTTCTGTGTAGTGAAAACAAGTGGCTGTAAATTTATTTCTGACATCCTGGTCGTCCACGCTGACATATGTGTTTCTGGGGTAACTTTCCAACCTGCTGCCAGGGCAAGGCTGCCTTGATGTCGATGGTTAAAGCAATAGTGACATCCAGTGGTCACTTAACTAACCCCAACACCCCCCGTGTTTAGGGACTGTCCGAGGGGGTATTCATGGCACGCTCAGAACTTTTAATACAAGGGCATACACTAGAGAAAACGTGGATTTCACTGCCCTAAAACTCTTGTGGTTTTTTTTATAACTGATATGTGCTGCTTGCTCTGAAAGTGTACATCTGCTTAAGTAACCCTAAGAAATTTTCTTTCAATCTCATTGCCATGTTGTGCACGGTTGTAGAAGAGCATTGTTTATGGGCACGTTTTTATAGCAGCCATGGAGCCTTGCGAACTATGCTGCTTTGGACAAGGAGGAAAACAAGGTAGTTTGCACGTTGAAATTGAGGAAATGGAGAAATGTGGTAAAGTGCTGTGGGGAAAATATGAATGTTACGGGCTACACCCAAAAACCTCTTCTGAAGCTGCTAAAATTTTTGGTGGTATAACTTCCAATATCTAATATGGAATGACAGTGGTGGTTATGTACCGAAATCATGTAAAGGATCGCCGCCTTAAGAACTTGAGACCTGCAGTCTGCTTTGGAAGTGTTTACATGCAAAAGGACAAAGTATAACCTTACTTCATACTTGCAAAATCTGACTGTAAACAGATCAGAGAGTGCATAATAAAACCGGCATTGACTGTGACCTGTGGTTCTTCTGAAGATACTCTCTAGTTTGGAAGGGAGGCAGCTTTTAAAAGAGACATAAATGACAAACGATGTTATGCTGATTCTGTGTTCCTGACAGCAGGCTGTATCTTTGTTAGCTACTGCAGGCTCTGCCTTCAAAGCAGTTCACTTTGAAAGGCATCTTTAAAGAGCAGTTAGTAAAGCCATTAGGCAACTCCTTGGTTTACCCAAGTTCATGAAATGATTCACGTTTCTGCCCCAGGTGCATCCCAAGTGGAGGAGTGCCTTATTTGTAAAGCCTTTTCTTGAGTGGAGGCATCTGAAGGACAGCGGCACTCTGTCCCCTGGCTCCTCTTAGACTGAGTTTGCTTCTCGGGTGCATAAATAACAGAAGGAATCTGAAAATCTTCCTGTGTGAGGCACCTATGGCTTTTTAAAACATTACAATGCTTTTCCTCCGTTAGCATGACTTAGGGATGGCTGTGTTCAGTTTGGGAGTGAAAGACCACTGGAAATGCTGGATGTCTGGGACCTAGAGCCCAACCCAACCGGAGCAGGTGAGGTATGGTCACTTCTGGCTTGCTTTTTTAACCTTATGGTTACATGGCCTCTTCCTAACTTGAGAGAATCCGGAGTATTAACTGTTTAGTCCATTTTACTTAAGTTTCCAAAACCTGAATGAATGGGTTTCCTAGTCTGCCTTGAAGGAAGCGGCAGCTATCAGCTGTCCTGGCCTGGGCTCTTGGTCCCCCTTTTGAAAGCATGAAACTATGAAAATGAAACTGTGGGTGAAAAACAGCAGCTTTTCTGTTCCTGCAGGTCTGTGGCGTTTTGTCGAATCGTAAGCCTTGTTCAGGTAAGGGCTGGGAAGTTAAATGAAGGAGATGTGGTTTTCGAGAACTCCAAAATTGCATGGCCTGACAGGATCTTGGCAGAACTTCTCTTTTTTTTTTTTTTTCTTTTTTTTTTTTTTTGTTTGTCTGCCATTAGGTCAGGACTCCACTCCATTACAGATGTATTTATGAATCCATCCTGTCCACATAGAAATAGGACCAATTTCTGTAACGTTACGTTATTTTGTTAGTACATTTCCAATGCAAATAAGAGAATGACAAAAATGGCTTCAAGGATGAGAATTGCAGTGAGAAGTTACAGCAGAGCGAACATTTGCATAGGCACCATTTCTCATAACTCATTTGCCTGACATCCTGTCTTCACGCTGCCACGAAATGTAAATCCCAGTACATGCATATTCATCAGCTGCTGCACAGCTTGGAGCTGCTCAGGGTTTAAGTAACTTTATTAAATAGCTTTCTCAATTACAGGTTGAGATAAGTGAATTTCTAGAATTGCCTCGGGCTCATTTCTTAGAGCTCAGGAGCGAGGGGAAAGAGTACCGCCTCGGCCCCTGCTGTCACCCTGCAGTGTGTACCCCTGGAAAAACCTGTAGGAGGGGAAGAAGTTGGAAATGGGAATGTTTCTTGCTTTGCATTATGCTTACTCGTCCTGGTCCACAGTTCATCACAGCTGGTGAGACTTTTGCGAAGTCTTTGTTGCTCCCCACAACTCTTCTGATGAGTAACTCTGTTTTCCAGCCTGTTAGACTTAACCATGGTGTCTGGGGACATGGCTTTTCCCAGTGCTCCGCTTTCGTCTGTTCCACAGGCTGTAATTTTCTGTTTTTCACGGGAACTGGTGGCCTTTTCACCTTTCACCCTTTGCAATCCTCTCTCTTTCCCATAGCAGGTGATGAGTTAGCTTGAAAACAGAAAAACCTAGAGCTGGAGAAAAGTTTGTGCCTGAAAGCTCCTCTGTCTTTTCCAGCTCTTATCCACTGGTTTGCTGAAAGAGACTGTTCCGATGAGCCTTGCCTGCTTGTATCCCCAGCCCCTTTTAGCTACTATACCACCGTGTTTGCTGTTCACAACATGCAAAAGTCCAGCAGAACACAGGCCTAGAAAAACGAGCTGTTCAAGATAACAAACTTTTTGCCTGCTGGATGCGCTTGGCCTTCATAGCCTCTTATGTGAATATGCTGCTGCCAAAGCACGTGGCTGGGGTGGTGGTGCTGCTGCTGGGGTATTTCAGGAGTATTTCAGGGCTTTGGCCCTTCGTGGCAGTGATGCAGATCACGGCTCTTCAGGCTGTGCTCCTCGGGGAGATCTCGGACATGAAGAGCTGAGGTCTGCGTAGAGGGAAGTAAGCCGGTTCATGAAGAAGCCACGCGAAGGTAGATGTAACCGCGGAGGCTGGGTGGTAAGGCTTTGCCTTCGGGAAGTGAGCAGGTACCCACACGCCTCAGGTTGGAAGAGAAAATGGGGGCGAGTGGGAGGGAAGGGGGGACCCTGCGAGGGCTGGCGATCCTGACAGCGGCCATTTCCTTCAAGTCTGGCAGGCACTGTTGTGTTTGCCCTCGCTTTAGGTTGGCCAAAATGGTTGTGGCTCTTGGCTTGACTCTTGAGCGGAAGAGGGGACATGCGGTACTAAGGGCTCATAATTAGTGCAGTGGTTCTGGGTGCCAATTAGTGGATTTGGTGAGAGAAGCAGAAGGGATATCCCTCTGTACAAGCAAGGATGCCGGCGTCTGAACCCCCTGCATCCTGCTTTCTGGCCCGCCTGCCTCCTCTGCCTTCAGCTGGAGATACAATCTCAAGTCCCTGTTCTCCTCTTCCCACTGTGGTGCAGTTGAGCCCTTTGCAGAGCTATATTTAGGTCTTGTTTGTAATCATATATTGTATCATAAAGCCTTGCAGGAGGCGGGTCTGAGAGGTGAGCGGAGCCCGCTGCCACCAGGCAGACAAGCAGCCGCCTGGGCGAATGCTGCTGGACAGGGCGGCGTCCCTGCTTGAAGGCACCTTGCTGCCAAAGTTTCTCTGGGGCAGTTGGGCGCTCGGTGACATTCAGTGGTCGGATGTATTGAATGAATTGCCAAGGCTTGTTCCTGGCTTCTTCAGTTGGCTTGATCATTTTAACTCAACAGTGCAGCACCTTGTTCGTATTTCATACAGTTTTGCGGCAGTGGGCTGCTGTTCTTGGCTCCTGAAGGCAGCAAGGCAGGAGAGGCTGGTTGCAGCTGCCTGTGTAGTTGCAGGTTTCTCTTCTGAGCATTGTGCGTTCTTCTGCAGTACGTGCTGATACCTCTTCTAAAATCCTGCCCATCTCAATGTTGAAACTGCCCTCAAACAAGGCCCTTGGTCTGCACCTCAGCTGCCGCAGCAGCAATCCTCTCCCATGGTAAGCTATTTCTCCACAACCCCCATTTCTGAGTGCACAGAGCTGCACAGGGCGGGGAGTGACCTCCTGGTGAAACCCCAAGAGCTCTAAGCTTGGAGAAGAGCAGAGAGGTTGGCGGAGGGAGCACAGGTTTGCTGCTGGATTGCAAACAAAGCTGTGGGGGGAACAACTCTTATCAGAAGACGATTCTTAAGAAACGGGTGACTCCATCCAGAAACACCAGTCTAACCATCACCTCTGAGCCGGGAAGGCTGCTGAGCATCTTGCTTCCCAGAATGATGTGTCACCTACCCAGAAAGAGTGCCAGGTCCCCTCTTGCCCCACTGAGAGCCGAGCAGCCCTGTGCTTTGCAGCACCCCGGCCCATTCTCCCCAGCAGCCCCTGCTCCAGGGCAGCGCCACAGTGGGACACCTGCCCCAGAGCTGGGATGCTGCAGTCCCCTTCCCGGCACCAACCCTCTCCTTAGTGTCCTTCCCCAACACCCTGGGTCCTCCAGCTGCATTTGAGGACTGGGAGCCAGGGTGAGGAGGGAAGAGGGACACAGGCAGTGTTGCATGTACAGACCGCTCCCGAGCTGCCCAGCGCTCGCCTTCTGCTTGGGACAAAGCTGCTGCCGCCACTGAGAAGCCCCCAAGCCCCTTCCCAGCAGCGATGGCCCCAGCCCAGAGCTGCTCGGCAGATGCTCCCACACAGAGGCAAGGAGAGATCCTCTTTTTGGTTCTGCTTTCGGTTCTGCTCGGCAGAGCATGTCTGGTGTACGACCTTCAGGACCTGACCTGGTGTCGGTGGGTCCGTGGGGCACATGACTCTCCGAAACCACCAACCCCACCAAGGTGCCTTAGTCACTGGCTCCTTCAAACCCTCTGGCATCTTACCCTCTGCTTCTGCATCCCGAGCAGGATGTGCTGGCAGGGCCATGGGGCACCCCGCTGCAAAGTGGGATGAGAGGGAAAGAGGGAATAAACTGGAAAGTGAGACGCTGTGATCCAGGAGCGTGAGAGACGGCTGGAAAGGGAAAAGGAGTGGGGTGCAAAAGCAGGGTCTGCAGGAGAGACTTTGCTCCAGCTGGTTGCTTCTGGCCAGGGAGGGATGCTGGCCATCCCTCACAGCTCTCTGGCATGGCGCACGGCAGCCACGAGTCACTGGCCATAGCGAGACTTCTCTTGCCAGCAAACTCAGCTCATGCTCTGCTATGATGAGTTCATAAGAGACTTTTAACTGTGACAGATAGTGGGCCCTTTGAAAAGCTGCCTCATTACTGTATTGACGATCTGCCACCCTTTTACCGTGCTGCCCTGCGTTTTAGTGCTGTAGCCCCCTTGCTCAGGCTGGTGGCTTTAACAGTGCGTGCCCAATGCGTGCTGTGTTTGGCCCCCGGCAGGTAGCATGGGATCTGGCACCCCTACCTCTCTGAAACGATTTATTTCTCCAAAGAAAATATTGGTGACGGTGACACACCAGTCAACAGAGGTGGAGGGTTTGCATGGGAGACCCCCTCTCTGGCAGACACAGAGGGGAGCTCAGCTCCCTGCAGAGCAGATTTTCAGTGTTTTACAGCTTTCTGGTGTGTGAGCTGGACACCATGAGCCTGCGGCAGCAAGCACAGATGTCGGTTTGGGTGCAAAACTGATCCTTTGGGTGCAAGACCCTTTCTTGCCAGGGCTGGGCTGGCGGTGGGGGATCTGCACAGTGAAGTCCTTGCTAGCAGCACCGGCGGCAGCATAGGGTGAATGCACGTGCTCCTCCCGGCTCCCCAAAGGCCTGCAGGGCAGTTGGCTGGTATCCCACAACCATGAAAAACCAAAAATGGGACAGAAATGTAACTATGGCTATGGGCAACACAGCCACCGCCAGCCTGAGCGAGTGCCCGGGCAATTTCACGTGCTGCTCCCTGAAACCTAGTGAAATCTGGCACGGCGGGGACCGGGGTTGCTCTCAAACGTCATTTAACAAAGCTTGGCTGCAGGGAGGAATTTCCAGTGATGCGTGCATCGCACCAAGTAATTTCCCGCTGTGCAATGAACAGGCTGCAAAGGGGGCTGGGAGCTGTGAGCGAGGCTTAATGAGGATCTCTTTTGTTTGTTTTATCTGTCACAGCCTGTGAGTAAGATTCGAGTCACCCCGCGCTGCTCAGTTGCCAGAAGTCAGCGACAAACCGGGCAGCCAGAGATCTTCAGGGGCTCTGAGAGGGCTCTGTCACCCAAACCTGCTGTGCTCTGACTCATCTCCCGTTAAATGATGAAACCCCAAGCACTGGGGCTGGAGCAGGCTGGGGGGGGGGACGCTGTCCCCTCTGCCCCCCTCCTCCGCTTTGCCCCATGGCCCTTCCTCATCGTCCACTCGGACACTCAAACATCCCTTTTAGAAACATGTCTGGAGGTGAAACTCAGCCTGGGTGAAAGCCCTGCCACCCGCGCAGCACTCCTGCCTCTGTAAGCCCTTGGGATAAGGCATTTGTGGGATTCTATAGAATCCCATCTTTTGCTTTTTTAATAAAACCTGTGCTTTAAATTTTTTTTTTTTTTACAGAAACCCTGTGGTCTGCCCCAGGGTGAATTTTCCCACGAGTTTTTGATGCACGCTTAAAAACCCCAAGCACCTCACCTCCGAAGGAAGGAAGCGACCAGCAGCTCGCTGGACAGAGGCTCCCCTTGCGCCAGCTGCTGACGCCAGTGGCTCCGTGCTGACGGATCTGAGAAGGGCCGAACAACCCTCGCCTCTGCTGGCTGCCCCTTGCCCTGCTGCACCTCCGGCTCCCTGCCCGGCAGTGCCAGCACCGCGGGGAGCTGCACTTCGCACCCTGCCCACGCCTGGCAGCATCTCCCAGGCTAAACCGCTCCAAGAAGGAAAGAGAAACCAGCGCATCTGTTTCTAATGAAGCTGAAGCCAATTTAGATCTAGCTCTGCATGAATCAGAGCTTTTAAAATATATCTGGAGGGGCCGAGTTCTGCAAAACACACGTAATCGCGCTGGCCATCGAGCAGGGAATGCTGCCACAGCACCCAGGCAATGCAGAGGAGCTGCTGCTGTGCAGTTAACAGCCCCTCCTGCCCCTGCTTTTACTGCTGCTCCCTCTTTTTCTTGGAAATGCTTTATCCTCATCCATCCAGCCCTCCTCCCCGGCCCCTGCCCTTGCCCCAGCCCTGCAAAATGCCCTGTAAGGGGCAGGGGCCATGCCGGCTGCTCTTCTCAGTTGGTATTTAACATAACGTCTTGGCATCTTTGGGTGAGTTCTGGGAGCCTCCCATTTCTGCCCATCTCTAGACACCAAGCATGTTGTAAAAATGCAGGGGAAGTTTTGTAGCTGCCAGGTGCCCAAATCTGGGATTTGGGAAGTGATGCCGGTGGCCACCGTGGTCCTGATTGAACAAAGCATGTGCCGAAGCCTCACTGTGCTCTCCAGCCCATGCCAGGCACTCATTGCCTTCCTTGCCCTGGCCAAGCACAGGATCACCTCGAAAACATTTATTCTTGATGGGCTGCACGGCTGCGAGCCCAGCACACCCTGGGGCCGGTGGGGAGGAGGATGCTCTCCCGGAGTGTGCAAGCCCTAGCCCGCAGAGGCTTTCTGGACGAGGCTCATGACACGCTGGAGACTTTGTGTGCAGGTAATGGGCCTGTTGAAAAAAGGTGCTTTCTGCCCTGCCACCCCTTGGCTGCAGCATCCGCAGGCGGAGCAGCGGGGCTGCTCCTCACACCCTGGCTGGGTGCTGACGCTGCACATTCTGCCTGCGTTAACCTTGGCCACAGCTCCAGCGGGTTTCTGGGTGATTGAAAACATCCCAGCAGGGCGTGCTTAGTGCAGGCAAGGAGGGGAGAAGCGCTGAGCCAGGAATAATGGAGCCAGGGGTCTCCCCAGGGAAGGGCCAGGCTCAGTGCTGCCAGCCCCTGCCTGGCCGGGGACCCTCGTTCCGGCACTGATGGGGCGCAGGGTGCGGCACGGCTCTGCCCGAGCTGAGTCCATGGGTGCTGCCCACCTCAATGGGACTCAGGGCACCCGAAGCTCTTGGTTGTGGGATAAATTCCCTTGAAGAGGTGGATAAATTCCCCTAGAGAGTTGGGATAAATCCCCTGCAGAGAGTCTCAGCCCTTCCCCCAAGAGTGCAAGCAAAGCCCCCCTTGCTCTGCAGCTGGAGGAGCTGCAAACGCTGTTTGGAAACATTTCTAACTGCAAATCCAAAGCTTTTCAGCAGGAAATGCACCTCCAAAAAAATAAGAGCAACTTCAGAGCTTTATAGCAAATATCTTTCTCCCAACCGAAACAGCGCTGCCAAGTTTGGGGTCTGTTTCCAGCGCATTTTTCTGGGCAGCCGCAGGGCAGATTTCCTTACAGACATGATTTGCAGCGTCGCTGTTAAATCTCATCGGGAGAGGGCAGCTCGCCTTCACTGTGAGTTGTCGGCGCTTTTCCCCACGCACGGCTACAGCCCCACGCTCTGGAAGTCCTGGTGTATTTTTGGTCCCTTCTGGTAGCTTTTTCATTTTTTCCCCTTTCCTTTGACCGGCTGGATTGCAAAACCCAGCTCTTCTCTGCTAACATCTCCCCGCAGATGTGTCGAATTTATGAAAGTCAAGTAAAAACCTAGTAATTCCCTACAGCTGCCAATCCCACCCCAAAACGTGATGGCATCGTAAGCCTTTGGTAGCAGGGAACACAGATTGCCTCCAACGGATGTACCTGCTGCGGTTCCTTTGGTCTGAAAGATTAACAACTGAGCTAGTCTTTAAAAAAAAAAGTTATTATAATTTTCAGAAAGCCCTGCATTGCTTCCTGAGCCCTGGGACCAGACTCAGGTATTTTCCAAGAATTGCTCCATAATCAGGAGAGTGAGAATAATCTTTTTTTATTTATTTATTTAATTTTTACCTGTCCCAAGCCGCTGCCGAAATGCTGGTGCTTTGCCCAACCTGTCTTGAAAATGCCATCCTGCCTGGTGTCACTGGTGGAGCACGGGAGGGCTCCTCTGGTCGCTCCCAGGGTGTTTGGTTTCAGTTGCCCAAATCAGTCTCCACTCACGACCTCCTCAGCCAGGGAAAGCACCTGGTCCACGGCGGGGACACGTGGGGCAGCTCTGTCCCTGGCACCCCTGCCCCTGGCACCCCTGCAGACACCAGCTGCTCCCAGCTCCTGAACGCAACCTGCAGCACAGATGTGTCCAAAGGGAAAAACATCCCTGTGTCCCCAGGCAGCTCGCTGGTGCTGGCCACGTTAGGAGCAGAATGGGTGCTGGGGATTTTTCATAACCACTGTCTCAGCTGTGGGATGTGCCCAGAGGAGATGGAGGTGACCCCGGTGGGTTTCTGGCCTCTCTGCAGAGCTGATGGTCCCTGTGCAAAGCCCCCACTTCTGCTGCCTTCGGAGCAAGGGGCCCAAAGGCAACCTTCAAGCTGCTTGCCTTTGGTGCTGCAACTGTCATCTGTGCAAACGAAGAGGGGTTTTCTGGGATTTTTTTTTTTCTTTACTGATCTTGGCCATTGGAACAAGAGCTGTGGTCTGAAAGGAAACCAGCCCCTCTGGGAATCCAGGGAGGACGCCTTGGGTGCATGGGGGGTATTTTCCTGCATCCAGGGAAGCAGAGGGCTGGGGCTCGGTGATGGGCACAGACACAAGGAGGTGCTCTGTCTCCAGCTGTGCCTGTGCATTCTCTCTGTCAGGATGCTGCGGTGGGATTTTCAGCCAGCTGGGATTTACTGCTGCTCCATGCTTGCACCCTGGGACCTCACCTGGGAGAGTCACTGCAGCCACACAGGCTGGCCAGAAAACACCCAACACGTCTGCTGTACAGTGCTGCTGCCCTCGCCTGCCCCCCTTTCAGCTTTGCTCTGCCCTCCTAGTTATTTAAGGGGTGTATTTTAAGCTCAGAGACGTAGAAGGAGCTGGCATGCTCCCTGGATGAGATCCCCCTGTCAACACACTGGTTATTATTTTAAAGAGCAAAGCCCTGGCGTGGCGGTGGCTCAGGCACCGGCCCTGGCAGCATCGAGCCCTCCTCTGCCTTTGGTTGAGGTTTGGGGTGATGTGTGAAAATGGATGGCAGGGTAGAGGTGCATCCAGAAATCAATTAGCTCAGGATTTCTTTTTTCCTCAGTTGTATTTGGCTTGCTTTCTCTTTGCTTTCTAACCTCTGAACCTACACCGGGAATTCAGCTCGTACTTCCCATATCCTTTTTCAAAGGATACTGATTTTTTTTTTAATGAAAGCCCAGCCTGTTGCATTCCCCAGTTTGCAGCACTGGGCGTTCAGAGGGCATCACCCAACGCAGGAGTGATTTGGAGAAGAGTTTCTGCAAAGCCCAGCTATTCTGCATCCACCTGCTTTCCATCCAGCATCCCTACCTGAGGGGTGCGTGTGTCCTGGGCCCAGTTAAAAGTGGGTGCTGGGGGTGTCCTTCAAGCTGCATTATATAAATGGGGTAACAGAAGACTTCTAGCTAGATATTTCTTCTCTCAAGTACGTTCCTTAGATAGATAGATAGATAGATAGATAGATAGACAGACAGATAGATATGGTGAGTCGGAGTGCCGCGGGTGGGTTGTGATGAAGGATCAACCCGTGCTCCCAGGAGAGGAAGGGCTAATTCCTCTTTTTGAGCCAATAAAGATGTGTCAGAGGGCTGGAAGGAAGGGGAAAAATTGGCAGCACCTCTGCGCTTTTCAGCATATTAAGATGTCACCATGCTTAGATTAAAAAAAAAAAGCAAGGAAGGCATGAATAATAAATAGAGCAACGTGCAGCTGACTTCAAGGGAAAGCTAATTTCCCTGGGGCTCACTCCATGCCGTATACATTAAAATCTGGCCTGCTTTGACAGCTCTGTGACCCGAAGGCAGATGCTGAGAAACGCAGTGCTTAGAGCAGAGCCTGGCCGAGGTCCTGCTCCCAAACGCAACTGGGATTTTTTTTTTAATGCTTTGATTCCCCCTGCCAGCGATGGCTTAGTCTGCCCATGGAAAAAGAGGTTTGACTACGCCTGTTGGTATTTATGTATACTGGTTGTTAAAAGAGTTGTTTGAAATGATGATGGACAGCTTTTCTTTGCAGCTGGCTTGGAAGTGGTGCGTGCACAGCCTGCCCACATTGGGTTTTAGAGAGCAAAGCGTAATGCTTTGCCGTGCAAAGGCCGTGTCGGTGCAGCAGGCAGCTCACTGGCAGGCATCAGCTGAGGCAGGACCAAAAGGCAAATTACTGCTTTTCCACCCAAGAGCCAGGGCCTCTGGAGCAGGCTGGCTCGCTCTGGGCTTTATGAAGACCGTATGTTGCTGGTGACACAAGGGGTACACGGAGTGTCTGACGGGAACACGAGGCCGCTGGTGGGAAGGAGATTGCAGTGGAAAACCTAGCAGGAATTTTGTTTTTCTCTCTTTTTTTTTTTTTTTTTAATATGAGCAATTCAAACTTCTGTGGTTAGCTGCATGAAGGGTTTTCCTAAATGGTATTTTCCGCCCCGCTGCAGGATATTCTGTGTGATGGCTATTCTGTGCGATGGTGCTGGCCTGCTGCAGACCTCCACTGGGACGTGGTGGGCAGCATGCAGATGGTGGGGTCAAGCCAGGACCGAGCACCACCGCCCCGAAGGATGCAGCAGAGGAGAGGGGACAAGAGATAGGTGTCACCCAAGGAGAGGTTTTTCTGCTACCATCCTACAATAAACATGGAAAAAATGCATCTCCCTCCACTCCCTGCCCCTCCTGGAGCCTCGACCTGCCAGCAGAAGGAATTACAGCTGCTTCCAAACCCTCTGGACCCTCTTGAGTTTTCCATCACTTGTGCAGCCCTACTCCAGCGGGCGTGTCGCTTCACGTGAGTCTGGCACGAGTCCGTACCCTTGGGTTTTGTCATGTTTCTCTTTAATTCCCTGCTTATGTTGGGCAATGCTTGACCTGGTGCCATTCATCTTGGATCAAATTTCTGCTGTAAAAATGAGTGTGACGTGGGGTGTTGAAGGTGGTGGCAGCCTTGGGAGGGCAGCAGCATCTCAGCATCTTGGAGAGCTCCGTTATCCTCGTTCATTGCGTGGATGCCAACTGCTTGCACCTGGGGTCTTCTGGGTCTGAGCAAAGCAGGTTCATGCATGGTGACCACCACCCCAGGGGAAAGGTTGGACTTCTTTAGGGAAAAAAGCTCAGCATTTGGCTACCACAGCCGCTTGGGTGGTGATCCACCTGTTTTCTCAAATAATATTGCAAAGCCAATGACCTCGTTAGGACTTTCTTCCTCATCGAGTCATTCCTGAGCTTGTTCCAGTAACTTTGCTCGTGCCAGTGACTAATTTCTCCTTACCTCCTTCCTTCATGCCTTTGGCCTCCACCCTGGCCTTTCAACTGGAAAAACTGGATGCGACTGGGTTGGTTTGGGTTTGCCTTTTTTTTTCTAATCCTGAGCTTACTGTGCGGGCTGTGACACGGTGTAATTAGGGCTTGTGTTGTAGGTCTGACACTCGTCTGGAGACAAGGGCAGGGGGTGACAGTGGGGCTGGACCCACCACCCCGAGGGCAGCCCTGAGGCTCCGGCGGTGGGACTCGAACCGGCGGACTCCGCCTCGCCAGGCCGCCACCTTCCCCTCTCCCCTACGCTCTGGGGGCGGGGCCGGGGTGGCTCGCCCCGCCCCATCCCCGCCCTCCGCCCCGCCCCACGCGCGGGCTCGCCTGACGACAGCTGCAAAGCACTTTTTCAGCAGCCGCAAGTGAGGTGAGTGGCGGCCCGCAGCGCGGGGGGGGAGTGGGCTTTAGCCCCCCCGCTCCCCTCCCCGGCGGGCCGGGGCCGCCGTCGGTACCTCCGGGCCCAGCGGCGAGGCGGCGGCGGCGGCTCCCCGTCCCCCGGGGGGGCGGGCGAGCGGGGCAGCGGCTGCCCGCGCTCGGTGGCCGGCCCGGGGCGGGGGGAGGCGCGGAGAGCGGGGCCGTGAGGCGGTGCGGGGGGATCCGGTTGCCGTGGCGGCGGTGCCCGGGCCCCCCCCTCAGCCCGGCGCGGGGGCTCCGCTGTGACTCAGCGCTGTCCCCCGGGGGGCTGGGGTGGCGGGTCCCCTCGGGGGGCGGCTGCCCGGCGCGCAGGCAGCCAGCTTCCCTCCTGCTTCCCTCAGAGGTCCGGCGCAGCGACCGGGTGACCTGCCGTGCCAGCCCGCGGCCTCCAGCTACCTGAGCCAATGCTAGATCTGGAGGTGGTGCCCGAGCGGTCTCTGGGGAACGAGCAATGGGAGTTCACCTTGGGTAAGTGTCTGCCTGTGTCTCCCCGGAGCTCGCCCCGGGGCCCCGTCTGCGTGAGCGGGGTGATTCGGGTCCGCTGGTGATCCGGCTCTCGTGAGGCTTCTCCCAGCGCTTTCAGCGAGTTGCAAGAGTGAAAGGGAGAGAGAGTTAAAGCTCACCTTTTTCTGTCGCTAAAAATGTTAATGTACAAGCTTTAAGGATTCTCTTGTAGTGTATAGTCTCATCTTTAGCTTTTGCACACCGAGTTGTGCTTTGTTTATCAGCTTGTGTGCGTTCTTCTACTCATTTACCTTGACTTGTCTTGCCTTGCCATCTTAGACTGGTAATATTTTTAAATAACTCCTAAAAGAGGGGGCGTGGATGTGCTGACTGTCACCTGAATATCACCTGACGTGTATCAGCATCTTCAACTGCGCGCTAATACTTAGCATAAATGCTGTGCTTTTCTGTACAAACCTTTCATAAATACGAGTTGAGTTTCACAGTTTCTTTGTGTCATTGCTGGATTGCGACATTGTAGTGGAGAAGGTAAACTTTTGAAGGGTTTATCTCAGGGTTAGATAATGAGTATTTCTCCCCACAATGATTCTTATTTTTTCATCTCTCTGAGAGGTCCTTCCTTACCAGCCATTGCTCTATTTACTGCCATGAGAAAGAACTTTCCCCCAGCTGATGGAAATTTGGCTGGTGCTCAGCCCAGGGCACTTAAATGTACTGCTGAAACTTAGATTGTATGGATTCTTCAGACGACCTGTGTTTTCAAGCAGATACTGGTAGTCCTTAAAACTCTCAGAAAATACTGTAGCTCTCTCATTTTCCAAGTGATTGTTTGAGATATAAGCACTGGATGCTTTCTCTCAGTTTTCCGTCTGCTGTTGCTCTGTCTAAAGCGCAGTTAATGGTAGTAGTAGTTTGGCTAATGTAAACAGGGCTCTGCATGGCAGCCGACTGTATCTGCCAGAACTTGAGTTACACTTCTACTTCTGTGGCTGCTGCTGTTGTCACCTGTGACGGCAGGGGGACAGACTGTTCCTTAAAAACAGTTACACAGCTTCCGTGAACTTGGTTTGCACCAAAAGAGGGTGCTGTGACGTGGGGTTGTTTATATGAAACCCCTCAAACACAAAGGGCTGTTTATGCTGCTGTGACTTCAGAGTCAAGTACAACTTGATGGTTACCGGGAGCGTTAGAATGGCTTTTGGAGGCTAATTATAGTACCTCAGGTCCCACCCTTTGAAATCTCAGTGATCTTATACCGCTAACGCGTTACTGTGCGCTCTCAGCTCTGCATGACCTTCTGTGATCCTTTAGTGCCTGTATTACCTGGAAAGAAATGCAGTTTCAAATTATATACCCTGACAGTCTTCATACATATGTAGTACTGGCTTCCCCCTCATTCTCCTTATAAAAAACAAAAAAGGGGAGAGAGAAAACGATTTTCATTTTCCCAAGAACCTCTGAAGAAGCTCATTAATGCAATCTCATGGTTAAAATTATATATTGTGTCTCTGTCTATGTGTACACACACACAGATGCATAGATGTGAGAGGAAGGAAACTCAGCTGTAATTCCTGGAGTAAACATAGCCACCACGTGATGCGTCTAATATATAATTAGCATGACCTGCTGGTATAGAGCAGGAGGCTGACTCGGTATTAAGATACTTAACTTTGTCTTGCGCTAGTGGTGCTGTATGAAAGTTGTCCCTGCTGATAAAGCTGGTTCAGCTGTGTTCGTGGTAGCGAGGTTGGAAGCGCCAGTGTAAATGGGATTCTCGCTGCCAGCGGTATTCTACTCGTCGTTTGTTTAGATCTGCTCTTAGCAGAACTAATGGCAGTATTCCTGAACTGCTGCTGACTCTGGCTTCCAGTATTGTGCCCACAATGGAGATGACTGAGGGGAAATGCCAGGAAAATTTTTTACATGAGTTTTTGGATTCTGTTTCTGGCTCCAGTGTTGACTCACTGTGTGACCAGAGCATAAAAAATTCAACCAAGGCTGAGTTTTGTGTTCAATTAGATAGGTACCTGTGTCACTGCACCTCTCGGGCTATGTTCCTGCTGTTTTAAAGGAGGACAATTAAATACCTATTCTGTAGTGCCTATAGCTGTATTATTAGCGTTTGAGATGTATAATTTCTAAGGCGTACTTGAATTTCTCTTGCTTTTTATACTTTCTTTTCCTACTAAGTTTCACTTCTCTTTATTTAATGTGTTACGATTGATCTTCTCTTGGATTTCCTTGTATTCTTCTCTTTTACTCTTTATTCACTCCTCTATCCCCCTCCCCTCCAAGACACACAGTATGAGCATAGACTAACGCTTCAAGCCATGTTGTTCACAACCAGTGTATGTGAGAGGAGTGTCTTGTGTCACTTGTATCACTCCAGCATTTAGAAAAGGGAAAAGTCTGTGACAGGAGAGTCCTAGCACTGATTTTTGTGGGTGTTATTTGCCATGGCTCGGTTTGGTTGACTGTCTGATGTGCTGGAAACCATGTTTGCCTCCCCGTTCCCCCTGACTGGTGAGCAGAGGAGAAAGAATTCTTTGTTTTCCTCTTTGACTGCAAGGCTGACGAATGTTGAGGAAAAGGGGGTGTTGTATGTGTGTGCGCGTGAGAAGGGTGGAGAAAAATAACCCAGTTTCTTTACTCCTCCTTTGGCTCTCTGCTAATGGAGGCAAAGGGAGGATACTGGCTCCTCCATGCATGTTTTAGGAGAAACATTCAAACTGTTCTCAAGAACTATTCTCAGAGAACTTAAGTTGCTCAGTGTAGCTTTGCTAAGCAGCTGCGTGGCAAAATCTGCTTTATTTTTAGTTGCTGAAAACTGAACAAAATCAGTCCATGTCCATTTGCTTGCAGCTTCAGAAGGCTCTGAGTAAGAGAGTCACATGAGCCATCTGTTTGCACACTTACCAACCCAAGATTGCATCAGTTTACATCGGACTACAAACTGAACTTCGTGTTTGTGTGCACTTTTTTTTTAACTGCATGCTTTTTTACTGAAACCTTACCTACTTCTGGCGCTTGCCGTCAGTGTATAGATCCTGTCAGCTTGTTCGCTGGCTTTGTTTGAGCCTTTGCCACTTGTTTTTTGAAAAGAGGTCATGGTTTTACCTCTGCAAATCTCCTAGAAATACTGACTTTTAGAATGAGTTTTATACTCTTAAATTGTCTTTACTTTTTTTGGAATCATAGTTTTTACTAGGTTAAGAAAGGTGGAACTTTTACAGCAGCATCTTTGATCTTAGCTTCTTGCTGTTATTTATGTTTCTGTTCCATTTTGAAAATATTTAACACATAGTAACTGTCTTTTTAAAACTCAGCTGCTTAGACTATAAGACAATTGTTATTTCCTAGATGATAAACAGTGCTGTTTTATTGTGTGGCTCTGTGCATTTTAATTTTATTACCATTATTAAAATAATAACTATTCTTTTTTATTTTATATCATCTTCGGGTGTATAATTTCTAGCTGCAAAAAAAATTGTTTCCAGGATTACGGGCTGATGTGAAAAACAATTTCACAGAAACAGTTGTATATTGTATTTACAAATTGAGTCACTGTAGTTCTAATCTATAAGCCTGTTTTGGCAAAACTTGGTTTCGTAATTGCAGAAAAACTGCAATGTATGGGTGCAACAGGTGCCTAGCTTAGTGCGACAGTGAAAAGAATTTTTTTTTTTTTAGTGTTATGCTAGTATTACATTAAAGCAGTACCTATGGTGATCTAGGCGTGTGTGTGATATATGTATATATGGAGAAAGAGGGAGTTTTCTCACTTTGGTACTATAGATAATGTCTAAAAGGTGCTTTGGAACATGATGTACGGTCTGAATTTGAGAGGTGTAGCTAGTAACTAAAAATTTGAATGCCTGAACTGTTAACTAAATAAAAGTGTAGGTCCTGTGGTAAATTTGCCTTAATCAAGGCAACTTTCTTCATGTTTAAAAACTAGAAATAGAGAAGAATGGGACAAAGAATGTAAATAAAATGTCAGATAACTAATCTAAATTGATGTGCAGTAATTAGTAGGGAAATAAAACTTTACAATTATGAGCTCATAACCTCTCTTTATAAATGTCTGCTTTGAATCCAGGAACACGATCACATTTCGTTTGGAAAGGTAACAAAGGTTTTAAGTGTGATAAAGGATGAGATGGTGTGGTGCTATTCTTTCTGCAGAATCAGCTGCTTCATTCCACTTCAAAAATTTGTAGCTGTAAAGATAAGATATACACTGAAGAAAAATAAAAACAAAACAACAACAAAAAAACCTTGAAATTGTGTTAGAGGGTGAATGACTATTAAGTGTATTACTTCAATTGAACCAAATTGTTTAGTATGTTTATCTTGTCTGTAAACGGAGAAGATAAGGTTCCTTCCTTGACACAAATGCAGCCGTACCAGCGGATAATGTGGCCTGTTAGGTCTAAGGAGAATCATTTCTCCATTTTATTATTTGTATCTGTCTTGTACAACTACTCAGTACTTTATCAAGTGTGATAAAGGGTATGCCATAAACTGTGGTCCGGGAGCCTACTGAATGCGTACAGGAGTGCTCTAGCCAGCTCTAGTGGAGTTTGGTGTAGGCTATTTTATCAGTTATCGGTTGTTTGCCCCAAAAAGCAGAAAATTTTGTGCATGGATTGTAAAAAGACCTGTGCTTTTTCTGCCTGAACTTTGCTGTTTAATTGCTAGAGATACTTCTCTTTCATATATGCCTAACAAACTGGTAGATAAACAGTGACTTTTCTGTTTCAGGAAAACAGGTCTGTGCTGATATCATGAGTCAAGTAGGCTTATTTGTTGATTGCACACCTTTCTGTTGTAATGTACTGTTTGCTGATGACGGCTCTGTTACCTCATCTGTAACCTTTCTGTTAAAAAACAGTTAGCTGGTCTCCGAACTGAAGAAATACAACTGTTTTTATTTACAGGAATGCCATTGGCTCAGGCTGTAGCAATTCTTCAGAAACACTGTCGCATTATCAAAAACGTCCAGGTTCTCTACAGTGAGCAGGTGAGTAGTGCACGGTCTGGCTGGGTCATTTGCCATATTGTGTCCCAGAATTAAGGCATTAGGAGGTATACTGATGCTGTGTCATGCTAACATACGTATTGTATGAGTTGTGGAGCTACTTGAAATTGAATTACACCAAATTATTGCCACCACATCAGAGGTGTAGCTTTTATAACAGTTTCACGTTAAGTGTAATAGTCCTCAGCACAGTGCAGTGATTTAACAGGTATCGGTTTTGTATATGCGGTGGTGGGGTTCATATTGCTTTTCCTTTAAGAAAGGAAATGTTCTGTAATTAGCTGGATAATTTAATTCTAGTCTTTTTACATTATCATTTTCAAGCATTGCAGTATTTTTGAAGTACTGAATCGTTCATTACTTTCTGCTTTCGTGTTTGGTTCAGTGGTGATGAACCCCCTGAAAAGGCTTCAGTGCTTTCTCTCTGGATCTGCAATTTTGTCTGCAGAAAGTGGATGCAAGAATTTGAACCAGCTGTAGATGTTTCAGTCATTCTTCATAACTAAGTATTAAGTTCCTAATATGTTTGACTTCCATCAAAAAGGGGACTAAAAGTGAAACCTTTCTGCTAGATCAAATAAAATGTGTTATATACCCACCTTTACTTTCAAGGAAGTGGAAGGGAAGAGGTGACAGGACAGCAGAAGATTGTGACTCTCCAAATGTGTATTATGTGAAATGCACGTTAATCAGAAGGTGATATTCATATGTTGTAGGTTACAAATCTTTGCATCAGGAAAAAGGCAAAGTCTGCTAGAATGTCAGTTTGTATCAAAATACTGATTGAGGCCTCATGCATTCGCAGTGAATACTGAAAGGCTAAGGAACAAACTTGACTCTGGCGTTTACTGCTGGATACGTATTTCATATAATTAAATGAATTATCCTTTTTTGTTTCACATTATGTAGATTTATGGGTTTTATGATGACTGAATTGCAAACTGAAAATCTAGCTCCTTGTACTTAATGCATGGGAGCATCTGTCAGCAGTGAATGTATTCCTTGTTTTTTGTATACTTTGGAGGTTTTTTTTAGTTTTTCTTGCCACAGCACACTCCAGAATTATTTCTAGGTTTGTTTAGATAAATGATGAGATTCCCATTCCTCTCAGGTTTGTAGAATCACAGAAGGATTAAGTGGTCCAGTGCTAGAAGGCAAGGTATACTGCTGCTTGGCTTTTTACGCCTCTTGGAAAGCTATATTGTGCTTGACCACGTATACCGAATTTTCATTCGATCTAGGAGGGCTGGGGTTAGGGTTTTTCTCCCCAGGCTGTAATAAATGTAAAGATATTTTTAACATCTGCACAGTCCAACAAAATAATAGTTCTCAACTTCATGGAATAGTTGTGCTGATGATATTTTTTTTCTCTATATTATTCCAATTCAGTACCTGATATCGGTGCAGGTTTTTTTTCACATGCCACTCAGGGCCTGCAGTTGACTGTCTGGCTATATCCTCACCCTTGTGCAGAACATCATGCACTTCATTAGCAGCTGAGCTGCTGCTGCAGTTCTGAGAAGATTGAAAGCTTTAAATAAATTTTGCCATGCACAACTTCTATCTAGCTAAACTATACATGAACAGCTTTCATGTCTTTCCTCTTTGCTTTCTAAAAGAATGCCTTTGAGCATAGTGATCAAATGTTATTTAAAGGCGTTGCATCTAAAGCGCTGAATTTCTGATTCTGGAACTCCAGCAGCGAGTATTTCCTTTCAAAAATTTATATGACAATTCAATGCAATTAGATCTGCCCACAGCTCTCTCTTTTACTTGACATAAACGGGATGCCCAAACTGTGCCAAAAAAGCTTGATGAACCCTTTTCTGTGACTAAAGAATTTTAACTCCTTTTTGGTCAGTTTAAGTGGGGTACTTAATTGACTTTGTATGTTTTCCTAAGCCTCTTCCTCTGGACTTGTGTCGATGGGATTGTTCAGTGATAACAGTTTTTCCTGCAGCTTTATGTAGACTAGCAGTGTAACTGCACATCTGAGTTGCTTCCTTCAGGAAGGACGCTCCTGTTGCTTCCTGGCATCATCTTTCATACTTGAGGTTCTATTTTGTGTATTAAGTCACATGAACTAAATTTGTGCCCTTGAAACTTTTCTTCTATTAGAAAATACGCCAGCATAGAACAGAAGCTATTTGCTGTACTAATTATCAAGCTTTTCCTCAGATGTTTGGGTTTTTTTTCCCACCCACTCGAAAGTACTTGTAATGCTCTCATTAATTTTGGAATACCCTTATGAAAATTCTGTTTAGAAACCAATGAAATGCAGAACATATCCCATATCAGAACTCTCTTGGTATATTTAAATGTACCATGACACATGTTTTTTTTGCTCTGTCTGTAGCCTTTCTAAATTAGATTTATAAGGGATTTAAAAAAAGACCGTCAGGATCAACATTGGACCTTTTTCTCTCAGACTCATGGCTATATTGCAGTGCTGCTTCAGTTCTACACAGCATCATAAAAGTTTGCCAGCAATAGTGAAATATTGATGCCATCGTGCAAGGCGCTGTGAAGATTTCATTTCGAAGACAGCTTACATGCCAGATCACCGGTGTTCAAGAAGGATGAGCTCGAAATGAACCTGCTTCAGGAAAAGCTACTGCAGTGATCAAGGGGAATGGGAAATCTGCATCACAGGGGATTGAAAGCCCTGTGGCTTGTTTTGACCTAGTGATGTGAAGTCTAGGATCTGGTTACTTAAATACATGGTTTGGGAAGGGGTGGGGGATGCATGTGAGAATGCACAAAAAGTATCCAGGCTAGAAGACAGTGCTGACGTGAGAATAAAGAGGTGGGAAAATTTAGGATGATTTAGACTTCTGGCAGTCAAAACATAGACCTTCTCCCAGCAGAGCAAAGGGGAGAGTAACAGTTTTTAAGATAGCTTATGCTTAATTCGTAGAAAGGGCTGTATGGTGTGGCTGCCTGCTTTAGAAGCCTGTGTATGCCCCAGATGTCCCATCCCCATTCTGTCTTTTGCTAGATAACTGCTTGGTGCAATTCTAGGACATGAATATTGCTGCCTGTCTGTTGTTCAGCCTTTTTCCTCCTCTGAGGAGACAGTTGTGGAGGGTAGAGCTTTTTGAAGCAAATGTGCTTTAGATGGTATACGATCAAATAGCTGAATTAGAGCCAACTGACTGTGTATGCATGGATTGTACCGGTATAGGAGTGAGCGGCTTCCACAGTGTTGCAGCAGACTGAGATGGCTTAGAGCCTATACAGACACCAGTGAAGCCAGTGGAATGTCTCCTATTGACTCCAGCAGACTGCAAATTAAGCCTTTAGTTGTTATGATTCACAGTAACTAAGGAAACCTAAATTCACAACATAAATCTGAAGCCTTCCTTTTGAGGCCTGAAAAAAGACTGTGACACTCTCGATTTTTTCTTTTTTTTTTTTTTTTTGAAGTGGAAAGCCCTCTCACCATCTTTTTGTCAAGCGTATGCTTGGTTCTGATGCGAGACTTGGTGAGATGGGCTATTATTTTTGTGCGCCAGGAATGCAATGGACTGTCCCTGCATGATGTCTCTGATGCTAAACTTGGAATGTTAATTTTCAAGGTGGTGGGTTTTTTTCCCCTCACTTAAAGTAATGGATAGCTGCCCTTCTGGGAGTTCTTGCAGGTTGCAGATCTTGCACAAGCACTTCTATTTCTTTTCATAAGGAAACTGAAGGGGTTGAGAGGTTTGGTCAAATGTATTTTCATTATGCTTATTTGTTGAACAAGTGGTTGTTTTCTGAGACAGTTTTGTTTTTCCAAAGTAACTAATTAATATTTATACAATGATATATATCTTCACAAGGAAGCCTTGAAATTAAAAGCCTAACAGCTTTTTTTTTTGTTGTTTGTTTTACAGTCACCTCTTAGCCATGACCTCATCCTTAACCTGACTCAGGATGGAATCAAACTGCTGTTTGATGCTTTCAATCAGAGACTTAAGGTAATAAAACACCCTTCCTGCAAGCAAAACAATGCAAACCAAAGCCCTAGGATATATTGACACTTAACAGAGCATAAGTATGTGGTTCTTTTAGACATTTAATTTGCCACATACAGTGCTCTCTTGTGATTATGAACTGCCTTTCTTCAGTGTGGGGATTAAATCTTTGTTTATAGGATTAAGGTACTTTAACGTTGTACTGGAGACTGTAAGAGTGCCATTGGAGTGTGATGGTCCAGTGTGGTCGCACTTGCCCATCTTGTCTCAAGTTGCAGCAGAAGCTGTGAAAGGCCGTTACTAAAGCTAAGCCTAGGATTTGAAATCAGATCATGGGTTAATGCAAACCAGACAGTGTTGTTTTCTGCCCAGGTTGTTCCTTTATCTGTGCTGCCATTTTATTTTTGAAAGTAAACTTACTTCCTCCTATTCTTAGTTTTCAGCTGAGTTAGGTTCACAGGGTACTCATGTGGCGGTGAGTGCACGATTTCTCCCAGAAAGCCACATTCAGGCCTATTGTGAGCAGCTGCCTCCTGCACTGACTTGAGTTTGTTCTGGATGAGCTTTTGTTCTTGCGATCAAAGCCTAGCAATTCTGCTTCTGTGCTTTTAGGTGATCAAGTGTTGATCTGCCTCTCTCTAGGATGCTTTGTGTGGTTAAGATTCAAAATAAAGGGCAGGCTGGTCACTAACCTCCCATGGCATTTATGTTTGCAAAAAATCTGTTATGAAAGTGGTAAGTTTCATCCATACAAAATGGGCAACTGTGGGACTGTAGAGATATGACCAGATTAGTACAAAATTTTGAAAAACTTTCTTAACCGAAACATTTAAAACATCTATATGTAACTTCTTATTTATTCATGGTGGTCCTTCTGGCAGGACTAGCTGTGCTGAACAATTGTCAGTATGGTTCTCACCTGGCGTGTGTAAATTTCTCTGACTGAAGTGCCCAGGTGTTGATTTAGCAAATTGAGTGACAGTCTACTGCTGTAACTGCTGTGCTACTTAACATTTGAAAGCAGAAGCGTGGGGTTAAATGTGATGTTAAAAAATGGAATGCTTACCCTTTAGGCAAGTCTGGAATATGGTGCTGACATCCATATTTCCAAGCTTTGGAACAGTGGTAGGTGGAGCCTTGTTTCCCTTACTCATGTCTCTAATAAAACCAGCAGCAAAACGTCATTCTCCAAAACGTCAGCCTAGTGCTTTATCCCAAAAATGATTGTAAGAGTGTAGCAGTGTGCTATCAACTGAAACCTGAGCTCTTCATGTACTTCAAATGTATATATAAAATAGCTCAATAGCAACCCAAATTAGTAAGTTGTTGGAAGTACTTACTTCTCTAGTAGTAACCTGTAGCACCATGGTACATTTGTATTTTTCTTTTTCAAAATCTCTTCTATATTAACTATAAAAATACACATTTTTGAAGAACAATTTTCAGTTCAAATTGAGCTCAGATGGGGGACAACTGAGCACTTTTTTGCCAGATTTTAGTTTGTAATTGCCTTATGGTAGTTTCTCTTCATGAAGTCATTCTGTAATAATGGGATTTTTATTTTTGTCAAGATTTAGAACTTAATTATTCAGGTTGCTTATGTGAATTCACAATTTTTAAGAGAATACCTTGAAAATTCTCTTTGTCAGGTGGATCTTTGTCAGTGTAAGCTATGCCTGCTGTACGAAATCTTTCCAAAATATATTTAATTCTTAAGGAGACTGAACTCAAAACTGACATAATCACTTCAAGTGCATGGCTTGCTTACTGATGTTTTTTGAAATGTTGTGATCTTGTGGTGTTTTTGAAGTGCTGTAATTAGTGTATGCCATGTCTCTTCATCTCCAGGTTTTGAGGGTCTGACTTTGTCATTTCAGCACCTAGTGTTCTAAGAACTATGCAAGAGCTTTTCTTCTAACCTTTCTCCACAATGTGTTTTAAAATTTGTTTTAAAGAGAAAATAGAAACAACAAACTCTTCTGGTATGTGGTTTTAGGTTTGTTTAAAAAAAAAAAAAAAATAGAAAAAATTCTTCTGGTATGTCCTGGTTCTGTGGTCTAGTGATACCTTTTGTTTGTTTTAACTCTGAAGAGTAAAGCTGTGTAAATGCATACAATGCTATGAAAACATGTACTTGTAAAAGTGTTCAGAAAGCTTTATAGAATAAATTCTATGGGACTAGTTCAGAAGTGAGCAACAGGACTTGTTAAAGAATAGTGTAGGTGTAGATGGTATGACTCTGTGTTTTCAGTGTTGCTCAGCAGCAGCAAAACTGGAAAAATCAGGATGCCTTTTTTCTTTGCTTTGTGTGTTGGTTTTTTTAATGCACGCTTGCTATTAGGTTTGGTTGTGAAAAAGAGATTGAAATACAGGCTACTAAAATGGAAAGTCTTGACAGACCCAAAGAATCTGGTGCAGGAATAAAGCCATAGCAATATTCCTAAAAAGTTTCCTCCCTTTTTTCAGGGAGGGGAGGAAGGCTTGTGCATAGTCTCTCTACTCACCTTCAGTAGCCAAAGCACTGCAGGAGATGTTACTAACGTGAGCTAATGTGAAAGAGTATAGATCCAGGACCACGTTCTGAAAACATTGCTATGAATTTTTGCAACAAGGTCTCTTGCACACGTTCCCTCTGAGGTGGGTAAAGAGTTAGATTTCCCAGCATTGGTCTGTTATTGCTGGTTAGTAGATACCTAAGCATTTTTATGGGTCTTACTCAGCAGTAATTATCAAAACTGAGTGTGACAAAACATCAGGTTTTACTCATTTAAACCAACCGCCTTCTGGCAGTGTAGCAAACCCATCACTGAATAGTTTATTGGTCTTCTCAGATTTTGTTCCTCTGCGCATAGAAAGAATCACGTTAATCCTTTTGGCAGTGTAGCTTCTGTAGGTTAAAAAATAACTCCTTTTCTAGTGCTATGGCCTGTTGCAGTGGTTCTTCAATATATGTCTTTCATGACTTTTATGAGATCTTTTGACTACCTTTAAATTTTGCAAAGTTGCACTTGTTTCTTCATCTGCTGTTAGTAAAAGGAAATGTCGACATGAATAGATCTGTCTGAATCGTGGCAAGAGGGCTGATTGGTGCCTGTTGGCTGCTGTCAGGGTGTTTCTGTCACGGGGGACCTTGTTTGTGCAATGTGCTATTCCTCGTGCATTGCTCCTTCTTGTTGTTCGACTTGTGCTTTTGTCTTGTACCACCGCAGCGTGTTTCAGCAGAGCTTCAGGAGAGTGCCCGATGCTCTCCGGTAGTTGCTGCAAAACTAGATCGGGTGGGGTGGGGTGGGGTGGTTTGCTCTATTTTCAGAAACATTTTCTGGGGGGAAAATAAGATGTGAAAGGTCACTAAAAAAATGTAAAATCAGTCCTAGCTTTTCATAAAAGTAGCCTTTGTTTTTAACAATCTGTGCAGTAAAGGAAACCTGGACATGTCAAACTGCATTTGAATTAAAATACTGGATAACCAGGTTTTTCCAAGAAGCATAATTCAAAGTATATTTATTAAGAAGAAAAATTTGTTTGCTCTTCTTTGTTGGTTCTGCCAGAATGTTCATTTGTTACTTGCTTTGTGCTGTACTTGTTGCTTATATCCTGAAATGTGTGGGCTTCCTGAGCAAACAAAGTGCTTCAGAGAACTCTTCCAACTTTTTTTTGAGTCAATACCATACCATTAAATGTTGGGGTTTTTGTTTGTTTGTTTGTTTTTTTTAATATAGGTGCTTAAGCATTGCAAGTTGTTTTATTTATTTATGGTTATTTGCCAGGCATCTCCTAAAACCAAGACTTCCTTCTTAGCTGGTGATATTTTTAGGCTTTAAAGCCACATTTGGTAGCAAGCTCCCTGGGGAATTCTGCTTTATTCTCTAGGTGAAGAGTGAGTCCTTTCTAAATCTGCTGGTGATTTGTTGGATTATACAAAGCAATAAAAAGTGCTTTATCTTTTCTTTACAGCAGTTACGATGTGCTCTACGTATTTTCCTTTTCCTGCTAACACAGGAACACATACGTAGGGTGGAAGAAGCTTGTGTTTGACCATGGTTACTCACCAAAAATGATCTGCTTAAAGCCCAGTCTAGCCTCAAGGTCCAGTAAGAGTCACATAAAACCCATAGGAAATCAGTCTCAGATGCATGTTTGCAGTAATGTATTCAGAACAAAGGATCCATACCTAATTATCTTCTGTAATGCTTGGAGAGATTGCTAGATGTCTTTTTATGTAGTATTGAAATGGAGTACTACTACTTAGTCTTGCTGTGTTCATCTTTTACTTTAGAAGGAGTAGGAAAGTTAGAACAGTGCGGTCAGCACTAGGACTTACTACCCTGCACAGGCATTCTTCAGGGTAACAAGAGCAACCCAAGGAATGGTCTACTGTTTGACATTCATTAAAGGATTCCCTGATTAGCTAACCTTTGCTATTACTTTCTTTTGAACTTGCTTAAGAGATCAGAAATCACAATGCCGAAGTATTAGTGAAGAGATTACTTTCTGCAGGTCAGTCCTGATTTACACGGGATCTGGAGGTACCGTACTGAACCCATAGTTGTTCTTCAGTACTTGTTTCAGGTGCGCAGTTGCTGAGTCAGTTTTGACAGAGATGAAACTCCAAATGTGATCCTAGCAGAGTTCTCTTAAGGAGGTGAATGAGCAGCACTAGCTAGTCTTGCCTTTTGATGAGAATTTGCCTCTGTAATGATTTGCAAATGTGTGAAGTATGGTAATGTTTCCATTTCGTGTGTTTCAGGTGATTGAAGTTTATGACTTGACTAAGGTGAAGTTAAAATATTGGTAAGTGATTTAAGACCTGCCATGATTTCTTTTGATTACAGTGACTGGTTTCTCTCCTTTTTTTAAATCCTGAACTCACTTTTTTTTAGTCATTCTTGTTAAAAACCCAAAATAACTGTCAAAAAAGAATGTAGATAACTATCCTTTCTTGAACATAGTACTTGGTTAAATTACCAGTTTACTCTTGCCTTCACTCTTGGAGACTTCTTCTAATATAAATGTGATATCGCCATTACTAAACGTTTGTAGCATCTGTTCAATATTCTTAAGGCAGATTAATTTTGTTTTCTTTTTCAGTGGTGTCCATTTTAACTCTCAGGCAATTGCTCCAACCATAGAACAAATTGATCAGTCATTTGGAGCAACACATCCAGGAGGTAAGCTGAACTATTTTTAAGAATCAGAAGCACACCTAGATTGACAGACTTCTTTCTAAGAAGTCTTTCCCATATGTCTGCCTAGAGAGATGTGTAGACATTTCTGTTGTCAAGTGATCTGAAGTTGTGTTCTGGAATGGTCATGTTCTTATAGCTGGGATATCACGTAAAATGTGCTGTAAGTTCAATTGTGACTTTTCTTTAAGTGAAATAGCAAGGCAGAGAGTCATTGGCACAGAACAGTATGTTCAGGTATCATTAATGATCTGTTTTGAACTGCCAGTACCAGAAAATTGTGAGCTTTGTTGTTGATGCTGTTGTTTTTACACGTTCTTATGCATGGTCAGCTCTCAAGTGTCCTTAGGGATTAAGTATACCATGAACATACAGACGTTTGAGCTGATCTCTCTGCGGAGTCAGCCAGGACTGTTTGCTCAGGCTCCATGCTCTGAGAACGTGGTTATACCCCTGCTAGGACAGGATCAAGTCTGAGCCTGTGTATAAGTGGCTTGCATCTCCCCGTGCCTCCTTCCTGTTACGGGGAGCACTGGGGAGGTGTGAAGTCAGCCTACATGCAGCATGACCAGAACCAGGACAAATTAAATTAACCTGGCTGAACCAACTCTTGACTCTTGCACAACTACTTGGCTGTTCACCACCTCTGTAGCAGGAAAAAGGCTATCTTTAAGCTCCTTGTTTATGTATGGAAACGGAGAGTGTATTTCAGGGGTTTGTTAGGTGATGAAAATAAGCCTGTGGTGAAACTTTAAAGAGGGTATTTATAATTAAACTACTCGTGAACCTTCAAGAAATAGAGCCAAAAACTGACATAACAAGAAAGATGATTAACTCCATATAGGCAAGATACCCTTTTTAGAGCATCATTTTCTATTTTTAGCTTAACCCAGTCCATTTGCAGTAGTCGGGCTGATCCCAAATAGGCTAGCGTTCTTTGTGATTGATGGCGATTGCATATCCGGTCTTTGTCCCTGTTCTCTGCAGACAGTCTCTTGCACATTACAGAACAGGATTTATTAACTGTGGAGGGTCATGTGGCTAAAGTAATATCATAGCATAAAAGCCTGCTGTAGTAGATGAATATCAGATGGAGATAAATGAAGCTTGGAGGATTTCTAGTCATAATACTCCAAGGACCAGAATCAGCCTTTTTAAATTTCGCTTTGGTCATGCTCTTAACATTTCCTCTTCGGCAGAAACTCTGAGAACTTTAGTTAGCTATTATGGAAACAGTATGTACAAGACTGTTTATAATTTTAGCTTGTTCTATGACAATGGCTTATTTGCAAATATTTAGAGGAGAAGTGCTTGCAAAACTATGGTGTTATGAATGATAAAAATAAATAACCAGCTGTAAGCATTGCGTATGATACCAATAGCATGTCTTATTACTGCATAAAATTGTATACAAGAACTTAAAAGCATAGCTTGGCACCACATGTCCTCGTGCTAAATTTGCCAGATTTTGTGTGCCTATCGTATTCAATTAAGAAAACTTTCACACTTGCTTCATCTGATGATAGTTTTTCATGACATCTTTTCATCCAATGACGCATAGATATGAGAAAAGGCAAAAAAACAGAATAGTTTTCAGCATGTGGGAGGGATAACGATGGTGTGTTCATGTCCCACAAAAATTTGAGCTGGGGTGGGGAGAGAAAGGTGGGGAGAGAAACCTTCCTCTTAATGTGACCAAAGTACCAAATGTCAGTTTTCATGAATGAAAGCATGACATAAGCATCCCTTTTTCTTCCCTGTACCAATACTCCTCCAAAACCCCAATGCAAGCCCTTTAAGTTTAGAAGTATTTTGTTATTTATGTCCGTGTTAACCTCCACTAGAATTTCAAACAAAATGTTGTCTTTCACTTAAAAGAAAGGTGGTTGCAGCAGAACTCTCCTGCAACAGGATACAGTGGTACTTTCAAAACACATTTCAAAAGGTTAGCAACTGTTTTGTGTTGAAACCAACCTTCAGTGAGCAGTTTTGGTTTTGCCAAATCAGTGGTTTTAAAAAAGAAGAGTCATCAGGAAAATTGCAACCAGCTTCATTACTTTTTGGCTAATGTTAGTTTGAAACATTGTAGTATCTTTGTCACGGGGCTGATTGAAATATGACCACTTTGGAGGTCAATAGCTTAATCCAAGCCAAGATTTTATCCCACATTTCCATGAATCTCTGACCTGACCTCCTGCTGGGGAGCGCTTGCTCTCGCCAGTGGTTCTGTTGAAATTACATCCTGTTCCGAGTCCTTCTGGATGCGGCTGTTTGCCGAAGTGCCATTCAGCATGGATAAGGGCTGTGGGATTGAACTGAAGTCATAATGTAGAAGAATAAAACCATCCTTCCCTCCTGCCACAGTGGCCTTGCAAGGATGGGGGAAGATCCTGTCTTCTAGCTCTGTAACTCTCAGACTTCAGAGGTTGCCCAGACTCCCCTGGGGTGCCAGAAAAGTTTTGTGCTTGATACCAGGAAGACTTGACTTTTGGATCTGCCTCTGCTTTTATCAGGACTGTGTCTGTTCTGCAGGCTTGCTGGTGTCTGTGGCTTTGTCCCGTCCTGCTCTACAGAAACATTTTCCATTTGGTCACACTCTGCTGCTTTCCTGGAAGGCAACCTCTCTCCCTGTCCTTCACCCAGAGTGCAGCAGCAAAGAAGCAGTCTTTTTGCTTCTGTGAGCAATTTTGAATGGAATTATTCTGCAGGGTACCTGTGTAGTAAATAAATTTAAAAAAAAAAAAAGCTTACCTTGTTCAGTCACATGGTTGTGACATATGGTCTTGAGGGAGACATGAGGCAACTTTGTAAGGATAAAAACATTCCTTGCCCTTCAAGTCTAAACATCAACAAACATTGCAGGGGATGGGAACTGATGCGATTTATATAATCAGATATCACACTTGGCATGACTAGGGGAAAAACACTTCTCCAGCTGGCTGTGGGCTTTGGAAAAGATGCATCATAATTTATCACATGAGAGAGATTTGTGTCATTTTCCTGCAGATCAAAACATTTCCCTCTCCCCACACATTTTCCTTTGAGTGACAAGCAGGGAAAATGCTCTTAACCAGCACATTCTGCAGAAAAGGCAAATGATGAGTTTTGAAAGCTTTATGCTTATTGCTCAACTATTATTTTTCTATCCTGGGTGGTCTGGCATTGTCCAGATATCTTGTGACATGTCTCAAGTCGAACATTTGAAAGACACTTGGGGGGGGATATATTTATATGCGTTTTCTCTCTATGCTATGTCATCTTAAATATAAAATTGTAAGGGAAAAAAAAGAGAATATTGAACCAATTTCCTTTGGTAAAGTGGAAGAAAGCAGCTTCTCTTGTTGGAGTGTTTCTTTATTGGTTTTTGCCTCTGCTGTTTTCAAACTGTTTTGCAAATGAACCAGATTCTGTGTGTTAGAAGAACACTGCATTCCCCCCAGTGGCTACCAGGCACAGGTAGTTTGGTAGCATGAATCCCAAAACTGTTCCCAAGCTCCCAGTCTCCTGGGATTGTTTTTAAGCTTTCCACAGTCTCACAAAACAGTATGTCTTGTAAGTACTGGGATGACTTTTATTGCTGTTTATAGTTGATGTGCAATTTATTGCAATAAATCAGGACATCTTGTGACATGATGAGAGCTGGAAGTCTGCGCGTGTTTTAATTTATTTGTTCTTTGCAAAAGCTGACCGATCGACTGGTGTTTCTGGTGATACAATGATAATTAAAAGTAGTAAATGGCCTGCGTGTCTGAAGCATTTCCTTCTTGTGTCATATTACTCGGGAACACAGGTAGCTGAACTGGGGCATGCAAGCTGGAACTCCTCTTGGGAAGGAGAGGTGGAAGTGGCAGGGAGGTACCTGCAAGCTCCTACTCAGTAATGTGCTTCCCTCTGGTGTGAAATACAGAATTTATCAGCATTCTGGGCACATCTGTCTGAAAGACTTTCTTGGTAATATTGTACAAGTGTTTCACATAACAATGAACAGAATTGTTTTGTACTAATAGTAGCTCTTTAAACTACTTTAGGGATATTAATTGATTGTGTCATATTGTATAATTGTATCATTAGGGATAGGTTAGTGCCTACAGGCTTACATAGGCAACTCTTACTTTAATCAATCTAAGGTTTCTCTTATTGCTATGTTTCTACTGCAACAAATTAAAAGGAAAGCTATTACTGTCCTGTGTAATTGTGTTTCTCCTGCATCTTGAGATGTAGTAAATTCATTGAGGTGATGAAAATGCTGTTAGATATTAACTGGAGAATTCTTAGTTTATTTTGGTAACTCTATGTTTTTACTTTCTTTTCCCTTTTAGTGTATAATTCAGCTGAGCAACTCTTTCACCTCAATTTCAGAGGACTGTCGTTTTCTTTTCAGTTAGACTCCTGGACTGAAACTCCGAAGTACGAGGTCAGCAATCATTCTTAGTTAATGGGTAGTCTTTTTTGCCTCTATGGTACTTGCAAAATATCACATACAACATGTCTTGCCTGCAAGCAAAAGAAACCAGTAATTTGGTAGGAATTTAACTCCTCAGTTGTGCTCTTATTCATACTATGTAATCACTTAAAGTGAAAAATTTTCTTCCTTTTAGCAGAAGGCATATGCTTAGAGGCTTTGCTTGCATCATGAACTGGGACTCGCAGTTCTGTTGTTGCAAAGAGTCTTCTAAAAATATGAGCGCTGTCTATGCAAATACATAAATATTAAGCAATCTACTGGAAGGCTGTTCTTTTATCAGATATTTTTGAATCTCATCAAAGTGATTACGCAACTAAACTAGGGTAGAGTTCATCAAATACATTTTCATCTTAAGTGTCCTTCAGTATGAGTGCTTTTAGAAAGCCAAATGAATGAGCTTTATTTGTAATGCCTGTTTGCATATTCACCAAATGTTCGGATGAGTTACTGAATAATTGAATGTATTACTGCGTTCTCTGACATTTTTGGAAATCACTGTCTATAGTGGAAATGAGATCAGGTCTTCTGTGATTTCTACTTATACTAGCAAAAATGTATGTATAACTGGTTTTGTGTGAGGATGGAAATACTCTCAGTTGTATTATCTAGGCTTATCAGTTAAAAAGAATGCATGCTGTATGGTATTAAAATAAAAAGGAGCGTCCAAAGAGCCAAAACAAAGTGGGAGAAATCAACCAACATGCTGATGCATGTTTTTATGTCACAGCCTAGCACTTTAGTAGTTATGTTTTGATATGTGAGAGAACAGGGGGTAACCAGGGGAAATTACTATTAGCAATAGTGAAGGTCAGTTGGGTTTCAGAAATATTGGAAAGTAAATAGAAACTGAATAAGCCAAACAGAAAGAATGTCCCAACAAAGAGTAGTTGCTTTTCATGCAAGGGTTCCCAGGGCATTTATGAATGAAATGGCCGAGCTGCTAAGAACTTCAATTGTTATACCAAAGATTTGAAAAGATCATAGAATATCTCAAGTTGGAAGGGACCCATAAGGATCATCGAGTCATCTCTACTTATGGAAATGAAAAAACTCTGAAGAAAACTTCGGTGTTTTCATATAGCTGGTAACAAACTGCAGGTGAGGAGAACATGAAAACCTACACACACTGTTTCTGTTAAGAAATGAGGCATATAAGGCTCTAGAGAAGATTTCTCTGTTGCTAAAGCATAAGTATGTTAAAAAGTAATCTAAAGTCTGACTACTTTAGAAAGCTGTGTTTTGAGGTGTTCATGTTCTGGGCAAGTTCAGAAAGAGGCTTGAAATCAGGGCATCGCTAGATTTGCTAAGTAGTAGAGGTTCCCTTCTAAATACCTACAGCAGTGAAAGTCATTGCTCTGGGTTAATTTTGTTTTTCGAAGAATAACTTTTTGTGTTTACCTTACGTGATGTCCTGCTAAAGTAGACCAGGATAATAGTTTGCATATTATGCATCTTGTTTTTGTTGACTGTTTGTGACAAAGTTGGCTTCTTTTCTGTCCAGTGCCAGCAAAATATGTTGACAGTCTTGAAGAAGGTCCTGTCATCTTCAGAGTTGAAAGAAATAGGCTCTTACCACACTAGAAGAATGAATCTGACTTCCTTAGCACGCTTTCTATTTGATGAGAACACTCAAAATCCCTATCAAAACAATATGTGTAAGAATGTGGTGATAAGGAGAGCGGAAAATCTATTTAATGAATGGGTCTCCGTTCATCAGATAAAGGCATTTTACAAACCAGCAAAAATGTTAAAAGGCTGAAATTAATGCAGTGGGAGAGAAAAAAGAAGTTCTACCTTTATTTATGTTCTAAGAAATTGGCTATCTTACAGCTTATCAGTACAAATACTTTTATATTGCTAGCTGCCAGTGATCAAGCCAAGAAAACTTGAATTCTCAGTACACCACCATGGCTAATTGTCAGACTAGTGCCATCTTTTGGTGGATAAACATAGTGAGCATTTCACCCCAGCTTGGGAATCCAGGAGTGGTGTAATGTAAAGAAATACCATCTAGAAGGGGGTTTTTTTGTTGTTGTTTTTGCCCCTTGTCTTTGGCTAGAGACTTATCTGAATTGGTAAGCATATAGTGTATTTCTAATGTAATTTGTAACTTTGACCTGAAGAGTCGACTGTGTCATGTAACAAGAATGATTTTGTATATCCACAGCCTAACTTTGCCCATGGTCTGGCCTCTCTGCAAATTCCACATGGTGCGACTGTGAAACGTATGTACATCTATAACGGAAACAGTCTGCAGGATACCAAGTATGTACAGCTGGTTGTGCTGTTTTGATCATTTAGAATGTACTTTTTCTTCCTCATTTATTTAGGGTTTTGCGAATGCTAAATATAATCATACACTTTTTTAGTTCAGTTTAGGTCTTTTATGAATTTGGTAGAGTGCAGAATGCCTTTAGATACCAACCTCTCTCAAATTTTCATGGGCGTTGTCCTCAGACCTTATAATCAAATGTTGGTTTGATTTATGTTGCTATAAAATCAGCTTGGCTCAGCTGTAATAGGCCAATTCAATTGACCTGAAAATTAATTCATTAATTAAAGGAGGAAATGTAGTGAGTCTAGTAAGAGACTAGGCTATTCTTACTCTAGATTTTGTTTGCATGCTAATGACCTCTCCCTAGACAAATCAAACTTTGTATAGGCAGTCAGTAGTTTTGTGGTGTATTGGTACTATGTATGTCATGGCAGGGTCCTGCCAAGGGTCTCAAACTCTCTCGCTATACAAAGATAATAAAATATGTGTTTTCAGGCTTAAGCTATATGCACAATCTACCATATATTCAATATATTTGCAGTTACCTGACTGAACTTATCATTCTGAGGAAACTAATCTTCATGCCTTAATACTAATGGAATAGTTGTATTTTAATACAGTTAATGTTTTCTGTGGTATTGTATTCTGTCTTCTTTTAAGCAGTAATTTATTGTACAACATCTGATGTTTTGCTCTTTCTAAAAATGTTGTTCCTGGGGTTCATTACTCGAGGAGAAATTGAAAGGACTTCTGTAAATTCTTCCTTTCAGCTTATAAAAACCCAAACTGATAAGGTAGTTTTTGTAGAGACAGTTGTGTTTTAATGCTAGGAGAAGATTAACACATCTGTGGATTACTGCTCAGAAGGGAGGGAACCTTTTTTATTGCAGATGTTGTCTCCTAATTAGGAATAAGTGCACTTCAGAAAAATGTTGTTGTCTGTGCCTATCTGTCACATGGTGGGCTTTAGTGAAAGCACTAATTGTCACATGGGGCTCTGGGGTGTGTGTGCCATTCACACAGAGGAGAAATTCACAAAGAAAAGTGAATTTTACAGAGCATATACAGACTAACACACAAAAAAGCAGCCTTTCTGTTGAAAATGTCTTTCTTGGGGCTGTTAGAATTTTCTCAAATATTATTGTAATTAAATTGAAATGAGAACTGTCCCAGTAAAGCAGAGCAATTGCTTGTGGTGTACCTGCACAAGCTGAATTCATGTTCTGGGCTATGGAGTATCATCCCAAGAGCAGGGAGAGCATCACAGAGAAGGCTTTTCCACCGTGTTTGTGTGATATGCTGAGTTCAAGGAGTAGGTATCTAAAAACTGTACAACTTCCATTTTCCCTGAAAGAAGTCTGAAATGATATGTCCTCATAGGAGGTATCCAAAGGCTAGATACAGTTTCTGGAATTTCTGGAGTCTTTGAAACTTGCTGTTTGTTTCATTAATACTAAAGGTCCTGCATTTGAGTGCTGCCTTGTTATTCCCCTTCCTTTTTCCCCAGACTTTCTGATCCTTGTGTTTAATATAATGTTTAATCTTCTGAGTTAAATGCAGCTTTGTCAGAATTAATGTGCTCTGTTCCAGTGAACTGGTACCAGCTTGTTAATGGAAGATTTGATGATTAAGCAAATCCTATGCACATTTTTGGTTTCAGGGCTCCCTTGATGCCCCTCAGCTGTTTCCTTGGTAATGTGTATGCTGAGAATGTTGATGTTCTGAGAGATGGAACTGGACCCTCAGGTTTACGGCTTCGCCTACTCACTGCAGGTATTAGTGACACTCAGAACATCAAACTGGTTGCTTTCCTCAGGAAAAGAGGGATAAACCTGTATAAATTAAGCATAGGTTATTTGTGATGATTTTACAGGTGATTTCAAGGTGTTCTATATACCTTATTTTGAACTATTGGAAACAAAACCCAATAAAAACCCTGTGAAGGTGAGTTTGCCTGCTGCTGCATTTCCCTGGCCCTGGAGAAATGATGGAGGACTGTAGCCCTGCCCTCTGTAGTTCTGAGTCTTTAGACTCTGTTTACAGAAATGGAGTTCGTCTCCAGGTGTATGTGTAGAATAAAACAGATGAAAGTACATCACTGAAAAAAAACATGAGAAATCAAGAAACCTTATATACATGTGCTTTTTCTGAGATTTCAGTGAGCTGTATAATGTTGATATTTTTGTGATTAATTCTGGAAGGCTTTTAAAAATGCCAGCAAGAGACTACATCAATGCTGCAGCCTTAGACTGCACTTTAAATTCAATTCCGTTTTCATTTGCTGTAGGAGACAGCAGTGAAAGTGACAGGCTGATGAATACCTTCTTGTGTGTGCTTTCAGAGACGGGGGGGGAGTGGGCTTAGAAATTAGGGAAAGATATGGTGACTGCAAAGGAGCCTTGTTCAGTCACCAGGACTTGAGACTTGACAGTGTTTTTAAGAAAAAATACTGAGGTGTTTTTAACACTTTTCATTAGCAGGCTCGGCTTTTGACCTCTCCTGATTACTAGCTGTATGTATCATGAGGAAACACTTGGAATGCATTCCCAATATGCAAAAGTTGAAAAGGAGAAAATTTAAGATGAAGAATAAAAAATTTAAGATGAAGAATAAAAAATTATGAATAAAAATGGAGCAGATGCTTTCAAGTTACTTTGCTTCTCTCTTTACAGAGGAAGATAATGGAGAGCTGCCTAGGACAGGGAACATATATCCTCGTGTACTAGGGAAGGAGTTAGCTATAACATCATAGTAATATAAATGATTTTGAGAAATTGGACACTTCTAAGGTAGAGTGTCAAGTTTAGTTAAAAATATATATATGTAGCTTAAAGGAAATGTTGTCAATGACTAAAGTAATTATTAAAATATATCAGTAATGTTCAGACTAAAACTTGCAGAGAGGCAGTCTGGACATGTGCTGTTCTTTTCTTGTCAAAGTTTGCAGAAACTCCGTTGTAGAACATATTACACACCTGTTCTGGCACAGGTTTCTCTGCAAGTGTATTAATTTGAAGTAACCCTTGCTTAAGAAATCAAGGATGACTCAATCGGATTTTTATGATTTATTTTATTGGGTAACTGGCTACATAAATAATGTATAAGTGAGAAAAGCAGTGTGTATTTAGAGCACATCCTGTATATTGCAGTAACTGCTGCATATGTGTACATGCATTCTCGTAAATGTAAGATGCTGCATTCCTGAAAGCAAATGGGGTCACAGACTGCAAGATCTTTGTTTCTCAGCATCTAGTAACGTATGTCAGCCATTCATCTATGTAATGGCTATTCAGCGAGATCCATTTTTAACATTGTTTGTGTAGGAACATACTTACTATTGATTTAATAAGCTATGGGAATCTTCAGTAAAGAATGTATGTTTTCTGTTAATATGGATGAGGAATTTCACTTCATGGGCTTTACTTTTTTAGCTGGAGATACATCTCTAGTTGCTAAAGTAGAATATTTTAAGGATAGAAATAATTCCTGGTATTTACTGCTAATAACCAGCTGATCAAATTGAGACTGACTAGGTCAACAAGTCACATTCATGTGAATGGCAAGGAAATGAAGACAGCATTGCTGAAGTTGGAGGTTAAGGTGGGGATCTGTGCAACCGTCAGCATGTACATCACTTTGTTAAGAAATGTTGAAACTGTTGCAAAATAAAAGGTTAAATTTAGTTTGGCACTGTTGTCTAAAGAATGCAGCTGGTTTGTGACAAATAGAGGAATGCTAAGCTTTTGGTGTTGATTTGCTGATGGATTCTTTGATCAGAAAGGATGAATTTTGAGTTGTTTTCCGTTCCTCAGGTTGTGGCCCGGGTGTTTTAGCCGATGCCAAGATGCGGGTATTTGAGCGTTGTGTGTACTTTGGTGATTCGTGCCAGGATGTGCTGAGCACCCTGGGGTCTCCGCACAAAGTCTTCTACAAGTCCGAAGATAAGGTGAGGGAATTGATTCAGGCGCAGGACTTTGTCTCTGTTCACTGCTGTCCGAGTTTAATCACAGGGCCTGCGTTTTGCAAGGCCAGTGAAGTTAAACTTCCACGTAGCACAAATTATGAGTGCTTCATTTGACATATAATAGACCAGGATGAACTGTTATGTAATTTGATTATAAAAAGCTTTTTTTAAGCTAAATCGATGCAAATCTGTTTAAATTAAAAAAAAAAATTGCATCATTTTAACTGGTTTAAAAATCAATAAAAATGGGAGCACTTTTGAATCCAAATGAGCCTTAGCAAGTGTTTTTAATTATATTTTATAATTCCCTATTTTTTAAATTATATTTTATGTAACATAACTTTAGCGCATACTTTGATCCTTTCCTAATGTTTTTACATAGCAGTATATGTGTAAACCTTTTACTTCAGATAACTAAAAAAGAAAAAACCTCATGTGTCATTGTGCCACTGCAGGCAGCTGATCATCCTGTCATGAAGCACAGTGTTTTACGTGTTTGAACAAGGCCTTCAAATGAGATTATGGCAATTTGTTTGAATGTAGTGATGTTGTTAATGGCATTTATCTTTGAGCGTTATTAAATACACCTAAAAAATTTGTTTCTTGCAGATGAAAATCCATTCGCCCTCGCCCCATAAGCAGGTCCCATCAAAGTGCAATGACTACTTCTTCAATTATTTCACACTTGGAGTGGTGAGTGGGAAGCTTCCATAAACAAATTAATGTAAAGTTTAGATTTAGCTACACAGCAGTCCTTTCAGAAGGCCGAAGGCTGTGGGAAATGAAAGACTGGAAAACTCTTGATGACTGCCTTAGGAATCTCTGGATGTGAAGAACAACATTGACTTTTCTCTAGCACTTGCAAATTCAATCAGTAACGTTTTATCATCTTCACCAGTGGATGGAGGGCTCCTTTTGTTTGCACTTTGGCACTCTCTTAGGTTTTCTCCCTCTGCCATGCCTGATGCGTAGATATACTAGTTCTTGTTTCTGAAATCCATGCTCCTGTCCCACAGAACTGAGATAGGTGTATCAACTGTGAAAGTTTGCCGAGTTATGTATGTAATTCAACCTTCATGTCCCTCCTTACGGCTATTTTGCTTCAGTCTACATTACTGTAAATAATATGCAGAAAAACGATGTCCTTAGAAAACCTGCCAACATTAGCAAATGAAACTGCAGTTGTGATTGAGTGCTGGAGGAAATGTGCATTTATTTGAATTTACAAATAGTCTCATTTTCAAATACTACTTTTCATAGTTCCATTCGGTTCCAATGAGCTAGATACATATCACTGTATACAGGTACTGTTGTAACTAATCTCAGGTTACTTTGGGGAAAGCCACCTTCCTCTATCCAAATTGCTTCATGTCTGTCTTTTCTTCAACAGGATATTCTCTTTGATGCAAACACTCACAAGGTGAAGAAATTTGTCCTGCATACAAATTATCCTGGTCATTACAATTTTAACATGTGAGTGTAAAGAACTGATCTGTTAAAGAGTATTTTAAAACACCTGAAAAGGAAATCTTATGTTTCCTTTATAGAATTCCAGTATTTTTTTCCCCAAGTGTTTTTGGTGTATCTGGTAACCTGTGCAGGTTTCAGCCGTCATTATTAGCACTTTTTTTTAATGATTTTCTTTTTACTTTTAAATGTCTTTATATTGTCAAGTAGGTCTTAAAGCAGTAAATGAGGTAAGGTAGTTCTTGGTCCAGCTATAATGTGCAAACTCTCTTGCTAGAGGCAAACTTTGTATTAGCAAGAGTGTCCACTTACTGGTAGGTAGGCTGCTGGTTTTCTCCTGACATTTCAGTTAGTGATTAAGAAAAAAATGTCTCTCCTGCTTCTGAACGTATTTTCAATACATTTTAAATGTAAACTTTTTAGGGGAGTAATATGAGTTAAGGAATAAGTCGTTGGTTGTCTGATTAAAGCAAATGTGTCTTCAGGCAGTTGGCGTTAGTGATGGAGAAATCTATAGTACTGTTTCTAAGCTGAGTATTTCTCCATCCTCTCTGTGTAACAGCAGAGTAATTTGTGCTGAAGGACCTTTCGTGTCCTTTAGAAAATTGTTAGAACATTGCCAGGCTGCTGCCTTTTTTGATATAGAAAATAGAATGAGAACTTTTCTTCTTAATCTGTTAGCATTGAGACTCTCATTTTATTATTCATGTGACTCTTCATTAAACAGGTTATTAAAAGCCCTAAGTTTATGCTATGCAGTTTATTTTGGGTCTTCCGTTTTCTAATAGCTTTATGATTTGCACTTTCTAGTTACCATCGCTGTGAATTCAAGATTCCACTAGTCATTAAGCGAGGTGAGTAGTTCATCTCTTGTCGTGCTTCGGGGGGCATGTACCACAAAATGCTCAAAGGGGAGGTATGATCAGTTTTCGTTTCTAATGCATCCTTCATTATCAGAGGATGCTAACAGTGAAAGTCATTGAGATGGAGGAGAAATTTTGGGGTTAGGTTTCTATTTGTTAGGTGAAAAAGATACTTCAGGACAGGTTAGCAGTTCTCTGATTTTATGTACACCTTGTTTAGTTACTTGGATCATATGAATATTTAGCTGCAACATCACTAATTTTCTGTAATGCTGCCACTCTGCTAAAATGAATTACCTTGTATCTGGAGGCTCAAAATCTGTAAGGCAGTGTTAGTCTGAGCTGGTCTGTCCAATCCACTGTTGAACTTTTTAATCCTGAACTCGCTCTTGAAAGGCTTATTCATGATATTTAATATAAACTGGTTTAGCTGGGAATGAGGACAAACATCTGGAATATGTTGGCTCTATGTGCTATAGACTAAGTATGTCTGTTGTGTTCACTTGAAAATCTCTACTTGAAAAAAAAAAATATATAATCAGTAGTGCTGAATTCTACAAGATATTTAGATGTGCCCAGCTCTGTGTATGTAAGTAATTGCAAGAAAGCATGGGGAACCTTGTTTGTTTGAAGACCATAGAGATCAAGGTAGACTTCTTTTATGTAAGAATTAACGGGTGCACTGGGAAAGCGTGTATTTTGATTATCCAGGGAATACTGGATGCTGGGTAAGGTTTTGGCCAGGGATGATTTCTTCATTTTGATTGGTTTTTACTGTAAGCACTTCCCTGTGTGAAGTGCAGTTGTCCTGTGGCTGTCACAGCAGCTTGAGCATGTAGAGGAATAAAAACCTGGAAAAACAATGTCTGTATGTACAAGCTTATATGAAAGTTGATTTGTACTCCAGCCAAGAGAATAAGCATGAAAGTTCTCACTTCTTAAATTATTTCCCCTTAGGTTATTGTGCAATACTTCAGAGGCATTCATTTCTGATTATTTTTATGCACCTCAAGTAATACCATGAATCTCTTCTGAATATGTCTGGGTTTTTTTGGTTTTTTGTCTGGGCCTTTTTGGTTGGTTTTAATTCACCTTTCTGGTCTCTAGCTTCTGTTCAGGACACGTAACAAGCTGAAAACAAATGTGACGAAATTTGTCAAGGGCCCATCTTCTTCTATCTGGTGGCAGCGCCTGATGCAGCTTTATTAACTCCCTTCTGTAGTTCAACTTCAGACAATAAATTGACAGCCAGAGTTCAAGTGAACTCTTTCAAGATAAAGAGAGCATGTTTATTTAGCAGGTGGAAAATACAGAGGAGCTTTTGATCAAATTAAAGACCATTTGCTATGTTTGATGTGTTTAGTGTCTAGGTCCATTCCCACTGCTTTAGGAAGGTGCTTTCAGTATTCAGAAGTCCCCAAATATATGCATGAAACAGTTCTTGAAACCACCAGCAAACAATTTATTTTTAATTGTAAGCATAAATGTAATGCTGTCCTCACCTGCAGCTTTTTTTTATTATTCAATAGATAGACTGCAATTCCAAAGCGCTCTGTTATCTTTGTTTTTGAAAGAGTGGCGTTTTAGTTGATTTGAGGTCTGCCAGCTCCTGAGTCTCAAGCTGTCAGCTTTAGCCAGCTTCCTTCCCAAGAGCGTTTGGACTTGATGAGCGGCGCATCGTGTTATTTCAATGAGTGGCTGTGCTAGGCATGTTGACTTTGTGCAAAGAGATGTAGTTTCTTTTACACTGGTATTCTTCTATGTAAGATTACAGCTTAAACATATATAGTGTTAGAACTTGGAACTTGCTGTAAATAGGTTTGTTTAATCACCTTAACTGGCATTTAATCAATGTTGTTGACAATTCTGGGTGCTAGTAAATGCTGGTAAATTTGTATATGAACTGATCTAATGCTCATATGTCTCCTGCTATCTGAACTAACCTCCCAAAATAAAGGATTATATAGGACACTGTTCAGGCATAAACTGTAAAGGCTTTTCTGTTTTTCTTTCGTAGATAGTGCTGATTCACAGACTGAAACATGTACAACATACAGTAAGGTAAGTCTGTGCAGAACTGAATGTTTTCCTTGTTTTCTTAAGCTATCTAAATGATCTATGCTGAATTTGCAGTACGCTTTGAAGAAATAATAGCAGTTGTATCATGTTGTTTTGAAATAGAAAAGTTGAAGGCCAAAAGTTAACGTATGTTTTGTGGTTTAAATGCTTTGTTGTGTTAAGGGTTGGAGGCATTCATAATAGCACACTTCTAGTAAATTAAATTTGTTGCGTTATTGCATGCTTTGAATTTTAAGATAGCTGCAGGTAGATATAGAACAGTAAAATATGTGATATGGGAAAGCGATAGCAGTGATAGCTGAATGTTAGCTGGAGGAGATCTTTCTAAACAAAACTTTCACAGAGCTTTTCTACTTAATGTAGCTCTTGAAGACATTTAGTATTTAACGAAGAGGGTCCAGTGTCCTTCCAGCTTCTTCTGAAGCGTGCCACTAATGGGACGTTTCTCAGGCAGCAGTAGGCCTTACAAAAACGTCACTGCCAGCACAACACCTCCTGATGACAGCAGGCTTCTTGAAGACTGTATAGCCTTACTACCTAAACTAAATTCCCAACTGGGCAGTTGCTGCTGCATGTTTGAGAGCTACATTAAGTTGAAAAGCTTCTCAAAAACTGTGTTCAGTAGCATCTCTACAGTTAACATTCAGCCAGGCTCAGTGCTGCTCTCTTGGCTCCTGGGGTGCCAAATAAAGACTTTCCGTGGTGGATTTTAGGTCCCATATTGGGAAGAAAAAATAGGAGTCAGCAACCTGGAAGGTGCCATTCTTTGCTTTTTGATTTGAATTACTTACATCCTTCAGTGCTTTGACTTATTTCAGTCTTGTGTGTGAAACTGCAGCTTCTTAAGTCTGCTTAGAGTGATGAAAACTGCTGGAGGTTCCCAATCATTAAATAGTGCAGCTTTCTCTTCTTTTCCAAACTGTTCACTTAAACCAAGGAAAGGCTTTTGGGAGAGGTAGCAGTGACGCTATTTTTCCCTCTGCAAAGGTATGTAAGAGGATATTTTGCTGAGGTTTCCCACAGCTGCTTTGTTCTCTGTGACATCCCTGAAATGCTACAAGACTTTCCAGCTGCATTTTACTCATAAGACCCTTAGACTTTTTTTATATTGATAATTCTAATTCAAAGCTAATATGAGACAAAAATGAGAATAAACCCTGAGAGGATTTCCTAGCCCTACTAGCTTCCATTACTGAGTATGGCTTCAGTCACAAAATACTTCTGTAAATACAACCTCTGTGTTATTTGGCAAATGAGCATGTCACAAACAAAAACGTACACGACTCTCTTCCTAGATAGAAAAAGAGTTTTTCCATGCCTCATTTTAACACTAAGTCTTTGCTATGTTTACAGTGGGACAGTATTCAGGATCTTCTGGGGCACCCTGTAGAAAAGCCAGTGGTACTTCACAGGTAAAGATCTCTATTTTTCTTGCAGGGATTGAGCTGATAACAGAGGATGAGTTTAGGCAGAGGAAGGGGGTTTATTGAATTAGCTACTTTTAGGCTGCTTTGCTGATACAGTTTCAGACTTTTTGGCCGCTAACAAGACTAGATAGCTGCTCTCAGATGAAATACTGACATGCAGAATGAAAACTTGGAAAATTTCGGAATGAAATTTCCAAAATCCATTGAACTCTAAAATCTGGAGAAGAGCTAAGCAGCATATAAAGAAGTATCTCTGTTCATGTGTAATAAATAGTGTAGATTTTTTTTTTATACTAGTCACATGGATTTCAACAACATGACATCATATAGCACAGTGTGTCGTGTATATGATAGCAATCTGTCTGAAGAAGCCTTGCTTTTAGAAACATACATAGTTGTTCTACAGTTCTTTTAGGCTGACTGAAGATAGAATGGTGTGCTTACACTTGCTCAGTTCCTAAAGGGATTGAGCTGGGTGTTGGGTTAAATAGGCATTACCTGCTTGCAGTGCTATCATTCTATGATATGAAACTATGACTTATCTTTAGACAAATGTAAGTCATGGGTACTGTGAAAATACTGCAGTAATTTCAGATATACCTAACAAGGTATTTTCATCAGGCTTTCATGTGATTTTTGAGTTTGAGGGGGTTTTTTGGGTTATTTCCCCCCACCCCCAAATCAGTGTGCACTTTGCTCCCCTTTACTCTTGTTTTATTCCAATGAGATCATTAGAGCAGAAGCCATGTAAAGTAAAGTTGGGGTGAAATAGTGATAACATAGTCCTTCTGTTTTTCATCTGTGTTGTAGAGTAGTTCAACCACAGTTTGCTTTACTGAGCACATATCAAATGTCTCAAATATGTAATTTGAGAAACTAACCATTTACAAGAAAGGCCAAAAGGTAAATATTTTCTAGGGGGTGGTTTTGGCTGTAATCTAAAATCCATTGCAGTCAGCAGGAGTCTGCTATTGTTGTATATATGATCCAAAAATATCAGAAATATCTGAAGGACAAGTGATACACTAAGCTTGAAAAATACTGTTTAATAAAATTTGGATTATTCTATTTCAGCATCTTACAGGGTAATTTTTTAACATGATAAAACCAGTGAATTAATAGACAGCATATAGTAAATATATTTGGTAAAGGCTGAGAAAGAAAGTAGATTGAAGAGTGGGAAAGGATCTTGCACAAAAATAATTTGTAATAAATTACATGGTGCTTCTCTCTTCCTAGGTATCTGCTTATTTTCAGGGTTCTTCCTGTTCAAGTTCAGTGAAAGACAGTTTTCCTGTAGAGGTCGTTAGTAACTTTTTGATTACTTTCTCCCTGAGTGTTAGGAATGGCTCTGTGACATTAAGCAGAGGTATCCTCTGGCTCACTTGTAGTCTAGCAGTGGTGTTGCATAATGTAGATTTACTTTCTTTTGATGAAAGCCATGATAAAGATGCCATAATTTACCTTTATATTACTGAATGGTTATTCTTCCCTAAGAAGTTCCTGATCCTCACACATCATTTTGGTTTGTTTTTTTTTTTTTTTTTTTTCCTCCTCTTTTCTGTTCAGGTCGTCATCTCCGAACAACACTAACCCATTTGGGTCAACCTTTTGCTTTGGACTGCAACGAATGATCTTTGAGGTTAGGAGAAAAACTTTCCTATTTGTTTGAGCAAGAGAAGATGAGGAGTTTGCTATTATTACTACTGGCTTCTTATCTCCCATTTCAAGAAAAGCCAGCACTTGGGCATGGCTGTATTTTCAGAGCTTACTGACAGGCAACTTTCCAGTCTCTTTCCTGAGGTTGTACATTTGCATGTTAAAGCTGGGACTTCAGTTTTGTCACCTAGAACTCATACTAGCAGGAGATGCATGCACTCAGCTCTGAATAGTGGTGGAGCATGCTGGTGTTTAAATGTGTCACGGAAATCTAGAGACCATTTTTAGGAGCTAGCCAAGAGCTTGTTGCTTTCTTTTGTTGTTGTGATTTCTTTTTTAAGGCAGATCAGTTCCATATACGCTGTTTTCACTCTTCTGAGTTCCTGTTTGGTGTACGGTTCTTTTAATTTCCCTTTTTCCCTGCTGTCCTTTTGCAGGTGATGCAGAATAATCACATAGCTTCTGTTACTCTGTATGGCCCAACGCGGCCCAGCAGCCAGTTGAGAACATCGGACCTTCCCCAGTGAGCATCCCCTGCAAAGTCAGCTAATCTCAATGCTACAAAATTAGTACAGCGTGCCTTGATTTGCTGCCACTTATAATATGGAAAGCACGTTATGATTTTTTTTTTTCAATAAGCCTTTCCACCCAGGAGCGGTGTGGAGGGGATATTCTCTCAACCCTTCATCATGGGGCATGGAACTGTTGATGGAGGAAAGCAGCTTAGGTGCCTGTGCCGTCGTTTATTCCTCTCCGTTGCCCTCATCCTATGCAGCACAGACCTGAAGAGACTGTCCCCCCTTCTCAGCTGGCAGAAGGGGGAAATGGAAGAGGGGCACGTAATGACTGCAAGAGTTAGAAGCACAAACTTTCTGAGCCTTGGAGCATCTGGAAGCAGGTATTGATTTTAGTCTGTTTGTGTTACTGTATTGATGTGGTGGTCACATTTTAAGAAAACGTGTGTGTGTATATATATAGATATAAACACATCGGTATTTCTGTGGCTTAGGACATTGTACCAAGTGTGACAAGGATGTATATATGTCCATGATTTCAGGCACCACATCTTTGTGTAACTTTAAACCAAGCAAGTAGCATGTGCATAATACTTGGTTGTAACATTTGCACTACATACACTTTAATTACTTGATAAACGTTTATCTTCACTGAGGAGCATCTGTGTACTGGGTGTGAGTGGGGTGTGATGGTTATTTAATGTACGCTGCGCATAAAGCTTATTTATACAGTGGATCAAACTTATCCACCTTCCTGCACTAATATGTACTTGATATGCTGAAACAATTTTTTTCTGCCATGGCTGGTTTACTAATTTTTTTTTCATATGCAGTTTAAAAAAAAAAAAATTCCGGAAGAGGTTGTTTCTATGATTGAATTATGTTTTAGTGAAAAGGTTTGATACAATTTTTCATACTACAGAAAAATTTAATGAAGAAATAGTGTTGCCTCATTTGCCTCTGTTCCAAAATCCTTTATTCCTACTCTGTTTCCTTAGAGAAAGAAAAGCTGTATATAATGGTATCTCAGAAAGAAATTCCCGAGCTCTGCCAACACCAAGAAAACCTTTTCTGTAACTTTTGATGTGTGATTTTAATTTATGCCAAAGGTTTAGCCAAAGACATCCTTATTGTAGTTTTGCCATTTCTGTACATATATGCTAACTGCACACCCCACCCCAGCAGACAGGATATAGGCTTCTTTCTAGTTGGGAGATGCTGCTCGCAACATTTTATCCCAGGAGGATACTTTAGGTTTCTAGTTCTCTTACCAGTCTTATTTGGGGGAAATAGGTGGTCTGTCTTTGAAATACTGAACCCTTTTTAAAAATGGACAAGAGAAATGTATAATTTTATCCCATTTTTAATATTTTGGTGTAGCAACTTGTGATACATAGATGACAATTTTGTGAGTTTTACTATGTGTGTACAGATTTTGTAAATATGACATTTTTGTAATTTTAACTCCATGTACAGTGTAATCCTGTATAGTTTATCAATGAATGAGAGATAGGAAATAGAATGTTAACTGAAGTTTTGGATCCTGGACCAGTAGCAGGGATAAATGTGGTGTGTGTGTGAGACGTTCTTTGCCATTTAGTCTTCCTGTATACTGTGATACTCCAAACTGTTTTGCTAAAACAAACAAAAAAGCCCCACGGAGAATCTAATGGATAAGGAAAAAGTTACTGTTTACCTTTGTCCCTAGGTGTCACTCCTGTTGAATCCCTGTTCAATCTGTGCTGTCTCCTGTGATCATTGCTTGCTAAGAAAATTCTATGCCTCAACCTTCCTTTTTGTTTCCTCTCTAATTTTAATTTCATTTTACATAGCCCCTCTGTAAATTAAATGGAATAATAATGAGCATGTACACTGAAAGAAAAATAAAATGAGACTCTCAGTTACTGTTTTTGTGTTAAATACAGTTGCTGGGTGTTTTTGTAATAAAATCATGGATGTTTTTGCTTTTTTTTCTTATCAATTAGTCCTTTTTATTTTACTGTCTTTCAGACGTTATATTTGAAGTACCTGACCAGTGTTCCTCCTTTACAGCCGGTGCAGTATGTTCTCCGAAGATGCAGTATAAAAACTAACATAACTTGCAGTCTGTTTCCTAGTAGATACATGAAAGCGTATTATAATTTTTTGCCCCAAAGTGGAGAAGGAAGGTCTTTATAGTAAATAACACTGTGGCTTCTGTATTGTGTTCAAAAATGGGATTGTTACACTCGTGAGCCTTTGGGGTATCATTAAAATCAATCAAGCTTCAAAGAGTTTGAATATCTCACAACGGAATGGAAGAAATGACTGCAGTAAAAGGAGCGAACGTGAATTCTCATACTGCTTTCTTGTGCCCTAAGGTACTTCAACAGAAAAGCATCAAAAGTACGCTTACGCTGAAGTAGCTTAGAGGTTAATGCAGGGCATAAGGAATGGGACTCCTGTTGCCATTCGCATTTCTCCTGCACTGGCTGCATAATGCAAGACAGAGCACTTAGCTCTGCCTCCTCTAGCATCCTTCCGTTTTGGAATATAAAATGAGCTTGCATAGTGCTTGGCTCAGTGTTCTCTTGGAGAATTTTATGATCTCTGAATTGAGATGGTGTGCATGCTTATGCTTGTTACTAAAATATGATAGCAATCCTGATAATAAATTATTTTTAATTAATCCTTTTCTAATAAAGGCTCCAGATTAGCTGCAGGAGGAGATAAATTCTTGATGGGATGATTTTTGAGTAATGGCTACGCAGATGCTACTACTATCCTGCTCTCGAGCATATTCAGTTGAAATTCTTCAGAAGCATGAGGTCAGGACTGCTGCTATAGCACGCACCGTGGGACTTAGGCCGGGATGTCAGCAGCTAACCAAAGGCATTTCGCAGCTTCAGTGACCCCCATCGCCACTTGTAATACGCTGGTGAGTCAAAGCGACTAAACCAGTGTAGGCAATGAAATGCGCTCTCTTAACAGCCCAGATACTTCCCTAGGTCAGTCCCTTCATCTTAAAAGTTCCTCTGTAACAGGCAAAAATTAAAGGCAACTTTACGTCTTGGCCGCTGCTGATGGGCTGAGCACAAAGCATTTGACTTTTGGGAGAGGCAGAGCTGAAGAAGGGCATGGGGAGATAATGCCGGTTTGGGTTTCCTCGCTCTTCCTTTGTGATTGCAGCTGTTCATAGCTTGCTGCTCTGAGCTGTTTTGATTTGTTCACTGCTATTTGGACTAAGCCAAAGCTGTTCCTGTGCGGATGCATTAGGGGAGCGGGTGTGGAGCCTTAAGGACTTGCATGAAAAGGTTAGGACTGGGTGGAGGGGACTGATGGCAGTTTTGAATCACCAGAACGAAGGGAGGAAGGAATAGGGGAACAGAGGAGCTCTGGGGGAGAAGGTGAGGATGGCAGTGCGGCAGGAAGGGCGGGCTGGGACAAGCCTATTTATTTCAACCAGAAGCTGTTCCTTGCAGAGGGGGGCTCGGGGTGCAGCAGTGTGCCAGCTCGAGCTCTGCCGCGCCAGCTGGGCAGGGTGCATCACCTTCCCCTCCCAAAGGAGCCAAGATGTTTGGGCTGTGTCAGATCCCATCTCAGCCGGCGCCCTTGTTAGAATTATGTATGGTTTGATAAGATCCTGCGTGTTGGCAACATGTGCGTTGGTCCATCATTTTGGTTTCATATGATAAAACCGTTTGATATAACATTAAGTACAACTGCATTTTTAATAAAACACATTGTGCATGTGATCCCATTTTGATGTGTGCCTTTTTCCTTTGTATAGAAATTAAGAGTTTGTGTGTGTGTCTGCTTAACTTGAATATTGCAGCATTTTCCACAGTATTTCATTTGTTTACACTTAATAAAACTGATTGTTGTACCCTTCTTTTTGGAGGTGAAGCTGACATTTCTTCCTGTATTCTGTAGGCCTGCAAGCGGTCCCTGGGCTCCTGTGAGTATTACAGGCAGTACTATATAGATCAGTGCTGCTGTGTAATACTAGAACCCTCTGTTCCCCAAAATGCGATTCCTGTCAAGAAAACTCAGTTTTCTGTTGGCAGGAACCATCACACTTCTAATTCTAAACAGATTTCTTTTTTTTTTTCTGAAATAGTAATCAGGTGGTGTGTGAGAACTGATTCATACGCTCATCATCGCTCATATTCCAGAACTCCCATCAAACCTGTTTAAAATAAAATCTTTCCTGTGGCTCAGCGTTACAGCACGGTGGTGATTCATCGTTACCAGGGGCTGGCTAGAGGTTAGACTCCAGCTGGCATTTTCCAAAGGGAAACCAAGGGTGTTGGTGCCCACTTCACATTGACTCTCTACGTGTTGTTAGAGCCTGTTAGTCACTTAGCAGCTCTGCTAAGCTGAACTTGAGTTAGGCTTTGTGTTTGACAGCTCCAAATGTATATGAGAGTAAATCTGCATGCATGTGAAGCTGTGTGGCTGTTACTTTGAAAGAACTGTTATGTCCAGGCTGTAGTTATGGCTTCAGAGTATTACGACAAGGACCAAGATGTCTGATCTGGCAGAATTTGACGTGGGCTGGTTGTGTTCTTTGAGTTCAGAATAATTTTTGGTGTCATGATGCAAAAAAAGGCTCTTCTGTGCTAGCTCTGCAGTTACAATTGTTCCATGTTAACTTTTGCCCCATAAACACCTTTTATTTTACCTCCTTTATCTTGATTACACCAACACAAAGGCATTCTCCTCTCTGGCTGATCCCGTCAGACGCAACCTGACACAGCATGTGTAGCCAAATAAATACATCACTCTGTGTGTTTGAGGAGTTGATAGAATACAAATTAGTTCTGGTTGGTTCTTTTCGTGTAAGGTATGGCCCAGGATATTTCAGAGATAAAGTAAGGTTGAAGCAAAATAAGGGAAAATTAAAACCAGAGCTTACTGAAGATGTAACTCTTGAGCATTAAAGTAGGATCAGGAGTTAATGAAACGGGGACTTTGTTCAAGGTCAGGGCATAACCAGTTCACCAAGTGAAAACCGCACCTACGAAGGGGTTTGCTTTTGCAGGGGGCGTATCTGTTATCTGGAGGGTTCACGCTGAACTGAATTCCGTATTCTCTGTCTAGGTGAATTTTAGCTGTAACTAATAAAGTCACTGTTTAAAAGTTTTACCTGCCAAAGCTTATATCCAAGGCTTTTGTTTTGTTTGTGGGGATGTGTATTTTTCCAGCAAGCAAAATCATTCGTTTTCATGATCTGGGAACAGTGACTGCTTGAAACAGCGGGAAAGGTAAGCGAGAGTTAGCAGAATCGGTCATTTACTGTGGTGTAAGGAACCATTATAACAGTAACTTTTGTTCTGGACTAGACTGTAATGATTTAACATAACCTTTTCTCTTTCATACCCTAATTAATTCCCCTTTAAATGTTTGGTCATTTTAAAGTACTGCATATTGCAGTTTCAGAAGCTGGTTTTAAGTGCCTTAATGTTTCACACCTACGCTACATATTCCACTTAGCGTCTAAGTTTCATTCCAGTCTTAATACCCTTCAGAGAGACATGTAGTTTAAATACTAATCACAAAAAAACCCCCTCTGTGATTATGCAATGTGCAGTCTAATCCACTAAGTAATCAAAACAGCCTGAACCACTGTATTCCCTTTTCACCTCCGCTGGTCTCTCTTAGAAAAACTGAAGGCCTGAAATCCCGAGTTTACCCTCTTCCTCACTGGGTAGCTCCGTTGCATCCACGAGTATGGAGGCTACTAAGACTATTTGACCCTTTTCTTCTGCTTCTATGGACGTAGGGTGCGTTTGTCTTAATATCACGCCTTTATTCCCACCCAGCTCAGTCAGCCCCCCTGGGGACAAGGCAGTCACCGCGGACCTGTGTTATTTTATGTTTTTTCCCTGGTCTTGGCGCTGGGCTCATCAACGGACAGGCTGGGAAAGGGGGAGAGAGAAGATCGGTGAGCTGGGTTTGGGCAAATTGGAGAGCGAGCGTCGGGCTGGTCAGGACTGGTGGGGGAGCTGTTTGCTGCTCTTGGAGGGACTCGTGCACTCACCCTTCGGGGTTTAGTTTCCTCTCTCATTTCTCAATATGGTTGTCTTACTGACCATAAGCCTAGAAAATCACGAAAAGTTGGATTTAAAAGTTTTCCTGGTTTTGATAAATGTCAGTAGAGTTAGTAGCATCGTTAGGGAAATGTGGTGGGCTGATTTTCCAGGCTGCCGAGACCTGCAATTCCAGCTGAATGGTACAACTCAGGGGCTCAGCAGTTCTTCAGACTGGGCTTTGGGGTAGCCTTCCCCCCTCCCTGCCCCAATCTGATGGTCTTTTAGCACTCTCCAGGGAAAGTTCTCAGTGCTAATATTTAGTGAGGGTTCTCTGAGCCCTTTGATTATTTTGTACCGTTTGATTTTGCAGCTGGGGTTTGCTTCCGAGAACCTGCTGTAGAAAGATGAATAATTAAACTGCAGTCAGGAAGCACAATATTTTAAGCCTCAATTGCTTCAGAGCCATCTTTGGCTTTCTTTTTTATGATGTCTAAGTCAGCAGTGGCCTGACCGAATGATGGATCTTGGCATTCACCACCAGTTTGTGTTCAGAGATGCATTCGGAGGTGCTGAATGTGAGGTTCAAGCCAGCTCTGCTCGTTATAGCGACCAAATCTGGCTACTTACGTACAGTAGAAACAAAATTTGACTGTGTGTGGATCCCTGGGATTCAATAAAACCTACTGTACTATTAGCTTCAGATGTTTATGTCTGTCTGGAGGAAGTCTGCTTGCTTTCCTTGCTACTGGTGGAATCCACTTAGAATGTTTTTTTGTTTTCTTTTCTCATCGTGGGTTAGTCATGAAAAAAATTGCCAAGCAAGGCTTTGTAGCAAAACCCTGACTGGTGCATCGAATTAGCCAGTTACTAAAAGCTGCTCAGAATGTCATTCTGAAATGGATGGGTTTGGTTTTCTGAGATGCATCAGAAAGGTTGGCGGAGGGTCCTTCCTGCCAGTTCTCATACACGCCTAGGGTTTTAGGTTATCTGAAAAGACCCCCATCTTTTAGGAAACAGTCTCCAGCTTGGCTGAAGTCAAAGACTTTTTGCCTGCTGTAGCAGTAAGTAGAATTTAATAAACTGCAGGGGGTGCAGCGCTACCCTCCAGCATTTCCCCAGTGCATTATGCTCATGTACGGGGTCTGTGAACTTCCAGCTCAACTGCAGAAGCAAATGGAAACTTTTAAAACCAGGTCAAACAAGCTGTGCAGCAGAGGATGGAGAACGAAAGCAGACGTATATTTTATTAATAGATACGAGATTTAGTATTCACTGGATAAAAGAAATGAGCTATTCCATCGACTAAGTCAACGGAGTAAACAGTTTGCTCTAGTTCTGTTTCTGCCAGCTATCAGGGTATGTGCTGGCACAGGTGGATGTTGAACAACAACTTTCATCCAGGACAAAATGCACTCATTAATGCTGTACTATGGGTAGATTGCAGATCTGAAGACGTTATAGAGGGAGGAGCCATCTGTGCATCTCCAAGCTTAAAAGGAAGATCTTAATAAGGACTGCTGAACCTGACTAGCTGCCTTGTAGGAAATCATAAGGTAAGCCCTGTTTATTTCTCTGTTATTACCATTAAATTAAGTCCAGCACAAGTAAAGATTTACCAAGTTATCCAAAATAATGAATAATGTAGTTTTCATGTCGCTGTCTTCATGAAAAATACCTGTGGTGTCAGTCTTACAACACGTGTGCAGGTGTACTTGACAGACTCACTCTGACAACTAGAGGCACGTCTGCATGCTGTCTTTTAATTATGCTATAAATAATTTCCCAAACGGTAATCTAATCACAGGTAATACTTTTCTGTACAAGCGCATAAATACCTAAGTATCACACATGTTAGCAGACAGGGGCGTGACTGGCTTTCTCCCACCGGCTCTGGCTCTGGCTTATTTCCACACCCTACAGAGCTCCTTGTAAAGAGTGCATGAGCAGTTCATATTTCGGGATTGCATCCTAAAAATATCCCAAATCAACATATGGTCTTTTGATTTCTATATAGCCAACCTTTCCTTGGAAATACATTATTGTAAGGCTTAAATTTTTATGATGAAGATAACACGTAAGACAGTTGTTAATAGTCTACCAATAGATACTACCAGCTTGCTTTCCTCCATGCTGTGCATAGTTAATAGGAGTACTGAGCCCAGACTGCTGCTGGATGGGGGGAAGGTTGTACCCAGATATGAAATGCAGCTGCGCCACAGGCTCTGTTGAAGGGAAAGCAACTTCTTGGACATTCATGACGGATCGTAGTTTCCTTTGAAGCTGTGAGCGTGTGCCCCCCTGAAGTGGGATGACATTGGGGGTTCTCTGATGGAAAGGGGAAAAAATTGCAAAAGAATTAACAAACAGTATCAGAGGTGAATTCAGGCTCTTTGCCCCATGAATTTCATAGCTTTTTCACCCTGATGTAGAGGAATTTACTTCCTCTTTTATGTCCAAGAAAAGGATGTTCTTTTAAGGTAATCTGCTGCTGGAAAAAACAAAATGCTTCAAAGTATTGACTATTCTTTGAAAAACTAGGCAATCCAGTGTTCTTGTCCGATGCTTAAAATACTTATGAAGTTACAGACTGACTGAAACTTGGAAAGCCGAACAGAAAGATTGCTCTGTGTGTTTGCTTTCTTGCAATAAACTTAGAAAGGCTTTTATTCTGAAGCCCTTTTGTCTGAAGACCACTTTCTCTCTTCACATGACACCCGCAGCAATATGAAAAGTCTTGGCTGCTCTTTGCAGTTGACGGTATGCCTGGAAAGAGCACCGAGGTCTACAGAAACCAGCCCAGTCCACTGACAAGTTTTCCTTTGGTTTGAAGAAGCTCCCAAATGTGACGCAAACAGCAGCTCTATGTGGTTTTACCCTCACAAGCGAAGACGAAAGGATCTGTCCAGATGCAAACCTTCTGAAGATCTGGATTAGATGATGAGAGGTCAGATACTGTTGGATGACTTTGAGTTTTCACTGAGCGCCAGTCAGAATAGTGTAGAGAGCCTGAGCTCATGGAAGTGCCAAAAACTGGTCCCCTGAGTCCTGAGTGTGTCAATGAAGCAGATATTTGAACTAAAGAGTTGCTATGAATAATGAAAAATCAAGACTCAGAGGGATCAACTCAAAGTTCTCCTTGTCATTTCTTTAAAGGCCCTTTGGAAGTCTGCCACTTCCCAGTTATCTACTTACCTGTCCTTTGCTCAGCCAGCCATGCCAGCCTCAGCCTCCAGTTTGTTTTCTTGTAGTCCACCCTATCTGCAATGTACAGGACCCCACTTCAATAGCTGTTAGTTGTTCTTTTCTTCTCTTCTTAGGAGGCCTACAGGAAGCCAACCAGGCAGCGGTGATTTGATTTGAGCGTACGCTACGGTGACTTGATTTCCTTTACTCTAGTTACTGTGTAGTTTGGTCATTTCTCAATGAGTCTGAGTCAAGGTAACGAGTTGACGATGATCCCTGTGCTCCTTGGCATCATCTCTTATGCTCTATCTTCTTTCATTTCTCACATTTCTAACAATGCTGAAAAATCTCCAAGGACTGCATTTTGCAATGTGCTTTTTTACACATTGGCCCACTAAGCACTACCATAATTCTAATAAATAATAATAAATTAAAGATACTGTTATAATTCTTTGGACTCATTAATGGAGAAGGACCTACATGGTATGTGTGTGCAAATGTGGAATTTTGGCAAATTCCTGCAATAATTCATCGTCTTCTCTTAACATTGTAAATAAGATGTGCTAAAATACTTCTAAAGTCGGTTCATTTGGTTGCAACAGTTCCAGGTTCACTTTCTCAGCTGGTTTGCTATGTGCTTCTGCTGCAGGCTGCCTGCATTATCTGAGGGGTGATGCCTGTGTTGTTATTTCAGCTTTCTTTTTCCATTGGAAAGGCTTCTTCACTTGCTTCTTCTGAGTACAGGAAAGACGTGGGCTGTGGAGCAGGTTCCACATTAGCCAGATCTCAGCAACTTTCAGACTGTGAACTACCATGAGATCTTTGTAAAAACAAGGGTCAAATGTCTGTAGGTGTGGGGCAGCAGAAGGCTTGACAATGCCAAAGGTCTTGAATCCTTCGTGCAAAATGGGTTTGAGGTTGATTCTCTGTAAGCACATGCCCAAAAAGACATCATCGATGGGGAAGAGTTCCACCTCTCTGCAAGCCCTAGAGAGCTTCTTCATGGTGCAGCTGGACAGCAAAAACCCTCCTCCTCCTGCGTAGGCTGGATAGATGCTTAGCCCATACATGGTCTCTGGGATATAGTATTTGCTCTTTTGGACACGGATGGGACGGGCATTGTAGATGATGTCCCCAACAAAGAGGTCCTCAGTGGGGTCATGTCTCTCAAGGAAGTCAACAATGTTCTCAACGTTGACAAAAACATCGGCATCACCTTTAAAAATAAATTTCACGTTGTGACAGAATTCAGCAGCCCAGTTCAGGAAGTGGATCTCCTTCAGGGTCAGATTGAAGAAAGTGTCCATGAAGTCCCAGAGTAAAATGTCCCGGTATGTCTGACTCTCCTGGTGGATCAGGGTCTCCCATGTTGCTAGCACTGTCCTATTCTTTGGTGTTCCCAGGAGGAACACTCGCTGGATCTGCTGCCCGTTCACCAAACCCTCCCTGCCCCAAGTTTTCCGGACAATCTCACGTCTGTCAAACTCTTCAACTACCGATTTGATAGCAATGAGCAGAAAGGGACCTCCAGGTGTTTTCCTGCATTTCTTGGGCTGGTTAATGAGGAGGTTGAAGTTCCTCTTATCCTTGTTTAGGAGATAGCGCTTGAAGTTGAAGGCAGAATCGGTCAACGGGGCTGGAGTTGTAGTTTGGACCCTGTTGTTGGCCACTTCTGTTCGTCTAATGATAGGAGTTACATGGGGTCTGGGTACTGTTGCTTCTGCTGGTATCTGTCTCCAAGGTGCTCTGGGGTCAGAAAATATTTTTGGTGTTGCGGAAGGCTTCTTCTGTGTCAGCTCCTTGTTTCCTACTGGGACTAAATGTTCCAGTTGGGAGTAGAGTAAAGAGCAAAGTGCTACCAGCAGGAAGAGGGTACAGACGGCATCCCCTTTGAGACGAACTCTCATTGTCTCCGCAGTGTTTCTGGGACTGTTAAAAGCTGTGTTTGAGCTGCCTGGCACCAATGTCCATCTGTAAATAAACGTACGGTGTGTCAGCAATGAGGGTTCAGCAGCCTTGAAGCACGCAGGCAACACTAACTGAAACACCATTTAAAAAAATAGGAGCAAAGTGCATTTTACTCATACAAACACTGAGACCCGTGAAGGAACTTGCCAAAAGGCACACGGGTTGCAAACCTAGCACTGATCCTAGTGCTCTGGCTCTGTGACTTGGTTAGTTAAGTCACCAAGCCATCATCCATCATCCTGAAAACCACTCCCTAAGCACAACATGAAATCAGCCCTTCCTCCCACATCCTTCTCTGCTGAACATGTTTTGCCATTTCGGAGATTTCACTGCTTTGGGAAAAACAAAGTGGAAAATTAGAACAATGCCATTCTTCTGTGAATTGTTAGATTTTTCTTTTTTTTTTTCCCCCCGCCCCGCAACTTGGTAACTGTTTCTTGCTGCTTTTACCCTTTTTGAGTCGAAATGGGGAGGCAGAGACCTGGCTGTTGAAGGGCAGACTTTTCAGCGGCAGCATGTCACTGGTGTTTCCCTGCACACAGAGCCAGGTCTTGTGAACCAACTATGATTTGTGCCTTCAAAACGAATACATTAGGTATGGTCTGGAATGCACATAGGGCCTTTTTGTTGCCAGTAATTTTTATAAAATATTAAACCATTATAAATAACTTCTATTAATAAGATTAGAAGAGGCACAGATGTTTTGCCTCTGCCAAATCACCCTAACTGGTAAGCAAGAGGTGGGCAAATAAATCCCAATATGCAGAAGCAAGACAGAGCCTGGTGTTAAGAATGTTTTATTCACATGTGACAGATGAAGCTGCCTTTTGAAATACAAGATTTGATTCCTCACTTACGCTTTTCCTGGAGATCTTCTGAATCATTAGATCAGTTCTTTAACTGCAAACAAACAAACAAAAAAAAGTAGTAAGAAGGCAGAAAGCAGCATGTAACCATAGTTCAGGTAAAGAGCTGGCCCAGCATCTGTAGCTGCAGCAAAGGCAGGTCCTCTCCTCACCGCCGTACGTGCAGCCCCGCTGTTCCCCGCAACGGCTAACAACAGAGTTGAAGAGTCACTCCGGGCTCCCAGAGGAGGCAGGCGACGATCGTGATCCCTATAGTCGTTAGTAGGGAGCATGTCCTAAAAGTTTAGCTCTACCCAAAAATTTTCCCACAAGTGTGCATAGGTATTCTTATATGACCCACCGATAATCTTTTTTGCTTATGCGATTTACAGCACTATCTTGCCTCTGCTGTATTAGTAGAAGCTACCTTTGAAGGTATTACAGTTGTCTGTCTTGAATTAGCCGAGATCATCTTACTCAAAAACTTGATCGAAAGCTGCCTGGTTGAACATCAGTCTGCCTTCACTTAAGGAACGCTCCTTACTGAGGACTGAAAAGGCTGGAGGAGCCAAGGCTTGCGGCTTCCTGCACAATTTATTCCTGCAGTTCACTGTTCCCAGCACTGTCAGCCTATGGAGCACACAGATGGATGCTCTGCCTCCAGTCAAGCCCTGCAGCCACTTTACTGGCTCAACATCTAATGGGCAGCTACGTGCTTGGTAACAATATTGTTATTCAACGTGATTATGACTTAAAACAGGACCCTCTTTAGTTCAGTGCCATCCATTTTCAGCAAATCCTTTTTCACTGTCATGGATTGTATCACCTGCTAATTCTTCATTAACCGTCAGTTTTGTATCAGCCATAACATTATCTTTTTGAAGCTCAAAATTGGACTGATGAGTCGGTAGTTACGAAGTATTAAAATGGTGGCACAGCATTACCTCCAGACCCTGTGGGATCTAGGCAATATTTCAAGACCAACAAAAAAGCAAAATTAATAAAACAGTTGATTTTTTGGCCAGCCCCTTTAAAATTCTTAGATGCACATTACTTGGACTTCATAATTTTGAAATATCTTGCTTTTTCATTACTGGTTAACTGCATCTCCAAATTACTGTTGAAATGGAGAGTATTTCATCATCCTGTGGTATCAGCTATCTTTTTCCCGAGTGCAGCTCCAAAATATTTACTGACCTCATCTGCTTTGTCTCCAATATTACTGAAAACTTTATTTTAGCAAATGGCTTATCTGTGCCTTGGTAAGGCTCTTTGCATTCCCAGTGGATTCAAAATCACTTCCTCCCTGTCCTGAGGACCATGATTTTTTCCACAAGCGGCCTTTCTCGCCGTTTTCTGGCCTCTAATGGAGATTGCTGGGGTTTTCTCCGTTTGTTGGCTTGTTTACCGTACCTTTCACTTCTCTCCTAGGCTAGACAGATGTTTTAACCGGCATAGCTTTGATATTGATAGCAGGATTGTAGAATTTTCTCTGATCTCTCATAAATTGTTGTTAAAATGCTTATAATAATCAGAAGCTGTTTTCTGTTTATGCTTTTTCTGCCACATGACTTGGCTCGTAACTATTTTCAGCCTTGTGAACCAGTCTCTCTAATGCATATAGGATGTTAGTTTGCGTTTTATGTCTGTCATGTGCAAATTACCCTTGGCAAGTCCTGATTGCGGTGCTCTGCAGCAACCTGCTGTGTTTCAGTTTTGTGCTAAATCATCCTTTATCTGTCAAGACGTGGTTCCCAGCAGGCTTTCCCTCACGTTGCCTTCAATAATTTTGAAGGCAGGCTCCTGGGGTATGAAAGGATGGTCCCACTACACTCAGGACATGCTCCTGAACTGGATCCACTAAGGAGAGAGAGTCTGTCTCTCTTCCACCCATCACAAGCAAGAATTTTTGCTCGGTGCTATTGAGATACCTAAAATAGGGACCCTGCCTCAAAAAGCTCATAAGAACTAAAATTGAGGCATTTTTGCTCCTTCTGTTGCATCAGGATAAGGTTTATTGAGGTGCCACACAGGTCTGTGCACGTCGTCTCCAGAGCGGGCAGGAGATGCGGAGTCCCTGGTGGGACAGATCCTGAGAGCATTGGGATGTTTGTGTATCTCCACTCAAGCTCTTCATAAAGTCTCATCTCTTTCCCCACTGTAATAGCAATTTATTTTTTCCTTTTCTATGCAAAAGTTTGATCTTATTTCAGCTGCCAGGCTCCAGATGGTAATTGAGGAGCTGGATGAAAGTCCTGGCTCTTTCCTGTGTTTAATTTTATCGGCGAGGGTTTGGAATAAAATGTGTGTGTCATGAAACTCGTAATTTCCATGACTTAGATTTATCCTGCCAGCATCTCGGAATCTGGCAATAAGCGCCCTTGGAAAAGCCAAGAAAAATCCTGAATTGTTACAAGCTTGGGCTGATAGCCTGGATTTTCTTCTATGTTTTCATTTATTGAAAGAAAAGTTTCTGAAATAGCTATTTCCATGCTGAAATAAAACTGTTCAGTGCTGAATATAGACGTTTCATTTTCAAAAGAAGTTGCCAGCCCTTGAAGTGATTCCTTGATTGAATTATATGGATTTTCCAGTCTTTGTTAGATATTTCCTTCTTTTCTTCTTTTGAAGGAAATATACCCTCGATTACTAGACAGGTGTGAGCTCTATCCATGGATGTTAGTGTGGGAAAAGCTGTCCTGTTCTTGAATTCAGAGGGACTGATGATTCTGGCAGACACTCTGGTATGTCCTAAAGCCAAAAAGATTATTCATCCACCTCGACACTGGGGGCGGGGGGAGGAAGAATTACAGGGCTATCAAAGCAAGCAGAAAATATTTTATGCCAAACAAAAGAGATGCGGGCACAGCATCTCGCTGCGTGTCTGCATCCAGAGCAGACGTGCCTCTGCTTCGTACACTGCTGTGGGGGATCTCCATCCAACCTGGGAAATGGAGCTGGGGTTATAAAACTGCTGCATCGCTCAGTGCCTCAGGGAATGTGGGCTTAGCTGCCAGGGCTGCTTCCCATGTCCTCCAAGCTTGGAAAAATGGGCAGTTGTCCCTCTTTGTGTTGGCTGCTCGGGGATGGCTTCAGTAGGGATCTAGAGTCCAGCTCGAGCGGGTCTGAATGGGGTGGTGCAATTTGCCCCAGCAGTGGGACAAGGCGGGTCCCAGGGAAGAGCGGGAGCATCATGTGCTGGGCTGCGAGCACCAGCAATGTGAGAGGGCTGAGCTGGGCTGTAGGAAGAGGCTGAGAGGTCCCATATCCATGAGGTGGAAACACGGGGAGCCCATACGTAGGGAATGTGCTGGAAGGACCAAGGGGGCCACAGCCTGCGTGGCCTGAGAGGCAACAAAATGCTCGAAAGCTGGAAGTGGCCAGCACGGCACCCTGGTGAGCATCCAGGCAGGGAATCTGACCTGCGCTGTTGCACGCTCGGGCAGAGGGCCCAGTCCTCTGCCTGGTTTTCATTTGTTTGAGAGGAGGATTCTGAAATATGGCCAAGGAGTGCTGCAACAAAAGCAGTTAAATGATGATTTAAGAAAAAAATATAGTTGCTAGTCCTTCATTCCCAGTTGAATGATGTGAAGCCTTGAGCTCATCCTGGAAATTTCTTTCTTTTGCAGCAGCCGTCACGTCTCCATCACTTGGCACTTCTGCTCACATGGGCCCAGGTGGGAAAAAGCCTCTGGATCCTGTCCCCGAATTCAGTCAAGAAGCCTTGGTGATTCTGGCATGTTGCTTTGTGCCTTGAAGAGTGGTTATTCAACCCACCCAGCCTCGGGAAAAGCAGCTGCGACAGTGAGGCAAGCTGAAAATATGGCACACTGAGCAAGAGGCTACAAAACACAGCGACGAGCTCTGCTGCACACTCATCCCAGCCTGGCTCATGGGAGCATCTGTCCCCACCAAGCACAGCTGTGGGTTGTCCCCGGATCAGCTTGCTGCCCCACTGCATGCAAAGCGTTTCGGCTCCCTCTCAGCTCCCCTCCTGGCTCCTGAAGCCGGAGCTGCCACTGGTAGGTTTGGCTTGTGCAATGGAGAGGCTGCATACGTTGTGGGGCTGTGGTTGCTGATGCAGATGTCTTATCTGTTTCTCTGTAAAACAAGCTAAAGAAAGTGTTGGGGATCCAGCACCGATGGGTTCAATGAGTTTTTTGCAATTCTCAGGGGAACTTGGAAAATTCTGGGTGGTGGGGGTGCTTTGAGGCAATGCTTGAGGTTTTGGATATTTGTTTTCACTTCATGCTGGTTGAACGCATTTCACGAGAACAAAGTCGGGTTGTAACACACAGTGCTGGAAGCTGAGGCCCGGGCTCCGGCCTGCAGCAGGGAGGTCTGCATACGTGTCTCTCTCCTGCCTCATTTCCAGCAGTTTTTCCATCCTGATTCACTCAGCAAGAGCAAATCAAGCTCCCAGACCCCTCCTCAGCTCCTGCTGCTGTTCCTCTGCCTCCTCCTCCTGACGCTGTTCAAGAACCAACCAGCAACAATAACAACATCCCCTACACTCATTCTGCAGCTGGGACTGTGTAAAATAGACGTGCAGATTAGCTTTATCCCACCAGACCAGGATGTTGACAGCAAGAAGTCCGCACCTCCTGAAGCTCTGGTGACTACATCTTCCTACCCACTTTCACTTGGTCCCATCCTCCGAGCCCGCAAGGGTCGGGAGAGTGTTTGACTTCTGAGTCCGCACCAGTTTAGTTTAAATGCATTGCTGAACACGCAGACACGAGTAGCACTCTGTTTTATGTGGGGATTACTTGTTTTGCTCTCTTCAAGCTGCGTTGGGCTGCTGTTCTTCTCCTACCCCTCAAGAGAAACCTGAAGTGCTAAGGCAAAGGTTTTCAAATCTCAGCTGAGTTATCTCAGGATGGGTCTCACACAGGCAAAACCTCATCTTCATTTTGCATCGCGTGGGTGCCTGGGCTCTTCAGGGTACCCACAGGGAAATGTGTCAGCTTCCAGCACTGGGTTTGTTCTGCCCCATGTGAAAAAACACGCATGAAACATCTCAGGTTTAATGGTTTGAGCTGGTTTTGGAGTGTTTAAAGGGGAAAAATAGCTCTGTGGGTTGGAGCAGGGGAAGAAGCCCTCTTTCGTTTCTATGTTTGGGTGTCATGTAACAAGTTTTATTCCTGCATGGTTTCTTTTTTGGTTTTGTTTGTTTGTTTTTTGGTCCATTCCCCCTCACCCCAGGCAAAGTCAATAACTTCATCAAAGTCGATGCTTGAAGTGGCTTTGGTGCTGGACAACTCCTCTCTGCATTACAGGGTGTTTATGAAGAGGTCTCATGTGGAGCTATGGGATTACAGAGTGACGCTGAACAATTTGATCTTCTTGATTAGAAGACAGGGTAGGCTGAAATACAAGAGACGCCCTTCGGCACATTGGTTAGTGCAAAGCCCTAGAAAAATGAAGTAACCAAAACAATGGCTAAGTTGCCTTACCAGAAAAAAGAGCCCATCTCATTCAGCCACTTAGAAGTTTTGAAGTCTATAAACAAATTGAGAATAGGCTGTAGGATTTAATTAGCTGAATGTCTTGAGAGCTTTCCTAGGAGTCGGGATCATGAGCCAGAGCCAAATGAACACAGTGCAGGGGGCAGAGGCTCACGGTGCTCAGCCGCGCATCACGGCGCTGCTCGGACGCTGCTGGCCGCTGCCGCTGCCGCAGCAGCGCTCCGGCCCCGTGCACAGTGTCACCAGCGCAGTGTCTCTGCTGACGTTACTTGCGTTCCAGCACCTGGAGGCAAAAGCTCTGCTGGTTGAAACACTGCGCAAGCAGGGAACAAAAATACAGGCCCCACTCCAAAGACCATTTCCAACTTTCCTGTCGGAGCCGCTTTCCAGGCCAGCTCAAACGAATGGATGAGATCCATGCTGTTACAGGACAGGGTGCCTTATTTATCTCTCTGTTTGCCCCAGTCCTGAAATATGTGGTTTCATCAGCTTCCCAGCTGGCTGGTCCCATTTTATTACAGTCTCTCCTGTCAGCGCTGCCAGCCTCGCCTTCACAATGCCAGTCCCGGGTTAGACAACTGTTTGCAAATGGCTGCTGCAGTTGCCTCCTTTTAGCTTTCACCCAGTTGGTGAAGCTTTTACGAAGTATACAAACTTAAATGCAGAGAAGCTGCAGAGCTGCTGTGCGAAGGCTGGAGATGGATGCTAAGATGTCCGCTGTCACATACAGGGGTCCCAGAAAGGACCTTGCACCACTGGTGGCGGGGAATCGTGCGGTACCGCAGCAGAAAGCAGTTGTGCAGGGATGACCCTGGGCAGCGCTGGCTGCCTGCACGACCGTCCCCATCGCCTCCGGGAAACGCTGGCTGCCTGCACCACTCCTCCCGTCGCCCTGCTGACCTGGTGGTAAGTCACTCGCGTACACGTGGCAGTTTGGGGACTGCAGCTCTGCTGCATTTAAGCAGTGCAGGATGTTTTCCTGGTCCTTTCAGGGCAGGACACACCATCGGGGCAGTGCCCATGCAGGACTGCACTGCTGCCACGCACGCCATGGCAGGCCCCGGCAAACAGGGAAAGCTCCAGCTCCTCCTAAGCACAGCACCACGTCTCTGACGAGAGCGTTCAGCTGCCTGCGAGGCAGAAGGTAATGCACAATTACCTTCCGCAGGCTTAGCAGCCTCCAGAGGTACTTCCCGAAATCCAGATGCAGTCTTGCGTGTAGGTGGTCTGATTTTCAGAATTATGGAGAGCTCAGCAGCTCAACTCACACCCTGAGTGCTTCGGGGAGACAGGCCCCTCCTGGAGCCGCCAAGCGCAGGGCGAGGAGCTTGCCCTATCTCTTGCAAACATTCATTTCCCTTGGTCCCAGGAGGAGAATAAAGCCTTGCAGGCTCGTGAAGGGGTAAGAAACAGCCCCACTGAAACAACCGCTCTCCTTTCCCAGCCCTCCCCAGGCTGCAGTGCTTGCTGCCTCTTCAGCTCCCAGACCCTCTTCTGCTCCGATAAATCATTTGCCTGATGTGCCCCAAACCCCAGCAATTACAGTGCATTAGCACGGATGTATTGTTACACCCAGACGTGAACGGGAGAGGGAGTGCGTGCTGACTTGCCCCGCTAATTTCAAGATGATACCCAACGCACAAGTTTATCAGAATCTGCCTAAAAGCTGTTAAAAAATGTGATCAGTAACTGCCTATTTCACTGGGATTGAATTTTTTTCTTTCTCTCTCTGCGATGCTAGAGAACTTGAAAATTCCCATGTTTTGCTCAAAGCATACAATAGTGTAAGATGGGGAAGATTCATGTCCTTTTACTGACGAGGAATGGCTTGTAAATGTAACGTGCCACCACTGGAACGTGTTTGCGATTGGGAGGAAACCCTGTCTCGGAGCACTGGAGGCATTGTCTAAAGAAGCCCCAAACTTTCTTCTGTAAAAACAACCTAAAACACCCAAAGAAAGTTCTTTGGAAAGTAAAGTGTAAAGCAGGCATAGCAGGGCTGGAGACTGCGTGTTTAGAGCCTGTAGCCGACGCTGCTGCATGTTAACCATCACAGTTCGGGTTGCTGCACGTAACAACATTGCAAGAGCAACAAGGCAAAAAGAAAAGTTTCAGGCTGGAGAAAAAGGACAGCAGTAAGGACAGTCTCCAGTTCACGCTGCTTGCTGCATAACTCTCCCCAACCCACCCTGATAAAACATACATAATAGATACTTACATCCCATTTGATAGCGCTGATCCTGTGTCCCTTCGGTAATGTCTCAGCAGCAGGCTGCCAAGTAGGCACATCTGGATATCGTTAACGTTAGACATTCCTCAGCCTTTAAGAGAAACCGAGGAAATCCTCGCTGAGCAAAGCAGTGCTCGGTCTCCTGCACTCTGGGCCGTTTTCATGCTGAACGCCAGCAAAGTTTCCCCGCGCTCGCGTGCCTACCGGGGAGGGGTGCGTGTGCCAGCGGGGTCTGAGACGAGACGCCGGGCTCCCTCCTTGCACACGCTTGCTTACTGTAGCGTGGTGGAAGGAGCAACCACACCAGGGGAAGGAGCTGGGTCCGCTTCCAAGTGCCTGACACGTGATCGGCAGGCTGGGAGTGCAGATGGCCTCCAGTGCCGCAGAGCCCCGCGTCCGGCAGCTCCCCGGGTCTTTCTGTGCGCGGCCATCCGCGCTCCGCGGGACTGGGCAGGGGCAGAGGTGTCAAGGGGTGGAATGCAGAGCCAAGTTGGGGGCTTTCATCAATTCTGCTGTTAAAAATAACAACCACAAAAAAGGCTATTTTTTTTTACTGTAACTTTTTTCAATAGGAAACGTGTTAATTTTTCTTTCTTTTTTTTTTCCACCATAATTTGGCTTTTTTTTTTTATTTAATCCCCTTGTGATTATTTACTTTACCTCTGCAAAGGCTCAAAATTAGAAATTGAGGTTGGGTTCAGCTCAGAAGGAAAATCCACTTGGGGGTTGGTTTTCTTTTTTCTAGTAGGGAAATGATTGGAAGAGGTGGGGAGCTGAGCGGTGCAGAGGCTAAAGACAGATGCGAGGATCCCTCCCAAAACACTGAACAAAAAAAAACCCACCCATTTTTTTTTTTCCATTTAATTTGAATTACTTCAAAACAAAACATTTTTATTTAGAGCCAAATCTAAATTGCCATCACGACCCATCTGCCAGCTGACTGCAGCCATTGCGTTTCCGATCTCTGTGGCTCCGTTTGTCTCTGCAATGGAAACAACGACCCTTATTGCTCTAACAGAGGCCAAGGGTCTGGAGAGTGCCCAGACCACGGCCCCTTTAGTATGCAAAAAGTTTATCATTTACAGTGAACTTGTCATACAACCAGGTTTTGCTCTACTCTGTTGTTTCACAGACACCCAACTGTTTTTTAAACATAACGTAAAAATGCTTTTTTATAAGTGTCTGTGCCTTTTTGATGTATTTTTAATTTCAGCTCAAACATTTTGCTTTATTGAACACAACGTCACTGTAAAAAGCTGTCAAATGGACAGGTCCGTGGTGAGCAGCCCTCAGGCCCTGCATTCGGGTGCGTCAGGCTGGGAAAGCTGTTTCCTCATGATTTGCAGCTGTCTGAAACGCAGGAGTTCCACACTGAATAGCCCAGCTGATCAAAAACCTCAGCCATAGATGTTACTCAACTTCACACTTTCCCTATGCCAAGCCAAGGTACCTTTATCCTCCTCCTCCGCAGCAGCCCCAGGCTATTTTTCATCCCTCCTCCGTAAGGAGGCAGACGGCGGTTGCAGAGGCGAACAGCAGACCGGTGTGTCTGCCTTTGCTCAGAGGGGCCGGCTGTGGACCGAGGGGGACTGCTCCCTGAAACCATCGGGGACTCATAGCAGGTATTTCCACCACATTCCCCCACCCAGATTTTGGGACCTACTACCCTTTTCGCTTGCTCCCATGGGGTGAGAGTGAAAACAGAGGCTTCCATTGCTGCGCGGTGCCTTTGTGGTTGCTGTGGCTTGGAGATTCATGCAGGGAGCTTGGGAGGTGAAGTTTTCTCCATGGGTGCTTCTACCTGCTTGTTCTCACCTGTACCTTGTTCCCTGGGCACCGATGCATGGCTGATTCATTCTTCTCACTGCCAGCAAAGGTGCCCTTGGTCTGTCCCATGGCATGTCACTCTGGCTTACCAGATTGGGTCAGTGATCTCGTTGACCCGCATCAGTAGGTCAACCCTGTTGGACCCCAGGTTGGTGTGTTGGCACATGGCTTTAAGTGAGCCATGTGCCAAATGTCCTTCTACCTGCTGGAGGGCAGAGTCCTGCTCCCCGTCACTGTATTCCTGCAGGCATCAAACCACGTGGTTAGGAATACAGCTTAGTCGTTAATAAAGAAGGGCTGCTCTTGTGATTTTCAACTACTGTCTGAGATTTAAGTGATTGAGAGTAAAATACTTCTCTGCTCGAGCTCAGGGCAAAAGGAATTTCCCTGGGTTCAGCTGTCAGGTCAGCCAGTGGCTTCCTGTGCAAAGCTGCCGGAGAAGATTTAATGTCCAAGCTCCTTGGCTCCCCACCTACGGGGCAGGCAGCCTTGTGAGAAAGCTCACAAATAGCAAAGCACTTTGGATTACAGCGATGCTGTGGCCTCGGAGGAGTCCCAGATATATAACAGCACTGAAAGAAACACAGGGAGCTCTTCCAGGTGCCAGGTTTGGGACAAACCTCCTCTTCTGGCCATTTTTGCTAAAAAAGGCTCATCAAAGCAGTAACTGGAAACTGAACAAATGTGGTGGCTGAGCTTGGTTTCGACTTGAAATCAGAGCCATTAACTTGCAGGTGGGGCACCAGCCTGGGCGTGTCAGTAGAAATGTATGACTTTGGGCAGGACCCTATTGTGCATCCAGACACTTTGGCTGGATGCTCCTCAGAGCTGGTGATAGCCAACGTGGCCAGAACTTCAGTGAACCCCTTTCTTACTACTGCATTAAGTGTTTAATGAAAGTATTTGAGGCACTTTTCATCAAAAGTATATATTTATTTATAAAAAAGAATGGAGAAAAAAATAGACCAAAGTGCTTTTTTCTATAAAAGACAATTCCTTGGAGGTTGAATGTCCTAGACCTGAGTATACATGGCATTGCAGTCCACAGCTGTAGATGGCTGATCCAGATCTCTTGCTGAGTATCACGGAAATTTGGAATTAGAAGATCAGCAAGGGATTTTTCCACTGATGACTAAGGGACTTAACCACACATCTCCTACGGCTTTCAGTTAGAGATGTATGGCCAAATCCCTTTAGTGGCTTTTAAATTCAATCCAGAGAAGAAAAAAAAAAATTTTTTGACTCGAGGCCTTAAATTGCATCACCGTTTGAGCCCATCTCTGTACAAAAGACAAATGGCCAGACCTTTGTCCGGCGTAAAGCAGTGTATATCTCACCAATTTCATGTACACACTCCAGTATGTGGGTTTGACTGAAGAAACCCTCTTGACTCCCATTCTAGTATCTCCTCAGTTTAAGGTGTACAATACCAAAGGTTCACAGCCATACCAGGATTTTCAGTTAAACTAAATCAGCACTTTAAGCGAATTTGAGGCTCCTCGTTGCTGTACGTGCTCATTTTTGGTTTCAGAGTCCGGCTGCTGGGGTTTGACTCGGCGGTGGCTCTAAGGCACCTTTTGAAACTGCAGAGGGGAGGTGACACGGTGACCCAGGCAGCAGGACGGCTTCTCAATGCTGAATGAAATGAATGGCAAAATTAATGGGTAAGGAAAAACCCCACCTCACACTGGGAAAAGACCTTTGTCTGGAGCAGTGTCCGCAGCAAGCATCTATGCCTTCTCTGAGCAAGTAGTTTCCCTCAGCTCTAAGCCTACACACATTTTTGGCCTTCTGTTTTCCGTATCTTGACAGTGGTGCAAAGTGTATTCTATTTTCTGCCTCAGCTTCCCCCAAATTTTGAAATGGATACAGTTCTGAGACTTCCCAGCTATGAAACTCCAGCAAACTGTTTTACTTGGAGGCTCTCATTTTTTTATAAAGCTCTGTAACCTGCAGTGCTGTGACATTAGCACCCCATTTTGCATTGAAAATAATCCAGACACCCATCTCTTCAATGGTAGGGATGAAGCTGAAAACGGAAAGCTGGAAAGCGTTGCTGAGAGCTGTCGACATTCGTTTTTAATTTGACTTGCTATGAAAATCTGGAAGAAATTTTATAATTTCTTTAAGATCTGGCCTGTGATTTTTAAGTGCTTCCGATCAATAATGCTGAACCCTTTCCATATTTTTGAGTCACGTACTGTTTTCACCTGACAAACTGGTCCACAGTAAGCAGTTGTAGCATGTGAGAACTGAAGCTGCTGGAAGAGAGCACTTTCCTTATCTGCCGTGATGGTGCATCGTCGTCTTCAGCAGATTAATTAATCTATTGTGTATTTTTAACAAGCATCTAAGAGGGTTAGTGTCTGCCTTTCACTGGCTCTGCCCTCCAGGACAGTTTGATATTTTTCCTTCGTGACAATTTTATATCAGGGTATACTCTCAGGTTTACTTCTACCAGATGCCTCATGTCAAAGTGGATCTGGTGAGCATTTTAACTTTCACTCTCCTCTTTGTTATTATCCATTTGAACACTGTAGCTCAGCTGTGCCAAAACAAATCATTCAAATTCTCATTTGGATGGATCTTTTATTCTTTCTGGCAGACTGAAAGGAGCCTCCTTCAAATCTGAAACATTGCTAAAACTACAAAAACAATCTGTACCACAAAAAAGCCTTCTTGGATTCCTTCCTGTAAGCACATTTTGGCCTGGTTTCTGCTGTTTCTTCTATACTTTGTCTATTTCTTTTTTTATATGCAACTGATTAGCATCTTTATTTGCTTTTAATATTGTGTGCTGGTTTGCTGCATGTTTGATTCTGAAACATCACCACGCCCCCGAAAATATTTTTTTTTTTCTTCCCCCGGACATCTCTCAATCCATAGAGAAAAGAGCTGTTAGGGATAAGGCCAAATTCACCAGCAGCAGCGCTGCCCATGGCTTATCTCATGCACTAGACATTAGGTAATCAGTATAAATAGTAGTAAGGGAGTGCCGCTTGCATGTCTGGCATCTAAGTAGGTGCAGTATGTGTGCAACTAACTTTGCACAGGCAAGGAAGAAAGCATGAGTGCGCTCCTCTTTCAACAGTGTGACAGCCAGGGAGTCACCGGGGGTGCTTATTATAGCCCTTGGTCTAGCATACACCACTGAGTTTCTATTGTATCAGCAAGTATCTCCAACATCTAGCTCTTTCTTCAGTTCCACTCATTGCATTACTATCCGAGGTAAAGACATGCTGCTAATCTCTTCAACAAATCACTGCTAATGTTTTTTCCTTTGCGAGTGCTTCTTCCTTCCCCGCATGACGCGAGTTTCCTTGTCTTTGCACACTGGTGTAAAACCGCTGTAAAATCTTCTGGGTAAAACAGAAGTAAATTTAGAGTTGAGCCCCAGCCAAATGCCAAAGCAATGCAAATGACATCATGTACTCACAATCCAACTGATCTATTTCATTCTAAGGCTTCTGTGAAAATTGTCTCTATCTATGTTTGTGCCAGATAATACTAAAAAAACCCTACTCTTTTAGCAGGAAGGAGTCCGCTTGAGATCTCATGATGATGACGGTGATGACGACCGATCGTGGAAAAGAAGGTATGAAACAGCCACTGCTACGGTTCCAAACCATGCCATGTGCTCAAGACAATTCCACCATGGAATATCACTGGAAAACCCTTTTCCTTCGAGCCTCTGCAATGAAGGCACCTGTGAATGCTGTTAAAGATGATGATATTCCAGAAAGGCTGCCAGGAGCTCCAGCACTTAATGGCACTTTTGAGAGGGAATCTGTGAGTAAGAGGAAGCACATATGCTAACTGCTGGCAGAGGAATAAAATGCACAAGGTTTGCATTAAGAAAAAAAGCATTCATGCATAGTCCTCTGTAATACAGTAATAGCAGCAAAGAAGTTTTTTGGACTTGAAGTAGATGCTAAATAATAAGCCTTTCTTATTTTGAGTATTAACAGATGCTGTAAAAGCTAGCAGTTCTCACCACTCAGTGGCTGCCTTATAACAGTATATGAAAGTTGTGCATAGGAATAGCTAGTCTGAGAGCTTAGAAATATTCATTACAAACGAGACAGCAGGCTTTGCAGATAACCTTGTTTTCTAAAAAAAAATAATTTTTGCAAAATCAAGAGCAAACCCTCTTGCTGTTAAAGTAATGTTCAAGTCTCTGATTTTTTTTTTTTTTTTAATACCACTTTTTTTTAATACCTTTTGCCAGGTGGGTTGCTGCCAAACAGAGTTCCCCAGTTGTGATCTGGCAGAAAAGCTAAATGCTTTGAGGTATGGTTCCACAGCAGCCTAAACTAAGATCAGCATCGCTGTGCTGGTCCCAAAAGCAAAACTGTCAGAGAGAGAATTGCTTCATTTTGTGAAGAGTGCTGGTAGTACTGTAAGGGAGAGGGTAGGACATGGAGCAGGAATGGGGAGATGAGACTGCAACAGCACTGATGTAGAATGGCTTAATAAAAGCTCATGGAGCCACAGTCTTTGTAGAGAGAGTGCCTGCATGAAGTCCTGCTTCCTTTGAAGCTAAGTGCAAGACAGAAACAGATTCATTCACACCCTGAAAACATTCTCCCCATCTTTGACCCCTCTGTTTCCCTTCCACACTGTGTATGTAACCTTGGGGATTCAAAATCTGCAGAAAAAAGCCAGGTTCCTCGGGCTTACACTGAGGAACACGATGCTCAGCACATCTGAGGCATATGAACCGCAAGTGGGTAGAAGCTGGCCATCTAAATCCTCCTGATCCAGGTCTTCAGTTAGCTGATGCTCACAGCATGCATTTTAGCAGAAGCTAAGGGAGCAGCACTGGCCCCAGGAGTGCAGATCTGAGCCCACACCTAAATCCCAGGTTGTGTCCCTCCTTACCAAATTACAGCTTTGACTCCAGGAAGGATTAAGATGTGACTTGTGGTTTAAAAGGCCATCAGGGCTTGCCTGTCTGAAAGCTGGTCCTACCATGACTGCCAGTGGCCCGATACTTGTGTGCACACACAGGCTTTACGTGTGCTGGCAGAGCCACCCTCTGCATCTGAAGTAATTTCCAAGGCCCACTGGCTATTCCCATGGATGGGAAGGGCAAAGACGGATAGAATTAATGAAAAAGGATAAGTAAAAACATATCAGGAAAGCGACATATAGGGAATATGTCAAAGGTAATCAAGCTGTTGTGCTTCACGGGACCCATGTCATGCAAGATACTTGTTGCTTTGTTATGGGCAAAGGTGTAAACTCTGCTCTGTTGCAATCTGCATCAACCATACCAGGAGAGAGTCGGCTTCTCCCACCGGAACAGAAAGCATGAGTCAGCCCTGGGTTTTGGGTGCTTTGTCCTTTAAGCCATTTTTAACCCTCAAAATCAGGGCAGGTAAATCCAGGCATAGCAGCCGATGCCCAATTGTCACACAGTGACAACACCGTCAGGGAAATGCTCTGTGCAAATCCCGACTCTTGTGGGACACGATGGCGTGAGCGATCCTCTCCAGTGAACTCAGCAGGCCGAGGGCAGGTGCTTAAGAAGAGAGCGAAGGCACTAGCAGCCAGCCGGTCAGAGGCGATTGCTCAGCTCTGTGGGCTGGGGTCAGGATGCTATTTGATGCTGTGACACACCTTAGAGCTGCAGTTCCAATCTGCGCTCCACAGGTAACTTGCTGACTAGGAGACTATTTTCCTTCCAGCATTCTGTTTTGCTTTTCACAGATGCAGGCTCCCTCGGGTTGGTGGGAAAGAGCCAAGCACGATGTAGTCAATATATTATTGTCCACCACGGTCCAGAAAAAGTTGGGAATCGTTCTCTGAATTTGTTTGTCCATATTGCTTGTTCAGTGCCTGAAATTTGTTCTACAGCAGCAATCTTGTGCCCTGCAGAAGATTATGACCGTCCCAGGTAAAAAGGAAACCTTCAGGTGGTGAGAGGTGGGAAGAAGCTATCCTAGGGTAGGGCAGGACAGATGCACTTGCCACAGATGTTCCTCGTTTGAAGAACAAAGAAGGAAAAGAATAAAAAATTGACTTTTCCTTAATTTCCCCTCTGTCTTTGCTTGATGTCATGCCTGAGGGCATAAATGTCTTCAATATAAAAAAATATATTGCAGCTCTCCAGGTGATGGCCCTGGGCCACAGCCTGAGAAACAGCGGTATTGTCCGATTCCCAGAGAAATCCTCTGAGATGCCTTCCTTGCTTTTTTCCTCTCCCCCACCCTCCCCTAGGGCTGTCTAACTGTCTGGCTGCTTCCCTGTGACATTGCAGTCCTGAAGGAAGTCAGGCTGAAAGTCTCTCTCACCAGTTCATAGGAAGGTAATATTGACTTCTGGAAACAGAATGAAATAAGGAACATCAGAGGTCTGTGCTGGCTTCTGCGAGCGCAGAACCCCTCCCCCGGGCATTCCCATCCACATGGAAACTTGCAGTGATTTTCAGGACTTTACATTCCCAGACACTGGCAGCAGTCTCATACACTAGCTAAAGCAAGAAAGCCCTTAGCAATGCCACTACCCTCCGGGCTCTAGGAGCAGTCCTCGTTGGAATGGAGGCCCAAGAGCTCCTCAGCCAAGCTGATGAGACCATTTTCTTCCAGGGCTGCGATCAGCCGTGCTATTGTGGCCTTCTTCCCCTCCGACTGGATAAATCTGAGAAGCAGCTGATAAGCTTGTTCGTATAGTCCCTCTCGGTCATACTCAAGGGCCAGGTTATCAATGACAGGATCCCGCAGGGCCCGGCAGTTCTTCTGCAAAGAGCGACCCACTTGCTTCCATTTCTTGGACACAAGCTTGGCAAATTTCTGGTGGTCGTCTGGTGTGAGCGTTCTGTTGGCTGAAAGGGACAGAGGGCAGGTAAAACATTTCATGGCTGACGTGATGCAGCTTGGGCCAGTCCAAGGCTTGCTCAATATTCTGGGGAGCAGGGAATCTGTTCAGTGTCCACAGCACGTTATTAAACTGCTGTGGACCTGCTCTGATTGTCCTCCAGTGTTTTAACACCGGGGCAGCACTGTGAGTTTGGAGAAGTGCAAGAGCAGTGAAGCCAAAGGGACTGCCCTGCCACGGGCAGGGGGTCATGCACACGGGTCTGTGGGCTCTGATGGCATTCCTCCACCACTGGGAAGGGAAAAATCAGCTGGAGCAAGCCTCACCGCTTAGGGTCTGCCTGCTCTCTGTGTATGAGCTGGACAATTCCGCTCTCCATGTAGTCTGCCATCCCCCAGGGCAGCGCTGGTGGCAAACTGTAGCTCGTGGTGACACACTTACCTGCTCACAGCCATCGGCCCGGGCACATCTGAGCTCCCTGCCTGGCTCAGACGGCTCCCTTACTGAAATCCTCCCACAACATCAGAGTATCTGGGCTTGCCCCCACACTGCAAGCTTGGCAATGCGTATTTTCCTTTTTTTTTTTTTTCCTCCCCTAGGATGGGACTGTCCTGTGATTTGCCAGAGCTCATTTTTTTTTTCTGATGGACATCCTCTTTATTTGTTTCAGCCTTTCAAAAGCAACTCAGCAAGGCTTTTCTGACCAAGTCCCCTGTTCCCTACCTAAGCATCCTCAAAATACTGAAGTGCAGACAGGAGCTCTCCCTTGGCTGTTTAGCACTGGAGACTGTATACGCAGCTTAAGCATGTTCAGAAATGACCTAGCTGATCTCAAGCTAAAATTGCTATGTGAGACCATCTGAAAGCTCTCTGTAGGGGACATACCCCAAAGAAAGCTGGTGTACTGCAGGGAGCCTGGACACATCAGTCCTGGCTGAAAGCAGGGCTGATGGTGTCCGTAGTAACCTGCCCAGTCTGATCCAACCTATGCTATTAACTCACCTCAACCAAATGACGTGGAGGAAGAGAACTACTCTGTATTCTTCCTTTCAGTATTAAGGACTTTTAAAATGTGAGGAACCTGGAAGGGACACAGACTCTGAAGCATCTGGTTCTGTGCCACCCCAGAAAGAAAACAGGTTGAGGCCTGATCTGAAGGAGTATGGCAATATCTTAGGACTACTGTAATTCCTTCCTTATGGGATGCTAGGAAATCCTTGATTTATCTGAGGTAGACCCCAGTATGTTGTCACATCAGTCCTCCCTTTTGGGCTTTGCAGTGAGGAAGACCAAGGGCTCTCTTGGTCACTCGTAGCTACTCACCGAACTGTTGTCCCTGAAAGATGAAGGTGACTTGTGGGGAGAGGGAGCTGCCTTGAGAAGGGTAAGGTAGAGATGGGGAGTTCAGAGACGCATAGTCTTTTACAGCCATATTGTTGTTGATGCTCTGGTGAACAATCAGGCTCTTGAGGCATTCCTCCAGCTCTGTGATTTCCTCATCCCGCAGGCGGTCAGGCTGTAATGCAAACAGCATCAGTGATTCGTGCCAGGTTCACCATCTCGCAAAGCTGTAGATGCTTAGCTGCAAGGTGCAGCTTAAGATGATGGTGTCAAGAGAAGAGCAATGAGATAGCTATAGCCTGAGTTGTAAACTGACCAAATGAGACAGCCTAGTAGAGTTCCGGCTGTAAATCTGTGAATTTGAATCTGGAATGTGATACGAAATAGGCAATCTCCCCCTCCCGGGTTTCTCACATGCAGCAGTGTGCGCTTACCAGTTGCACAAAACTGCTACTAGTCCATGTTTATTGTCAGCAGCCCTCTGCAAGAATTAGGATGCACCATTGGCAGTGTGGCTTCTCTGACTTACTCCACGAGGGTTAGACCCACAAAATAGGGTGACCTGATTCAACAGCTCATGCCCACCAAAGCAGGCAGCTCCTGCTATCCCCCTTCTCTCTCTCTGCCCCTCCATTACCTAAGTTTTGCTGTTCCTGGATCCTCTCCAAGCCAGCTGTTCTCACTAACCAAGAGAAAACTAGTCTGACCTCCAAAAAGGAGGTAATGAGAAAAGGAGTAATGAAGGCAAAGCATGTGGGAAGAGTCAAACCTGGCGAGCGCTCAGACTCAGTCTAGCGTTCAGCTCACATACAGCAGGTTGGTACCCAGCACTGCCCTCAGCCAGTGATGGCTGTGCCTTAGTGTTATCTTTCTGACTGTTGCACTGTTAGGCAGAGGTCAGACTGAGTCAGTTTTGGGGAACTGAGAATAAGCCCATCTCTTTTGTCCAGTCAGCTAGTTCAGCAGAGGGAGGGAGCAGCAAGCAGAAGTTGACAGGGTATGGGATGTCACATGTTGTTTGGTCTGGGGCTGAAAGCTTTGCATTTCCTTCTCTGTGCTTGCAGAAAAGCAACCTGGCAAAACATGCTCTTGTGCCTCATCTTCCTGAGTAGATGGTGACTACCTATTTCTCAGGACCATCTAGAGGAAACCAGAGCTGTAAGGTATTGCTAGTTCCAGGTGGGGGAAAAAAGAGGAGAGGAGAAAGGCAATTATGTCAAGTGCCTTGGTTTAGTGGTGAGATGACAAGATCTCACTGTTCTTGCTAGCAGGATTAGAGTGCCAGTGCTGAAGTGCGTGATGAGCTAAACGCTAGATATCGCCCCTGAGAGGGAGACTCTGCCTTCAGACGGGCAGCCTATTCCTGCTGGCAGCAGATGCTATGTGTCCCCACTCTCTCACAAGTTGTTGGTATAATGTGCAGAGTGTCTGCACTCACGCTCACTTCTAGGTGCAGTTACCATTGCTCCTCTCAGAGCTGGCAGTGTGCGAGGCAGGGGAGGAAGGTGCTGAGTGGTGATCGTTCCACACAGGTCTGCTGTCCTCTCTGCCTGCCTCACAGGTGTACCGAGGCACACTTGCTTGTGCTCTCAACTGCACCTTCTATAATTCCTCATCTTAGTGGTGATAACAGCCACACTAACGGTTATACATAGAAACCAGTGATTTAGCAGAATCTCTGTAGGCTGTTTTAGGTAACTCTATTTCTCTCCAGAAAAGTGCATGGCTCTTTTCTGGGGAAGGGCAGAGCTGTTTCTCCATATTACAGTTGAGAACTGAAAGACGGAGAAGTCAAGGACCCAGCATGCTGCAGCAAAGCAAGATTTGCGCCCACCTTCCTGAGTCCTGTGCTACCGCTCCTCATTGTTGCCTGGCCTCCCTCCCTCTCCCATTCACCTTTTCTCTGTAGATGCACTCCAGGCAGCGATCCTCATCCTTCAGCATGTTGTCGAGGTGCTCATTGCCAGCCTTCAGCTCCATTTCAAGAGGCACCGTGGTCACAGCCAAGGAGAGCTGGAGGTGATTCTGGAGGGACTCCTGGAGCACTCCTTCCCGGTAACTCTGCAGAAACCGGCGGCAGTTCTCCTGCTTGCAGAACTTGAGCTGGACTATCAGGTGCGGGTGGCTGCAGTGCACTTTGAGCATGTCCACACCATTCACACTGCCGGTGGAGTCTGGCAGGGAGAAGTGAGCAGAGTCACTATCCAGACATGAGACAAGACAACCCAGACCCACTCCCATCCACCACCAAGCCTGCAATGCAGTAGCTTTTGAATTCTCTTCTCTCTGTGATAAAGTCCTCTGGGCTGGAAAACCTGTATGTAAAACGAAGAGGAAAGGATTAAGTTTTTGCTGCCCTGCCACCATCAATCCCCATGAAGTCTGGTGTCCAACTGAAGCCATATGGTACTACACCCCAGGGAATTATCCCACCGCTGTTTATTAGGGCAGGTTTTAAGTTTGAGGTTCCGTTTCCAGGACAGAAATGGTTATGCTAAACTGGTAGCACAGGAAAGTTTTAGAGATGAAAGCGCATAGTTCAGCTCAGTGCTCAGTCAGTCTTCAGTCCTTGTGACTGGAGTTTTATGCAGTGATGAAGGTCCTGGAAAGAGACCCAGTGTTTCCTCTCCACCCCGTGCCTAGAGGTAACTTTTGGCTGGCTCTGAGCCTTTAACACATCTCACAAATGGCAAATGATAGATCCAGCCACAGGAATTAGGCTGCTTGAGATCGGGCCTTGACTTGTTAAGCTCTTTTGCACAGAGAATTGATTCACGGTAAAACCTAAACAAGGAGAAGCCAGGGATGTACCCTGTAACATTAGTGCGGGGGGAACACAAGCAACATGGACAACAGAAATTGTCCAGGCCTTCATTCTTCCTTCTCCCAGCAAAATTTAATTTTGATTAGCTGTGCACATTGACCTTGACTCCACAAGGGTTTTATATGCTGATGATGACAGTTTAGAGCATGTGTTTTTCTCTGTTTTGCAGCAGAGGCCTGTGGGAGGCTAGCTATACTGCTTCCAGACCCGAATTAACCTCTTGGCCTGTTGTTGCACAGGGCTGTACGGACGTACCAGCTCAGGCTGGCACTACATCAGGTATTTCTAAACCATGGGTCATGGCATTATTTAGACATGCTTGGAGGACAATCCCAAGGCAAAGCAGACTTGTGTGCTCCACATTAGGCAGGACAAGTGACCTGGCATTTAAAAGTATGTGATCTAACAGTGGCTTTACAGGGTTTACTGAGTCCTGGTTGTATCAGAAAGTCTAGTTTGGACCAGATGCGTAACTCGGACATGGGGCTAGGCAGCTAGGAAAGGCACTTTAATTCAGTGTGGCTGACCAGAAATGTCTTTTTATCGCTTCCTTCATGCTTTGTTTTTTGTGAGTGCTGGTTAAACAAAAGCTTCCATAACAGGGTAAGAGGGCTGGGGAGGGAAAAGCTGCACAGACATGGAGACCTTTATGAATGGTGTACAAGACAGCTGTAAAGCTACCTCCAAAGAGAGGACTTTGCACGCATTTCTTCATGAAACTTCAGACAGCTTCAGATTTCATCTCCTTTTTAGGTCTGAATAAGCATGGTAGGATTTAGCAGTTTTGTGGGCTTTCCTTTAAATGTGTGAGCAGATTCACACTCCAGTGACACAAAGCAGCCATAAATCCAGCCTAACTGGACAACTGTGTCGGGCTTCCTGCTGCTTCACATCTTTGGATCAAGCTGCAAGATGAGCAGGCCTGTATTGGATAAACGAGCCGACTTTGCTAGACTGATGATTGCCAGAAGAAATTACAGTATAGTTACACAAGCCCAGTTAAACAATATAGGCTCAGCTGTATGACAGGTAAAGAACACCATGACAGTCATTCTAGGTAAATATGATAAATGCTTCAAATTACTATTGTTCTGCCATCAGCTTGGTACAAGGATGAATACAGAAACATAGTTTTATGGCCATTTGCATCTCAAATCCTTTTCTGGTGTAAACAGGACCATGTACAGCTGAAGCCAATGTAATTGTGCCTGTTCATATCAGAAAACAACTTATATTGTCTGTCACTCATTTTAAAAATCAGCTTCTCAAAGCAGAAAACATGTTTCTGTGGTGGTATAAAGACAGAAGTTAAATCTTCTTTCACAGCAACTGCAATCTTTCCCCCTCTTACATAAATGGGCTTAAACAAACATTCATAAAGTAGGATAACTCACAAGATAGTTCAAGTTGGAAGGAAGCCCAGGCAGTCTCTAGCCCAACCTCCCATGCAAAGCAGGGTCAGCTCTGAGGTCAGACCAAGTTGCTCAGAGCTTTATCCAGTCCTGTTCTGAAAACCCACAAGGATGGAGAATACACAGTAGCTCTGGGCAACTGCTTGACTGTCCTCATGGGAAAAATGTTTGTCCTTATATCTGGTATCTACCTTTCAAGTTTCAATTTATGCCTGTTGTCTCTCATTCCCCACGCACCACTGTGAAGAGTGTGGCTCCATCTCCACCTCCCCGTAGGTACTGGCAGCCTGTTGGTAGGTCCCCCCAAAGCCTTCTCTTCTCCAGGCTAAACAGGTCTAACTCCCTCAGCCTCTCCTCACAGGACAAGTGCTCCAGCCCCCAACCATCTGCTGAACTTGCTCCACTTTACTGTCTTTCCTAAATACAGTGAGCCCCAGCGTTCCCCTTACCCGTGAGTGTGAGATTAAAGAAAGGCATGGCGTTGCACGAAGAGATGAGACAGCATGCCAAGACATCAGAGAGGATGGGTACCTGCGAATGCCAGCTTCAGCGCCCTGAACACACTAGGTTTCTTCTGGGAGCTTTCGTAGAGAGAGGGCAGAGCAATAGTCTTGCACGTGGACTGGAGGAAGAGATAAGCGCTGCCGATCCAAGGAGCGGAGCTGCCTGCCATCTTCAGCACCCTACAAAATCACATAGGTGAGCTCAGAGACCATAGGGAAAACAGCCTGAGGCCGTGCGAGTGCATACAGCAACCACTAAGCACAAGCATGATGCGATTGTGGGGATTTACCTTTATTTCCTAGAGAAGGTGGTGATGTTGTTAAAGCAAGTGTAATCTTTAAGGAGTTTACAGTTATTCTGTAAAGCACAGCACAGCGGGACATAGTATCCCAAAGACCCGGCAGTTCACAAAGCTCTGCATTCATTTTCCACTGGAGCCCATTCATTTTATAGTCCAGAGACTGAAGCAAAGAGTTTCAGTCCTTGTGCCTCTGACTGCCCAGCCAAGATGCGTAACTGGGATGCTCCAGGGAGCACCCAGCATTCCTGGTTCTGGCACGTTCGCACAGACTGAAGCCCTACAGCAGGCAGAGGTGTTTTGCCCAAGGTCCTGGTCCCCTGGTTGTCCTCACTAAAGGATACGTTACAGAGCTCAGGGCTCATGTAGCAGGACACGCAGGGCTATCCCTTTGCTCATTTATTGTTCCTCTCCCACCATTCACCTCTTGCAGCAATGCACCTAGAAGACAGCATATCCATCTCCCCATTCTCGTAAGACCTGTTCCTCACTGGCCAGCTAATGCAATACTTGCACCTAACACAGCTGCACCCAACTCTGCTCCCAAGGCAAGGAAGAACCAAAACACCTCCCAGGCTATGGATACTCGGAGTGGAAAAGCTGTGCTAGATTGGGCAATGCCAGATTGAGCTGTGACAGCTGGAGAGCATGTCTCTGACAGCGCAGGAGACAGGCATGGCCACCTCTCCTTTCTGGTGTGTACGCAAACCACCTGAACGTGTCCGCGAGCTGGTCACCACAAGCCCCCCGAAGCTGCTCCCACAGAGAGCGGCGCTCAGAGCCAGCCCTTCCATCACATCATAGTGACAAGTAATTTGGGGCTTTTGGCTCAGCCCCAGCCCCACGTCCTACCCCCTCTCTCTGACCACTTGCTTGCACCTCTGTCACACCATCAGCTGCTTCCCCACCGGCATCCCTTCCTTCCTGCTTTCTGCCCTGTTGCTCAACCCCAACAGCCTTCCCTTGGCTGCCAAACACTGGCCTGTGAGTAAAACTGCTGACCACAAGAGTGTCCCTCTCTTCAGATGTCCTTTAGATGGTGGGTGGGAAGGTCTTTTGTTGCCAGGGGCTGCCAGACTGAGAAGGATGACCTCCCATGGACAGGCTGTCCTCCGGGTGGTAGCTGGGGCTGGGAACCATCTCCATCCCTTGCAGCACGTCAAACCAGGGCACTGGGATGTATGGCCCACCCTGTTTCGTTACTATAACCTTAAACTGTGTCTAGCACAGGAGCCTTTCGCTTGTTCAGAAAATACAGGAAATAACCAGTGAATCATAAAATTCACACTGAACTTCAGGAGTTCAAGGAGTGCCTGCAAGATGCAGGAGTAAGTGTTTCCAGGCCACGGGCTCCCACATCACACAGGCCTTTAGAAAAGCATCTCGTAAAGAAGAAAGAGGAGGATGCAGGGCTGCTGCAGTCCAGGTCTGGTCTGAGCCTTCAAACACTGGGAAGTCTGGGATCTGGGCACCCATCTCCTAGTGTCTTGCAGGAGGGTAACAGAAATCTGAGTAACACCTTAGAAAGCTACAGTACAAGGACCCCGTTTCATCCTGCTCCCGTCGCTGCAGCACGGACCCCGCTGCCCCTGCACTCCTTCCCCACGCAGGCCAGGCTCTTGCCTGGTTCAGCTCAGCAACTCTGAGGGAGCCTGGAAATTACACCAGGCCTGCAAAAACTCAGGTAAGGAGCCCTTTGCTGTTGTGTCTCTGCAGCGTTATCCCAGCAGGCAAGTTTTCCCTGCAATGAGCGCAGCCCCATCCCTGTCCCCACTCGGGAGTGGGGTCCCCTCACTGTGGGTTTGGGCAGCAGCGGCACTCAAACCGTTGTGGGGTGCTTTAGAAAAACCAACCCCAGGCAATAAGTAACGTCTGCGATCATCGTTACTGCCTTTTTCGCCAACCTTTGGCACGCGTCAGGCTGCTGCCGCTTAATTCCTGTAACAGACTAACCGGGAGGGGGCCGTCTGTATTTTAAGGAAAAAGAGCGAGGGCAGCGCCTCCGGGGCAGCCGCCAGCCCCGGGCCCCCCGGGCTCCGCCGCCCGCGGTGACACCGCCTCTCCCCCGGTGCCTGCGTGTCCCTGCCAGGGCCAAACGCCGGCGCCTGCCGACCCGCACCCAGAACGCCCCGGCCCCGCCGTCCTGCGAGCGGGACAGCACGGGGGGGGGGGACGGAGAGCGCCCCGACAGCCCGCCCCTGCGCTGCCCCGGCGGCACCCCGCCGCCCGCAGGGCCCCGGCCCCCGGCCCCGGCCGGCAGCCGGCCCCGCGCCCCCGGCCCCCTCCCCGCCCGCCGCAGCCCCGCGCCCCCCCGGCGGCTCCGGGCGGCGTTTACCTCCTGCCGCCGCCGCTGGCCGGCCTCGGCGCCGCCACTTCCGCCTCTGCGCCGCGCCGCCGGCGGGCGAGGGCAGCGGCACCGCCCGGTGCTCCGCCGACACGGGCCGGGGGGGCCCCGCTCGGCAGCCGGGCTGCGGGCGGGGGGGGGGGGGGGGGTAAAGGGAAAAGCGAAAAAAGAACCCCAACCCCATTGAAATGCAAGGGGGAGTCCGCTTTCCGTGAATATCTTCCGTTTTTCTTGTCCTGCCCCAAAAAACAGCCCCGAGAGCTGGGTTTCAGCCCGTGTTGCTTCCAACCGAAGCCAGCGGCACGGCCAGCCGGCAGGGACGGACGCCGCTTGCTGAGCGGGTCTGAGCGGCTCTTGCCGGGCCTCGACGCCTCCGGGTCTCCACGCCACAACACGGCTGGTGGCTCCGGCGGCAGCTGAACGCCCGCCCGGCTTCGGTCACTTGGTCGCTCGTGTTGGTGAGGATATATGAGGCGGTCAGAAATTACTCTGTTTGGATAGCTGAAGAGCTGCCCACCGGCTGGGATGGGGTGTGTGCCCCTGGTCCGTCAGGCATGGAGGAAAGCGGGGTTGCTTGAATCCCCTGCGTAGCTTGTGGCTGACGGCACCACGAGGCTGCTGGGTCCTGGCCGGTGCTCTTCAGCTTTCCCCCGTGACACTGCTAATGAGAGTGAACGGTGGAAATGAAGATTGGTTGGGTTAGTAATTACTGAGCAGCGGAGGAAGTTCAGCTCTCACGCTCTCCCTTCCCTGGAGGTCATTTTGAAAAGGTGTCCTAGGATAATTGAATTGTGGAACACGGTAACTCTGCAGCATCTGTCACAGCATCCAGGGGCGTCCGTTTGCTCAGGAGGGGAGATGGATTAATGATGTGGAGCTTCCTTCTCCAGGCGACTCCAGCAGGCTCGGCAGGCAGGCAGGGACACCTCGGCTGGTCCTCGTGTCTCCCACAGGAGGGGTAAGACGATGGTGTCAATATAGCTGCTGAATTCTGCTGGGCGTTCTGGTTTAGTCCTTCCTGCAGTGATACCTGAACGGTTTCCCGCCTCTTTCTGAGCCAGGCGAGGCTGTTAACTCCACTGTGGTCCCCTGACGAACTGAACGGACAGGTACAGAGAGTAAAGCAGCTTTTCCCGAGCCCATTAGAGGTTCTGTGGCAAGCAAAGCTGGATTTGGGGCTCCATCGCTCAACCTCAGGTAGGAGCCTCCTGCCCAGGCTGCGTTTGTCTTGCATGGATGTCCTCCCGCGAGCAGAGGGATAACAGCAGCTCCCTGGTTTGTCCCCAGCTGGCGAGAAGCTGGTGCGGGCCCGGGGCCGGATTTTGTGCTCAGGTGCTAGCTGCCGTCACTCTGGCTTGGCAGTCGGTTTGTGCAAACCCCCTGGGGAACTCAACTTCAAACAAAAATGGAAAGCATTATAAAAGATTTTTTTATGTATACATGTATATATATGTTAAAAATACATATATATTTAATGCTATTTTACAGCAACGGTATTGTAACAATAAAGTGAATTTGTTTGCCAAAGTAAAATTGAAATAAATCCCTGAAGGGGTTAATCCAGGCTGGCTTTTCTGGGTGCTGTCCTTTACAGGGTCAGGCCCTGGTGTGGTGTGGATGGCCTGCTGGTGCCAGCGCTTTTGGAAACCAGGCATTTGCTTGCTGACAGTTTGAGAAGCAACTCATGAGTTCATGCATTTAAAGGTTAATGAGGTTAAATGAGACCAGACATCCCAGCCTTCCCTTACAAAAGACAAGCCTGAAGCGGTGTGGGCTCCCAGAGCCAGGTGGGAACCACAGTTGCTGTGGGGACCCTCACCCACCCGTGTCCCATTAACATTTCTCCGTGAAGCTAATCTGTTCGCCGTATATTGAGGGGGTAAAAAGGGAAAGGGTCGCTGAGACCCGAGTTTCTCTTCCACTAACCCTTGCCGAGCGCGTGCGTTCAGGGAGCAGCCCGCGTGGCGAAACCACAGTGCCTGGTAAGCGCCCGGAGTTTCACCCTGTTGCTTCCCGCTGGGGAAGCGAAGATGCCGGCGCGGGGAGAGGCAGGAGCTCGGGGTGCCGGGGCGCAGTGGGGTGCCGGGGCGCAGTGGGGTGCCGGCCCGGGGAACGCAGGCTCGGCGGGAGCCCGGCGGCTGCAGCGCGGGCAGGCCGGGCGCTGGGGCCCGGCAGGGGCGCGGGGTGCGAGGTAACCGGGGGGGCCCGGGCGCTGGAGGAGGAGGAGGAGGACGGGGCTGCCGCTCTGCGCGTCGCCATGCGGGACAGCGCAGCACCCCGCTCCCCCCCGCGGGCAGGGAAGGCGCCCGTCTCTCCGCTGTTAGTTTCGGCATCTCCTCCTCCGCTCCTCCCTCCGGGCCGCGGCCGGCGCAGGGAGCCGCCGGCGGGGAGCGCGGAGGAGGCGGCCGGGCCCCGCTCCCGAGGTAGGCTGCGCCCCTGCCCGGCGGGGCCTGCGCGGGGCCCGAGGGGCTGCCGCGGCGGGGCTTCCCCGCGCTGCCGGGCCCGCAGCGGCCGGCGGGCCGGGCGCCTCGGGCCTCTCGCCCGGGTGAGCTCCGCCCGTTCCTGTGGGCGCTGCCGGGCGCTCGCTCCCCGCCGGCGCCCGCCTGGCCTGCGCGGGGCCTGCCGCGCCGGGAGCTGGGCCCGCCGTGCGGCGGGCAGGGCGCGGGGAGCCGCCGGGGCTCAGGGGATGCGGTGGGAGCCCAGCTGCCCGCCCCGGGGCGGGCACCCGAGGTGGGCCCAGGCCAACCGCAGCCTTCACGCACCGTGAACCGTGCTCCTCGCTGACTCAAAGCCATGCAGTTACTTAAAGTAGCACCAATAATTGTGCTTTTCTGCCCGCCCTCCTGCTCTCGGGCCGTATTTTTGAGCTTTTCCAAGCAATCACCATGGCTAGAAATGCACTTTTGCTTTCTGAGTGATTCAGGGTGCTTTTTGCATGGCTCCAAGGGCTCAGGCTTTAAGGAAAAATATCATCATGAAAATGAAAGGAGCTGAACACGTAAGATTTCATGTAGGGCAAAGAGCAGTTTAATATTTTGGCAAACGTGTATTAGAGATGGTATTAAAAGCGGCTAAAAGTAGAAAAGCAGGGTCCGAGGTGTGAAGGTAATTATCAGAGAAAATGACAAAAGATAGCGAGTTCCCAGGAAGGAAGCAGGACTCTGTCACTTGGCTGTTCTAGCTCGGGGTGGGTGGAAAGGGGGTTGTCGCCGATATGATGGTAGATAAGATAGTATAGCTGCTATGCTACTGCCACCTCGCCCTCAAAATAATGAGTCACGCTTCAAAGCAGCGTATTCTAGAAAAACGTGCAGTTCTGTTCCTCTCTGCATGATGCTTTTTGCATCGCTACTCCGTGCTTGCTTCATGTTTTTCAACTCTTTCCCTACTTCGAGGATATCTAGAAGCATAGCTTTTCATTTAAATGAAACCTGCAATGCTGAGATAATGCCATGGCTCCGGGACCTGGGGCTTCAAAAGTGGGAGGGCATGCCATGAAATTCAGAGGGAGATTGCGAGACTTGGCCTATGCTCCAGTGCTCCAGTATGAGAAGGCTGAAAAAATAAGTCGTGTTGGTAGTTTTATTTGTGCAGAAATCTAGAAGATGGGTGCAACACATTTTGGAAGAAGATGAATGAAAAAGTTAGGTAATGGTCTGATGCTATGAACCTCAGCCTTCTTCCCAGGTGCTTATTCTTTTGCATTATACTTCACATGAAAGGTTAATCAAAATATGCTTTTCCATTTCTAAGTCAGACATGTATAAATACAGTTTCTGAGAACTAGAGTCACAGTGATAAAATTTTTTTTTTCAAACTGTTGCATCTTATCACAGGCAAGGACCACTAATTAAGCTACCAGTTTCTACTATAGGCTTTCTGTTTCACTGTCAGTAAAAAATAGATATGTGAGGCTGTTTTCTCTGCAGAGCTTCTGCTTGCAAAGAGGTTTTTTTTTTTTGCCCCCACAGTTTGAGAAATCTGTCTCAGCTTTTTGAATACCAGTGCAACAGTACTAGAAAATTCCCTTGCATTTTTATTACTGCAGGAAAAAAGGCTACTTTTTTTTTTTTTTCCAAAAGCTTTGATGTGACATCTTTAACTCTTGAAAAGTATCACCCATCTTCTTAGGATTGTTTGAAAAAACTGTGCAAAACAATCAGCCAACAGATTTTCCTCATTTTTCTGTTCAATGTAAAAATTTGGTGAAATTTCAAATGTGAAAAAATTATTACCTCCTCTGTGATCCAGTTGCATTGGTTTGATTTGTTAAATAAATCCTAATCTCTCTCTCTCTCTCTTCCTTTTGTTTTTCTGAACAGGGACTTTTGAGAATTAATTGCAGTTTTGGAAGTTTTTCCCATTTTTAAACCTGACTGAATCGGGAAAATGCCTGCTCCATTTCCAGAACTGTGGAACTACATCCCAGAAGAAATCCTCATCCAAATTTTCTATTATCTTTCTCTTCGAGATAGATACACAGTCTTCCAGGTGTGCAGACAGTGGGCTACAGCTGTTTCTTCTAGCTCTGTTTGGCATTTCACAGAGATCAGGTAAGAGGAGTGGGTGTCTGATGTCCAGGCACCTCTGCAGGCATAACTAGACCATTATGTTTTCAGTGCCTGTCAAACACACCACTCTACTGGGACATTATTGACGTTAATTGTGACTTCTATGTGTGATGTCTAGCACCTTTTTAATAGAGAAAATTGTGTTACGTGCTGGGGTTTTTTAATTGCTGCTGGTGATTTGGGTTTTACGGGAAGTATTACAGTCTTAGGTAAGTTGCCCTAAGTTGCCATTTGAAAATGGCAAGAGACAGTTACTAACTAGTCAACTTCATGACGACACTTAATTCTCTGAAAGGTCTTTCTGGGGACTGACTCCTCTCACCTCCTGACTCCTTCAGTGTTTGACCTTACAGTGACTCTTCAGGCATCAAGTGAGAAGTGTCTGGGGAGTCTGTTGATGCTTGCAGAAACACTAGTAAAGGAGAATGTCTGCTCTGTGGTTGCTCAGCTCAGCGCTCAGAGTGACTAAGAGTTTGTTTTACCCTTCCAGCTGTGATTCAGAGGATGAGGAAGGCATGCTGCAGAGCCTGCTCCAGTTCCTCAGCCAAATCAAACACCTGAAGATTGTATTTGACCAGTCCAAGGAGGTCAACCGGAAGAACGTGACACGCATCTTAGATGTGTTGGCAAAACGGAACCACAAACTGCAGCAGCTGTGCATTGTGTGCCATGGGGAGAACCCCTATTTCTACTCTGGCCAGGACATCCTACAGAGCATACGGAATATATGTGACACTAAAAACCAGATAGATCTTCAGCATATCGATTTTCGAAAAATGCCCTTCACTCTCGACGATGAGCTTGTTGAACTCTTAGCTACCACCAACCCAAACTTGCACAGCTTGTTCATCAACAACCGCACCCTGGTATGCAATGTGGCACCAGACACCATTAGGAAAGTTCTCAGAGCATGTCCCAAACTCTCAGCCTTGGGGGTTTACTATGCCAGTTTGTCTGATGATGTATTTCAGGAGCTGCTCAAGCCCGAAAGAGCAGCTTTCACCCATTTAGACATTTTCTGTGAGCGCCTGGACAAATATATACCAGTCATCTCAGAAGAGCTCTGGGCTGCTGTAAGTCAAAAGCATCCTCAACTCTGTGTAGACCTAGAGTTTGATCATACGGTCCCTGCCTGCAAAATACCACGGATCCTAAAACTGAATATACCTGTGAGCACACTGCAACTTAATACTTATAATTACATGGTAGATCAGATTAGGTTTGTCACCCAGAGCTACAGCAGTACTTTAAAGAAGCTGATGCTGCAAACCACGTCCTCGGAGGACTTAAATTCCTCGCTAGTAGATCTGGCCAGGCAGTGCAGAAATCTGTTGGAGATCCACTGCTACTGTGTGGTCAGCCAGGAGGTGGTAGAAGCGTTCCTCACACACTGCCCCAGTCTGAAACAATACACTCTGAAGGTCACCAAGGAACGGCACCCCTGGAAAGCAGTAACAGTTCAGTGACCGGCTCCTGCTGACTTCCAGGACAGGGACAGAATATTTAGGGCTATAAGGAAGACTCTGCAAAATGCCCTCTGCGCTCACTGAGAACATGCTGTTTCACCAGCACTGGCCGTTACATATGATGCACACCTGTTCTGCAGACCCAGCATTTACACTCAAATGTAATAGAGAAAGGGTTATGCAGAGAAATAGAATAATAGAATTGCCCTTTTTTTTTTTTTTCTTTCTTTCTTTCTTTCTTTTGTTACAGAGGGCAGGTCTATTCTTCTCTGCTGCTTTATTTAGCAGTAGCAGGAATGCCAAGTTTACCCTTTGTGGGTTTTTACTGAGGACCGGAGCAAAATTTAATTTTGATTTTACATTTTAAAAGCACCTTAAAGCCAAGCACACTGTGTCAGGTGCCCAGCAACTACTTAAATAGTAAAGGAAGTGGGTGCTTCAATGCAGCCATTTTCTGCCCAGTGGGGTACTTAGCCATGCAGATTCAGTGAACTGTAGCAACGAACTGTGGTCATCTGATGGAATATTCACTCTAACCTTGATTAATTCCTCTCTTGGCATTTCACTGATGGTGAGCTCACCTGTTACCCAGTTGTCAGGTAGCTTCCAGCATGGAGGGATATAACAGGAGCTGAATTATGTTAGGAAATACAATCAGGAGAAAAAACACTTAAGGAAAAACCTTGACAAGGTACTAATAAAAGGCACATAGCCTGCAAATTCCCTTGACCATCTTGTCTTTCCGTCGCTCAGGAATGCAGATTTCCAGGTTATAATTCAAATGCCTTTTGCAAAGTCCTTTGCTTTTATTCCATTGTTAGTATTTCTTAGGAGAATCAAGAGAGTTAACAGTTTTTGCATCTGATCTCTGCATTCACATGGAAGTTGTCTTGCATCTGAATTAGGATATGTGTGTGTTGATCTGTTGTACCAAAGATTTTGGTGCATGTTATTTGAAGAGCAGTTTCCAAGTTGAAATGATCCTGGCATAAAGCTACACTGCGAACACCTATTTAGAGCTATCTATCTAAAGCATTTATAATAATAATAATAAAAGCATATTGTCATCTAGATTCTACGTGTAGCTGTTTTCATCACTCTCTCTTCTTACCTAAGAGCCCAATCATTTCTCTTGACAGATAACATGGGATCGCTAGCCAAACCAACTTACCATTTTGACTTTTCAAAACCTTGCCAAAGATGTGCAGCCCTGAGGTCTGGCCAGCCCTTCTTCATCTGTGCTGGGCAAAGTTTAGGACAAGAAAATTCCAAAAGAACAATTCAGGTGCCTTCACAAACCTGGCATTGCTGTGCCTGGGCATCCCACAGGCTCTGGGCAGGTGGGTTCACTCCAGTGACTTGCTAACCTCCCAGCATAAGGTGTGCAGCACGTGTTCCCTTTGCATGACGCTGCGTATTTATTCACAGCTCTGTGAGATCGGCTGCAGTGCATTTTCATTCTGTGTATTGTTCTCTGGGGCCGGTGATGCCATCGCATTGTGCTGAGTTTTTAAGAGTGCGAGCAGCACTGCTGATGTGACTCCCTGGGATCCTACTTTCCACTGGCCTGGGATAAAATTCGGTGGTTCATTCTCTGTCGGATGCACACGCGTGCAGGGAGGCAGGCACGCCGAGAGCAATGGGGTTAGTGTAGCTGGGACGCTGAAAAACTATGCAGGATTCACCCAGCTCTCTGGTGATGGATGGATACTCCAGCAATGTGCCAGCCTTCCTAACCAAACTCTGGACGCTGGTGGAAGATCCTGAAACGAACCATCTCATCTGCTGGAGTACTGTAAGTACAGCGAATATTGGGTGTCACCAAGTGTCTGCAACACCAGGAAAAACCCAGGCGCAAGGCCTAAGTACTGCATCGCACAGCAACTTCCCTTTGCTTTACAAGTGCTGGCCAGCTAACTGGGAGAGTGAAAGGACTGATAGTTTGTTAGGGGGCCTTTTGGATATACTTGGTATTATTTATCTGCAGTAGTGTGGCTTTTCTGTTTCAAAGGGACAACTGGTTTGGTAGTGTTTTAATAACAATATTTACACATTTCACTTGAAGCATCTTAAAGAGTGTGTAATATTGAATCTTCTAAAAATCCAGACTCTTTAAGAGAAATAGGTTTTTCCCCTTGCTTCAATCTGTGGTTCCCTAAAATTTTCTGGAAAAGGTGCAAAGCCCTTAAAAATTCCACTGCTGTTTGTATTATTTCACATGTGTTTCTTAGCAGCCTTTCAAAAATGCCTTGGGAGAAGGCAGCAGATAAACAGCATTCAGACCTCAGGCTAAAACCTATAGTTTAAACATATCCCAGACTAGCACCCTAAATCACTCACGTTTTGGAAGAGCTTTACTTTATTTTTCAACGAGTCTGTGTGATGATCACGGTGATGTGTGTATGTATTGTCTGTACAGCTTCATAGGGATAGATTGCTTTGCTTTGGCTTATTATTTGTCACTGAAGCATTAATATACTAAGTGCAATCAGAGAATTAGAATGATTTATTTGTCCCCCTCCTACAGCATTTTGATACCACATTGTGCTTTTGACCTGACTAAGGCTTATGGCAAATAATGTGATTTGTCTTCAGCAGGGAGTTATCAGATAAGTTGTGTGCATAAACTTGTTCTCCAAAATCAAGAACCTCTAACAAAAGCAGATTTAAAGGGAAAAAAAAAGTCTAAAGCAGCCTTTCTGTCATGTGTTTGTGTCCAGTAGGGTTTTCATTCAAAACTTGAGATAGGATTTGAGCTGCATTGTTATCCAAGGCAATGGTTGCTTTCTGATGTTGGTATTAGGTGGCCATACCTCTGAGAACCGCCAAGTTTTGGTATTGTGTGTTTTAAATAAGGACTTTCAAACTAGGAAGGATTTTCTAACATGTATAAACAGTCCCCTCTCTGTTACACTTACAACATCGTTATTTTTGTCTGCCCATCACCACCACCATGCTCTGCTTTCCTGCAACCCAAGATAGCCTACAGCTACATTCTTGGGAGGTTTTGGTAACGCTTTTAGATGTCTAAGTTTCCCATGTTGCATGTTTCCATGTTTCCCATGTTCTTCCTCTTCTATCCATCAGTGTTGTTGGAGCTGATAAATGGTGTGCATGCCTAAGATTTCTGGATGTAATCAGAACTCTTAGAAAATAGGACCTATGAGGACCTATGAACTGTTTCTTAACATGAAGGAGAAGAGATGGAGAGGAAATGTGGTAATGGTTTATATATACACTAAGGGCTGTTGTAAGGTGGAAAGGAAAAGTCTGCTATCTGTGTCCATGGTAGATTGGACAAGAAGTAATTATATGAATAGTTTAAATGGAAGATGCAGTTGGGAAGAACTCCTGGCAAATTCCTGGAATAGCTTGCCTGGGCAGGGCACAGGGTGTCTGTCATCATGGGTCAGTCAAAAACAGTTAAGATAAGCATCTGCCAAGACTGACATGCTGCAGAGTGAATTTTGCCTGAGGCAGAGAAGTGTCTCCCAGCTTGTGCTCCCATGATGTAAGACAAGCAAGGCACAGCTGCTGTGTGGGAACAAGCTAGCACATGCACGGTTCACTGGTGAACACACAGTAACTCCAAAGTCTTTTTTGTGTCTGTAGGAACCCTTTTGGGTGTGCCAGCTTCTGAGAACATTGCAGCCCTGAATTCAGAGGAATGACCTCTCAAGAGAGGCCATAACGAGATGTTCAGGTACACGAAACCCTTGCGTTTCTCATTTTACATCAGCCTGCCCAGCCTGGGACACACAGCTGTATCCCAGGGAGAGTGAGTGGGTAGAAGCACAAGGGAAGCAGGACAAACCAGCTCTGTCCCCAGAACAGCCTTTGCAGTGTTGGGAAACCCTGGTCCCTGCTGTCATGTCTGCAAGCTCAGTCTGTGAGGATAACTTCAGCGTTCGGATTATCAGTGAATCTCTTAAGCACTTGACCAGCCTGTGCTTCTGCTGCATGGGGTAAGGAACGATTAGGAAAGACCCTGGTGATAGTCAAAGGACACTGTCGAGGCAAACAGTCATGTTCAGTGTTTGCAGCAGTCAACAAGGAGCAAAAAGTACAGTTGACCCAGAGTCATATGTTTGTGGGCATGCAGGGTTAATTGTAGAGCTGACAAACGAGCCAGAGCACAGAGGGAATTGGCACTGTTTGGTGATGGAAATGTAGTGGCAATGAGTAGGGCAGCAGGGTTTGCCAGCTGGCTGTTTTCTTGTGGCTGTGGGCAGGGTACAGACATGCACCAGCACCTCTTTAGTTGCTGAATTTTCTCATGGTCCTGATTACACTCCCTGTTTTAGAAACTTCCAGGCAGCCCTGAGAGCACCCATGCAGCTACGAACTCTGTAATGGGTGCGTGGTGGGACCCACACGCTGCGGGTACGCTCCTACTGCATGCAGAGCCTGAGTGCTCACTCCTACGAAATGCTGTCCTCCTCTGTCAAAAACCAGTCTGCTGTGAAATAACGCCCCAAGCTGACACACCACTTGACTGCCGGTGATAACACTGAACACAGCAGGAGGATGGCTGTGACTGACCCCTCCCTGCCAACACTGTGCAGACCCTGGTGTCTTTAGCTAGCTGTCCCTTGAAACTCAGCAGCAGCTGAGTTGGTAAGTCCTAAATATCTGCTGATATCTTTGCCCTGGCATAGGTCTCTGCATCTTGCCTATCCCTCCATAAAGCACTTAGGCTGCACAGTTGGGTGATTCCCCAGGTAGCTCTTTGCAGCTCTTTCTCTCTCCACAAGCAAAGCCCCTGGAAGATACCATTCTCTGCAAGTTTACAAAAATGCCACGTGTGCTCCAAACTCCATGTCTGAAATCACGATTCTTCATTCCTCCAAATTCCTGGTGCTGCCCCCCCATCCAGAGCAGAGATAGGATTTAAGGTGGTCCCCCTATCACCATGTCCTGGAGAGACTGATCTGTTGAGGTCAGAGATTTAGAAAATGTTGTTTCTAAGGATTGGTTACAGATGAAAATTAATTGCTGATTTTTCTGTCTCTTAAAAACGTCACATGGATTGCTGTTTGCAAAAAGTTTCAAGGCAGCTTCAGTGCGTTGTGTCTCACAGGCCCTCTCTGTACCAGTTTAACTGTCGGCAGGTAGGAGGCCAGGCAGGGGAAGCACATGGCCTGCAGTGGGTCTGTCTCTGCCATTGATCCCAGGCAGTTTGCCTTGTTTTGCAATCATGGATCCTGGCAATGCAACCTCAGAAACAGATACTTTATCTAGTTAACATGCATCTTGCTAGCTTGGGCGGTAAAGCATGACACTTAACATGTTGCGGTTGCCCTTGTAGATGTGTACTTTCAAAAGTAGTCAAGAAAAGGTGTGTAGAGCTTCTGGATCAGTGTGGTGTCTCCAGGGATGATTTCCTTTCTTGCCTTGCTGTGTTTCTTGTACCATGTCTCCAGGCAGCACTCCCTCCAGGACTGCTGTGCTCTGGAGCACAGGGGTTGGAGTTGGACCTATACAAGCAGATCGAGGGGTTATAATGGCAATTCCCCCTTTCCAGGACCTTCTTCAGACACCAGAGTCTTTCTGTGAGGTCCACGCAAGGGTGGACAAGCTACCAGCTATTTGTGTGTAAAAGTCTGTAGTTTCTTTCTCACATCCAAGGCTCTGAACTAAGCAGTGGCAAAGCTTAGTAGAAAAAGATCAGAACTGCAGTCATAGAGGACTGACTACCAGAACTGAAAAGAGCACATCCATCATTGAAGGCTGTTGTCACTCTTCTCAGCTTCAAGGTGATGATTCAGAGAGCATGACTTCCCACGCTGTAGGACTCAAGGGAATCACCTCCTCCTGGGCACCTCTTATGGTCAGGGATGCTCCTCTGACTTCACCTTTGTCCTCTTCTCCTTTGCAGAATGGCACCAGCTTCCATGTGTTCGACCAAGGACGCTTTGCCAAAGAGGTGCTGCCCAAGTATTTCAAACACAACAACATGGCCAGTTTTGTCCGGCAGCTGAACATGTGTAAGTTCAACCTCCAGAGCCTAGCCCACATGGGTCCTACAGACACGGGGGGAGCGACAGAAAGTGCGGGTGGGACAGGAGGCATGAAAGAGAACTGTGGGTAGAAAAGTTGAGATCTCGTGTATATGCGTTATTGTAGCATTATTGATTTTGCCAAAGAGGACTTGCCTCTGAGATCCCAGGGGAGTGATTTCCTTAAATTCCAGCGTTAAATTTCTGTTAGATTACACTGTAAGATGCAAGCTAAGAAATTCCAACTACCAGGTTTTCGGCTTCTCTTGCATCAATTTGGTGACCTGTTATTATTTCTTTCCCATTTTATTCTATATGGGGCTTTTTCCAGCAGCCTGCTACTGTGACACCTCCCTCAGAAACTGCTGCTTTTGAGGGTAGCATGCCCAGAGCTCATCCATTTCACCAGCCGTATCGCTGAACTAATTATGGACAGTACCTCAACTTGCTTTTCGGACATTTTCACCTCTTCATGGAGGTTTACGTGTAGTTTTTAGCCACATCTAGACCACGACTGTATTAAATATGGTTCCTTTTCTGATAGTTTTTGGAAGTTTTTCAATGACTAATTCACAAAGTTCCTCAGTTTTAACTTTGCTATTTAACTATACAGTAGCACTATTGTAAATTTTAGGCCAGTCTTTAGACATGGTTTAGAAACCTTTCTAGGACTTCAGAGGAGTAATCAAAGTAGATTTGCAAATGTGCATGTGACCCTTTTTTCCAAAAGTGGCACCTGATGCTGGTCTGTGCCTTTGAAAAACCTTCCCCTGAATCCCTTTGGCTTGCTAATCAAACCAGAGATTTCTTAAGAGCAGGTGTTTCAGCTCCTGGCAGATGGACCCACGTGCCCACATGTCCCAGAGCCATGGGGCTCTCCCTTGCACTGGATTTCTTGTAGATATGGCCCAAAAGTGTGCCTAGCCGCAGGGAGGGGGCACGGCTGTGCCTCGAGCACCAGAGCAGCTCAAAAAGTGGGGGGAGTGAACAGAAATGTCCTCAAAAGTGATGGGGTGGGAGGAGGGCCTGGGTCTGTCAGCCCTTCGCCTGCGCCCTCTCCACACAGATGGCTTCAGGAAGGTGGTGAACATCGAGCAGGGGGGTCTCGTCAAGCCCGAGCGGGACGACACCGAGTTCCAGCACCTCTGCTTCCTGCAGGGCCACGAGCACCTCCTGGAGCACATCAAGAGGAAGGTGAGGGGGGCCGGGTGGCGGGACGCACCGGCTGGGCCTCGGCAGCCTCCCCGGCCAGGCCCCGGGCGGGAGGGAGGGCTGAGGTGCGGCAGCCCCTGGTCCAGAAGGTTCCACACCACCGGTGTGGAGAGGCTGCGTGGTGCTTTTTCAAAACATCCCGCAAAAATATGCCCCAAAACTTAACTAATGGTCTGTGTGGAGGCATAGCTCCTTTGGTTTGCTTTAAGCCTGCTGCCTCTTTATTTAATTTGTTTCCCCCAGGCCCTCTGCCAGGAGAGAAGTAGTGAATACTTGTTTCCTGTCCCTCAGATGTCTCAAGCAGGGCCTCGTTTCTCCCCGAGCAGGAGCCCTTCCGTGCCTGCTGCCATGGCTCTCTGCCCTGGGGCTTTCTAACCCTCCCACATCCCTTTTTGGGGCAGATTGACCAGAACAGCACTCCATGGTCATTGCGAGGGTTTCTACCACAGCTGCAGTCCTCTCTTGATAACTCCCAAAATGCTTGTTTGCTTTCAGAGCACGGGCTGCTGTGCTATAGACTGCTCAGCCTAACTCCAAGATCACCCTGTGGTCTGGTTTCTGTCCTCTCCATATACATATATGGTTGGGGTGGGGGGTTCTCTGTGTGCAGGGCTTGGCTTTCATCAGTTTCGTCTGTGGTTTTTTGCTCTGTCACTCAGTATCACGAGACCTTCGTGTAGCACTGCATGGCCAGGCTTCCTTCATACCACTCTGCTTTTGAATCATTACCCACTTTGCTAGATAAGTACAATATAACTCCTGCTGGGTCTCCCAACAGTCATCTCCTGTTATTATAGAAGTGATAACCTACTCCTGCCTTCTGTTTGCTACCTTTTAACCTGTTATTGATGCCCAGAAAGGGCTGTTCTCTTACTGAATTAGCGTATTGACTTCAGGAAAGGGACTTCAGCAAAAGCCTTCTGGAACTCCAAGTGTAATGTATCAATTTAAAGCAGTTCCTCAGGCCCATTGCTGTAAAACATGAGGCTGGATTTGGTCTCTCTGTAGTTAAAGTAGAAAGAATTAATCAAATAGCCTAGTTCAATTCCGCCCTGTTCCTCAAAATACCTTCCTCCCCCCACCCCCAAGCTGATTTGAAATAAGTCCCCCCTTCTAGTGGAGAATGTCCTGCTGCCAACAGATTTTCTGTATGAAAGCATTTTTCCTGCTCTTTGCTCTATTTTATCCCTTTTTGACCCTTGCAATAATACCCTAAGGATAGTTCAGACTCTTGTGCACGCATTGCCTGTCCCAGTATTTCTGCACATCAGAGCCCAGCTGGTGTAAGTCCTGCACCTGAGCCACAGCAATAACTCTGTCTGTCCATGCCCTTCTTGTGCTGGTAAAATCCACCTTTGATTTTTTCCTTCTCAGGTGTCAGTAGTGAAAAGTGAGGAGACGAAGATGCGCCAGGAGGACCTCAGCAGGTTGCTATACGAGGTACAGATACTGAGAAGTCAGCAGGAGAACATGGAGTGTCAAGTGCAGGACATGAAGCAGTGAGTTGAATCCTACTCAGGCTCCTTCTTACAGGCATTTGTTTCTAGAGAGTTCTTGATCTTGGGGAATATTTGAAAGGAGGAACCTTACACACCTCCTTCCCAGGGAGCACGTGCTGAGCCAGGGACTACTGGTTGGTAATAGATCTTTTGAGACAATAACATGTAGGATTTCTATGCAGACCCCATGATCTACAAAATTAATTAGTCCTCAGCCTGTCTGTCTTATGTGAAATATGGACATATTCTCTTCTTCTATATTTTCCCTTTAAAGATGAGGAAAGCACAGAGGGGGCCATGCAGGAAGTATGTGTATAACCTGGGGACTTAGCTCAGATAACTGTATTTCCTCCACATACAAATGGTGGTAAAAAGAGATGTAACTCTTTCTCACACCTAGGAGAGTCCTTGGCAGAAATGTGGTGATGCCCCCTCCAGCTAACAAAAACAAAACAAAACAAAACAAATCTCTGTCATCTTCCACCTCCAAAATATATGACTGGCCTAAAGTATATAAGAACACAAGAACTGCTGTAGTGTTTAGTCCATCTCTCTGAAGACTGTGTCTTCTGACATGGCCAAAATTGTTGTATAAGAGCAAAACAAGCATATGCAATGTTTCTCACATGTGGCTGCCTGACCTCCAGCTGTCTGAGACACTGGGATTTTCTGAGTCAGACATGGTCACTAGGAATTTAGTAAATGGATACGGTTTTATAAACTATGTACTTGGATCGGTTTTTATTTTCCTGCAGAATTTTAATCCTTACAGAGAACTTAGATTTTTCAAGTGCTTTTTAAACAATAAGACCTAAGAAGTTTTTCTTTTGTAATGAAAGCTGATATTCATACATCACCAGAGGACACTGGCATCCTAGACCTTGAGAGAACACGAGATACCATGAAACTTCATTGCAGCCCAGCCCCTTAGGTGCAACAGAGAAATGTTTTTATCCTCCCTCAAATTTTAATGACTCCCACACTTAGCACACACATGAAATAATGAAATCCAGGTACAGAAAGAGTTTCTAGGCTTGTATCTTATTTAATTTTTAAGGAATTCCAGTATCGATGATTTGGCCTTGCTTTTAGTTTAGTCTCCCTTTTGATTTGCTTGCTCCCTCCCTCCATCTGGCAAAAGGCAAAATTGCATTTGACTGATTAAAATAATACAATTTTTATAAACTAAGACAGACCAGAAATCCCAGGCTGAAGCCGTGTTAAAAAATTTACGCTGGTAAAGAACCGTTAGGACATAACTCCAGTACAAGCTGTCAGAGTAAGGAAAGCTGCTTTGCTGAAAATCCTGTCAGTACCAGTGCAGAAAGTTCACCGCAGAGATTCTTGCTGTATAAGCTGCTGTACTAGGGCAGCTACTGTGATTTTTCGAACCCTGGACCTTATCTTCCCAGTTCTAGCATCAGTCCACACTAGAAAGGCTAAAACCATCTAAAGGATATGTAGCAAAAGGATTTATAAATTTCACCTCTATGATAGGTTTTGCTGGCCTGTCGGTTTTGGTACATCCATATGCTCTTGAGGCAAATTCACTGGAAAAACCTTTTTCAGCATGGACTTGGCTGGCATCCAGATTTGGAGGCAGCACAGCAAATGAACTCTGCATCTCCCCATCCCACTTTCTGGGGCTGAGTGTTCAAGGAAGCCTGTTAACTCCCCTGTGTGCTACATTTGCAGACAGAAAATAAATATATCCTATGCAATTGCAAGCTGGACACAGGTCTGTGCTGGATGAAATCAGCGACTCCCATTAATGAAATCATTGCAGTCCTCCTAGCTCAAGGTTCTCAGATGCAGAAGCAGCCCTTTAGCTGCTTCAGTCACTCCCAAACGTGCCTTTCTACCACCACATGTATGAGGTTTTAGCAGGCAGAATACATAGGATCTCCGTCCGTAGGGTCTCTTGGTCTTTGGGGGCAGTTGTGGAGAGGTTGGACTTTCTTGGCTCCTGCAGGAAGAACAGTCTTGATGATCCAAATCATTCAAAGTCACAAGTCTGGCCCTACTGAAATTCTTAGTTTGGCCCGAATATTCCACAAAAACTAAAAACATGTCCTCCTGTTACCCTCCCCTCTAGATGTTGACTTCTCTTTATTTGATTTTTCCTCCATGCTTTGGTCTGTAGTTCTTTTGAGGTCAAGGGAAAACAAGGAAAGCAATTGTGTGACCCCATTTGGGACACCTGAAAAGAGCCAAGCACTGCAAGAGCCCCAAAGTTAGACAGACTTTGCACAATTGGATCTACTGAGTGTCATGGCAGCACCATAGGCTGTTGGGATGTTTCTGTGCTCACAGAAAGTTTCTGTTTCAGGCAAAATGAAGTTCTTTGGCGGGAAGTTGTTTCTCTCCGGCAGAACCACTCACAGCAACAGAAAGTGATCAACAAGGTAGTGGTCATATAAACTCCAAACTCACTTGTACTGAATGGTATATGTCCTCCTCTGATTTTTTTTTCTTGTCCCATAATCTTCTCCACACTCTGATATCACAGTATATTTATTTTCCCTCTCTTTCTAATAGTGTGATGTTCTTATGTGTCCTATGGAAAGTGGTCATTACAAAGCATAGATTATGCCCTTGAGCAAAAGATTGTAATTTCCCTGTCAGTCCTTGCTGTGATGTTAGAAACCACTTTTCTGTCTAAGTCCTGACCAAGAGAGCACAACTCTCACTAATTGCCCTGTATTGGCTCTGTTCTGGTTGTACCGATGCCTTTGGGCTTCCCAAATCTTTCCTCTTTCCTTCGTACAAAAGAGGAGCCTCCCCCTCCTGCCAGCACTGAAGCTGCAGGCAGCAGAATTGGCTAGCCATTCCCCCAGTGGGGACCTCCAGCAACTGTTACATTCTCTGGTGCTACTGATATAGTTGAGGAATTATTGTACAACCTTTTAGACTGAAGGAGCACTGCGGAGCCATCTCCCTTAAAATCTAGCATGACCAGTACTAGAAAAGGCCTCTCCAGTGATTCCCAGATGGTGCCGACGTGACTGAGCATGTCACATTTCCCAGTCCCCCTGAGAGCCACGTTCTGATCCTCACGTGGCATCACAGAGTCATAGGACTGGATAGAAATGCACGAGGCCATCAAACCTTCCTCCGGCTCTGAGGCTGGACCAGCCACACCACTCACGGTAGAGGTATTTATGCAACTCTATTTTGTTATATTGAGCAATGAGTAAGAGACAGCTGTGATCTATAATAGTAATGTTCTCTGTGTTTGGAGGTCAAAGCAGAGCATTAGGCTCAAGCTGACCGGGGTATATGTTGCTAAGTGATTCCTCTCCAAAGCCATTCTGCATCCTTTTTAGTGTCCTTTTATATCAACACTGAATTTCACAGGGCTGAAAAACTCAGCTGAATGAGCTAAGACCTCCATCCAGGGTCTCCCCTAGGGGGTTACCTCTTTCACTTGCTAAGTCTTTGTCAGACTTTATAGAGCCTCTTATAAAGGTCTCTAAAGATTATTATGGAGGCCAAGTCTAACTCCAGGCCTAGGAATGTTTGCACGTGTACTTCACAGGCAGATTCCCACGTCTAATAGGCCTAGCTTGAGTTCTGCATGCACAGAAGTGGAGAGAGAAAGCGCTGAGCATGTGCATCTAGCAGCTTGCACACAAAGCAGCCACCTGGCTGTTTCTTGAAAGCTAGGCAGGTCGTTTGCGTTCTTGGAAAACTTAGTTTGGTTTTAGGCTCTGATGTCTCACGCAATTTGGCTCCCGTATTTCATGGCTGCTCCCAGCTTTAGGATGGTGTTGGGAGGGAGGAATGTGTGAGATAAGAATGGCTGCGAGAGCAGGGAGTGCTGAATCACTCTGCTGATTAACACTGGATTTTGATCTCTCCTGACAGCTGATTCAGTTTCTGTTTGGCCAGCTCCAATCAAGCCCTAGCAGCACTGGGATAAAGAGGAAGCTGTAAGTACCCTTGTGTGGTGCACACACGCTCACGGGTGCATAATGCTGCCCCCTCACTAAAAGCACAAGCTCAGCTCGCCCAGGCAGGCGGTCACCGGACCAGGGCACCATGGTGATGGGAAATGAATGGGCTGAACTGCCGAGTCAGACCTGCTGACATGCCCCATTCAGTGGTCTTTAGAGAAGCACCGTGTCAGCTCGTGACCTTTATTTGGGGAATACAGAGCGAGATGGGAGATGGGAACGCTAACTAGTGGGAGGGTAAAGGGCAGGACCCCGCTACTGGTCCTACAGGTTCCAGTTTTGCCACTTGTCATCAGTGGGAGCAGGGCTGGGCCCAGCCAGCCCACAGACACCTTTAGTCTGACCCACGGCCACTGAATGGGGTGTGTATCCAACACAGGTTTGGTGGCACGCAACCTGTAGGCCTTATAGAGGGAAAGATGGAGAAAGATTTTAGCAAGGGGTATCTTTAGAGTCATAAATAAGCTTTTCAAGGCAAGTGAATAGAGGAGCTTGAATTAGGAAGCTTAGTGCCCTCCAGGAGAGCAGCCATGCATTTCTTGCTCTGTGGTGCTTGTGGTCTAAAGAGGGGAGAGGGGCTACTAAGAGGAGTTTGCCTTTGTGGCTCAGGCTGAGGGCAGGGACCTGCCTCCAGTTCCCGCCTTTATTACCTTGTGGCCATTGGCAACTCAGAAACTTCTCCATGCCTCAGAGAAAAGAGCAAGACTTCCCAAGAATGGCTCCGCAAGGGAGTTGATTTTCTTTAAGTCAGTGTCCTTGTTCTTGGCTGACTCTTCTTGTGAGGATTGTACAGGAAACACAGGATTGAATGAAGGAGCCCATAATCTGTACAAGCAAGCTGGGTACTCTTACCTCTGCCTGCCCCCTCTACTGAGCCTCTTGGAAGGGATAAACATTGCATGGAGAATGGTAGCAAAGAAGAGGCCTCAAGGGGAGGGTATCAGCTGCTCTGAGTCACTGAGGTTCATGAGTGGGGAAATTTTCGTCCAGTGGAGTGGGGAAGCAGAGAAATGAGATGCCAGATCTGACCTCTAATTTCCATGGTCAGGGCTGTGCCCTCCCTGTAAAAGCTTTGCACCCAAGAAATGTTGTCTTAGACTACTGCTTTTTGAAAAAAGCAAATAATTAGTGAGAAACTGTGCTGAAAGGGGCAAAAGAGCACAGAACTGTCTGCACAGCAACTGTGTTGGCCTCCTTATGAAGAGGGATCACACTGATAAAACCTAGCTGCATTTTGCACAGTATTGTGCATGTTAATTTGAGTTTCTGCTTCCTTGGAAACACAAAGGTCTGTGTTCAAGGAACCTCGGCTCTTGTGTCTGCATCTGGATTTCTAATGTTTTATCTTTCACAGTTTTGTTTTCCTGCCTGTCTTTTAACTGACTGCAGGAAAGCATAGCGTACAGCCTGGTTTTGACAGGATGGGCACATTTGTAGGTCCCACAGGCATGTCTGACCTGGGAGGCTGTTAGATGGGTTAGGTGCCAAAGTTACTTTGATAAGAAATGTTGGATGGGGAGGTTCGTTTGTGGCTCCTGGAGCAGAGCGTTGGACACTTACAAATTTGTAATTGTCACAGGGCTGGCTACGATATCTCGGAGTGTACTTCAGTAGCTTATGCCATAACAGGTAGCTTATGCCATAACAAGGTCCATGTCAGGGTGATTCAAATGTTCCTTTTTTTCTGTTTAGTTAACATCGTAGACTAGAAAAAGGCTGTTAAACGAGCTGTTAGACAACACTGAGATCTCAAGCACTGCGGTTGCTGTGTCCTGCTGTATAATGCCTTTCACTGTGGGATCTCATCGGAGTCTGAGCAAACCCATAAGTTCTCCCAACACATCCAGCTCCAGTGTCTGTAGGATGAAGGGAGCTAGGAATTATCTTCTGTCAAGCCTGTTAGACATTACTGTGGAAAAAAATGTTGGCTTTCCCTGGTGCCCTCAGTCAAATCACTGTCTTCTAAATGAACAGTGAAGATGCTTTCCACGACTGCAGGACAGTGGGAGGAGAAGAGGGATTTGCTAGACAGTTTTATAGGATCATCACAGCATTAACAATAGTGGGTGTGTAGCAAAATATACCAGTTCCCAGCTTCTCTGGGACTGTATCAGAAAACCAAGGACTACCCCCCAGGAAGTTTCGTGATGGAAAGGCAGTGCCATTTTGAGGCTCCTTCTCATTTTCTCTTGGTTTCAATCATTTACTAAACACAAAGCACTCCTGCTACAGGACCCAGCATGCAGACCCACTTCTTGTTGTCAGTGGCCACCTGTAAAAGCCTGTCAGTCATTTTTTAAAAGCCTGTATGCAATGAGTTTGGGCTCTGCTTTGCTTTATGTCTCCCCCCATTTTATTACTGAGTGGCATGGGTTCCTTTTATGCAGTGCTACGTACGGAGATGTAGTTTTGCCAAAGAGGCCCTGGGCACGAGGGAGCTGGTAACAAGGCCAGATTCCCAGTAATGCACTAATAATTTCAGCGTAGCTACCCCCAGTTAAACATGCTGAAGATCCAGCCCAGAGCTTGAAACCACTAGCAATTAGAAGAAAATATGAATTCAATTTGTTCAATTCAAAATATTAATTGAATTTGTTATTTTACTTGCATCTTTCCAATAGGATCTAAAAAGGCCAGATCATCCCTTCTCTATATGGCTAGTGCTCTTTTCTAATGGTGACCTCCTCCAAAACTGTTGTTTCCTTTCCTTGTCCATAACACTGGACAAGAAAGTACCTTACAGCTGAGGCAAAACAGAGTACCCAGGGGAAAACAACACTTGGCTGAGAGACAGTTCTTGTATGAGCAACCAGGAACCAATCAGTATGTGCTGGGAAAACAAACCTGTTTCTCTTCACAGACCTCTGATGCTTGACAACGGGATCTCAGCTCCACAAGTGTCCAAGTTCAGCCGGCATTTGTCTACGGACCCCCTCCATGACCCCTATTTCATACAGTCGGTAGGTTTACGCCAGCCTCTGAGCTTTGTGGGATTTCTTTGGCCAGGGTGGAAAAAATGTTTGAAGCAATAATACGATTTACAGAGTAAGTAGTTTGGCAAGAGTTTGGCAGTGAAAAAGAGAACAGGTTTGCAAAGCTGAGTGACATTTATTATTTCTTCAGCTCCCCTGTTCCAAGGAGGGGTGCATGCTTGCATGCGCTTGTGCTGTCATGTTCATGTGGGAGGCCATGGGTTGTGGGAGGGAAAGGCAGACCCCACACACCAAACTCTCCATGGTGTTACTCCAGCCTGGCTCACTTCCAGGGCAGAGAGGAAGAAGTATGTTCTAGAAGTGGGTACTATGATCTTTCTGACCAGAGCCAGATTTTTGCAGTTGCTGAGGGATCCCCACCACCCTAACCCACCAAAGCAGACACCAGACACATGACATTTATGTCATGCAGTTAAAATACCTGAGTTGGCATGAGAGACCCATACTCCACTGTTGGGCTGTGTTGGATCTTTCCCTCCAGAGTAAGGTAAGCAGCCTAGGCAAAATGTCAGACATGGTAAAACCTCTCAGTAGCTGACACTACAGTCACAGTGCTTATTTTACATGTGCACCTCTGTGTGGTTGGAGGAAAGGCCAGAGGAAATGATAGTGTTGCATAGTAGGTAAAAGCTTTCTTGGTTTCCCTACAAGGAGGACTCAAGGGCACAGTGAGTAAACTCTAACTATCTCAGATAGGGCTTTGGACTTGTTCTGGTCCTCAGAAGAATAAATCTATATGATTTTTGCTTTCCTCTTAGCCATCAACAGAACCTGCCTCTTGCTTAAACAGCCCTGCAATTGCTGGAGGACCCATCATATCTGATGTCACTGAAGCATCACCATCCAACATAATAAATATGCAATCCCCTCCTGAAAATGACAGGTAAAAATGTTTGTGATGAAAAACAGGGAGAGTCGGGTATGGACATGCATAACTTCAAAAGAGTTTTTCCTGGCTGTAATTCTACCAAAGTTTCTGTCTGATTTGCAAATCTCTATAGAGACGGTGGGCTGGAATATTTTTTTCTAGTTTGCAATGTGGGTCAGATTTTCAGAATTAGGGAGGGATAATAACAGCATAACTTTCAAAACAAAGTAATGAGTTTCGTGCTGAGAACTTCCACTCACCTCTTTGAGAAGTAATCCATCCTTCTTTATATTTTGTTCTCAAGACAGGGGCTGTCTCAGACTTTATCAAATAATGAGATACTAACCCTTGTTGGGCTTGTTGAGAGAGAGAGAGAAAAAGGAAGTTTTCTTTTGGCTTTGACAAAGAAGGAACAGAATCAAACTGTACATCTTTCTGCTAATGAGAACAGAAAGGTTGCATCACAACAACTTCCGATGTTTGACAACTTTTCTGTGAAAAGGTCCCAGTAACTTAAGAACTGAATGCAGAGGTACTTTAATGCTTATCTCTTCCTGCCACAGACTTGCAGTGTATTTAGGGCTAGCAGCAGAATAGCTACAACTATGTCAGTGGAAAGTAAGTAGACAGATGAATCATGGAAACAGTTTCTCAGGCATAGAGGCAAGGCAGTTATACTCTAGAAATTGCCTGTAAATCTGCCTAATAATTGAAACAATAGCCATAAAATTAGCTAGAAGCATGTAAAGAGATAAAGATTAAAAAAAAAACCTAAACAACTGGAGACCATTTCTAAAGCAGAAAAAAATTAATATAACCTTCAAGTTAGGTTGCTTATTTCTACTAATTACTGGGTGCCATCTGGTGGCCTCTGATCTATGCTGTGTCTGCATGATGAGAATCCGAGCCAGCCATGGCCCTAATGAGTTCAGGAGTGTGGTACTTCCTAAATCAACATGAGCTTCTGGTGGGAGTTTAGGATTCACAAGATGAGAAGGTGATCTGAAAGGAATGCCGGGGAAGGCTTTGTAGTGTCACATACCATCCCCTATGTGTGACACGCTCATGTCTTGTCTTGCAGCAAAGCTAGTTTGTAAGTGTTGCAAGATGATATTTTTTCAGTATGGCTTCCCTGTGCCTGTTGATCTACATGCCTTTGTCACATTGGCTCCAGTTGTGCATTTTCACAGAGAACTATAAGGTCTCCTATAAGTAGTACGGGTAGATTTTTACATACAAAATGCTACTGTCCAAAACTTCAGTGTCAAATGTCCGTCTAGGAATAACGCGGAGTGCCTTTCCCACTGGAAAAAGGCAACCCCCTGCTTCCAAACAAGTAAAGTATCTGACTGGGACTGTCAGATCTTGATAGGTTTTGTTCCAAATCCTGCAGGGCCCTGAGATCCTGACCTGTGTCATTGGGATCTCTAGAGTGCTTGCTGGTCCAATCCTAACTCCAGCATGGGAAGGTCTTGCTGATCCCATTCCTGTCTCTAGGGTGGAGACTCTTCTTTTTCAGGGGAACCTCTCTAGTCTAGTAACCCTTTAACCTGTCTCAAGCCTAACACTCATCTGAGGAATGATCAACACATGGAAGTGTGTTTTCCATATTTGCAAAACAGTCAAATGGGACAAATTCCTTATAGGCGTGCCTGATGAAGTGAGTGAAGATATTCCAGCTGAGCATGTTTCTGAAGTTTGCTAAAAAGAAAACAAGGTTGCTGGTTTCTCCTGCCCATCTAGGGGAATGGAAAGACTCTGAGGGACAGTTTGATGGGAAATGGAGGCAAGGCCTTGTGCTATTGCCCTTCCCAGTAGCACAAGGCCTTTGTGGAACAGATGCGTGTGTGGTGCTAACTCTTGTCTCTGATACAGAGAGAAGTGCCTCATGCTGATCAAGGAAGAGCCAGTCAGCCCTGGAGTGAAAGCCACCGCTGAGCCTGACGTCCCGCTGCCAGGCTGCAGGGCTTGCTCCGAGCCCCCCGTGCTCCCAGTTGCCATGGTTCAGTCTGTTTTGGAAGGCAAAGGGAGCTGTGGTGCAGCCCCACCAGGGACCTCTCAACCAGCCGAGAGAAGAGGCAGAAGGGCATTGCTGGACAGGTGAGGGGAGCAAGGGAGACCTGTGGCCCTGTGTGTTTCATGGCCCTCTCTTCCCATTAGCGTGGGGGAAAGGGAGGCTGACTTTAAGTCGCCTAATGCAGTCTGGTGAGCTCCATCCTGTACCTGTGGCACCTGCTTAGAGGACCCTTGAAGCCCAGGGAACAGTTCACAGGGGTAGAGGGTCTGTGGATGACGTGCTTTAAGGACCCAACAGAGGAAAAGCTGTCAGAGCATGTACATCGGAGTCATAGGAACGGGAAGAGGCTTTCTGCAGTGAGAAGGATTTGCCCAAGGTCTGAGTGAAAGCTGGAGCCCAGACCAGCATCGATGTCTGCAGACTTGCAGGCCACCGGACCTCACTCCACCTGCAGTAGCTTGTGTGCCTTCTGTCATTTGTTTTGTTGAGTCTTCAGTTACATAAAGTCATTAGGAAATATTTGTCACTAGTGTTTCTGTGCAGCGAATAAGGTGTCACTTGTGTGCCAATAGGCAGACAGTGCTGGAAGGTGACAGTCAATCATTATCACCATAACCTCTGCACTAAGGAGGGCATATATTTGATAAGGCATCAAGCATTTATCAGGCCCAGGCTTGGGCTTGAGAGGGAAATAATTTGCCCCCTTTCTTTTCCTCTCCTGTGCTGTGAAGTCAAATAGACTTTTCTCTTTAGTCTGTTCTACCTTTACATCTCCTCCTGTCACCTTTCCAAGGTGACTTTCCTGAGTCAGTGCTCAATCTGTATTCAGGGAGCAGCCAGTAACTTTGGCACCATCACATGGGCTGCGTGCTTCTTGGGAGGTACCAGGGAGCTGACGCTGCAAGAGATCTCAGCTTCCGCATCTCTGACTAAGAGTGAAAACCCACGAAACTTAGCTGCATTGCTGTGCTTGTGTCCTTGAACTGGAGGGGCTCACTAAAATGCTAGGCAGTCCAAAGGGAGGCTTGATAAAAGGGTGTAAAATCAGGCCTTAAAATCATGAAATAGCAAATGAGGTCATTCACAGGGATGGAGAGTTGGAAGTTTGTGTTCACTGAGTGCAGCAGTATGATACAAAGGTATGGAGGTTTCATTATTTTGAAGCCAGGGCACACAATTATCCCACGTGTGACAGTCACCCAGAGAATGATGTCCTCTTGCAAGGGAGATTAGGACAGTGTCCTTAGGCTCAGCCACGGGGCGATATAAGTGAGCAACCTTTGGAGCTGTGGGACTGAAATCCCACCAGCACCAATGTCATGGGTGAGTGTACAGCAGACTTCACCGAGCAGGAGGAAAGTGTGCTTGCAGCTTGGTGGATGAAGTAGAAGTTAACTGCAGAATTCACTCTTCATGGCAACTGCAGCAATTTGAGGACGCCTGGGGGAAAAAAACCCACACTCAGTGGAGTTATCAGAAAGGCTTCTATTTTCGTTCGGGTCATTAGAGAGAACCAAATTCCTCCCTCTGAACCCCACTGGCTACTTAAAAACAGGTTATTAGAATAAAAACCATCCTCTTTTAAAGACTCTGGATTTGAAGAGAAATTTTTATAGCTTTTTTGGGGGGGTTAAACCCAGCAGGGCCTCACATTTGCTCCTTTAACTGAATTTCTTTGGTAAATGCAACCTGCAGGCTGTTACCTGCAGGTAAAAGTCACTCCTTTAAAAACCATTAGCTAATAGTAATTCAGCCATCTTGGACCCCAGAGGATGGGAGTGCAGCCTGTTCTGGATCCCAAGTGCCTCTCTACAAGGATTTCCTCTAAGGAAAGCTTTAATTTTCGCAGTCTTGAGGAGATGTGCACAGACCGTCCATCCCCAAACGACATGCATCACCAAGGAGAGGAGTAGTCTCACTTGTTTTACCATCAGCCCAGTCCCCTCTGTGCTCTGCTGGGTTGTACTTCTGGGATTAATCCAAGTGAAATGACATAAACCCAGGCTGGCAGAGGGCTCTTGGTTTTCAAAATGAGATTTAAGCAGAAACCTCATGTCGGAAGGCTGCTCAGTCCTGCTTTCTATATGTATCTATGCAAGTCTCATTCGTGGCAATCTTTCCTCTTGTCTTTTCTCAGAACAGATATTTCAGACCCATTGGAGGGCACTGACTGGAGCTTGGAAGGGCTGCAGCTGCTGCTGAGGAGCCAGCAGTACGGCCTGGAGCCCGCCAGCCTCTTGGATGTGAGTGTCGGGCCCTCCACTGGGGCGGCTGCGGGGAACAGTTGCAAAGTTCGCAGCGGTACCTTTGGGCTGTAAATCAGATAGACCATGCTGCTTATTCTTCTGTGGCACTTTATCTGTCACATGCTGCCAACAGAGTCACAGCTGTGTTTTGACCTGCTTATAGGAACTGGCAGGATTTCAGACTTTAAATGATGCTTTTTACATTTCTTCTGAAAATATACATCTTTGAACTTCTAGGAGCCCAAAACACCATGCATTTGGTAAAGACGCCATCATGAGACCTAACGCATGTACATAAAATAGGTTTAATATGACTCTCTAGGTAGTTTTGTAATTGCTTTGGGTGGGTTAGTTTATTTTTTGCATATTCTGTATCTTAGATACTCCTAGATTGTGTTTAGCTCTTCTACCTTCCCCTTTTCCTCACGTTCTGGGAAGTGTAGCCAATGTCAAATTCTCTCTCTGCTGAGACCTTTGTCTGCCTGCAGTTCCCAGGTCACTTTTCTCTAGAAATGGATAATAGCTTTTTTCATAATACAGAAATATATATACATATATACAGAAATATATATTCATATATACAGAAATATGAAGGTTTGTTTCTTTCTTTCACTGTCTTTCTTCCTGTACATATAGTTAGTGTATGAAAGGTTTTTGCCAATAATCAAATAACTCTGTACGTAGCAAAAGAATCTATATGTCAAAGATGTACTCCCTTGAGGAGATGCTTCAGGTATAGGCATGTGGTAAACTTGCATGGATAAACAGGACTGAAAAATCATTAAAAAGAAAAATCATTTAAAAAAAAAAAATCAGTCTTCTTAAAGACAGTTCCCCAGTGTCTGTGATTGATTCGGACTTTACAGAAAGCTTTTCTAATGGCCTGCTCTGTCACTGGCTCTGTTGGTTTCTGTTTCTTCTTTCTCATTAGGAGGTGTTTTCCTGTTACTGACACACTTTTCTCTCTCTGTGCAACTGAACGTCACAAGAGTGAGAATGAATCATAAAACTGTACCCCAGACCAACAGCTCCTTTTCCCAGATTGCTCAGGCTTTTCAAGAAAGTGCCATTGAGGCATTGATGCAGCAGTAATCTGCCCTCTGCTGCCGTGTTTTGGAACACTTTTAAAAAACCATATGAATCTGGAAGTGTCCTGGGATCCAAGAGCAGCAAAAAAAAGGCTTGGACTTGCACGTGCGGTGACACAAGCAGCTGCCCTGGTTTATGACGTGGCGGTGGCACTGGGTGTCTGCGCTGCCCCTCCGCTGGCAGGCAGCAAGGCTTGCGGATCAGCACAAGTGCCCACAGCTCAGCCCGTGCTGTTCTGGCTCTGCTACGAACCATCACACATGAGCCTTTGCCTGCAGCTTTGGTTAATGTAGCAGGGCTACAGCCTCCAGCAGGCAGCGGAGGATACGAGTATCTCGAACCATTACATCTCTCAGAGCCCTAATTGTATTTTTCTCCCAACAGGTCTTTAATCCTAATTTATCTCTGAGTGAGTGGAATTTGACTGAAATGGAAGCCAGTCTGTCCCCGGTAAGAGACGTGTATTTCTGAGATATGATAATGATAATAATGTAATTATGAAACAGAGCTTGTGCGTAACTGAGGAATGCCTAGTTATTTTACAGCCAGAGGGGAGAGTGTAGTAAAGCACAGCCAGTAAGCATCTCCTGGGGGTAGGCTGAGTGTTATCTTATGCTCTTGATCTGTCTTTCCTGCTCAGCCAGAGCTTGTTTAGAGATGTGCTGGGGTCCTGGAGTCTTTAATTGAAACTGGCTGCTCTGAACTTTCTCTTAGTGTGAATGTCACGTCCTAAAAATACCATAGATTCATAAAGTGTCTCTGTGCCAAAGCCCTTTATAAAATATGCCTTTATAAAGTGCAGCCATCCCTCTACATTTCAGGAGCAGTAAAACCACATGCAATTAGAATAAAGGTTCATGCATACCCATACAGAAGAAACAAGGGGAAATTCAGTTTGGCGGTATTTGTTTGGAATTGACATTGACACAGACATTTCTAAAGTGCATATGGTGATTTAATAAACAGCGAAGGAAATGCGTGTTTCATGACTGCTTTTTTTTCCGGCTTGATAGAGGGTGAATTTTAAAAGCCCTCACTACCAGCCAGGTACAATAAAGACTTGGATGGTTTTGCCATCTCTGTAGTGTAACCTATTCTAATGAAGTGCGAAAGGTCTCTAAGCCTTCTTTGTGATATCACTATCTTTTTAAGGTTTTGATTTAATAATTTTGAATTTACTAGGTAATTCCATTTCCTGAGTGTTAGGAAGGAGAGTCTCAGATATATAATATTAGCAAGTCTTGGAAGCAAGAGTCTCTCTTAAAAAGGATTGCATGAGTAAAAATACTCCAAGAGGGTGGCTGCAATGTCCAATATTTCAGTCCTAGAGACCACTGAATTTCCCAGCATCTGGTGCAGCCTACCCTTAGGCTTGCTTGTCCTGCAGAAAGTCACAGGCACAGAGAAGCCTGGAAGTAATACCTGCAGCAACCCTGCACCTACAAGCACTGTGCAAGCAAAAGCTAGTTTCACTCAAAGACTGTCATAGGCAAATGGAAAGATAATTCCTTTCATATTTTGCCCTGTATGGCGGCTGGGCAGGGACAGCCACAGTGATGCCAGCGCGGCCTCCTCATGTGACATGAGCTTGACACCATATTAGCCAGTGCTAATAGGGGATTGCATCTCCCTTAGCCCTCTCCTTCAGGCATATCTGCCCTTGAGCACACGCTTTTGGCTATTTTAACATAGTGCGGGTGAGGCTGGGAGGAGAGGCAGGGCAGGGAGGATAGCTTGCATTACTGGTGGATGTTGTGCAGCATTGATGAAGCACTGATTTTCAGAAACGGCCTAGTTCTAACAAGCTCCCCTGTCTTTGTATAATTGTACATTGTAGTTTATATTTTTGCATCAAGATGCAGCGACTCACAGTGGATCTGGAGAAGAATGCAACTGAGCTGTCCTCAAAAGTGTTCAACCCACCGTTTAACAACGCCTGCCCAGGTAGGAGCGCTAGCAGCTCTTGCAGACTTGGGAACGGGGATGTAATTAAGGTGTTAAACATGCCAGCAGCTAGATGCAACATCCAGCATTGACCATTTGCCACTTTGAGGGAACGAAACACGTTTGTTATTTTACTTTCATGATTGTTAGTCAGCAATGTTTCCACAACAACTGCTAAGCTAGTTCCTGAGCAGTGGGAAAAGTATCGGGGATAAACTTGGGTTTAAATGTAATTGAACTACCCTGCTTGGGTCCACATCATATCTATCAATGTCTCCACTGTTTTCTCTGCCTGTTCATCACCACCTAAGAGCACTGTGGTGATCCAAGTGGGTAGGGGTGGTAAGAGCCATACAAGTCCTGCGTTTCCTCTGGCTTCTGCTGCAGAGGAGGCGACCTGGTAGCTGCTAGCAGCCAGACGCAAAGGTTATGCCTCAGTTTTTCCAGACGTCGAGAAAACTGTCCAGCTGATCTTCTCCCCCTCACTGACTCTGCTAAAGTGTGTCATTGACCTTAGATATGAATCTAGAAGTGTTTTCCCGGTCTTGGAATAGTGATATATTATTATTTTCATGTGTATTCAGCTGGGATAGACCTGAAAGAGAAGCTTTTGTGAGCCTTAGTTTGGTGCTGTAGCCACCTGACCCCACTGCAGTGTTTTAATGTATTTTGTGTAGTTCAAGGACTTCCAGTGTTCACCTTAGGCTCAGCATCTTGCATGAGCATCAAAGGTGTTAAAGCCCAGCTATGCTAGAGAGAATTCTTCAGCAGGTTGGGGCTGAACAGCACAACAGGAGCGTCACCTGGTCGCAAAGCCTTTCTGGTCCATGCAGTGGCATGATGTTGGAATAATGGGGCAATTGACGGATGTCTCCTGCAAAGATGAGGAAAAGCAGACAGTTCTTGAGTGAAGAAGAGAAGCTGCTCTTATCATTTCTCAGTGTCTCCAACCATTTGGTCATCCCTCATTCACTTCTTGTTACCAGACTTGCCTCACGAGAAGTGAAAGAGGGATGACCAAATGGTTGGTAACTCTCAGCATTCAGGCAGAACCTGGCTTGCCAACCTGGAGAGACTCCCATCGATTTTAATGGGCTTTTGAGTGAGTCCAGGTTTGACTCAAGTGTTTCCAAGCATTTTTTTTTGCCTGGAGTGAGGCTCCTCACCTCCTTTTGCAGTGGGGATTTGCCACTTTTCAGTTCTACATACATGAAGTCTGGTCACTTGCCTTCCAGAAACTGAGTTTTCTGTTGTCTGTTTGCATTCCTAGGGAAAGATGTCATTCTTGAAAGCGCCCAGCAGTTCCTCATTGATCGTCAGTCAATCTTTGGAAACGACCTCATCAGCTTGCCTGAAAGCTCATCGCTTTATGTTCCATCCGAAAATATGGCTTCCTACCTGTCCTCTGTGGGTGTCCCAGGGGATATCCCATTAAACCTGAGCTCTTCAACTGACAACAACCAGTGATATAGCTTCCAAGAAATATCTCCCTCCCACCCATCCAAGCATCCACAGGTTTGAATGTAAAGAAACAACAGTGACTCAGAAACCCACAAGAGAGTTTCTTTTTGTGCCCTTTCTTTTTGAGTAGCTGGAAACGGTCAGTAGCTGTTGCATTACCCTCCCTGCACCTGGATTTCAGTGTTTGCCCAGGATAACAATTTTAAAACAAAACGCTGCTTCTGGTGCTTGCTCCTATGGGGAGTGAGAATTTTGCAGGAATTTTTTTTCTTGAAAATGCTTTTAGAAATTTCAAATCTTCTAATAAAATTTAAGTGAAGAGTAGCTTGAAAAAAGTACATCAGGGTCTTCACAAAATAAAGTGATCCTGACTCGTGTCTGTGATGGCAAACTGTTGGATTTTATTGGGGCAGCACAGAGTAGCTAAGATGCATGACCTTTCTGGATGCTGTTTTTCAAATAGGAAAATGGTTCTATATGCCAGCCCAATGCTCTATAAATATTCTGTTATCCATTTTCTGGTTTTGATGGGATGTACTCGTGCCTCTCCCTTGTCCTCCTAGAGTGAGTAGGAAAATGAAGATCCCCCGGAGTGTGCAGATCATTGTCTGAGTTACCACTCCCAGAATATGTCTCTGGCTCCTAGGGGAGCTACAGACCATCACAGACCCCAAAACATCCCATGCTGAATTGAGAGGGTTTGTTGTTTGTTTTGGGTTTTTTCCCCAATTTATTTCCTCTAACATAAAGGCAGGGCACCTCAGGGAAAAAAAAAAAAAAAGGGATAGACTCTTCTGCACACACAATTTTTCATATGCAAAGAGGAGCGAGAGAGCGCACTCCAGATTTTAGTGCTGGCTAAGTATTCTATGTCCAGTCCAATGACTTTCTTCTTTGGCCCTGACCTGTTCTATTTCCCCTGAAGATGTGCCTGTTGGTTTATTGATGTGTAAAATCTGATGAACCAGTTTAATTGATTGGATCCCCTTTTTAGAAGGACTCTGAGCTGCTCAGTGTAGGAGAGGGGCGGAAGGGTTAGTCCACCATGTCCCACTAACTTTTCTTCTGTCCTTTGTGCATCTGAGACCAGCCTCCAAAGGTTGAATTAATCTTCCTCTTCCATGTGGTTTCTGACAACTGAGTTTCTCAACAAAGCAGAGCTTTGTTTTTTATGCTGTAGTTCCAATGAGAATGTAGGATTTATCTCAGTATCCCCTGAGTTGCTTTTCCTTAGGAAAGCTACCCAAATGCAGTAAGACAGACCCAGGAAATTCAACTAACTCAGGCCTCCTAAGGGCTTAGACAGGGAGCCGTGCCAGTATCATTTGAAGAAATGCTCTGCCCGCTTTCCTTGCCATGACGATTCTTGGTTTTAAACCATATTTCTGAGCACCTTGAATAGTCAAGCAGCATCCACCCCAAAATGTAGTCAATCAATCAGATGAATGCAGGCTCAAATTCTCCTTCATAAGATGAGCATGTTTTAAATGGACCTTCCTGTCACAGCCTTTTCCTCCATCCGTTTATCAGTTTGTGAACAGATGTGTTCGTTCAGAAACATTCACTTTTGAGCACATTTTTCCCCCGCTAACTACTGTGTGCTGGGAGCTCTGTCACCACCTTGGTGGTGCAGTCTTCGCAGGAGCGAGGTTGTAAGAGCTTCTGAATTGATTCCAGCCACTGTTTTCGTGTTCAGGACTAAGGGAAAATTCTGGCAGCCCCCATTGGCCTGGTATTTAGATGACGTGCTTGAGTGTATCATGGACAAGGTTTTCCTTTTTCACAGATTTGTGCTTAGAAAATTCACCTAGATCAGCCCGTTTGCCACTCTGTTTTGTCATTTCCAGTGACGGAAAGTCGTTGAGTTGCACTCTGTTTACTTCTTTTCTGACGGGTAATTGAAAACTGTCTGGTGTCTCCTGTCGCCCGACAGCATACGTTATCCCTGCTCAAGATTTACATCCTTCTCTCAACCTTCACACACTAGGTTGCCTTAATGTTACCACTGAACGTATTGATCCAATAAGTTATTTAAGCATGTGCTTAACTTCAAGCTCCTGAGTAGTTTTCCCGTATTTTCACATGGTTGAGGTTAGACATGCGCTTCAGTGTCTTACTGGGTTGTCTAGTTGGGGTTGAAGAATGAACCATCGTAGGGGAGCTGTTTGCAAGTAGACAAAGGTGCAGCTCAGCCAACAAGGGTGCCTGGCGCCATCCCAGGCTGCAGCATTTTCTGTAGAGCGGAGCGGCAGGCTGCACTCGCTGCGAGCAGCCGCCCGGGATGGTTCTTGGGTATTTCTTTAGGCTTTTTGCTCTACTATATACATGAGATTGGAGCTTGATGGTGAGAGAGGAACCTCCAGGAACAGTATTTGAGAGCCACTTCTGTGAAGAAGCAAGCTGGTGTTGCTTGGCTTTTTACATTGTTAATTTTACTTGAAGGTGATGTGCTGAGACTGCGTTTTTGCACTATGCTGTACATTTGTAAAGTTTTACAGAAAACTAATTAAATATATTTCCTTTTTCTCATTTAGTCCTGCTCTGGCATTTCTCTCACTACTTTCGCCTACCCTTTGCTCCTTTCCTCCTTCCCAAGTCCTCACCGATGAGTGAAAACAGCTTCCAGGGATCAGGGCAATTCACCTGTGAGATGATGTGGGGCCCACTGATAGGTTGTGATCGTCTGTGTGAAAAAACAGGCGCTGGAGAGATCTAGCATGTAAAATATGGCAAAGTAAACACAAATCAGAAAGCAGATGAATTCTTCAAACTAAAATGCCAGTCAGGGTGGGTATATCTGGTAAAAAATCAGGATCAGAGTAAAGAGTCTATAGTTCTTGAAATTACTTGAATTTTTTTATCCTTTTTTCCTTGCTTTCAGTGATAATAGAGCTCAAACTTCACTCTTGGAGTTAGTTTTTTATATCTTTTATTTATAAACATTTTTTCTTTTTTAAGTGTGATGTGATAATGTGGTCCTTCCTGCTTATTTGTTCTTAGCGTGTTAAGGGGATACCAGGACAGGCACTAAAACACAGCACAAGAAATGCACAACGCAAAGCCCTCAACATAGACCTTTTCCAGCTTTCTGTCAGAAAAGGGAAGCAGATATTTTCTAGGACCGAGCTCACAAATGTTGTTGGCAGCGTTTGCAGCTTTCTAAAGAGAAGATTCCCGTGAAGATGCTTTCAGACAAGCCTGTTCTCCGCAGGCCCTCGCTCATCCTCCTGCCCTGTCCCGGAGGCCGAGGATTTTACCAGCATGTTTTTACTGATGGAAGGTGGAAAATGGTTGAAGTTTAAAGCAATTGTGTCGTCTTCCCTGAGAGCTTTTATGACTATTTTGTGTTATGGTTAGGACCAGTTCTCTTACCACCAGATGGCACCTAAGCCCAGCTGACTGGAAATAAATCTTTTCAACAAGTCCATAGTAATATTTTTTTTTCTTTAAATGTGCGCATCCACAAGACCTGTTCAATTCTATTTATTACAAATTATTGGAGATTTATAGAAATATGAAAAAAGACATCCACCTAAACTTGGGTATGGCTTAATGAAGTGAGGTCACTTAAAGCCTAGCTTATTCCTGATGTTGCGATTGTTCGTTACATCATAAAAACAATGTCAGCCCTTGAAGATGAGGCCAACTCTTCTATGTTGTGCTTAAACAGTGTAGAATTCTTTTTTTAACTGACCAGCACAGCCACTTCTTTGTTAGGAAAATGAGAGCCGTTAATGCCTCAGCAGAATTGGCCAAGAGTCGTCCGTTTCCCCCAACTCTTCTTTTGCGGTGTCACAGAGGAAGCGCTGCTCTCAAGCGATCTCCACTTCCTTGAATTTTATTCTCTAGCTCAGAAGGGGGAGAAGGAAAAAAAAAAGGGGGGAAGGGAAGAAGAGAGAGCCTGGCTGAGGCATCGCTGCTGTTACCTTCCATTTCACTTTGGTGCAAGACTGCCACTGTGACGTAAGAGAGAAGCTAATGAAAGAATTCCTTTGATCGGCTTTTTACACCAAAGCTGTCTTTCTGCCACTACTGGCTGGCTGGTTATTTTTCTGTTGTATTTGAAATCCAGATCCTGAGAAGTAGATCACAAGGAAAAATTATGAAAATGGCAGATCTAAGTATATGCTTCTTCACAGATTGCCCTAAAAGGTAAAACCATATTTTCCATGCATGGACACTACTTCTGCATCTGTTTTTGCATGAACAATCATAATGCCTATAAATATCAGATCCGTAAAATATCATGTTAAGAGGCAATCTCCATTTGTCATTGAAGTCCATCTGGTACGACATAGACTGTTAAAGAGATGAAACAAGTTAAAAATATATTTGGTTACAAGTAGAATCTTTATTTAGTTCAAATGACAGAAATGTTACATTATGGATTGAAACTACGTATGTAATGAAACCCTAAGATAGATACAAACATTTAACTAAGTAATTTCTAGAAGGATGCAAGGGAAAAAAGTGACCTAAGAGAGTGGAATTTAACCTTAAAACAGTGGTGCCGTCACTTTCAAAGTAGCGAACGCTGCCAGCTGCCCTGAAGAGCTCGGAGCCGAGGGACCCCCAGCAGCTTTGGCAGTGGGAACGTAAGGCACGTGCTGCCTGCGGGTTGCAGAGGATTGCGGGCTTTGTGCACACTGACGCCACCAGTTCTGCCCTGAAGGTCAGGTGCTGGAGGCCGCAGCAGCCTCTGGCTGGCTGAAACACGCAGTCCTCCTGCTGAAGGCAGTGGGTTTTATATCACAGTAACTGATCTCAGTTTTAACTAACGGTCCCAGTGCCGAACTCTGCATTTTGAGAATTACCGCATGCAGTCAGCCAGACGCTGTGCTCCAGATTTGGTCCGTTGTTTTCCAAAGTGTTTAATCCAATCCACTCTCACTGTCCTCGTCATCTTGTGCTTCCTGAGGACATCCTTCACCCTCAGCCAGGCACTGTACCTCTCCATCACTGCCATTCCCTGTTAAAAGCATGAAGGCAAAAGGCAAATGAAACTCGCTGGTGGTCTTCAATACTGGAAAAAGAAATGTGGAGGCCAATTTTTTAAAGCCATTTAAATAAAACTCAGCAAGAACTTCTGTGTAGGAAAAGAGAAAATAACATTTTAATTCCTAATTTATTAGGATTCCCACACAAATAAAAGAAAGAGGTGATTGTTAACTAACAGTGGATCGAAAATTTTTCAGCAAGAGCTGGACAAATCCTTACTTTTAGTGTGTATGTGCCACCCAGCTTTTTCTCTGTGATTAATCATGTCACTGTAATCTTACCAGGGCAAGTAACTGTAATCTCACTGTCCTCTTCCCGTGGGCTTGGGTCATCCAGTTGATTGCAGACTGGTGACAATGGTAGGTTATCCTCAGTGATAACCTCTTGTATCAAGGGTTTCGAGGGGGTTGCTTGTTTATCTTTGATCTCCAGGTATCCTTCTGAATTAGCAGGCTCTGTAAAGAAGCTTTCAACAAGGGGTCTTAAGTGCTCCTTTTCATGCTCTTTATGCATCTTACACGCACGTGAAAAAATTGCTGTTGGAACTTCTTCTATTGAATTCTCAAACATGCTTTTATTCTTTTCTTCTGATGCAGAATCACTGTCATTTGTCATTTCAGAAATTATTTCAATCTTTGGGTGATGTTCCTGTTGTAAAGGTAGAAAATGTAATGGAAAATATATTAGTCTAGATGTAAAAGCTAAAAGATGGATAAATATCTCTTGGATCCACGTAACAGCTGTCAGCTTTGATGTGCTGTTCTCCCAAAATGTATGGAACGTGTGCTTCATACCATAGCTCTGCGTCTTTGTGGATGAATCTTGGCTTAACTATTTCTCAGGCATTAGCGATGAACTGACCATCAACTATTAACAGTTCATAAAAAGAAGACCTATTTCAGCAACTCAGCAATATGTGGGCTCAGTTCTATTACTTTTCCTCCAAACAGAGGGACCTGACTAACATCTTCCTCTCACTTCAGTTAAGAACTGAACACCCTTCGGAGCATGAGAGCTGCTAACACTTACTCCTTCGATAATTATCTTTGTTCCCTTCCCTTGTCTTCTTTTAATTGGAGGCTTTGTTGGCCAAGACATTTTGCAACACTGTTCTGAGTCTGTGACCAAAACAGCAAATAAATTTCATGCCTTACACTGACTGTAGGAAAAGTTTGCATTATCTTGGAGGTGCTTGTAAAAACATGTACTGTATCAGCCTCTGTCTCCAGCAAGGCAAGTATGAGTCAACATCAGCACTAGAATCAAAGCTGTGCTTTTAATCTTTCTTGTCTTTTTCTTTTTTTCTCTTCTGTTTCTGTTTACAGGCTTTTGCCTAGAAGACCAGTTTGAGAACAGCACAACGCTAATGTGGGCTTGAACTGCCTTGTGTGTGACTAGCCCCAAGTGGAACAGAGGAGTTTCAATCTCTCTGTATTTTCAGTTGAAAAGTCTGATTTTATTCAGTAGCAGGCAATTTGTTCTATCTATTCAGTCCCTTGCAGCATATTAGCACTGGTAAAGTGTATTTTAAGAGTAATCTTCATTAAAACACTACATGCTACTAAGAAATTAATCTTATTGAATTGTTGCATTACTTGATCTTAGTTTTTCATTCTATTTTTGCAACACAATAATATAAAAAATCAAATTAAAAATATTTACAAGTGGACGGAGAAGATCTGCTGAAACATCTGTTTGAGTTTATAAATGCATAACTGATTGCATCTCTCAAAACAGCATTTCACAACTTAGATTATCCTCATTTTGCAAAACATTTGTAAAGGTATTTAGGGAAGCTTCATCACTGGAATTAATAAGAATCTTACCTTTTGAACAAAGATTTCGTCTTCTGGGGGAAATTCATTTACATCTATATCTTCTAAATCAGGCAGTTCCTGAGGACAATCACAAGGTCATTAATCAGCGGGAAAAGCTACTCTAACCAATGAAATATGACATCTCTAGCTCATTGTGAATCTTCTTCAAAGCAATGCTTTTCAGGGTAAAAGGCCACAGCCAGGAACACTGCACTGTCATCCTCTCGGAGATGACAGTTTCCTCTGTGCAGCACATGTGGGAAAAGGAAAATTCATCTCTCTCCAGAAATAGCAGATGGGAAAGCAATGACCTTAATGTCAGACTGAATGCTATTTTCTACTATACTGTATGATTATGAAAAAAAAAAGGAAGATAAAAGGATAAACAGCAAGGCATTAACAGGATTTTAAAAGCAAATGTGGTTTATGTCTATTAGCTATGTCTTATCTATTCAGTAGATTTAATCTCAACTGCAACCCATCTTTACGGGTAAGAGTCAAATCAAGATCTGCAGTCTACCAGAAACTGTTTATCAGTAAACTCTGTTAACCTAAATACATCTAATAAAACAATGTTTTACTGTGAATGCCTCATAATTAAGGATATAGAACTGAAAACTTGCTGAGAACTGTTTTTCTTCAGACAGGTCCAATCATTTCAGCTTTCCATTAGAAAATATTATCTAAGAAAGACAGCTGCCACTTGCTGACACAAAAGCAAAAATAGAGGGTAGGCATACAAAATCACAGGTAGAAAGTAATACCTTTTTGCCAATTCTTTAATGTAGCTCAATATTGGTAAAGCATCTCCTTTTGGTTTTAGAGATTAATGATTTTGTAGCAAGCTGCTTGGCGTGGTAGCATCAGGAACACCTAATCTGTACTGTCTTGCGTGGCAAAGATTATTACAGAATTAAAATCAACAAAGGAAATTTGTGTTTCCTGATATGGTTGTAGCTAGTGCAGCATGTCCTGAAGTCACATGGTTTTATAAGAATATCATTAAAAATGTACAAATTAAGATTTGAGACTAACTTTCACTATTTCACTATTTCACTATTTCACTTCCTTATTGACATCAGATGCTATGAAATTTCCTTTGTTGATTTGAGACTAAGGTTAATGAATGGCATCTGATGTCAATAAGGAAGTGAAATAGCTGTTAGTCTTGTTCCAATCGGCAGGGTGCATTTGCAGATCAAACCAAAATCGCTTACTAAAGTTATCCTGCTTTAGGTACACTGAATGTACTTCAAACACTGCCAAGGCACGTGCAGCAACATGGGCTTGTTTCTGCTTGACAGAGGAGTGTCATAACCACCGCATTACAAATCCTCCTCTGCTCCTCTCCCTTTTATTACTACTGAGACCATCTACTGACTCCAAGGTATGAATAAAGACGACGGTGCTGCTCCAGAGCTTCTCACCATTGGCATCTTCACAGCCATTCCCTGCTATGTCAGCACTAAGTTTCCCTGGAAAATCTGCAATAGCGTGAGTATTGGAGGTTGTTGCGAGAAGCTCTTTCCATCGCTAAACATCAGTTGGAGAACCAAGTAGCATAGACCACTGAAATGTGTATTATTATGTGATTTAGGTTAGGGGTTTTTTTTTCTTCTGTAGAATTAGAATAGTCATACTTTTTATGTGTCAAAAGAAACCCCATGCACGTGTGCTGAAGAGTTCCTTTTATGCTACATTGAAGTTTGTGCAAAGGAGCGTGCTATGGTGCCATGTAGGACCAAGGGGAAAACAAACACTGAATCTACAAGATCTTCACATTGTGGGTACCTACAGTATCACTATTTATTGAAAGCTTTTATTTCAGACCCTGGAAGATCTGGTTATAATACTAATATTGTATATACTTGGAATTGCTGACAGTTCTCTCCACTACCCTTGTTAAACCTGTTATTAAAAACAGCCAAACGGGAGGATGCAGCAGTAAGCCCTCTACTGAAGCAATGAGTTGAGCCCTTCGATAACAGGATGGAATTTTTTCCTGGGAAATTAAGAGCCAGAAAAGATCTAAGAGACTTTTCTGAAACATTCCAGTAAGAATTTAGTTAACAGTGGCAGTATAAGGGATCAAAGAGTATATTAAGTGCTCTGGGAAATCATAAGCTCAGAAGTTTGTTATTGCTAGTTGTGTCATAATCTGACACTGTCAGTTTAGCAGCACTGTCATAATTATGGCATATTGAATAGTTCTCCTTTGAAGTGAGATCATATTTTTCAGTGGTATCCATGTCCTCCTCATGGTTAAATGTGGTTAAACATGTTTAAATGTTTGCATCATCGGATAGAAATCTTAGATAATAGAAGACCATATTACGAATGTCAATCACTTATTATATACCTGAATGATGCACATTCTGCTTTTCTTGGAAATATACCTAAAAGTTATATTTTGAGAATTAATTTATAATTATCTAATACTGCTAGCTAACATTCACAATGAGTGGGTGGTTATTTCTTCCTTATGCTTTTTCTACAATAGTTCACATTTTCAACTGCGTATTTCATGTGAGTCTTGCCTAAGAGGATGTGTGTATCCACTAGATTCTTTTTATTGTGACTTCTGTTTTTTAAATGAGAGCCCTCATTAACTTCTCCAGAGAAATCACAAAGACAGAAGGTCAACTTCAGGTTATTTATGGCCAATGCACAAAATAAACTTTGGAAGCAGTGGTAAATTCTTTACACATGCTACACTAGAGAGAATGAATACCCCTACAATTTTACTTTTGGGTTTTTTTTCTTTCTTTCCTTTTACTTTTCCTAATAGCAGACCTTTCTTAGAAACATGGCCATATAGTTTTATTAGCCAGGATGTTACAAGAATTAATTTGAGAGCAGACAATACTCAAATCTGAACTTCCCCAAATCTGAATCCAATACATACGTCAAGATAAAGTTTCTCTGGTGTCTCCAGTTTGATCTGTCCAATTTCAGCATATTCATCCAGTTCAGGAAGCAAGGCCTTTTCAGTAGCTGCCTTCTCTCTTGGTAGATCTAAAGAATGAACAATAGTCAGTTGCAGAGAACTAATTAAATAAAAGACTTTCTGTATTGTAACAGCAAGCACTGCGAAACCAAACTGCTAGGGACCTGACTACCATTGCAGAATTCACAGCTGAATCCAGCTCTTTGTCTTTCCATCATATTCTTGGTTGCCCTTATATTGTATAAATTAATATTTGCATTTTGCAATAATGTATTCCACAAAGCTACAAAATCATAGAATCACAGAATGCTTTGGGATGGAAGGGACCTTTAAAGGTCATCTAGTCCAACCCCCCTGCAATTGGCAGGGACAGATCAGGTTGCTCAGAGCCCCATCCAGCCTGGCCTTGAATGTTGCCAAGGACGGGGCATCTACCACCTCTCTGGGCAACCCGTTCCAGTGTTTCACCAAAAAGCATTCTTCCATGTGTGAAGGCACAAAACCACCTCTAGAGTGATGTCCAGCTTCTGCTGGCAGACAGACCATGCAGTTTATGGGGGAGCAAGGGAAGCCTGTAAGCGCTCCTGTCCTGTTGCTAAACCTGGCACACATGAGAAGTGGAATTCCACCTTTATGTAGCAGAAGTTGCAGGTTGAGCCCTCACAATTTTTTTTGTTTGTTGTATTTAAAGAATATTTTATCCAGTATTACTTAATTTTCAACTAGTCACTGTGGAAATCTAATGGGATGTTCTTATCTATGAATCAGTTGGTTTGAATCACGGCAGAGGCAGTGCTACACTAAGAGTTTGGCTCATCGTCTCTGCATCCTCAGTTTGGTTTGATCCTTCACTGTGTACATTACTGTCTGTCTTCTTGTGGAAGTTTGAGCGTTTGTAAGAGTTTGATTCCTGTGTATCCTCTTGAATTCTAGCAGGAATGTTTCCAGATGTGAAATCTGTGTTACCTTCCCTATTTGGTAGAAGTGTTATCACTTCATCACGAGCATCAAAACTTTCATTTCTAAATTTCTCAGTCTTCTCTTGAGTATCTTCCTCTTCTGATATATTTGAAGTCTCTGATGTATTAGAATTTCCATCACTGTCATCTGAATTTGCAGGTGCTCCTACAGAAGAAACAAGTTCATTAAAACTGCTGAGTTAATTTATCATTACTCATTCTAAATATCCAAATTTTACTACATGGTCTTAATAGTTTGGCCTAAAATATGCATCAAGAGCTCCATCTTTGTTTGAGCACCTATTCCTGGATCAGTAGTCCTCCCAGGATTGCAGAAATGTTGTGGGTTTTCCCATCTCAACTCCCTAGCAAATACAGTTCCCCAGCAAACAGCTCATCTAGAGAAAACACTATAGTAAATAATTGTCTGGTATCTATAGTTAACTTCGAAAAGACTCACAATTGACTACGTA